>NC_140946.1:108336558-108936558 GCF_014529385.1 Adiantum capillus-veneris
TTCACTTATTATTTTTTAAGTGACTTTTGTTGGAAAGTAGGTAGGACAAATTGCAGTAAGTTGTTATGATAAAGCAAACCCAAGCTAGCACTAATTGGCAGAAGAGGCAACAGGAGCACCTTGCTCAACAGGCAACTTCTCAACAAGACTAACCCCCGCGACTACTCTGGCGTTTTCTCCACAGAAGACCTAGCGTTTTTGCATCAGATCAGCCTTGGCGATTTGTGCACAACAGATCAGGCCCGGCGTCGTCAAGACACAGCAGATCAGCCTAGCGTTTTGGATTTGCAGAACAACCGGCGACAACAATAGATTTTCAGCCCTAGCGTTTTTGATTTGTAGATCAGCCCCAGCGTTTTGCAGATTCACCGTGACGGAACATCAAGAAACCTCAGCGTTTTCAGTTTTCAGCCCTTAGACACCGTGGATCAAGTCCCGAACCTCGCAGATCTCACCTTCCCGCAGCAGTTCCTCGCCGCATGGTCAGTTTCCGCAAGCTTTATAGTTTCAGCCTGGAAAACGCAGATTTCAGCATCTGCATTTTCAGCGCGTCGTCGTCGCATCCTCGCCATCGACATCGTCACCGCCATAGAGTTAGAATTCAGCAGATAGAAGATTTGCAGATTTCAGCCCTTAGCGTTTTCAGATTTCAGCCCGTCTCGTCGTCGACATCGTCGGCAAGTCCAAGCATTGTAGAGATTTGTGCAATCATAAAGTAGACCACTCTCGCCATAGAGAGTGGGGCCTTCGGAGGAGGGTTTTATGTTGTCTCTGGTGTCGTATTTCTCTTCTCTCTCTATCTCTCAGTCTCATACACTTGCACGCACAGTGTCCATTCACTTTGTTGTGATCATAGCATTCTCTCATTAAGAACGGAAGGCTCTCCCTTCCATAAGAACAAAAGGAACCTTGAGCACAGTTCGGAGCACTCATCTTGAGCAAAGCGCAAAGATTCATTCCGCTGCACCTTACATTGGTATCAGAGCTTTGGCAGTGTTCTGTATCACTCAAGGAAAGAACCACAAGAACCACAAGAATGTTTTTGCTGCTTGTGGTTGCACGAACCCAAGTTCGCTTGGGCGTGTCGATTCCTAATCGTGTTTTTGAAGAGTGACAGGAATCCCAAGAAAGAAGGACTCGTCCAGCCTCCTTTTGTGCCTCTTTTCACTCATGGAGAGCGGACCGTGCACTTAGCGGCCGGCCAATTGACGTGAGGTGGGATAAAGCAACCTTGGTGTGAGCGCAAGGCCGCCAAGAGGTGCGCCCGCGGAAAAGAGCAAAACTCGTGTGAAGAGAAAATCCTTCTCTAGCACAGATTGCAAGCGAAAGAAGAACCTCAAGAACCTCAAGACCCGCAAGAACCCCAAGAACCCAAGTTCCTTGTGAACTTAAGACCCCCAAGAACCCAAGTTCCTCGTGAACTTAAGAACCCAAGACCACAAGAACCCAAGACTTCAGTGGATGGTCATCACTCGAAGCGGAATGGATACTTCGCTTGGAAGTGATGAGCATGAGAGAGGCGAAGAAGAATTTTCCCCACCAGGAGGTTTTTCCGACCCTCCCCCTTCCCCATCTACGCCAAGGATTGCACTAACTCCTATGAAGGAGTTGACGCAGTTGTTTATGGACAACAAGTTCGAACGCGAAGCACAAAAAGCAGACAGAAAGGCCTACGAAGAAGAAATGGCAGCCATAGATCGTGAATACGAAGAAAGCATGATAGCCATAGAGCGTAAGTACGACTTGGAAGACAAAGAAAGACAAGCCAAATTTGATCGCTAGAACAAAGCCATAAAAGAAAAGAGCCACCAACACATGAAAGAATTCTCGGGACTCTTTTCTATGGTACAGGCGCAATTTGCACAGATTCAAGAAAAGGAGACTCTCTCAGTCTCTTCTTCTCCCAAGCATGACACACAAGATTTGCATGATTATGAGAAGCATGATGATTTGAATGATAATGATGAGCATGATCATTTGGATGACACTAATAAGCATGATGATCTGCATGATCAAGATGTGATTTCTCACAAGCATGATGAGTTGCATGAAGAAGATGTGTCTGTTCACAAGAAGGATGATGTGTTAGTTGATACTTTCTCTAGTGAAGCTAACCTCATTGCAGATTCGATCAGTCACGAAGAACCGATCTTGGCTCTCGAGCCTAGGTCCAAAGAACCCCCTCAGGAAGAACCGATCTTGGCTCTTGAGCCTCGGTCCAAAGAACCCTTACAAGAAGTACTATGTGTTCGCATGATTAGTCAGCACGCATTGATCGAGTGTTTCACTCGTGATCGTTTCTTGTATTTTAGTCAGCGTCTTTATGTGATCCCTTTTCCTAGGCATGACATATTGTACGTTGAGCACGTTTCACTCATGAATGAGTACGAATGTATGCGGATTGTTCATGAAAAGCTGAAAAGTATGCATTCAAGGAAGTCACATTCCATGTCTCTTCCTTCGCATGACACATTCGTAGAAAGAGCACATGAAAGTATGAGCACCAAGCATGGGCATTTCTGTTGTGAATTGCCACAGTTGATTGCTTTAGATCAGAAGAGAAAGATTCGATCTCATTGTTTGCGTGTATGCGGTGAACGGTTTGGCACTCCGTCTATTTGTTCATCTACATTGCATGCACAGTCTTTAAGGAAGACAAGATTTTTTCCACTCACTTTACATGGAATAGGTATGTTCATGGTTTTGTGTTGGAAATGGTTTCAGGAATTTTTAGCCATTGAGATTCTTGAAGAAGAAAGAAGCATGACCCTCGACGAAGTTCAAGCATTGAAGGTGTTGCTAAATTGGGTTTATCTTACAGAAAAATAATTATGAATGAATTATTGGATTTATAAGTGAGAGGATTTTCTCACTTGGAACACCAGGAAAAATAATTCTAAATGAATTATTGGAATTTTGAGTGAGAGGGTTTTTCTCACTGGAGACATCCGAGTACAGAGTATTCCTAGTGCATCATTCAAAGTAATGACGGGAGCATTGTGAACGGGAATATCTGTAAGGCCACCAAGAACGGGTACTTCTGATGCGTCACATCGGATGGGTGACAGGGAGCATCGGGAAGAAGTATCCGACCATCCGGGAACAGACATCTCTGATGAGTCATAGGATGGGTGACATAGAGCATCGTGAAGGGGATTGTACCATAAGTTCGGTAGGAAAGGACTAGGTGATGGGTATTCTTGATGCGTCACAAGGTGGGTGACGGGTGCATCGGAAAGGGGATATCCATAGTCAAGAGGAAATCCGAACTGGAAAAGAGGAATACGCGTAAAGACGCAAGCACAAGAATAAAGATGGGTTCTGAGAAGCTTTTCTTCAAAAGCGGAATATTTTAACGAGTTTTTCGGGAAGAGCAGACGCTTTCCCGCGAGGAATCTATGTTTGCATTGCATTCGTGCATGTGATTGCATCCAGGGACGCCTGGGAAGTGCTGTGAAGGCATTGTTTTTAACTTATAAGGTTTTATTGAGTTTTTGGGCAGGTTCAGACTATTTTTTAAATACGTTGGCCGCCCATTTAATAAGTGGACAGCCATCTGATAAATAAGGCAACAGATCAGCCAGCGAATTCTCTCTCCCTATTTCGGGTAGAACAGAACGGTGAGTCCCTACTGCGAGTACAGACGGAAAAAGGATTGAGAGCTTGTCTCTCGGATTTCCCTTACGGGAAGGAACGACCATCGAGTCAGAGATTTAGAACGGAGGGGTTTTCTCCGGTTCTTGCGCTTGTAAAAAGATTCTCCCTAATAAAGAATTCTCTTTAAGGGGGGGGACCAACCCATCTTCTGGTCCCCAGTACTGTGTCGATCTTCTCACGCTCTCTCTCTCTCTATATATTTCTCTCTATATCCTTTGGCTTCAATAATAAGAGATAAATTCTATTTATCTGAGTATATTTTATATTGTTATGCGCTCACGTTTGTGACAGAAGGAGCCACAAAAGACTTTGTGTCGCCTTCGACGCGGCCCAAAGAAGCAAGCGTTGCAGACCTCTATGAAGTTCAAGTACCGCACGACCCACACATCAGAGCGGGCCGGCGAAGAGTCCCTTCCAGGATTCCCAATGCTATTGGCGACCTCCCTCGAAGCCATACAGTTCGGTACCAGTACCTCACTTTGAAAAGGAGGGGATGTCACGTGACACATCCAACCCTATGTGTCCGTGGACAAGCTACACCATGATCAAGGTTCAGTTCCGTCAAGTCAGTCTAGATTAGGAAGTGATCTGGCATTTTTGTGAGTCTGTTCGCAGATCGTGCATGTCCGGACACTTAGATTAGATGCATATCCTCTGGTTGCACACATCATGATCATAAGCATTCCCATCAGAATCCATCAGAATTCTTTAAAGGAATTTTCCAGTGCATTTAGCCTATTTTCCCTATTTTTGACATTTTTCACTTATTATTTTTAAGTGACTTTTGTTGGAAAGTAGGTAGGGCAAATTGAGTAAGTTTTATATAAGCAACCTAGGCTAGCACTAATTGGCAGAAGAGGCAGTAGGAGCACCTTGCTCAACAGGAAACTTCTCAACAAGACCAACCCCCGCGACTACTCTGGCGTTTTCTCCACAGAAGACCTAGCGTTTTTGCATCAGATCAGCCTTGGCGATTTGTGCACAGCTTATCAGCCCCGGCATTGTCAAGACACAACAGATCAGCCTAGCGTTTTGCATTTGCAGAACAACCGGCGACACCAGCAGATTCTCAGCCCTAGCGTTTTTGATTTGCAGATCAGCCCCAGCGTTTTGCAGATTCACCGTGACGGAACATCAAGAAACCTCAGCGTTTTCAGTTTTCAGCCCTTAGACACTGCAGATCAAGTCCCGAACCTCGCAGATCTCACCTTCCCGCAGCAATTCCTTGCCGCACGGTCAATTTCCGCAAGGTTTGCAATTTCGCCCGGAAAACACAGATTTCAGCATCTGCATTTTCATCGTGTCGTCGTTGCATCCTCGCCATTGACATCGTCACCGACATAGAGTTAGAATTCAGCAGATAGAAGATTTGCAGATTTCAGCCCTTAGCGTTTTCAGATTTCAGCCCGTCTCGTCGTCGTCCTCATCGTCGTCGACATCGTCGGCAAGTCCAAGCATTGTAGAGATTTGTGCAATCATAAAGTAGACCACTCTCGCCATAGAGAGTGGACCTTCGGAGGAGGGTTTTACAACGTCTCTGGTGTTGTATTTCTCTTCTCTCTCTGTCTCTCAGTCTCATACACTTGCACGCACAGTGTCCATTCACTTTGTTGTGATCATAGCATTCTCTCATTAAGAATGGAAGGCTCTCCCTTCCATAAGAACAAAAGGAACCTTGAGCATAGTTCGGAGCACTCATCTTGAGCAAAGCGCAAACATTCATTCCGCTGTACCTTACAGGAGACCAAGTAGTGGGAGACGGTCCCAGAGGAAGATCACTGACTTCTTTAGAGCAGGGACTTAGCAGCTGGATGAGCATGCTTCACAGTAGACTTCAAAGCCCACTTCTACTAGAGGTATATCAGTGGACAGAGCCACTGAGCTCGGGAGAGTTAGACGCCCACGTCTATGGGGGCAACCGCGACATCGACGGAGGCTCCACCAAAGAATCAAGACTATTCTAGCACGACATAGGAAACACCTTGTACGACTATTTATAGAGGCGGACATTGACGAAGCCCTTCAGCGATCAATGCAATACTTTCTCAGGCAACGCCCGATGTCGGGCATCCTCTGGCATGAATGATGATGTGCCTCTTGTTGTAGCATCATCTCCATCATCGAATTGACCAAAGCCTTCATAGGGTTTGGTCCAATCCGTGGCGTAGATGGAGATGGGGGAGGATCGGGGAACAATCGTTGTGGTGTAGAAACTTCGTCTTCTCCACCTCCACTCTCATCACCTTCACGCAAAGTATCCATTCCACTTCGGGTGACGACTATGCATTGAGTTCTTGGGTACTTGGGGTACTTGGGTTCTTGAGTTCTTGAGGGTCGTGAGGATCTTGAGTTCTTGAGGTTCTTGGCTTGCAATTTGCATTTAAGAAGGCTTTTCTCTTATTCAAGCTCAACTCCTTCTTGCGGGTGCACCCCTTGGCGGCCTTGCGCTCACACCTAGGTTGTTTTTTCCCACCCCACGTTGATTGGCTTGCCGCTAAGTGCAAGGTCCGCTCTCAATGAGTGGAAAAGAGGAACGAGGGGAGGCTCTGTGCAGGAACAGTTAGTGTCACTAGCAATCACAGTTGTGTGTACATGGGGTCTATCCAATTGTTAGCATGTCAGCTTTAGGCCCGACCACCCTTGGTCACTTGTATGAGCAGCTTGTTATCATCATGGAGGGCCTTTCCAAGATCATAGGTCATTTTGGCCTTTGTAGACGTTAATATATCATTTCATTTCATTTCTCTCTCTCTCTCTCTCTCTCTCTCTCTCTCTCTCTCTCTCTCTCTCTCTCTCTCTCTCTCTCAGATGTCCTGTCTCTTTCTATCTCAATGATCTCTCTTCTCCACAGGTGCCTTGTTCATGTGTTTGGCATTGCAGGTGTTCTAGATCGGAGTTGAGGTGTCCACTGGATCACGAGCCAATTCTTGTCTTCATTGCATGTTCCGCTGCCTCCTTTGACACTGCTCATCCTAAGACTTTTTGTTGTCTCTCTTCCATGGTGTACAATCCTTCTTCGCATGCCCTTTCTTATGGAAATAATAGCATTCTACATTCAGCATGGAACCATGAGATTTGTTGTGGGAATTCTTAGGATCCTTAGACTTGGTAAGATCATAAGTGCCACCTGGCTGCTTCTGTGAGCTAGAAACATATACATCAGCACCCTTGGTAGGCTCAATAGATTTCTTGTGAATCAAGAAGACCAAGGAGTTCAAGGATGGGGGTCAAGCAGTCAAGTTTGACACGTTTTTAGGCTACAAGGACACCCATCGAGCCCTTGAATTAATATAAGGGTTTGACGTTGCCTTTTCGAGAGTTCGTTTCTCGAAACGCTCCAAGGTACAAAGGGCAGCATCTTACTTAAAAGGAAATACACAGACATGGTGGTGCGCTCTATTGTTGCACAAAGAGGCACCTCAGAAGTGGGTAAAATTCAAGAGAGTTTCACTTATGCCTGGTTAACGGAAGAATATGAAGAAGATGTCATCACTGCTTGGCATCATTTGAGACTGAATAAGAAAGACACTTTGGATGACTATTTTCAGAGGTTTTGGAATGTCTACTTGCCGGGGGATCATTTTGAAGGACCAAATTGAGCCGTTCTGCTGTGGATTGTTTAAAGGGATTCGCAAGTATTGTCTGCAAAAAAAGTCATACTAAATGCAAAAAAAGTATGACTCCATTCAGAGACTTATGGGACATGCCAAGCAAGGTTTTGGTATGCATGCCGACTCATTGACCTATACTACGGACAACCAATGTCCACCTCAACAGGGTAAGAGTCTTCTAAGGAAAATAAAGAAGCAGTGGAACCGGATGGTAGTTCGCCAGAGAATTCCAAAGAAGTAAGGGAATCAGCTGATACTTCATCACAGAGTTTCGAAGAAGCAAGGGAGTCAGCTAATGGTTCATCAGAGGATTCTGACGATTGAGATTAAGGTGCCAGTGGACAAGGGAGGCCAGCAAGGCTACCAACATGTCACACGGCACAAGAAAAGAACAGAAAGGTAAGCTAGTTCCATCAATAATTTGGTCAAGGGCACTTTTTGGCTCGTGATGCAAAGTGGATGGCGGAAGAGAACCTCGCAAAATTTCTTCAATTTTGAGTTGTATCTTGAAGCTTTTGAATTATAAGGAGTCTCTATGTTACCGATGAATCAACAGGTTGAATCTGGTGCGGTGCGGACTTCAAAAGAGGGGAGCCACTCCACTCCCTTGTCACAAATAGAGCCACAAAATTCGAGGGTTGGCCACTCACAATAGTCGAGGCAAGAGCACTAAAGTCAAGGGCTGCTTTTCCTCTCACATTGCACCCCCATGACCTCTAGAATTCAAGGTCTAGTTCTCAGCAAGAAATGTGGTGACTTGTGGTGCTCTAGGTCCAAAAAACCCTATAAACCCATCTCCTCTCAGCCCTCATGTGCAGATTTTGCTAGCGCCCTCAGCCCACCGCTGGCTTCTCCTTCCCAGATCATCATAACCCCCCCCCTTTCCCCCCCGGTTATTTCCATCAGCCACCTGGTTGTCCCCTTTCAGCCCTATAGTAGGCGCCCCATCTGCTCATATTACAGCCCATCATTGCCCCATCTCTTGGGCGCCCTACCAGCCTCATAATCCAGCCACCCCTTCACCGAATTCTCTGCTGTATTTCCAGCCCTATTTCCATCTCCAGATTCTCATTTTTGCAGACAGCATTCAGCTCTGGGACATTGTCACAAAGTGATGACGTGGCATGACCTAAAGGATAGATCCCAGACAAAACCTAGTGAAAGAAGTAAAAGAAGTGTACCAACTTGCACGTTATGGCCGAGACGCCTAGAAAGGGTTAGGTTTAAAAACCCAACCTATCCCAACTTATGGAACCCGGCCAAGGGGCCTAAAACCATTTAAAAATAAAGATAGGACCCCCCAAAATCGCGTGGAGTGCTGACGTGGCAAGCTGTACGGACGCCCGCAATTTGCTGCACAATTCGCAAAAGGCTGTTGACGTGGCAGTGTGTACGGACAACCCATAGGGCGTTTGCTTTTGAGAGCCAGAAGCTTTAAGAGTTGAAGCTTTTGCCTAGGGCCTCACTTCTGCTCAGATTTGCTTGGGAGCACTAAGAGGAGGAGGACCCTAACATTGTACTTTGAGAAGCATAAGAATAAAGAAACACGTCAAAGGGGCGCTAGTGCATTTGGATGCGAAACTCCGCTGTGCTGTGTGGTCTCTCCTCTTCTCTCTCCCTCTACTTTAAATTTTGTTTAGTTGTTTCCAGATTCTCTCACTTGTGATGGTGTAGATCTTTGGCTTGAGTGTCCAAGTCTATTACAGTGGTATCAGAGCTCCGATGATTCGTCTTCTACGAAGCATCCGATCCCTTGTCCCACAACACACATGGATTCCGGTAGGGATCTGGCAGGGAGGAGACGGTTATACCTACTAGCTTGAGTGAGGAAACCAACGAAAGATCTAGCGGGAGTCGGACTTCTTCCAAGGATTCGCAAGCTGAGTACGGCCTTCTTCCGCCGAGCGACCTCGAAAAGATGGAAGCTCAACGACAACTTCAGGTTGACATCTGTGCGAACCAGATGCTCAAATATGCTAAGGATCTTCCGTATGCAAAATCACTGAAGAATCACCCACTTGACGAGATTCATTCAGGATGGCAGGCGGCCATTCACTCACCTCTCAAGTCAGCAATGAAACAACAATCTAAGCAGAGTGCAGATAAGCGAAGACTGTACACGTAGGATGAGTTTGACAGTGCAGTGGAGCAGCAAGTCAACCAAGTCATGAAGTCTTCGAACAGTTCTCAAAAGGAAAGTCGCGAAGCAAATTACCCCAGCTACCTAGGTCGGAAATTTATATTCGAAGCAGTTAGCCAATCCAAGAAGCGTGTACGCTTTAAGGATGATCCCACACTTCAGATAGTGTCACAAACGGGAGAGCATAACAATATAACATATACTCGAATAAATAGAATTTATCACTTAATACTGAAGCCAAAGGATATAGATAGAAATAAATAGAGAGAGAGAGAGAGAGAGAGAGAGAGAGAGAGAGAAGATCGACACAGTACTGGGGACCAGAAGATGGGCTGGTCCCCCCCCTTAAAGAGTATTCTTTTATTCAGGGAGAATTCGTATACAAGCACGAGAACCCGAGGAAACCCTTCCGTTCTGTAATCTTAGACCCGAAGGTCATGCTTTCCCGTAAAGGGCTTGGGCACAAGGCCGTTCCTTCCCGTAAGGGACTTAGGCGCGAAGCCGTACTTTCCCGTAAGGGACTTAGGCGTGAAGCCGTACTTCCCGTGAAGGGCCTTCCCGTAAGACGGGAGATTCCTGCAAAACAAACCACACAAACACGCGACAACAATTTGTATGGCGAATCCACAATAGATACATGTCACTCTTGCGCGGGTAAAGCGACTTCCGTGCTTCGTAGTCTCGCGATCTCTTGCGGCAGAGTCTTCTCTTGCTGATGTTGGTACCTCCCGTGAGTGAGGGCATGTGGTGCTTTTATAGCTCCCTGGCCACGGCGCGAATAACTGCTCGCGTAGAGATCGCAGCTGTTTTTTTTTTTTAATTTATTGGCGCTGTTCTACTCGAAATAGGGAGAGAGAATTCGCTGGCTAGTTTTGTTGCTTTATCTTCTAAGTGGCTGCCCACTTATTAAGTGGGCGGCCGGCATATTTTAAATTGGTCTGAACCTGCCCAAAAACTCAATAAAACCTTATAAGTTAAAACCAATGCATTTAACAACACTTCCCAGGCGTCCCTGGATGCAACCACATGCACGAATGCAATGCAAACATAGATTCCTCGCGGGAAAGCGTCTGCCTTCCCGCGATTGTTCTTGCTTTTCGTAAAAAGCTTCATTAAACCCATCTTTATTCTTGTGCTTGCGTTCTTACGCGTATTTTCTTACTCAGTTCGGATTTCCTCCTTAGACCCTTAGTGTGTCCCCTTACCGATGAACCTGTCACCCATCTTGTGACTCATCAGGGAACACCATTACCTGGTCTTCTCCCATCGAACTAACACGCCAACTCCCTCACGGTGCTTCTTGTCACCCATCATATGACACACCAAAGTTGTCTGTTTCCTGATGGCTTTTCTTACAAATCTGTGATTCCTTAGCTTATTAGTTAACTTGTGCACATTTCTTAGTAAGGTCCTAATTCTAGAAAATAGAAATTAGAAACAAAATAGTCAAATTAGTTTCATCCCTCTCACTTATAAACAGTTGTTCTCAACTATAGAGGTCCAACTGAACTGCCGGGGAGAAACCGGAAAGATTCCAAATCTTACTCAATGGTGAGTTGAGCTAGTCCTTTCTCAAAAGAGAGCTTAAAAATTAATTTAAATAAAATTCAAGAATTCAATACTTACCTTACCGGTTCATGTCCTTCCTCTAGTACCTCGAGGATATCCTTTCACCATTCATCAAACTTATGAGCCATGTAAGAACTCGTCATTCGCGTCTTTCCAACAGATTGGAAGTTTCCTTATCCGAGAATTTGTTAACTCAATTCCACCTTCTCAATCCCGAGAAGAATCATCCTCCTAAAAATAAATTTAGGTCTATGTCCTTGAGCATAACCTTGCGCTATTAGTCCTGAGGATATTAAACCTCTTGTGTCCTCCCACATAGGGAATGCCCAAATCATAAGAGTATTAATCTTGATGTCTTCCTTCACAAACAAAGTGTGTGATCACCTTAAAGAAGGTTCTTGTTTCGGGCCGTCGCTCAGCGTAGGCGGACGGTTCCAATCCGAAGATTCCTTGTGCACGGCGCACTTCCTTCCAATCTTTTCCTCCTTGCAAGCATCAATGACGCCTTGCAAAATCTCAAGCAGATAGGATTCTAGCCATAGCATTTTCTGAACGTACGTTCAAACCTAGTTCACAATAGAGAGAACCCTCTTTGATTCTCAGGGATGTTCTCCCATATGTAATTCTTACCATTTTGAAACAGTTTTCTTACGAACAGAATAGTTCGAATTTATTCCAGCAGCGTGTAAATGCTACTTGACCTGCTCATGGAGAAGCATATACCGCAACCAAAAGTTGATACTGTAATGGTAAAAGCACATAGCGTAACTCAATGATCAACGACCATCAGAAAACCTCTTGTCCGTAGAGAACTCAAATTCCTTCTACCAAACACATCTAAAATAGAGATTCTCGTGTCGGAATATCCTTGCGCGTAAAAAGGCGCTCAAGAGAGTATAACAAACTCTCATCCAATTCCTTGCAATAGGTCTGGATCTTCGTGTGTTATCCATGTACCCAAAGGTGTACATAATTCTTAAGCTGAGAGTTTTGGTGAACCTGGGAAATTACCTTCCCTTCGTAAGATCCTTAGAGCAAAGACGCTCAACTTGACGATCCCTTGGCTCGATCTTGGAGCAAAACCCGCTCATCAAATAATCTAGGATTTCAATCCTTGGATTCCTCGAGCACAAGCGGTAGCAGTCTCTTGCTCCTTTACTCATAAAGAGTGTTCATTCACTTGTGCGAAAAGCACTACCATATCTTCCCTTACTGGGTAGGGGTGTTGGTTCATAAGGTACTCAAGCTTTTCTTTGCTGGAAAGCTCAGAATGGTTCCTTCATAATTTCCTACCCACAATAGCAAGTAATTTGTTGGAGAACCACCGGATACCATATCAATCATGGACCTTCCGGATGGTTAAGCAAAGCAGTTCATTGTATAAAACAATGTTCTGACTCAACCTTACTCTCATAAACACTCGAGAGTGATTGTCTTGGTTAGACACGTGCATATCTCGTGCATAAAAGCAATACGCAATTGATGAGTTTCTCAAAGATTTAACTTTGATCAAAGACCTGTCCTCTCACTTAGAGTTTGAGGGTCTTCTATTCAAGCATTCAGGAGTTAGATTGAATTCCCTTACTCCAAACTTTCTCCGAATAGCAATGTATCCTTGGAGGAGAGGTAACAAAAATTCGTTGTTTCTGTGTTCAATGGTTCCCGTCCCACTGTGGGGATTAGATTCTATGTACACTGAGGTGTACACTTCAGCTTGTACGGCTGACTCCACCATCCGCTACAAAGTATCTTGCATATGCGTCTACAAAATTCGGGTAAAAGTCTTTCTTCATCTTTCCTTCCTCAGAGAGGGTCAAGAGTGGAGCTACCTTGGCAGGAGTGAACCACTACTTGCTTGGACTCGCTCGTATTTCGATTGGGCAAACCGATCCCAATTTTCTTAGATGCCTTCCTCGAAGTGTAGAGGAAAAAAATTTTGTCCGAAAATTTAGCCTTGAATTGAATCCAAGTCTTGTTGTAAGTTCCTTGCAGAGCTTTGGTATACCACCAAGTACTTGCAATCCCCTTGAGGTGTTTAATCACATGCCTCATCTTTGACGCTTTTTCAAAAATTGCCGTTTGCAAAGGCAACTTCAAACTTGTCGAATCAAAGCGGTAGCTTTCGGGGCATCTTCCCTTCCGTCAAAAGTATCAAACTTGACTGGAAGTGTTCCTAGGTCTAGAGACCTTCTTCATATCCTTCCCGGAATGACGGGATTTCATGGCTATAGTTCTGGATTGACGTTCATGGATATTTTCTGGATTCTGAAGAATCTCGAGCATTCCGCTCCTTGGATTCTCTAGGTTCTTGAGCATCATGCTCTTGTCGCCTTCTCAGAGAATCCCAAGCCTTGTGTCGACTTCTTGCAGAGAGAAAAAAAAAAATTCCCAACTCTGCGAGCTTTTCCTTTGCAGGACTTACGGTTCCGCCTGCTTACTTCTCTCTTGGCTTGTCATGGCTTCTTCCCGTATCTTCCCAGAGTCGTCCTCCTTTACAGAAAAAGAGAGGAGACCATGCTCTGATACCACTGTCACAAACGGGAGCGCATAACAATATAAAATATACTCGGATAAATAGAATTTATCACTTAATATTGAAGCCAAAGGATATAGACAGAAATAAATAGAGAGAGAGAGAGAAGATCGACACAGTACTGGGGACCAGAAGATGGGTTGGTCCCCCCCCCCTTAGAGTGTATTCTTTTATTCAGGGAGAATTCGTATACAAGCACGAGAACACGAGGAAACCCCTCCGTTCTGTAATCTTAGACCCCAAGGTCGTGCTTTCCCGTAAAGGGCTTGGGCACAAGGCCGTTCCTTCCCGTAAGGGACTTAGGCGCGAAGCCGTACTTTCCCGTAAGGGACTTAGGCGTGAAGCCGTACTTTCCGTGAAGGGCCTTCCCGTAAGACGGGAGATTCTTGCAAAACAAACCACACAAACACGCGACAACAATTCGTATGGCGAATCCACAATAGATACCTGTCGCTCTTGCGCGGGAAAAGCGACTTCCGTGCTTCGTAGTCTCGCGATCTCTTGCGGCAGAGTCTTCTCTTGCTGATGTTGGTACCTCCCGTGAGTGAGGGCATGTGGTGCTTTTATAGCTCCCTGGCCACGGCACGAATAACTGCTCGCGTAGAGATCGCAGCCGAGGTTTTTTTTTTTTTTTTTGCGCGCTGTTCTACCCTAAATAGGGAGAGAGAATTCGCTGGCTGGTTTTGTTGCTTTATCTTCTAAGTGGCTGCCCACTTATTAAGTGGGCGGCCGGCATATTTTAAAATTGGTCTGGAACTGCCGAAAAACTCAATAAAACCTTATAAGTTAAAACCAATGCATTTAACAACACTTCCCAGGCGTCCCTGGATGCAACCATATGCACGAATGCAATGCAAACATAGATTCCTCGCGGGAAAGCGTCCGCCTTCCCGCGATTGTTCCTGCTTTTCCCATCTCATGGATAAAGTTCAAATGAGTTTTCACCTCCGCATGGCTCACCGAAGAATACAAGTTATCACATCATGGAATCATCTTCGGATAACCAAAGAAGATACTCTAGACGATTATTGCAATAGGTTTTGCAATACTTTTCGAGCAGCTTGGGCAGGTAGTGCTACAGGCAAGTTGGCGTGTAGTAAGGGCTCATTGCAAATGAGGGTTTCACCTCAAGTTAGGGTTTCGCTCTCTCTCTCTCTCTCTCTCTCTCTCTCTCTCTCTCTCTCTCTCTCTCTCTCTTTGGGAAAAATCAGGGCTGTATATTACTGAGTACAATATAATCCCCAACGGATGCCAAAATAGCCTGTCACGTGGGGTGTACAAGCTGAATGTAAGGGTGAGAGCCACTATAGTGACAACTCGACTAGTACAATCTGATGGTGGTCTGTGTGATGAGTGGAGGAGAAACCACTGAGGGGGGGCATAATGCCATATAAGCTGACCACCTGTAAGTGTGAAAAAGAGTGGAGCTCGGGCCCAACGCCGAAGGAAGGCAAATCGTCGAGCCTCGGCTGCTCTAGATGTACCTGAGGAAGAATCCCACTGCCAAATCAGGGTGTGAATGATGTCCAACCAAATGGCAATAAGGGTATCCTGAAGGAGATGTGGAGACGCACTGAGAATGTGAAGACAACGAGCTCTCCAAATATTCCATAGTGTAATGCTAGTGATGACTGAAAAAACTTCATCACGTGTCTGAGGATCCCCCTGCCATGCGATCTGAGGTAACATAGCCAAAGTCCCTCGCCGATAACCAGTCGAGGTAAGCATAACAGCTGGATCTGTGTCTGAGCCCTCGTAGAAAAGATGCGGTCCGGGCATCGGCATCAACCATGAGACAGAGCCCCAAGTGAGAAATCCATCCTGAACACCGGCTCTGCTAAGTAAAAAGCAAACTGGTAGCCACACTATATGAGAAGAGGAGCATGACCAAAGACAGTGTGCAGGTGACTTATGTAGTCGCGAAGGACATCGAGTGCATAACGGATCATGACCCATACTAGCTAGCCAAGTCCCAACTGGAAGTCCTGCATGTGCAATCATCCACATGAAGAAAGAAATACGACGAGCCGCATGTAAATCCCAGATGGCTGACCAAAACTGCTGTAGATAGGCATGGGAGAGACCTGAATGTAACCAGAAACGCATACGAGTGGGCTGCTCTGGGTGCTGTCTCATCAATGCTAATCTTCCAATTCTGACCGTGTACTCAAAAAATGATACATGTGCACCGGTGGGGTTAGAGTGAGGCCAATGCCACTCTCCTGGGTCCCAATAAAGCTGAGATAAGGCACGACCCTCCCACACCCAAAGCCTCCAAAGGGCGGCATCAGCGGATGCGAAACGGGGGTCAACACAACGACGCTTCCCGCGAGAGCCAACTACTCGTATGGCCTCCCATCGAGCGCCGGGGTAGACAAGGTGCGGAGAGGTGGTAGCCTATGTCAATCTAGCATGAATCCCCTGAGAGGAGTCTGAATCAACTGTGAACAGCATGGTGTCTAAACGAACTAATAAGAGAGTACTCTGCGCAAAGAGACCTTCCCAGCCACTATGTGGAGGCATCTAAACCGTGCCTCGCATGACTGCGTCCCACTGTGAAGGAATGGCGGAGTCAATATCAAGTAGTTTGTCTGTCACCCCACGACCAATGTCATAATGTTCTGCTACAAAATTTGCATCCAGCAAACGCGTCTCATGAAACAACCGCATAGAGACAGCAGGGCCAGTGTCCCAAGCAGCCCAGTCAATGTGAGTCCTCTCTCCAAGCTGACGGGGTGGGTTAACCGAAGAATCAAGAAATGCATCATTCCAAATGAGAGGCTGGCACTCAATCTCCTCACGACATGAGGGAGGTGAGCGTATGAGAGCTCGTCGCATGGAAACCCAAATCTGAAGGAGTGATCGGATGAAGGGTGAGAGAGTGCTAGTGGACAAGGGGGCATCCGTAAAGAGAAAACGATACCCTGAATGCCAAGTATGACCGTCTCTAGTGCCGAGGCGTGGAGTTGTTGTGCAAAGAGCGGCCTGAAGAAGCATCTTCCAAGGTTCTTGGCCGGGAAAAAGACCCCGAACAATAAACTTGGTAAGAAGGGCGCGACTCTGTAATTCTGGATCAATAATGCCAAGGCATCCCTCTGACCTAGGTCGAATAATCGTGGACCAGCGAACTCCAGCACGAGTATCAGTAGTCCCATCTGTGCCACTCCATAGAAAGTTCCGCACTAGTCTGCGGAGCTGAGCTATCACTCCAGAATGTAGCATCCAACAAGAGGCCGTATACCATACTGTAGCCAGAATGACCTGGTTGACGACCAATGCACGGCCAGCCAACGACAGATGACGTGAAGACCAATGACATAGCTTCCTGCGAATAGACTGTAGTACAGGTGCAAACTGCTGCTGTAAGGAAATGTCAAATCCAACTTGAAAGCCCAGATATCTGCATGTCTGACCCGGCTGCAGCCATGTGAAACCATCAGCTACCCCCCAAGTAGGTATGTCATCACTGCCAACCAGTAACCCATAGGATTTATGCCAGTTGATACGTGCACCACTGGCAATGCAAAAAACCGTCAGGGCCTCCCGCATGGCATCAAGAGCTGCTAGCAAATAGTGCAACATCAGCATAGTGTCATCAGCAAACTCCTGATCGATAAGGTCCGGAGCTGAAGGTACTGGCATGGTCAATCCACGAAATGCATGACTCTGAGCACGAAGAAAATCTGACATAGTCTCTCCAACAAATAGATACAGATATGCTGCTAAAGGACATCCCTGTCGGACAGATCGAGAGAGCTCAAAACTGCGACTGACACAACCACCAATAGTAATAGCACTGCTCACAGTCCTGAAGAGAGCGGAAATGCCTGCGATCCATCTCGAGGGGAAACCCATCCTGGCTAATGATCCTTCGAGAAAGTCCCACTCAACACGATCGTATGCTTTCTCGAAGTCAAGAATGAAAAAAGCGCGAGGTTCAGAAGATGATATGGCCCACTCTACTGCCTCATAAAAAGTAAAGATATTATCCAGTATGCATCGATCCATGACAAAGCCTGTCTGAGAAGTATGAATAATATCTGGTAAGAACGGTCGCAAGCGATGGTTGATCGGTAACGCTAATATCTTATAGACCGAAGGGAGTAGGGTAATAGGTCTCCACTGGCAGAGCTAAGTGGTGTCACCCCCTTTCGGAATAAGAGATATGAGACCTGAGCAAAGATCCGGATGCATATATCCTGATGCAAAGATGTCCTGACAACCGCGAAGCAGTGGTATATGCAATACATCCCAATAAGTCAAAAAGAAAGCTCTAGTGAGGCCATCCTCTCCTGGACAGGAGAATGGATCTCGACTCTCGATAGCAGCATGAAGCTCTGCAAGTGTGAAGGGAGCCAACAAGATCTCGGCCATAGTATCTGTACAACGGCGTCAGGTGTGATACCAGATCTGCTCACGGGCAAGTAAAACCTCAGTAGTGCATACATCAGCAGTGAACAATGCCTCAAAATAATCTGCAGACATATCAAGAATAACATCAGGATGCATATGAAGTGTCTCCTGAGCATCGCACAAAGTCCGAAGGGTGGTGCCAGGAGGGCGCTCTTTATGCACAGCGAAGAAGGCTTTATTCATTCGATCAGCTTTAGCTATCCAATGAGATACTGAAGCATGATGAGTGAACTCAGACCTAGCCTCCTGTACGCGACGAATTTCCTCTGTGAGCTCTGTCTGTCTAGCAGCGAGATAAGCATCCTGAGGCCACTCCTCAAGCAAGCGCTGTGTGGAACCAAGAGGAATGTGAAGATCAGACTCGCGTACTCTCAACTGTCGATGAATAATAGCAGTCTGATCACGGCAGTAAATACTAAACTGAGTAATGCAATGAGCAAGGAACTCTCCAGGGGGACCACAATAAGAAGCACCCGTGGACCATAAGTCACAAATCTGTTGCTGCAAAACTTCATTGGTGAGAACACTGTCAGGGATGCGGCAGCCCCGTCTCTGTGCAGAGGATCTAGTGAAGGAGATAAACAATGAGATGGGTAAGTGATCTGAGAGGCTGGTCCCTCTCCAAATAGTAGTAAATCCACCTAGAGCTGCTGCCCAAGGGCCAATGTAAAAACAATCAAGTCGCTCTAATAATCTCCCTTGTTGTCTCTGAAACCCCGATGAGTAATGAAGTATAGCAGGGTGATGACCAAAAGAGGGTATGTGCCAGGCATCAACACCTTGAATAGCTAGAAGAAATCGATCCCAAGCTGACTGTTCATCGGGAGAAATGGATGATAGAACAGGAGGTGTGATGGATCGCCAATCAGAGTCGCTCTCGACATTGTTGAATTCGCCTCCAACAACCCAAGAGTCTACAGCAGGCTAGTGACTACCATTCGGCAAGAGTAGTCTCGATCGCGCACTGAGCATGAGTGCCGGGAGCCTGCTGTTGTTGTCGCCGATGGCGTGGCAGGGTGGGGCAATCTCGTGCCAAGTGTCTCATCTCGTGACAATGTAAGCACTGCCCTGGGCGGCCAGTGACTACCATTCGGCAAGAGTAGTCTCGATCGCGCACAGCCACAGTAACTGTATCTGGTAATGAAGTATCCCCAAACACCAGGACCTGAATGCGAGGTGGACCAGAGGAGAAGATGCAAGATCCTGGAACTACTGTGCCAAAATGAGCAGCAATCATCTGAAGGAGATGCTCGTCAATAAAATGGAGACGCATATCCGGGAAGGAGAGCGTCAGAGGGAATGTGTCGACTGTCAAACTCCTCAGTAGTAAACTCGGGATACCACCTCGTCAAGTATATCATCCTACGATCAGAGAGTATCGGAGACCGAGCCAGGAGAGCTGAGGCAGTGGCGGGATCTGAAAGACGTACCATGAATATGCCTCTGCCAAGAAATGTAAGCTCCGAGACCCGTCCCAGAGTAGTGCCCAATGCAGTATGACACCAATCACGTATAGAAGAGCGAGGTGGAGACTGTCCAATCATCCGGCCAACCAAGGCATGCTGTGCCAATTGTTGTATTTTGGAGTCAATGCGTGTCAACAGGTCGCCAGTAAAGTCCACGCAACAGGCAAGTGGTGATGGAGCGCCGTGCGTAGCACTCGGGACCGGCAAAGCCGCCATGAAGAATGGGCTAGACTGGCGAACGGGAAAAGGAAGACCCGAAAGGAATTTTGGACGCTCTCTCTCTCTCTCTCTCTCTCTCTCTCTCTCTCTCTCTCTCTCTCTCTCTCTCAAAGTGGTGCTTGTGACCCTTTGCATTACATAAAATCGACCATAGGCCCATATAAAGATGTCACAAACTGCTGATGTGTCAAAGCCCTGAAGAAGGGAGCCAACTTGAAGATGTCAACCGAGGGGCCTAACCCCTAAGAAGAACAAATAGCAGAAGAATAAGTATAAAAGATGTCACAAACTGCTGATGTGTCAAAGCCCTGAAGAAGGGAGCCAACTTGCAGATGTCGACCGAGGGGCCTAACCCCTAAGAAGAGCAAATAACAGAAGAAGAAGTCCTACCAACTTATGGGGACCCCATCCGATGGGCCCCAAGTGACATAAAGGATTAAATAAAGCAGGACCCACACACACACTGAAAGTCTTGAGTGGCAACTAATGACGTGGCAATTGTACAGAAATTTCGGAAATTGTGTTGACATGATGACGTGGCAGACTGTACGGATTTCCTTGTTCTGCGCTAACTGTTGTACGGAATTCCATGATTTAGGTTGGCAGCTTTTTGGCATTGCCTTTGGACCAGAAGCTTTTGAGTTTGAAGGCTTTTCATGTGAACTGCTTTTCATAGGCCAGGGGCCTTTAAATATGTGCTAAGCTCTAGCATGCTTCCTGGAGAATCTCTCTCTCTCTCTCTCTCTCTCTCTCTCTCTCTCTCTCTCTCTCTCTCTCTCTCTCTCTCTCTCTCTCTCTCTCTCTCTCTCTCTCTCTCTCTCGCCAAGGGCCAGATTGATGCGCAGAATGCAAGAGTTAGGGGTCCCCAAAGAGATTATCTGGGGGATCATGGCCTTATACGGGTCAGTAACTGGTATGTACGTACTCCTGAAGGGGATTCCGACATTGTTCATTCCACCGTTGGAGTAACGCAGGGATGCCCACTGTCCCCTACTTTATTTGGTATGTATATAGATGAGGTATCAGATTACATTGATAGAGAGGGTGACAAAGGTGCTCAACTTGAAGGGTCATGGATCCCTTTGTTGTTGTATGCAGATGATATTGTATTGATAGCAGAATCACCAGATGGAATGCAGAGGCAGTTAGATGCATTACATAAATTCGCAGAGGACAGCGGACTGTCGGTAAATTTGGGTAAAACCAAAGTTATGGTGTTTAACACCACACTGCAGTGGGTTAAGAGATCGGCACCTACATTTGCATATGGCCAGGATACAGTAGAGTACACACATGCATACACATACCTTGGTGTGGTATTTACAGGACCAAAGTTTACTCTTAAGAAAGCAGCGGATGCTAGATTGTCCAGAGCCTCTATGGCCTTGGGAGGGTTGGAGAGGATGTGTTCACAAGTGTAGTTTCAGGAACCACGAACAAAACTTTGGCTCTTTGATACTGTGGTGGCTTCGGCTATGCTTTATGGGGTCCAGATTTGGGGACCATCTGTGGATCAGGACAATTGGAAGTCAATGGAGAGACCTTTGGTATCTATGATTTCCCGAATGATTAGAGCCAAGGCCTCCGTACCACACGCGATTACCCGAGCGGAACTAGCTGCCCCTCCGATAGCAATTGAAGCTCTTACCAGATCAGTGTCCTTTATACATGGTTTATGGGATACAAATAATTGCCGATATACTAGATTGGCCCTTGAATCCTCTCGACAATTAGCAATGAAAGAAGATACATCATGCTGGTATGCGCAACTATCCTCGTGGTTTCAGAGACACGGGTTCAGTATGGAAAGATTACCCCCCTTCCAATACTCTCTTGAGGCTCCATCACTGGCAATCACACGAACGGAGATTAATAAAACCATCCGCCAGGATCTTATACAGTTGGACACTAAGAGGACATAGGTAGACCCTACACAAGAATTGGGCACGAAGATGGCCGACTACAAAGAAAACTTCCTACAGCTATCTGAAGATGGTTTTGTGATTCGCCCGAGCTACATGGATACCCACCTGTGTCATGGTTTGAGATGTGCTATTGAATACATCCTCACACCAGCTGGAAATTGAATTTGGCAGATTTAGGGGAATCCCACCTGAGAGCAGAATTTGCAAGTTATGCGGAATGGAGCCGGAGACAGAATTATACTACATATGTCATTGCACCGTATACTATGAGATACGTGGGCGTTTCCATTGCCTATTTAAAGAAGGCTTTGGACCTCTAGATAGAGTCATGCAATACCAAGATCAAAGGTGCTTAGGCCTGTACCTACTAGAACTACATCGGCACAAGGATAATCTAATGAGAAGACAAAGAGCACTTCAGCCTTAGAGGCAGATCACAGATTTCTTCGGATCGAGAGAAGCAGGAATGGAAGGAGAAGCAAGAGGCCAGCAGCGAGCACAAAGGAGTACCCACATTCATACCAAAGGCACCCTCATTGACAGGGCGATTGAGCTTAGGAAATCGAGACGACCACGACCGAGATGCAGAAGCACACTTCACCAGAGGAGACTACAACAAAGGATTAGAAGCATTCTAGCCAGACACCCAGAATGCTCCTAAGAAGTTTATCTAATACTTTGTAATTAGTTTTTCGCATTTATTTTCACACTTTCACACTTTTCAAACATTGTAACAGATTCACCACTTTTGTATCAGTTTGGTCTCATAGGTCACTCTGGCCTTTTTGAAGACATTAATATAACATTTCATTTCATCTCTCTCTCTCTCTCTCTCTCTCTCTCTCTCTCTCTCTCTCTCTCTCTCTCTCTCTCTCTCTCTCTCTCTCTCTCTCTCTCTCTCTCTCTCTCTCTCTCTCTCTCTCTCTCTCTCTCTCTCTCTCTCTCTCTCTCTCTCTCTCTCTCTCTCTCTCTCTCTCTCTCTCTCTCTCTCTCTCTCTCTCTCTCTCTCTCTCTCTCTCTCTCTCTCTCTCTCTCTCTCTCTCTCTCTCTCTCTCTCTCTCTCTCTCTCTCTCTCTCTCTCTCTCTCTCTCTCTCTCTCTCTCTCTCTCTCTCTCTCTCTCTCTCTCTCTCTCTCTCTCTCTCTCTCTCTCTCTCTCTCTCTCTCTCTCTCTCTCTCTCTCTCTGTTCAGTTGTTATTGAAGTGCTAAAAGTCTGTTCAGTCTGTTCTTTTCTACTGGCACGTGGTGCCCGTTTTGTGACAAAAGAAATATGGGAAAAACCCTAAAAGATATACACAGAAAATCATAGGGAAAAATCCCATACAAACCACGTGATACATCAAGGGATAAGATACTCTAATAAGGAAGTCGTGATAAAGCTCTTTAGCTATGGGAGGTTTGACACAGGTTTGCCAAAAGATTTGTCCGCCTCTAGTGATGTAGCGAAACCAGCATGTCCAGTGCTAGCTACCTCATTGATATAAAATATCCACTGTAAGAAACCTCCTGTGGGAATTATAGAAGCCAAGGCCCCTCTTGATGCAAAAATGTTGGTCCAAGGGTGCTCTCAGGGACGAATACGCAGCCCGATCTCACCCTGCTGCTGGCTGAAAACACAGCCCAAATCAGCCCCTCCTCGTGCTCCGGATCCTCTAGGCGTCGTCAAACCGAGGCTTTGATACCATGTCGAAGTGTGCAGCAAAAGGTGTGGTCACTTTTGCTGTGGTCACTGGTGACGAGAGAGAGAGAGAGAGAGAGTGGAAAAGCCTTGCAGGGCAATCTACTAAAAAGAGAATACAAGGCTCTCCTCAGCACAATGCCAGAATGAGGGGAGGCCCCTCCCTATCGGAGAGCAACTAAGATGCCCCACCCACATCCATAAAAAATCCTCGACCCAAAATCTGGTATGAATACAGGGCACCCACCAAAAGGGCCACAAGTGACCAGCCAGAACAAAATCTGGAACATCCCCCACATGCCTAGAATCAGGAAAAGACCTCACAAGGTCGGGCATAGCCACAAAGAAACCCTCACTCACAAGACCCAGACGAGAAAACCAAGGTGATGACCTCCAAAACTCTAACAGAGGAAAGGCCTTTCTCTTTAGATTGGACCACTCATAATGTTCGACGTGGAGGCCAATGATCCAGATAATGTTTGAAATTATCTGATTGGCATGGCTTTGAGAGATGAAGCATAATAAGGAGCCCTTTAGATGATAAATGGTAACTCTTCCTCTTTCAATTCTTCTAAAGACAAGGAAGACAATTCTAATAGTCAAAAAAGTCTCCCAAGTCCTTCCCAATCAAACTCTCCATCTAATCCTAAGAATGACAAGAAAGAGGAAAAGGGTAAGGGTAAAGCAGACAATCATACTCTCTCCTAATGCAAAGAATTCTCTAGGAATTTGGTTGGGAAATTAACGAAAAAAGAACAATCTTTATTTGCAAAAGAACACAAGTGCTTTCATTCGTCACGTTAAACATGAGTGGTTTCATTCGTCACGTTAAACGTCAAGTAAAAAAAGGAGCGTCCCAAGAAAGAATTTAAAAATGACTTGAATGCTTCTTCTTTGAATATTACATACATGCCCCACAGGACATGGCCATCTTGTTATAGTCCCAATTTCCAACTTCATATTCGTGTTTTTATCACGAGTAATGGTTAAACACTATGATATGGGAGTTGTAATAGACTTGGACACTCCAAGCCAAGGATCTACCACAACAGAAGTGAAAAAACTGAAAGAACTGAACAAAACTGAGAGAGAGACGACACGGCACGGCGAAGTTCCGACTGGCGCCCCTTTCACTATTTCCTTATATTCATGCTTCACAAAGTACAATGTCCAAGGGTCCTCTTCTCAACACTGCTCCCAAGCTAATCTGCCTGAGACTGAGGCCCTGACAATGAATTTATAGGCCCTAGGGCTTCCAAAAGCAGTATACATGAAAAGCTTCAAGTCTAAAAGCATCTTGGCCCCAAAAGCTAGCGCTAGAGTTGCCAGCGCGATTTGCAGAAGTCCGTACAAGTGCCACGTCGACAACTCAAATCGTGGTGGTCCGTACAATAGTGCGACGTCATCACCTCCACGCAATTTTTTATCCTTGTCCCCCTTAGGCCCCATCGAACAGGGTCCCATAAGTTGGTAGGAATTGAACTTTTAAAAATAGGCCACTCGATAAGACTTGAAAGTCGGTGAAACTTCCTATACATCTTTCCCTAGGGATTTAACCCCTCTTTGTCGAGAGTCCGTCCTTAAGGTTATGCCACTTTATCACTTTGTGAATTTTGAGAGAATTGTAATCGCCCTCGATTACGCCTGCAAAAACAAACATGGGACAAAAACTAGTTCAGTAGACACTGACTCTAAGTACCGACGCACTAGACGACACATATCCAATACTTACACGAAGACGACAATCACTGAACATTCACATCACTATCACCGTCGGATCTTAGATGAGAATCATGATCAGTGTAACGTATTTAGCAATCACATCCAGACAACACCCCTCAGGTGAACAAGACCAAAATGCTGCAGTCATTTCGTCTTTCAAACATGCACTCAATCACGACGCACTTGAGAGAGCACATATGACAAATTCATTTTAGAATTCCCATTTCAAAGTACATTATTTATAAAGTCATACAACAGAACATTGTCAGCCCCTCAGTATCCCTAAAGTCACAAAAGAAATCAGTGATTGTATTCCATCTGGGTAATCTGTGACAAAGGAGCAGAGTAACTCCCCTCTTGTGCAGTCCGCACTGCACCAGATTCAGCCGGTTGATCATCAGTCCGCACCGCACTAGATTCAACTTGTTGATCATCGGACTCTTGGAATAGTCGGTGCTAGATCAAAAGCTTCAAGGTAAAGCTCTAAAACCCAAGGAGCGTCTGCTAGGTCCTCCTCCTCCATCCATTTCGCATCCAAGGCGGATAATTTCTAAACTTGACTAAATACAAGCATATCAGCTTACCTTTCACTTTCCTTTCCTTGTGAGCCAAGATCTGTTCTGGAATGGAAACTCCTCTGTCTCTTCCACCTAAAGTTGCTCCTCTAGCTCCCTGTCCACTCGCACCTCACCTTTAAAAGGTCTCAATAGACTCACATGAAAGGCATTGTGTATCTTCCAAGTATCTAGTAACCTCAGCTTGAAGGATACATCATTTATCTTCTCAAGGGCCATAGTATCGCATACTCAGCTTCGGAAAAAGTCACTCCTTACTCGTTCGTTTTCGTAGGCGTGCCTTCTCAAACCGTAAAAGCACCCAATCATCCTCCTTTAGCTACAAGCCATGTTGATGCTTGTCCATTGCCTCCTTATGCCGTGCTTGAGACTTCTCGAGAGCCTTGCGCACCTCAGCAAAAGCAGTGTCCAGATCCTGATCCTTGGTGTTTAGAATAGGTGGAACTTTCTTAGCAGGTTGCAAAAAGTCTTGTCATTCCTTCTCGAGGTCGGACAAATTTGACATTTTCTTGTCATCTATCTCATGTAAGAAGATCGAGTAAACAAACAGATTCGATTTCATTAATTTGGAAATGGCCAAAGACGATACAAGTGGGACGGACTTGCCATTTAATTTACATCAAGAACTCTATCTCTATCCTTTTCATTCTTCAAAGTTGCTTTTCTCGCCCTGTAGTCGACCACCAGATGTTGTACGATGATTCAAATACTTTCTATTGTTCTTATGGAATCAAGGGATTCCCAAAAGGACGTCACACCCCTCCAAGGGCATGATGTAAAAAAGTCCTCGTGCCCGAAATACCCGACAATGCAACCGAAGTTTGCCTATGACAGGTGTAATGGCAACATCCTGGCTTGGTGCCGCTAGAACTACCTCAACCGGTGGTCCCATTCCATCTGGCATAATTCCAAGTCGAGCAACCAATTCAGTCGAAATGAAGTTTGTTGGCTCCTTCGTCGAAGGAGATGAGGGCGTCTTCTTGATCTCGTACTTTGCCCCACGCTCTGCAAAGCTCCGTACTTTCATCCATTTGTTAAGGGTCGGCGGTCCCCACAAAATTTGCTACCAATCTTGCTTTTGTCTTTCCTTTCTTTGTTCGCTCCTCCGCTGCTTTGGAACTCTCTGGCTTGTCCTCTGATTGTTCTTTAGGTGGGGCACCTAGCAAATATATGCCCTTGTTCCCCACAACCGTAACATTACCCTCTTTGAATTATTCAGCGCGTTGCTCCACTGACAATCGAGGGCTTGAAGGCTTCTTTTTCTGTTGCTTTCCCTTCCTTTTGTTATTGTTGTTTTGTTCTCGTCCGGTCCGAACTGTGAACAACTTGTCGATAGGTACATAAGAGTGCCCCCATGCATTGCAAACCCTTGCTTTGCGTGTCCCATTAGTCATTGCATGGACTCGGAATTCTGCAACAGACAATAATCCCGTATCTTTTTAGGTAGACCACAACAAAATCGCTCAATCTGTTGCTTGAAGGTGATTTTCTTGAAATAAGAGGCCGGAAGAAAAGTGTCCCAAAATCTCTGACAGTAAGTGTCTAATGTATCTTCCTTGGTCATCCTCAGATGATTCCAAGTTGTGATCACATCGTGTTTGTTTTCCTGAGTGAGCCATGAAGAAGTAAAAACTCACTTGAACTGAAGCCACTTTGTTAGTGCCTCCCTCCGTTGGAGCAAGGTAGACCACCAGGCTCTGTAAATGTACTTCCTCTTGGTTGAAAACATAGGCTCAAATTTGAACTATCTGAGGAGGAAGAATCCTCATCCGAACCATCAGAGTACTTCCGAGATCTTCTTGTCAAGGTCAACGATGCGGAAGCGTAGAGACCAAGGAGAGTGAGCACGCGAGAGAGAGAGAGAGAGAGAGAGAGAGAGAGAGAGAGAGAGAAAGAAAGATTTTTTACGTCTATGTCGGGCCAAAATCGGCCTATGAGACAAATAAAATATACATGGTGTGTATGTCATCCGTCTATCGAAAAGACAAACGAAATAAAACTACAAAACTGAACTAAACTGAAAATAAGTAGTGATGTGTTGAAGATGGTGATGGTGATATATCCAGGGGATATCTGAGGAGGGATGGAGCTCTATCTCTAAGGGTATATGCATGTCTATGTGCTCAAGGTAGTACAATCATGAGAGTGCATCAAGCTATCTAGCTCCATCCTGTACTAATGGGGGGTTGTAATATGTGGTACATGGGCAGGTCTGGTGCCAGGGCTGCCCGGATGAAAGCTGCAGGGTTGCCCTCATCTGAGCCACTTGCTCCTCAGTGGCACGTCGCTCTCGGGCCCAAATCTCCTCAATCTTTCGATGGTGGAGGCTCGCACCCCTGTAGCCACTGACTGGTGGTCGCCATCTGGCTCGGCTCGCCTCGGCCTGTGGGAGTGTCACTCCCCTCTAAGTCTCAGATGAGGGGTGGACTGGAACCCTCTGAAAGAAGCCTGTGAGCTGCAACTGTCTCTCCTCTGTCTGTGTAGCTGTGTGTGTCTGTAGTAGTATGTCTCGGTTGCTCTGTATATCTAGTAAGAAACTCCCTAGCTGTCTCTGATCTCGGGAATCCATGATCTCTCGGAGAGTGGGCTGCCCTCTGAATAAGGCCTCATACCTGCCTCTGATCTCAGTATATGCGCTGCATCGACACACAAAATGCTCCTCGCTCTCCACCACCTCTGTGCATGCTCTGCAAACTCGCTCCTCTCTGGGGACACCAGTATGTCTCCCGATCTCAATCTCTAACCTGTGTGATGCCACTCTCAACTAACCAATCGCCACCCGTGAGCTATGTGGCATGTATGTGTCCATGTAGCGTGATCTTCGTATGAACCCATCAAGTAGTATGGTAAGGAACTGGTCTCTGTAGTCGGACATCTTCGTCCCCACGCCCAGTGACTCCCAAACTCTCCTGATATATAGCTGCCAAAGGTCCTCTCTCAACACCAGGTTTCTCTCGCTGCGAGAGAGGTGAACATAGGGTGAGTCAGGGTCGTACTGGAAGGGTGGTAGACTCTCCATATCAAGAACGTGTGCCTCAAACCATGCTCTGACCTGTGAGTACCATGCTCTCTCATGCCCACTCTCTAATAGCTGTATAGCTACCTCAAAAGCCCTGCGAGTAAGTCTGTTGGGAGGTATCTCTCTCATCCTCTGGATGAAACAGACTGTCTGGAATAGTGTCTCTACTACCATCGGTGGTGTGGCGAGCTCTGCTCTGATAATGTCATGTGGCACTGTGTGCTTGCTACGGAGCAAGCGTGAAATCATACATATCTGTGGCCTCTCAATCTGTGCCCACTGGTCATCTGTCAATCCTGGTGCCCATACTGCTGTTGAGTACATCAAGGCCAGGGTGACTAAGGTGTCGAAAAGCCTCCCCTTCGTGCGGGGCTCCTGAAAGTGTGCCTGGTGGCATCTCCACTCTAGCATGGCCAGGGCTGCATACCCTCGAGTGAGCCTGTCAGTAGCTCCCTGCCTCATAGTGAATGGTCCTGGTGGGCTGGTGAATGTGACTCCCAGGTAGATATATGAGGTGACCACATCAACCGGTCCTCCTGCTGTGAAGCTGGCAGCGCTCCTCACTGCACTCGATGTGTGAAAGATCATAACCTTGGTTTTGCCAGGGTTCATAGTCAACCCCCTGTGTGTGCAAAAATCATCCAAGGCCCCAAGATGGTGCTGCAAGCCCTCGGGTGACTCTGAAATCAACACAATATCATCAGCATATAGCATGATGTGTACTGGAGTACCTGCCAAGTCGCTCCCCTCCCCTCCTGCTCGCAGTATGTAGTAGGAAATCTCGTCAATATAGAGCCCAAATAGTGTCGGGGAGAGTGGGCATCCTTGCTTAACACCAATGGTGCTAGCAATGGTCTCTAATGAACCTCCTGGGCATCGAGCGCGACCAGTCACCCGCTCATAGAGAGCGTATATGGCCCAAATCATCTCTACTGGTATCCTGAGACTCTGGAGGCGTTGGAAGAGCCTCTCGCGTGGAATTGTATCAAAGGCCTTGCGGAGATCCACAAAGCAGCAATAAAGTCTCTTCTTCCGCGCCTTTGCCCCATCAATGAGGCAGCGTAGGACGAAGATGTGGTCGATGGTGGAGAAAGCTCGTCGGAAACCTGCCTGGCCTGGTTCTCGTAGACCCTCGGTCTCTGTATATGAGCTCAACTCTGCCTCAAGTACTACGCCATACAGCTTGGCCATCGTGTGGCCAATCATGATGGTCCTGTAGTTTGTTGGGTCCAGGGTGTCGCCAGATTTGTGGATAGGCACTATGGTGTGCTGTGTCCACTCCTCTGGGAAGCCCTCCCCTATAGACCGGTTGAAGACATGTGCAATCAACGGGGCGATAGTGGATGCCGTGTATATGACGTGCTCACTCTGTAATCCAGTATGGTCGGCTGATCGTCTGTGCTGCATGCGGTGAATGGCTCTCTCTACCATGACTGCTGTGAAAGAGGAGCGTGTGGGTCGAGGCTCCCGAGTGGCTATGGGATGGGAGGCTGTCTAGGCACCTCATATAGTCTCTCTGCATAATCATGCCATATCTGTGGCTATGGGATGGGAGGCTGTCTAGGCACCTCATATAGTCTCTCTGCATAATCATGCCATATCTATGGATCCTCAATAGGTGTAGTCGGACGTGGCTCACGGAGGGTGTGCCATGCCGTCGCACTATCCATGCTCATGAATAGGCGATATAGCTCAAGCTCCTGTGCCTCCTCAAATGCTCGCCGCTTTCGGCATGTCGGTGTCTTCATCTGCTGCTTGGCCTCTCTCTGTGTGATCTCTCCCAGGGCCCGTCGTGCGCGGAGGCGTCGGTATAGCTCTCTGCACTCATCATCATACCATCGGTTCTGGGGCATAGTCCCAAGAGGGGGGGTGCGTCCTGTGTGGGTGGTGCGTAGAAAAGAGCTAATGGCTGAAGTGTGGAGGACGGAGGAGATATGTGATGTGAGAACTGAGAGTGGTCTGGATGGGTGTAAGAGGCATAGCCCGTGCTCGACCTCGGCTGAGTAAAGAGGGGCTAGTTCATGTGTGAAGTGGATGATGGTATGTGGAGTGCGTGCTGTAGAGCTATGTGGAATGGTGTCTCCAGTGATGGAAAGAGAAAGGTATGTGTGGTCGGCTCCAATGGGTATGGGTGGGTGGCCTCCCTAGATCCCAGAATGTAGTCGATTGTACTCCCCCTCCCTGTGCAACTCCATGCGGCATACAAGTCAAGCTCCCTGAAGTGGACCACTGGGCTATCCCATTATAAATAACAAGACGGTGATGGGAGCCAAGTCGAAGTAGATGTCGCCCGTAGGCCGTGACTGGAGCCGTGTCTACTGAATCTCTCACCGAAGCCTCCTCGTGTAGAGTGTGTAGTAACTCTGGGTCCTCGTGGTCATATGCCTCACACTGCTCACTGCGGGTACGAGCATTGAAGTCCCCCATAAGGAGAACTTCACCAAGTGTGAAGTACTCCATAATCTCCTCCGAAAGGCATGCATAAGGTGAGGCCTCTGTCGGTGATGACTCTTGCTCTGTAGAGGCGAATCTGGAACCTGTGGGAGCAAAGTAGCACAGGGCAATGTAGATGGTCCTGTCTCGTGAGAGCTCAAAGCGAATCCACATGTAGCGGGCCTGTGGGTCCTGGGCAACAATCAGTAATCTGTTGTGAAGAGCCTATCTGAAGAGTATGGCCACTCCTCCTGAGCCACGGGATGTGTGCTGGCGTGTACATCCTCGATGTAAAGACTCCCATTGAAAACGATGTATCCGTGGTAATCCTCTCTCTGGGCTCTCGTGTGTGTCTATAAGTAGAATGATATCCCGGCCTCTCATCACCTCCTCAAGTCTCTCTGGGTGTGTCCATAGATCTCCGTTGCAGTTCCAAACTGCAAGGTGGATCTCTTCCCAAGTCCCCTAGGCCGTGAATCCCAATGCAATGGTCTTGCCATCAATGATGACCCGACCATCTCGGTAGGAGGCCCGCTTTCCCTCTTTGCGGGCTTGATGCACCCGAGGCATGCATGCTCGCTGGTGTGCTACTTGCATCTTTGTGAGGTCGTCATCAAGGTAGATGTGTGGACCTTCAAGCCCTCTCAAGATCACCCTCTTGCGGAGGAAGGTGGAGCGTAACTCATCATTGGGGAATTGGAGGATGAGAGCTCTCTCTTTGTTGGGGTCCTTGCCGGCTCTCCATGCTTTGGTGAAGGGAGGTGATTCTTCTTCCTTGTACCCAAGCTTGTTACATAGCCCCCTCCCGTCCCTCTCAGGGGTAGATCCCTCCTTCTCAGCTATGCCGGTTACTCGTACATTGAGGCGTCAACTTGCCTCATCTTCTCTTCCTCAAGGGTGGTGTGTACGATGAGGACCTCCTCCTTTTGTGCGTCCTCCCGTGCTTCCTTCTTGATGTTCTTCTTGACAACTTCCACCCATCTTTTGTCTTCCATGCTTGCGGTCAAGGCCTTGGTGAGCTCTTCTTTGAGAGCTTCTTTGGTGGTGTTGTCAATCTCGCCTTCTTCGGATGAAAGCGATGCCACCGATGCTTTGAGAATGGCAATTTGTTCCTTCATGTCTTCTCTTTCTTTCTTCCACTCCTCTTGTGCTTCTTTCCACTCTCCTTTCTCCTTCTCGTGCTTCATCTCCCATTCTTCTTTCTCCTTCATCCATGTCTCCCGTTCTTTGTTGAGTGCTTCCGTCTCCTTCTCAAGTTTGGATAGTCTGGTGATGTACCATTGATGGTGGAGTCCATCATCTTCTTGTTGTCTTTGATGGCGATGTTGAGCTTATCTTCCACTTTGGTCAAATCTTCCTTCTTGGCCATGTTGCGTCTTCTTGCTGTGTCCACCCTCGGTTGAGTCCTTTCGCTCAAGAGGTGATCATGAGTGGGAATGGAAAAGGGGAATGGCGAAGGGGAAAAGGCAATGGCAATGCAGCAATGGCAGTGCAGCAAGGAGAGGCAATTCAGCAGCAGCAACAGGCAGGTACTGGGGGTGCTGTGCAGGTGGGGTGTGCGCGCGCGAGAGAGAGAGAGAGAGAGAGAGAGAGAGAGAGAGACTCCTGAACAAATCAACCTTGGCAATGAATAATTGAATGTGTATACACTGGAGGCAAGGGGTTGCTTATGTAGCAACCTCAGTAAATTGCCCTACCCAGACTTTGACAAATAAGTAAAATAAATACCTAAAAGCCAAAATAAATAATGGGACCACATTGGGCACTTCACTTGAGATGCAAAAATAACACCCTCTCTGCAGCTCATAGTGGACATCAATAGTGAGACCAAGTCGATGAAGAAGCTACCATGGACACCCCAATAGAAGGCCTTGGACTACTGGACACACCTCGGTTTTGCTACCCTCAACTTTGTACCTTAGAAGAATGCCATTTTGAGCATCAGTTGCCTTTTTAGAAAATATGAACTATAGACCACAATATGTCCAAGAATCCCCATTCGTGAACTGTGAATGTGAACACATCGCGTCCAACATATAATACTCCAAGATGATGAACAGTGGAACACATCCTATCCATGATCCAACCAACAACAATGGATTGGTGCACTCATCCATAGTGTTTGATACGTCTAATTGGTTCCCTGCTACATGCATGTGTCTTGAACTCCGACCCACAAGTTTAAACACCGATAGCTTGAACTCCAACACAAGGGTCCAAATTAATTATAGGGAGTGCTCCTTGCCCCTCTCTGCCACTCACAAGCCTCTCTCTAGCTGAAGTTGGTGGCGCACCAATCTCCATGTGACTAGAAGGCCGAAGTCCATGCAAGTGTAGTCACCACCACACCAACAACCTCTTTGTCATCCTTCCCTAAGTCACTATCACTGCTTTCCTCCTAATGCTTGCTTTTACCTTTGTCCTTTGTAGAACCTCTGTCTTTGCTTTTGCATCTGCAATCATTCGCCAAATGACCACGCTTTCCACAATTGTAACAATGGTTCTTGGTCCTCTTTCTGGAATCCGAAGCAGCAAGTGCTTCCCCACCTATCTCAGAAATCTAAATTTTGCCTTGAGTCATCAACACGGCTTCCTAGAGATCATCAAAATTCCAACTTTTCCTTTGTGACTTGTAGCCGAAGTGTCCTAGACACCGTTTCATCGCAACTTTGTACGAACCAAAGCAGCTAACTGAGTACTCATCAGTGCACTTTTCATAGCCGATAGTTGATCATGAATAACTTTAGTCTTCATAAGAAATGATTGCATGGAACTTCCTTGTCACAAACTGCTGACGTGTCAAGCCACTAAAGAACGGAGCCAACCTACAGATCCTAGACAAGAGGCCTATTCCCTAAGTGAAGAAACAGAAGCATAGAAGGTTTACCAACTTATAAAGACTTTCCGTGTGGCCTATTTCTAAAGGGGAGTTCCCACCAACTTATGGGACCCCGTCCGATGGGGCCCTGCCACAAACTGGTGACGTAGCTAGGCCCCGGATACACACTTGCTCAGTCCCAACTTATGCGCCAAACAGGCTGGCTGACACGTGGCAAGCCATACGGATCGCCGAAAAATGCTCCGGAATTTGCACCGCATATCACGCTGATGACGAGGCAGTCCGTACAACGTTGTACGGATTTTCGCAAATTACACTGGCTGATTTATTAGCAGCTTTTGGGGCTTAATGCTTTTGAGTGAGAAGCTTTTCAAATAGAGGGGACTCTGCTTTTGGGCATCCCTTGTACCAATAAATAAGTGGGCTAGGCCTCACTTCTCAAGGCATCTGGACGTAGAGTCTGAGAGTGAGCGTCTGCCTACTCTCTTATACTTTGAACATAGATGAATATAAAAAGAAATACCGAAAGGGGCGCCAGTCTTTGGGTCCAATACCTCTAGGCACGGAACTACGCCGAGCCGTGTCGTCTTTGTGAACTATTTTGAATTGAATCTCTATTGTGTCGTGGTAAAATCTTAACTTGGGGTGTCCAAGTTTGTTACAATGGTATCAGAGCGCGGCCCTTATGGATTCCAACAAGAATCAGTCGACTTCTTCTGCATCTGCTAATGCGGGAGAAGATCACGAAGAAGATTTTGATGAACAAACAGAGGAAGAGAACGGGCCACCTCGGCCTACTCAGTTCAAGATTGAAGAGATGGAGCGTCGACAGCTGGTTGACGAGGCAACAAAGCAGATAATTAAAATTGCTAAGAATCCGAAATTTGCAAAATTTTTGTCTCAGCAATCCATCGCAGAAGTGCACACCCAATGGCAGAAAGCCAGAGAACCACCCATCAAACTGGAAATCAAGAAACCTCCTTCTCCAAGGATGTTTACTGAGCAAGAATTACAAGAGGTGGTTCAGACACAAATCAGCCGGCTTTTGGACGCAAACAACAAATCCAAAAAACAAGAGAAAAAGCACAAGAAGGGGACTGACTTCCCGAGTTATTTGGGTGGTCAACAATCTTCTTTTGCATTGGCAAGAAGCTTGTACGATTTAAGGACTACCCAGTTCTTCTTCTGACAGTTCTTCTAGCTCTTCTGACTCGAGCGAGGAAGACAGAAAAGGTAAAAAGCGAAGCAAAAAGCAAAGCTTCAGAAAGGGAAAGAAAAAGACAAAGAATCCCAGATTTCGCCCCATCTCTGACAGTTCTTGTAACAGACTTGGACATTCCAAGTCAAGAATCAACCGCGACAGCACCAAATAACCCCTTCAAAACAATTCACAGATCAAAATAGATTTGCACTGGCCCGGCGGAGTTCCGTGCCTAGAGATATTCGCCCCAAAGACTGGCGCCCCTTTCGGTATTTCTTTTTATATTAATCAATCATCAAAGTACAAAAGAGCGGTTAGGGTTTCACTCTCAGACTCTGCGTCCAGATGCCCTGAGAAGTGAGGCCCTCACCACTAATTTAAAGGTTACAAGGGATGCCCAAAAGCAAAGCCCCAAAAGCTTCAAATCAAAAGCAATTGCTCTCTCTCTCACAGAGAGTCAAAACATGAAAGCATAAGCATTCTCTCTCTCTTTCTCATTTAAGTAGAGAAAAAGCGAAATATGCGTCGCTCATCATTTTCATTAAAAAAATTTATAAAAAAAAAAAATTTCAGCCTCCGCTATTTCCGGAAATTAGGGTTTTTGACAGAAATTAGCGTTTGCAAGAATTTTAGGGTTTCTGCCAGAAATTAGGATTTCTGTTGTCCGCCACGTCATCACTTTGTGACATACCCCCCTCTTGAAAGCATTGTAATCGACCGCGATTACCCCTACAAAACCGACAAAAGCCATAAACCGTCTTAGCAGACACTGACTGTTAGTACCTACGTACTAGGAACACACATCTAGCACATGTACAAAATTGACAATCACATCACACGACATCACAGGACATCACCAGACATCACAGGACATCACATGACATTCAACATTCATTCGGATCTTAGACCATGATTTATCGGCAAGGTAGCTAGCAATCACATCTAGGTCCAATCGGGACCTCAACGATGTCCGATTGACTAACCCCTATTGCAACCATGTCTATTCGAGATCAATCAGACCAAAATGCTGCAGTCATTTCGGCTATCAGTTCCTGCACTCACAAGAAGTCAAGAACAAATCAGTATCATAATCAGGAATTCCATTTCATAAAGTCATCCAGCAGAATACTGTCAGCTCTCAGTATCCATGAAGCTCAAAGAGACATCAGTGACTTTAGTATCAAAATCGAGGCATCTGTTGACAAAGAAGTGGAGTGACTTCCCTCTTGTGCATCCCACTGCACCAGATCTCTGGCCAAGCTGAATTCTGGGTTCTGCTTGGAGTAGACTATGCTAAACCAAAACATCGAGGTAAAGTTTCACAATCCGAGGAGTATCTGCTAGGTCCTCCTCCTCCATCCACTTCGCATCAAATGCAGGAAAGTTCTTGAACTTAACCAAGAACCGCCTTCGGACTTTACCTTTCTTCGTATCATTATGTGCCAAAATCTGTTCAGGAACAAGGATCTCCTCGTTTTCTTCCACTTTGGGTTGCTCATCAAGCTCCCCATCATCAGGCACATCACCCTTAACAGGTTTCAAGAGACAATCATGCAATGCATTGTGAATCCTCCAAGTATCTAGCAGTTTCAATCGGAAGGAGACGTCATTTATCTTGTCAGTAATCTGGAAAGGTCCGTAGTATCACATACTAAGCTTTGGAAAAAGCCTCTCCTTTCCCTTTTTCTTTCTTAGGAGTCCCTTCTCAAAAGTAAGAGCACCCAATCATCCACCTTCAGTTTCCAATCGCGACGATGGCGATCCGCTGCCTTTTTCTGTCGTTCTTGAGACTCCTGCAAAGTCTCGCGAACCTTGGCAAAAGCCGTATCCAAATCTCGCAAATATTCATCCGCTTCAAACTTCTAATCTTTCGTGCTCAGGAAGGATGGAACCTTCGCAGCAGTTTCAACAATCTCACATGGCGTCTTCCCCGTCGAAGAGTGTATCGTGTTATTGTAGGCAAATTCCACCAAAGGTAAGTTCTTTTCCCATTGAGTCTTCTGATGCGAGATACAAGACTTCAATAAATCTAAAATCACTGAATTGGCAATCTCAGATTGCCCGTCGGTCTGCAAGTGGAACGATGACGAGAACTGCAACCGCGTGCCAATGTTCTCCCAAATTGCCTTCCAAAACAAACTCATAAATCTGGGGTCTCTGTCGGAGACAATCGTCTCATATGTGCCATGTAATCAGAAAATCATCGTGATCATTCTGTATTCTCGAGAGATTAAAAAAAAATGAAATCCATTTCAATATTTTCCCAGGGGCGGGTGGGTATGGGTAAAGGCTGTAACAATCCCTGTGCCTTATGCCTGTCAAACTTGACCTTCTGGCATACCAAGCGACTGCGCACAAACTCTTCCACATCCTTCTTCAGTCTCCGCCAAAAGAAATCTCTCTCTACCCCTTTCATGGTGGTAGCAATGCCGCAGTGACCCGTAAAAGGTGGACAGTGGCATTCAATCATAACCTTTTCCCTCAATGGCTGTGTAACGCACAACATAGTCTTTTTCATCAAGTAGCCTTCCCGAAGGGAGTATCCCGCTACTGTCTCCCCATCCCGTATCCATATGAAAATATCTGCAAAATCTGTATCTGTGGCACACTGATCGACCATATCCTCGAAGCTCCTATGATCTATCGCGGAAATAGCCAGAACCAACGGTTTTCGAGACAAAGCATCTGCCACCACATTCTTCTGTCCCTGCACATGGACAATCTGGAAGTGGAACTGTGACAAGATGTTCACCCACCGCATCTGCTTTTCCGAAAGTTGCTTCTGTGACAAGAAGTAGCGCAAACTCTGCTGGTCTGTAAAGACAATAAAATCCGCTCCGAGCAGGTAATGCCGCCACTGAGTAAGAGCATGGATAACCGCCAGAAGCTCTTTCTCATAAATATGTGTTGTCATCTCCGGCCTAGAGAACAAACGGCTCTTGTAAGCTATGACATGGCCTTCTTGCATCAAGACCGCACCCAGACTACGACCACAAGCATCACAATATACTTCAAATGACTTCTGCAAGTCCGACAAAGTCAAAATAGGTCCCGTAGTGAATTTCTCTTTCAATGTCCGAAAGGCAGTCACCTCTGTGGGTCCCCACGAAAAAGGTACTCCTTTCTGTGTCAAGGTATGCAAAGGGGAAGCAACCTCTGCAAACTTTCGTATGAACCGCCTGTAGTACGAACACAGTCCCGAGAAGCTTCTAACTTCATGGACATTCCTCAAATCGGGCCAATCACGGATAGTCTCTATCTTAGCCGGGTTCATTTGCACTCCTGCTGTTGACACAATGTGTCCCAAAAAATGTATCTCTGGTAGGAAAAATTCACTTTTCTTAGCATTAATCACTAATGTGTGATCTCGTAATGCCTGAAAGACTTGAAGCAGATGATCTCTGTGTTCTGCCTCATTCTTGGAGAAAACAATGATGTCGTCAAAGAAAGTGCCAACAAATAGCCTGTACTCTCGAAAAATCCTATCCATCATCCGGTTAAATGTCGCAGGAGTATTGGTTAAGCCAAAAGGCATCACCAAAAACTCAAATAACCCAAAAGTCGTCCGAAAAGCTGTCTTGTAGACATCTCCTGGCGCTATCCTGATCTGATGATATCCACTCTTCAAGTCAATCTGCTAAAGCACGAGGATCCCTGTAACCTGTCGAGTATATCATCGATCCTAGGAATCGGAAATCTGTTCTTGATGGTGATTTCGTTGAGAGTGCTATAATCGATGCACATTCTCCAAGATCCGTCTTTCTTCAAAACCAACAACACTGGAGAGCAATACGGTGAAGTACTAGGCTGGACAAGACCCTTTTCCAAGAGGTCTTTCACTGAGTTCATAATCTTTTCATTCTGTACTCGGCTCACACGATAAGGTGGCCGATTCGGTGGCGTGCTTCCAGATATCAGATCAATGGTATGATCTTCAGGCACTCTCAAAAGCAATCGGCATGAGTGTGGAGAAAAAAATCTTGGCGTTCTTTTCTTCAGGTCAAAACATATTCAACTTTTATCCATCGTTCAGTTCTCCCAAAAGAATGAGTAAGAAAACTGAAGTTCACCAAGTACAATCTCTAAGCCCTTCATTTATCAAAGTCGCTTTCTCTGCACGGTAGTCAACCACGGCGTAGTTCTTGTGGTACCAAGGGATCCGAGTAGAACGTCACTCGCGTGCCCTGAACACCCCTGTCATTGCAAACAAAGTTTGCCAATGCTCAGTGTAATGGCAACATCCCATCCGGGTGCCAGTCCAACTACCTCCGCCTGTGGCGTAAGACTATCGGGCGTAATTCCAAATCGAGCTACCAATTCCAAGTGAAAAGATGTTGGCCTTGGCTCCTTCAAAAGAGCTTCCTGATCCTTCACTTTGCCCCGAAAGCGGCAAAGTTTGTACTTTCATTCATTAGATTCGGTGCAGGTCCCACGCCATGTGGTACCAGTTCTGCTTTTCTATCTGCCTTTTCTGCCACATTCCTCAGCTGCTCGCGAACTCTCAGACTTGTCGTCGTCTTTATCATTCTGTTCTTTCTGTGCCTTATCAGGGCACTTTGCGGAAATATGTCCATGTTCCCCGCATCCAAAGCACTTCCCCTCTTTGATGAAGCGAGCTCTCTCCTCAGGAGTAAGCTTGGGTCGTGCATCCTTTTTTTTTCTCTGGGTTGCTCTTTTTCATTCTACTTTCATTCCCAGAAGTCTGTTCGGCTCGTTGTGTCATGGCCTCATCTGTGGGGTAGATCAGACTACCAGAGTGAATGGCAAAGCCCCGCTTCGCATGACTCATCAACTCCTAAACAGAAGCTGACTTCTGTTCCAAGCAGTGATTTCGGATCTTTGTAGGTAGACCCAAGGTAAACCGCTCAATCTGTTCTCTGAACGAGATCTTCTTGAATGAAGAGGCGGGTAGAAAAGAGCTCCAGAATCTTTCACAATAAGAATTCACTGTATCGCTCTTGGTCATCCGGAGACGGTTCCAAGCAACTCGTATATCTCGCTCAAACTCTTGAGTCAACCAAGAAGAAATAAAAAGCCTCTTGAATTTCAGCCATGTAACTGGCACAGTCTTGCTTAATAGAAGCGTGGACCACCAAGTACGAGCATTCCCCTTAAAGTAAGAGGCAGCTCTCCGAATCTTGGAGTGCTCTGAATAGCGTCCTCCCGCGAAAGCGATGTCAAACTGCTGTATAAAAGACAAAGCCTTCGAAGCATCTGAGTATCCTGAAAAGTATCAAACTTGATCGAGTGGCCACCTTCCTTAAACTCTCGGACTTTCTTGCTTTTATCTTCGAGAAAGTCATACTGGTTGGCTTTGTAAAAATTCTTCTTGTTTGCATAAAACTTTCCGTCATCGGAATCTGGTAGACGAGTCCTCAGTAGAACTGTCAGTCTTTGGGCGAGATTTAGCCTTCTTTGCCTTTCTCTTGCCCTTTCCAAAGCGTTGCTTCTTGCTTCGCTTTTTACCTTTTCTATCTTCTTCGCTCGAATCCGAGGAGCTAGAAGAACTGTCAGAAAAAGAAGAAGAAGAACTGGGTAGGTCTTCAAACTTGACGCGCTTCTTCAATTTCTTTGCCTTGTCAAATGTCGACCGACGACCCAAATATCCCGGGAAGTCAGTGCCTTTCTTCTACTTTTTGCCGTGCTTTTTGGCTTTCTTTTGCGTGTCAAAAAGCTGAGCAATCCGTGCATCAACCACGTTCTCCAGTTCCTTCTCCGTATATTTCTTGGAGGCAGAAGGTTTCTTGAGAGCGGGTTTCGGGAGTGGTGTTGTGGTTCTCTGCCACTCCGTCTGTACCTCTTCCAAAGAGATCTGGTTCATATATTTTGCCATCTTCGAGTCCTTGGCAAAATTGAGCATCATCTTTGTTGCATCGCCGATCAACTGGCGACGCTCTATCTCTCGCCGCTCCGCCTAAGTAGGCCAAGGCGGGCCATACTCTGCCTGAATCTTCGTTGTGATCCCAGCCCGCATCTCCAGATGCACAGGGAGTCGACTAATCATTGCCTGAAGCCATAGGTGCCGCGGAAAAAAAAAAATCGGGGATCGGATTTCCCGTAGAAGAGAAATCGGCCGTGCTTTGATACCACTGTAACAGACTTGGACACTCCAAGTCAAGAATCAACCGCGACAGCACCAAATAACCACTTCAAAACAATTCACAGATCACAATAGATTTGCACTGGCCCGGCGGAGTTCCGTGCCTAGAGATATTGGCCCCAAAGACTGGCGCCCCTTTCGGTATTTCGTTTTATATTAATCAATCATCAAAGTACAAAAGAGCGGTTAGGGTTTCACTCTCAAACTCTGCGTCCAGATGCCCTGAGAAGTGAGGCCCTCACCACTAATTTAAAGGTTACAAGGGAAGCCCAAAAGCAGAGCCCCAAAAGCTTCAAATCAAAAGCAATTGCTCTCTCTCTCTGACAAAGAGTCAAAACATGAAAGCAAAAGCATTCTCTCTCTCTTTCTCATTTAAGTAGAGAAAAAACGAAATTTGCGTCGCTCATCATTTTCCAAAAAAGAATTTTAAAAAAAATTCAGCCTCCGCGATTTCCGGAAATTAGGGTTTCTTACAGAAATTAGGGTTTGCAAGAATTTTAGGGTTTTTGGCAGAAATTAGGGTTTCTGTTGTCCGCCACGTCATCACTTTGTGACAGTTCTACAGAGGAGTCATCCTCAGTACAAATGCAAGCAAGTGAAAGAATTCAAAGAAGGTGGACAGTCGATTAAATTTGAATCCTTTTCTGGGTTCCGAGATGCTCCAAGGGCTTTGGCCTTCATTCAGCAGTTTGATATAGCTTTCTTTGGAGGGAATTACTCAGAGCACTCCAAGATTAGGAGGGCTACATCTTTCTTCAAGGGAAATGCTCGACATGGTGGTCCACTCTTCTTCTGATGAAGGAAGCTCCAGATAAATGGTTGAAATTCAAAAGGCTCTTTATTTCTTCTTGGCTGACTCAAGAGTACGAACGAGATATACGAACCGATTCGAATCATCTTCGAATGACCAAGGGAGATTCTTTGGACGCTTATTGCGAGAGATTTTGGAACTCTTTTCTACCAACCTCTTCATTTAAGGTCTCGTTTAAGGAATAGATTGAGCGGTTTTGTTGCGGACTTCCTACAGAGATCCGAGATTACTGCTTGGAACAAAAGTCAAATTCTATTCAAGAATTGATGGGTCATGCAAAACGGGATTTTGCGATACATTCACGAAATCTAACTTACCCCACTGATGAGATCTTGACTCAGAGAACCCAACAGACTTTTTTTTTTTTTTTCCGAGAAAAAGATCCTTCTATTAGTTAATGAAAGCTGCCCATAGGGCTACATCCACCTCTGCAAGAGAGGGCTACAACAAACATGATGGGAAGACTCTCCCAATGAAAAAACAGCATATATACAATGGGGCTAAATCAAGAGATGGGAGGAGGGAAAAGCCACACAGGTGGACAATAGTGCCATCTGAGCACCCCCTGGACCATGGAGTAAAACGGCCCAGGGCGCCAGAGACGAAGGAAAGCCTCGCGGCGCTCCCGCATGCGGTCGGAGCTGCCCTGTAGTCCCTCAAGCTGTCCTCTGAGAGTGTGGATCAGCTCTAGCCAAAAGTCACGAACAGTCTCCGCTGGTGGTACAGGGCGAGCCTCAAAGATGCGGAAACAACGGGCCCGCCAGATGAATCAGAGAGCTAGGCCGCTGATGAGCTCCCAACACTCCGCTCTCTCACTGCTCCACTCCTGTGGAGTAAGGTCTGTAGCAGGCTGGAGTGTAGGTCGACCCCCCTGTATCACTATCATCCTGCTGGTGGAAGATAGCTCAAACTGAAGTGCCGGGCCCGTGAGGGTGGACCAAGCCGCCGCCCCCCAAGTGTACTGTCGAGCCGTGAAGAGGGCAGGCATCAGCCGAAGAACTCGTAGCCACACCTGCTGGGCCGAGGGGCAGTCCCAAAGACAGTGTCGCTGACTCTCCACCAACTGGTCACAGGCTGTACATGCGGCCGAGAGACCACTATGTACAAGCCAGCTCCCTACTGCTGTGGCTCTGTGTGCAACCAACCACTGGAACAAGGTGACGCGCCTCGGCTGTCTGGAGTCCCACAACCTCTGCCAAAAAGCTGCCAAGAACTCAACTGTGAGACCCTCCTCCTGCCAATGACGTGCTGCAGCGGGGCGGGCCTCTCTCTGTGCTGCAAGTATATGACGTCCAAGCCGAACAGTGTACTGAAAGAAAGGGACTCCTGGGCGGTCTGCAGAAGAGAATGGGTCCCTCCATAGCCACTAACCAGGATACCACTGTACTCGTGCCAGTGGACAGCACTCCCAAGCCCATAGCCTCCAGTGTCCTGTCTCAAGAGCTGCTGGGTCAGGGTCTATGACGCAAGTCCTCCAACAGATGCCCACAACTCGGATCCTCTGGAAACAACACTCTGCTACCTGCGGGGCCTCTACTGCAACTCTCTGTAATCGTCCCCCACCCTGAAGCTCGAAGAACAGGGCTGGGACAGTCTCTGAGCAAGCCCTGACTGAAATGAGAACCTCCAGTCGTGTGAAGGCTCCCATCCACCGGGGTGCTACTGGCTCGAGAGGCGTGAGCCAATCAGCTGGAACTGACTCTGAGATGTCCTGACACATGCTCTGAACCCCTCTCATGCCCTGTAGCTGGACAACCTGCACCTCCTCTGACAAACCTGTGAACTCTAGCCAGTCACCTAGAGAGCGCGCTGGACCTGCTGCCATGGGACCCCAAGAAACATGAGGCCTACTCCCGACCAAGTGGCCTCTCTGAGTGCTAACCATGGGGTTCCAGACGAGGGGCTGCCGTAGGTGCTCCTCCGTGCACGTCGGCTGCCGCTGCTCTAGGCCACGCCGCAATAGCTCCCAAGAACGAAGCAAACTCACAGCGAATCGGTCCTCCAGTCTCCTGCTCAAACCAACTCGGCGCAACTCTGTAAAGATCCATCTGGTCGAAGGTTGCCAAGGGCCTCCTGACTGAGGCACCCTGGCACGAAGCCTCTGCAACAAGAACTCCTTCCAGGGCTCCTCGCCTGGAAGAAGTCCTCTGACGACGAACTTCCCAAGAAGGGCTATGCTCTGCTGTGCTGGATCAATGATCCCAAGCCCTCCCTGAGAACAAGGAAGTGTGATGACCGACCAAGCCACCTTGGCTCGGGCAATCTGAGTGTCGCGACCAGACCAAAGGAAGTTCCTGATCAACCTCTCTACCTGGCTGATGCAAGAACTCGAGAAGATCCAGCAAGAAGTGATGTACCACATAGTCGCCAACAACACCTGGTTGGCAACTACTACTCTACCAGCCAGCGAAAGTCGTGTTGAGCTCCAATGTAACAGCTTTCTCCTGATGGACAGGAGAAGAGGAGCAATCTGCTGCTCGGGGGACAAATCCAAACCAACTTGACAACCCAAGTACCGAACTGCAGTCCCTGGAGGAATCCACCTGAAACCCTCTCCTGGCATCCAATCTGGCACAGGAGCACTACCAACTGAGAAAGCCACTGTCTTTCTCCAGTTGATCAGTGCGCCCGATGCACAGCAGAAGGTCTCCAAGGCCTGCCCACATCTGTGTAAATTGGCCTCCTGGCCCTCTAAGTACAAGGCTGAGTCGTCGGCAAACTCAACGTCCAGAAGCTCATCTCCCCGTATAGGGAGTGCTAAGCCCCTCAAACCAACCTGCTGTGACACCAAAAATCTGCTCATCGCCTCCGCGTAGAACAGAAAGAGAAAGGGGGCAAGAGGACAACCCTGTCTGACCGATCGTGTGAGCATGAAGCGCTCACCTCTACCTCCTGCCAAAAGCACCTGACTGTGGGCCTGCCTGTACAAAGCTGACACCCCTCTGATCCAAGCCTCTGAGAAGCCCATCCTACGTAGCGTGCCCTCTAGAAAGTCCCAGTCAACTCTGTCGTATGCCTTCTCAAAATCGAGAAGAAGAATCACAAGGTCCTCCCCACGGAGCCGTGCAAGGGCAGAAGCCTCCCAAAAAGTGAAGATGTTGTCAAGGATACTGCGTTCCTTGACAAAACCTGTCTGAGTCCCATGTATAAGGCTCTCCAAAAGTGGCTGAATCCTCAAACTCAGAGCCTTGGCAAGAATTTTGTAGGCTGAGTTGAGAATGGTGATGGGACGCCACTGTCGAATCTCATCCAAGCAACCACCCTCCTTTGGAATGAGGTAGATCAGGCCCTCACTCATGCTATCCGGCATCACTCCTGTGTGTAGAATGTACTGAAAGGCACTACAAAGATCTGGGTCAAGCAGGTCCCAGTACTCCAAGAAGAAGGTGAAAGTCAGCCCATCCTCACTTGGACAGCTACCACGAGGGAGGGCCCTGAGGGCCGTGTGCAGCTCCTCAAGCTGAAGAGGTAACTCAAGCCTCTGCCGCATCTCCTCAGTCACAAGACAAGGCATCTGTGCCCAGACCTGCTCCCTGCATGCATCCTGTCTCTCTGACTCGGGCTCAGCCGACAGTAGCTCACGGTAAAAGTCAGTAGCAACTGCACGCATATCCTCTGGCTCACAGACAACTGACCCATCGGGTCTCCTCAACTGATTGACCTTGGCATGCGAGTGCCGAGGTCCCACTGTCTCAAAAAAAACACATGTCACTCTGTCACCCACCTGAGTCCACTGAGATGCCTGTCGGTGGAAGGCAAACTCATGGCGCCTCTCCTCTGTGCAAGCAAGCTCCTATCGAGCCTGCTGTAGCTGCTCCTCCAACCATGGAGTGTCTGGATGCTGCTCCTGCATCCTCTGTAGTGAAGCAATGCCTCGTCAGAGACGCTGCTCCTCCTCTCTCGCTGCAGCCCGTCGAGCCAAAGACTCCTGGAGAAAGAAGTGGCTAAGCTGAGCTAGGCCTGAGGCCACTCTGTCTGCACGTGGAGCCTGGCTGTCCATGCCCTCTGTCCATAGAGCCTCGACCCTCTCTCTGAGTGCTGAGTCCAACAAGACCCGCTCTGGGATGCGAAGCATCGTGCTCCCACTCCTCTGCCTGTCTGCCACTGTGAGGATCACTGGTGCATGGTCCGAGAAGGATGTCCCTGCCAGGATGCCCACTGATCCCCCCAAGTCACTGAAGTGGTCACTAGTGTAGAAGCCCACTCTGCGGTCCGATCTAGAGAAGGCAAGACTCTCTGGAGGCCTCACAAAGCCAAAATGCTGCCATGTATCGGAGACCCTCAACGTCATACAAAACATCTCCCAAGCTGCTAACTCGACTCCATGCAAAGTAGCATGGCTGCCTCCGATCCTGTCAGAAGGGTCCTCCAACATGTTGAAGTCCCCTCCTACACACCACTGGTCAACCTGTGGCAAAGACTCAACAATTTGTGACCAAAACTCTGCACGAGCACTCGCCACATTGGGCGCATAGATGTTCAGGAAACCCACAAGGCTACCCTGAACCTGCATAGTAATCCACTGAGCCCTGCCTGGTACAATAATCCCTCTGCCCACAATGGCCTGCTGTAATGAGTCCGCAATAGTCATACATACCCCACCCTGGATGCCTCCAGGTCCAAAAGCAGCTGACCAAAAGGTATCATAGCGTCCACGCAAGATCTGACCGCATCGCCGAATGCGGCTCTCAGACAAATGGTGCTCCTGAAGCATAAGGAGATCAATCTCTCCTCCCACAAGGCAACGCTGAAGCTCCTGACGCAATCGGCCCCGCTGTCGCTGAAACTGGGGCCCACCTAGTCCCTGCACGTTCCACGAGACGATCCTCATGGGAAGCGAGAGAGAACAAATGCTGCCGCAGCAGCAAGACGAGCTATCTTCGAAGCAGGCTTGGATGGGGAGTAATCCGTTTCCGAGCGTCCTCTAGATAGGCGAGACTGCAGTGAGTGCCTGGTCCAAGCCCAAGTAGAGCGAGCCATGCGTAAAGCAACCTCCTCTGTCCAAGAGTCCTCATGAATGAATACATAGCAAGGCAAACACTGCGTATCAGCAAAAAAGTACACCACAATGTGTCTACATCCTGCAGAATCTGGGGGTGTCACCGCAAACTTGGCCAGTGGCCACAAAGTCTGCAGCAAATCTGTAATGCCAAGTTCTCCCATGTGGTGAGAGAACTCGAGAACCTGTGTATGCAACCATCCCACCACTGAGTCGAGGGACCACTCTGTCTCAGTCCTGCCACATAGGGGGGAGGAGAAACCAACTGCTGAGTCCAAGGCCTCTGTCCCCCTAGCGGCGAGGAACAAAGCGTGGACTCTGAAGCAGGCTGCCTCGTGGTCTGCTGCGGAATCGCCAAGAAAACGAGTAAACCCGTAATCGAAGAAATCCCAGCGGCGTCGGAGGTCAAAGCTCGTCAAACCACGAGGGATAGCTGCAAGAGGAGAAGTCTGAATCTGCAGTGGGGGCCGCATGAAGGGCTGACCCTCTCTCGCTAGGCGACTCGTGGCGAAGGCGCTGCCAAGAGATCTCCTGGCCGCCGGCAAGGGTCCAGTCTCCTGAGCCGACTGTGGTACTGAAGCAGGAGGAGGGGGAGAAGGGGCTGGGGGGGGGCGGGGGAGAGGAGAAGCGGGGTGGGGCGGCAGAGATATGGGGGGGGCGAGGTGGGGAGTGAGCGGTAGCAGAGGGCGGGGGAGGGCATGAGGAGGAGGAGGGGAGATCGGAAGGCGGAGCGGCTGGCGAGGGTGAAGCGGAGGTGGTGGCTGGCGTAGGGGGCTCCTCCTGCTCAAGAGGACCAAAGCGGTTCCCCGTGGGAACCCACTGTTGCTAAGTAGGCACCTGGGGGCCACTCTGAGTGCCAGGCTGTCGCTGTGGCCCCTGGCATCGACGGCCACGGGCCTGCTGCCACCCCTCCTCTGCTGGAGCCCCAGGCTCGGAGGGTGGCGCTAAATCTGTGCTCTGTGTCGCTGGCTGTGCCTGCGGCCCAGCCTTGGCAGGCTGGGGCTGAGGCTGAGGCTAGGGTGTGGGTGGTGGTCTCCTCCGTGGACAGGCCTTCGCTAGGTGGCCCATCTGTCTGCAAATGAAGCACTGGTTCGGGAGACCCGAGTACTCCACACTCTGTCTAAACCAACCCCCACTCACCCGAGGCAGAAGGATGACCTTCGGGAGCGTGTGGGTATCTCTGACCAAAACTCGAACTGAAGGGATGCCAGCCGCCTTGGCAACTACTGATGCTGCCGTACGAGGTGTCTCCAGGACAGTTCCGATGGCGGAGCCAATCCTGGAGAGAAGTGGAAGGTACTCGCTCCGTAAACCCAGAAAGCAGACTGAGATGGGGATGTCCGCCTCCTCTACTAGCACATCCGAAGACGGGTCAAAACCATGTCGCCACTGTCGAAAGTGGGCGCGTGATGCTCGGATGGCCAATGGACTCATAGCTATGACCTTGGAGGCCATCTCGGAAGTCTCGAACTCAATCTGGTAGTACCCCCGTCCGAGAATCTGGACATCCAAGATCTTGCCCACCTCTGCGAGGAGGCGGGCCTGGAGAAGGTCTCGCAGCTCTCCTCTGCTGGGACGAGTGCCGAGAACCTTGCAAATGACAGAAGTCGCCTGCAAGCGTTCTACCTCTGTGGCAAGGCTCGCTTGCTCTGCCGGCGTAAGAGCAAGTCGAATGGTGGGCTCAACGGGGTCGGGCGAGGGGGCTTCATTGAAGTCCCTCTGCGGTGGAGCATGAGCCGCCATCTGTGTCTGCTACTGGTAAAGAAAAGGCGGAGGATCGTCGACGAAAGAAAGGGGGGGAAGACCTGTTGGACCGAGCACGTCAATGGTGCTGGCGACGCCCATCAAGCAAGAATGGAGAGGGAGAAGGCTAACGGTAAAAAGCAAGCGAGGGGGGCGGACAGTGGGAGGGGGCGGGCTGGCGAGGTTGACTGCGGGAGCTGCTTCGGGCTGACTGGGCAGCAGGCAGCAACGGGGGGGGGGGGGGGGGGGGGGGGGGGGGGGGGGGGGGGGGGGGGGGGGGGAGGAGGGGCAGGGAGAGCTGGCTGAGCTGGGCAGCGGGCAGCTGCGGGCTGCCAGTGCAGCGGACAGCAGCAGGGGTAGCGCGAGGGGAAGGGGGCAGCGCGAGGTGGACAAGCGGGAGAGCAGCGCGAGGGAGTGAGGGAGGGCGATGGCGCAAGGGGGGAGAGGTGCGAGCAGCAACGAGCCACAATACGGTACCCAACAGACTTCTAACAATGAAAGTAGAAAATGAAAGAGTTCCCAAGAAAAGAAAGACAAGGATACACGACCCAGGCTCACTCTTCGAGAGAGGGCCAATTGCATTAAAGAGGGAAAGTGTTTTGGATGCGGGGGAACATGGGCACGTCTCCGCAAAGTGCTCTAAAAAGGTACAGCAAGAACAGAATAAAGACAAGCCAGAGCAGCTGAGGAACGTGGCAGAAAAGGCAAGATGAAAGCAAGATTGGTTCCACATTGCATGGGTACTGACCCAAGCACGATTGATGAAAGTACAGAACTTTGTCGAGCTTGGGGCAAAGTGAAAGATCAAAAATTCATTTCACCTGAATTGGCGGCACGGCTCGAGATTACACCCAATCGGATGGGACCACCAGCAGAGGCAGTTCTAGCGGCACCCGAACGGGACATAGCCATTACACCTGTCATTGGCAAACTTTGGTTGCATTGCTAGGGGTATTTGAGGACTTTTACATAATGCCCTTGGAAGGTTGTGACGTCCTCCTTGGAGTCCCTTGGTACCATAAGAACAACGTCGGCGAAGAAAGCGACTTTGACAAATGAAAAGGGCCGAAAAATTGTACTTGATGTGAAACTGAAGGGCGAGTTTGTTCCTATTGTATCGACTTCGGCCGTTTCCAAATTAATGAAATCCAGTCTGTATGTTTACTCGATTTGTTTGAAAGAGTTAAATGATGAACAAAGAACGCATATGTTTGAACTTGATAAAGAACGCCAAGATTTTCTCCACACTCATAATGATTGCTTTTCTAAGGGCCTGTCAGGCAAGTTGCCACCATCTCATCTTGAGGATCACACTAATGATCTGATACCTGGAAGCACACCACCGAACCGGCCACCTTACCGTGTTAGCCAAGCCCAGAATGAAGAGAGTATGAACCAAGTGGAAGACCTTTCAGAAAAGGGTCTTATCCAGCCGAGTACTTCACCCTATTGCTCCGGTGGTGTTGGATTTAGAGAAAGACGGATCTTGGAGAATATGCATTGATTATAGAGCTCTCAATAAAATCACCATCAAGAACAGCTTTCCGATTCCGAGGATCGATGATATTTGTCACAAAGTGATGACGTGGCTACGAACAGCAGAAACCCTAATTTCTGCCAAAAAGCCTAAAATTCCTGCAAACCCTAATTTTTGCCAAAAACCCTAATTTCCGAAAATCGCGTAGGCTGAAAAAAAAATAACAAAAATTAATGATGAGAGACGCAAATCTTGCTTTTTCTCTACGCAATGAGAAAGAGAGAGTGCTTTTGCTTTCAAGTTTTGACTCTCTGTAAGAGAGAGAGAGAGCAATTGCTTTTGATTTGAAGCTTTTGGGGCTCTGCTTTTGGGTCGTCAGTCGACTTTTCACAAGGCAAAGAAACGGAAGAAGCGTGTTCGATTTGAAGGAGTACCCAGTTCTTCTTCTTCTTCTGACAGTTCTTCTAGCTCTTCAAATTCGAGCGAAGAAGACAGAAAAAGTAAAAAGCGAAGCAAAAAACAAAGCTTCAGAAAGGGCAAGAAAAAGGCAAAGAGGACTAAATCTCGCCCAGAGACTGACAGTTCTACTGAGGACTCGTCTACAGACAGCTCAGATTCTGATGATGGAAACTTCTATGCGAACAAGAAGAATTTTACAAAGCCAACCAGTATGACTTTCTCAAAGATAAAAGCAAGAAAGTTCGAGAGTTTAAGGAAGGTGGCCACTCGATCAAGTTTGATACTTTTTCAAGATACATGCTTCGAAGGCTTTGTCTTTTATAAAGCAGTTTGACATGCTTTCGCGGGAGGACGATATTCAGAGCACTCCAAGATTCGGAGAGCTACCTCTTACCTTAAGGGGAATGCTCGTACTTGGTCGTCCACGCTTCTTTTAAACAAGACTGCGCCAGTTAAATGGCTGAAATTTAAAAAGCTTTTTATTTCTTCTTGGTTGACGCAAGAATATGAACGAGATATACGAGCTGCTTGGAACCATCTTCGGATGACCAAGAACGATACAATCAATGCTTATTGTGAAAGATTCTGGAGCTCTTTTCTACCTGCCTCTTCATTCAAGAAGATCTCGTTCAGAGAACAGATGAGCGGTTCACCTTGTGTCTACCTACAGAGATCCGAGATCACTGCTTGGAACAGAAGTCAGCTTCTATTCAGGAGTTGATGAGTCATGGGAAGCGGGGCTTTGCCATTCACTCTGGCAGTCTGACCTACCCCACAGATGAGGCCATGACACAACGAGCCGAACAGACTTCTGGGAATGAAAGTAGAAAGAAAAAGAACAACCCAGAGAAAAAGGATGCACAACCCAAGCTTGCTCCCGAGGAGAGAGCTCGCTTCATCAGAGAGGGGAAGTGCTTTGGATGCGGCGAGCAGGGACATATCTCCGCGAAGTGCCCTAAAAAGGCACAAAAAGAACAGAATGATAAAGACCACGACAGGCCTGCGAGTTCGAGAGCAGCTGAGGAACGTGGCAGAAAAGGCAGATAGATAAACAGAACTGGTACCACATAGCCTGGGACTTGCACCGAATCAAACTTTGCCGCTTTTGGGGCAAAGTGAAGGATCAGGAAGCTCTTTTGAAGGAGCCAAGGCAAACTTTTTTTCACTTGGAACTGGCGGCTCGATTTGGAAATTACGCCCGACAGACTGACGCCACAAGCGGAGGTAGTTCGACTGCACCCGGATGGGATGTTGCCATTACACCGAGCATTGGCAAACTTCGTTTGCAATGACAGGGGTGTTCAGGGCATGCGAGTGACATTCTACTCAGGATCCCTTGGTACCACAAGAACTACGCCGTGGTTGACTACCGGGCCGAGAAAGCGACTTCGATAAATGAAGGGCTTAGAGATTGTACTTGATGAACTTCAGTTTCTTACTCATTCTTTTGGGAGAGAACTGAACGATGGATAAAGGTTGAATATGTTTTGACCTGATCAAAAGAACGCCAAGATTTTTCTCCACACTCATACCGATTGCTTTTCAGAGGGCCTAAAGATCAAACCATTGATCTAATACCTGGAAGCACGCCACTGAACCGGCCACCTTACCGTGTGAGCCGAGTACAGAATGAAAAGATTATGAACCCAGTGAAAGACCTCTTGGAAAAGGGTCTTGTCCAGCATAGTACTTCACCGTATTGCTCTCCACTGTTGTTGGATTTGAAGAAAGAAGGATCTTGGAGAATGTGCATCGATTATAGCGCTCTCAACAAAATCACCATCAAGAACAGATTTCCGATTCCTAGGATCGATCTCGACAGGTTACAGGGATCCTCGTGCTTTAGCAGGATTAAATTGAAGAGTGGATATCATCAGATCCAAATTGCGCCGGGAGACGTCTACAAGACAGCCTTTCGGACGACTTTTGGATTCTTTGAGTTTTTGGTGATGCCTTTTGGCTTAACCAATGCTCCTGCGACATTTGACCGGCTGATGGACAGGATTTTCCAAGAGTACAGGCTATTTGTTGGCACTTTCTTTGATGATATCATTGTTTTCTCCAAGAATGAAGCAGAATATAGAGATCATATGCTTCAGAGATACATTTTCTTTTGGGACACTTTGTCTCAGCAACAGGAGTACAAATGGATCCGGCCAAGATAGACACTATCCGTGATTGGCCCGATTTGAAGAATGTCCATGAAGTTGAAAGCTTCTTGGGATTGTGTTCGTACTACAAACGGTTCATTCGAAAGTTTGCAGAGGTTGCTTCCCCTTTGCATATCTTGATACAGAAAGGAGTCCCTTTCTCGTGGGGATCCACGGAGGTGACTGCCTTTCAGACATTGGAAGAGAAATTGACTACAGGACCAGATTTGACTTTGCCGGACTTGCAGAAGTCATTTGAAGTATTTTGTGAGGCTTATGGTCGTAGTCTGGGTGCAGTCTTGATGCAAGAAGGCCATGTCATTGCTTACGAGAGCCGATTGTTCTCTAGGCCAGAGATGACAGCACAGATTTATAAGAAAGAGCTTTTGGTGGTTATCCATGCTCTTACTCAGTGGCGGCATTCCCTACTTGGAGCGGATTTTTCTGTCTTTACAAACCATCGAAGTTTGCGCTACTTCTTGCCATAGAAGCAGCTTTCGGAAAAGCAGATGCGGTGGGCGAACATCTTGTCACAGTTTCACTTCCAGATTGTCCATGTGCAGAGACAAAAGAATGTGGTGGCAGATGCTTTGTCTCGGAAGCCATTGGTTCTGGCTATTTCCGCGATACATCATAGGAGCTTCGAGGATATGGTCGATCAGTATGCCACAGATACAGATTTTGCAGATCTTTTCACACGGATACGGGATGGGGAGACAGTAGCTGGATACTCTCTTCGGGAAGGCTACTTGATGAGAAAGACTATGTTGTGCGTTACACAGCCGTTGCGGGAAAAGGTTATGACTGAGTGCCACTATCCACCTTTTACGGGTCACCGCGGCATTGCTACCACCATGAAGGGGTAGAGACAGACTTCTTTTGGCCGAGACTGGAAAAGGATGTGGAAGAGTTTGTGTACAGTGTGCCAGAAGGTCAAGTTTGACAGGCATAAGGCACAGGATGTTAGGTGCAGCGGAATGCATGTTGTATTTTCTTAAGATTAGTGATCTTTATTACTCAAGGTTCCTTTTAGTTATTAGGGAAAGAGAGAGCTTTCCGTCTTGTAGAGTGTTGTGGTCACGAACAAAGTGAGTGGATTGTGCGTGCAAGTGAATGAGACTGAGAGAAGGAGAGAGAAGAGATACGACACCCGAGAGGTTGTAAAACCCTCCTCCGAAGGCTCCACTCTCGTCAGCGAGAGTGGTCTATTCTTTGATTACACAAAGGTGTACAATGGTATGCAATGGACTGATGCAAGTTGGACTATGCCGATGACGACGACGACTTGATGGCTGGAATCTGTAGGCTTCTAATCGCTGAATTCAGGGACTGTTTCGGTGGCTGAAAATGACTGTTTTGGCTGCGTTTTTCGAGGCTAAACTTGGGGGATCATCTGCAACTGAGTGGGGGCTGATTTGCTAATGTTCTACTGCTGAAAACCTGCATTTTCCAATGGCTAAACTGCAGATTCCCTAGCGTTAGTAGATGGGGCTGAAAACGCTGGAGAAGCTGAAGGTTCTGCTGGCGTTTTTACATCAAAAACGCTGGCTGAAAGTGGGGTGTCTTGGCGATGAAAACGCTGGGCTGAATGCCTGTAGGAAGTCGCTAGGCAATGCCGATCGATGGCGAGGCTGAATGCTGTGGAGAAAATGTAACAGACCTCGACACTCCAAGTCAAGAATCAACCGCGACAGCACCAAATAACCACTTCAAAACAATTCACAGATCACAATAGATTTGCACTGGCCCAGCGGAGTTCCGTGCCTAGAGATATTGGCCCCAAAGACTGGCGCCCCTTTCGGTATTTCTTTTTATATTAATCAATCATCAAAGTACAAAAGAGCGGTTAGGGTTTCACTCTCAGACTCTCCGTCCAGATGCTTTGAGAAGTGAGGCCCTCACCACTAATTTAAAGGTTACAAGGGATGCCCAAAAGTAGAGCCCCAAGAGCTTTAAAAATCAAAAGCATCAGTTCTCTCTCTTAGAGAGAGTCTCTTTTTTTTTTATTAAAAAAAAAAGCAAGTTCTCTAAAGCTGCCGGCGCAAATTGCGGCGCAATTTCCGGAAAATCCGTACACCCCTGCCACGTGGCACTGGCGCCATAAATTAGGGTTTCAGCCAGCAGTTAGGGTTTCCAGAAATTAGGGTTTGCTGCGAATTAGGGTTTCTGACAGTTTTTAGGGTTTGTAGGAATTTTAGGGTTTTTGCTGTCCGCCACGTCATCACTTTGTGACATACCCCCCTCTTGAAAGCATTGTAATCGACAGCGATCACGCCTGCAAAACCGACAAAAGCCATAAACCGTCTTAGCAGACACTGACTGTTAGTACCTACGTACTAGGAACACACATCTAGCACATGTACAAAATCGACAGTCACATCACACGACATCACCAGACATTACAAGACATCACATGACATTCAACATTCATTCGGATCTTAGACCATGATTTATCGGCAATGTAGCTAGCAATCACATCTAGGTCCAATCGGGACCTCATCGATGTCCAATTGACTAACCCCTATTGCAACCATGTCTATTCGAGATCAATCAGACCAAAATGCTGCAGTCATTTCGGCTATCAGTTCCTGCACTCAAAAGAAGTGAAGAAACAAATCGGTATCATTATCAGGAATTCCATTTCATAAAGTCATCCAGCAGAATACTGTCAGCTCTCAGTATCCCTGAACCTCAAAGAGACATCAGTGACTTTAGTATCAAAATCGAGGCATCTGTTGACAAACGAGTGGAGTAACTCCCCTCTTGTGCATCCCACTGCACCAGATCTTCGGCCAGGCTGAATTCTAGGTTCCATTTGGAGTAGACTATGCTAAACCAAAAGCATCGAGGTAAAGCTTCACAATCTGAGGAGTATCTGCTAGGTCCTCCTCCTCCATCCACTTCGCATCAAATGCAGGAAAGTTCTTGAACTAAACCAAGAACCGCCTTCGGACTTTACCTTTCTTCATATCATTATGTGCCAAAATCTGTTCAGGAACAAGGATCTCCTCGTTTTCTTCCACTGCGGGTTGCTCATCAGGCTCCCCATCATCAGGCACATCACCCTTAACAGGGTTCAAGAGACTCACATGCAATGCATTGTGAATCCTCCGAGTATTTGGCAGTTTCAATCGGAAGGAGACATCATTTATCTTTTCAGTAATCTGGAAAGGTCCGTAGTATCACATACTAAGCTTTGGAAAAAGCCTCTCCTTTCCCTTTTTCTTTCTTAGACGTGCCTTCTCAAAAGTAAGAGCACCCAATCATCCTCCTTCAGTTTCAAGTCGCGACGATGGCGATCCGCTGCCTTTTTCTGTCGTTCTTGAGACTCCTGCAAAGTCTCGCGAACCTTGGCAAAAGCCGTATCCAAATCTCGCGAATATTCATCCGCTTCAAATTTCTAATCTTTCGTGCTCAGGAAGGATGGAACCTTCGCAGCAGTTTCAACAATCTCACATGGCGTCTTCCCCGTCGAAGAGTGTATCGTGTTATTGTAGGCAAATTCCACCAAAGGTAAGTTCTTTTCCCATTGAGTCTTCTTATCCAAGATACAAGACTTCAATAAATCTAAAATCACTGAATTGGCAATCTCAAATTGCCCGTCAGTCTGCAAGTGGAACGATGACGAGAACTGCAACCGCGTGCCAATGTTCTCCCAAATTGCCTTCCAAAACAAACTCATAAATCTGGGGTCTCTGTCGAAGACAATCGTCTGAGACGTGCCATGTGATCGGAAAATCATCGTGATCATTCTGTGTTCTCGGGAGATCAAAAATGAAATCCATTGCAATACTTTCCCAGGGGTGGGTGGGTGGGTATGGGTAAAGGCTGTAACAATCCCTGTGCCTTATGCCTGTCAAACTTGACCTTCTGGCATACTGAGCAACTGCGCACAAACTCTTCCACATCCTTTTTGCATCTCGGCCCAAAGAAGTATCTCTCTACCCCTTTCATGGTGGTAGCAATGCCGCGGTGACCCGTAAAAGGTGGACAGTGGCATTCAGTCATAACCTTTTCCCTCAACGGTTGTGTAACGCACAACAATCTTTTTCATCAAGTAGCCTTCCCGAAGGGAGTATCCCGCTACTGTCTCCCCATCCCGTATCCGTGTGAAAATATCTGCAAAATCTGTATCTCTGGCATACTGATCGACCATATCCTCGAAGCTCCTATGATGTATCGCGGAAATAGCCAGAACCAACGGTTTCCGAGACAAAGCATCTGCAACCACATTCTTCTGTCCTTGCACATGGACAATCTGGAAGTGGAACTCTGACAAGATGTTCGTCCACCGCATCTGCTTTTCCGAAAGCTGCTTCTATGACAAGAAGTAGCGCCAACTCTGATGGTCTGTAAAGACAGTAAAATCCGCTACGAGTAGGTAATGCCGCCACTGAGTAAGAGCATGGATAACCACCAAAAGCTCTTTCCCATAGATCTGTGCTGTCATCTCCGGCCTAGATAACAAACGGCTCTCGTAAGCTATGACATGGCCTTCTAGCATCAAGACCGTACCCAGACTACAACCACAAGCATCACAATATACTTCAAATGACTTCTGCAAGTCCGGCAAAGTCAAATCTGGTCCTGTAGTGAATTTCTCTTTCAATGTCTAAAAGGCAGTCACCTCTGGGGTCCCCACGAAAAAGGTACTCCTTTCTGTGTCAAGGTATGCAAAGGGGAAGCAACCTCTGCAAACTTTCGTATGAACCGCCTGTAGTACGAACACAGTCCCAAGAAGCTTCTAACTTCATAGACACTCCTCAAATCGGGCCAATCACGGATAGTCTCTATCTTGGCCGGGTTCATTTGCACTCCTGCTGTTGACACAATGTGTCCCAAAAAATGTATCTCTAGTAGGAAAAATTAACTTTTCTTAGCATTAATGACTAATGTGTGATCTCGTAATGCCTGAAAGACTTGAAGCAGATGATCTCTGTGTTCTGCCTCATTCTTGGAGAAAACAATGATGTCGTCAAAGAAAGTGCCAACAAATAGCCTGTACTCTCGAAAAATCCTATCCATCATCCGGTTAAATGTCGCAGGAGTATTGGTTAAGCCAAAAGGCATCACCAAAAACTCAAATAACCCAAAAGTCGTCCGAAAAGCTGTCTTGTAGACATCTCCTGGCGCTATCCTGATCTGATGATATCCACTCTTCAAGTCAATCCTGCTAAAGCACGAGGATCCCTGTAACCTGTCGAGTATATCATCGATCCTAGGAATCGGAAATCTGTTCTTGATGGTGATTTCGTTGAGAGTGCTATAATCGATGCACCTTCTCCGTATATTTCTTGGAGGCAGAAGGTTTCTTGAGAGCGGGTTTCGGGAGTGGTGGTGTGGTTCTCTGCCACTCCGTCTGTACCTCTTCCAAAGAGGTCTGATTCATATATTTTGCCATCTTCGGGTCCTTAGAAAAATTGAGAATCATCTTTGTTGCATCGCCGATCAACTGGCGACGCTCTATCTCTCGCCGCTCCGCCTAAGTAGGCCAAGGCGGGCCATACTCTCTGCCTGAATCTTCGTTGTGATCCCAGCCCGCATCTCCAGATGCAGAGGGAGTCGACTGATCATTGCCTGAAGCCATAGGTGCCGAGGAAAAAAAATTCGGGAATCGGATTTCCCGTAGAGGAGAAATCGGCCGTGCTCTGATACCACTATAACAGACTTGGACACTCCAAGTCAAGAATCAACCGCGATAGCACCAAATAACCACTTCAAAACAATTCACAGATCACAATAGATTTGCACTGGCCCGGCGGAGTTCCGTGCCTAGAGATATTGGCCCCAAAGACTGGCGCCCCTTTCGGTATTTCTTTTTATATTAATCAATCATCATAGTACAAAAGAGCGGTTAGGGTTTCACTCTCAGACTCTGTGTCCAGATGCTCTGAGAAGTGAGGCCCTCACCACTAATTTAAAGGTTACAAGGGATGCCCAAAAGCAGAGCCCCAAAAGCTTTAAAAATCAAAAGCATCAGTTCTCTCTTAGAGAGAGTCTCTTTTTTTTTATTAAAAAAAAAGCAAGTTCTCTCTCTTTTATGCAAAAAGCAACGCCCAAAAGCTGCCAGCGCAAATTGCGGCGCAATTTCCGGAAAATCCGTACACCCCTGCCACGTGGCACTGGCGCCAGAAATTAGGGTTTCAGCCAGCAGTTAGGGTTTCCAGAAATTAGGGTTTGCTGTGAATTAGGGTTTCTGGCAGTTTTTAGGGTTTGCTGGAATTTTAGGGTTTCTGGCAGAAATTAGGGTTTCTGCTGTCCGCCACGTCATCACTTTGTGACAGAAAACGCCAAGGGAGGGATGGGGATGGCGAGGGTCTACTGCGGGGGGGGGGGGGGGGGGGGGGGGTTCTGCTAAGAAGTTGCCTGTTGAGCGGGAAGCTCCTGCTCCCTCTTCTGCCAGAAAGTGCTAACTTGGGTTTGCTTATATATAACTTAGCAAAATTGCCCTACCTACTTTTGTTGGAAAGTCACTTAAAAATAATAAGTGAAAATACCAATAAATAGGAAAATAGGCTAAATGCACTGGAAAATTCCCCTAACTGATGCTAATGGATTCTGATGGGAATTCCGATGGTCATGCTGTGTGCAACCGGAGGATATCCATCTATGCTAAGTGACTGGGCATGCACGGTCTACGAATAGACTCACAAAAGTGTCAGATCACTGCTAATCTAGACTTAACTGAACTGACTAAACCCTGCTGTGGTGTAGCTTGTCCACGGACACATAGGATTGGGATGTGTCACGTGACACAGGAATTGTTACAGCCTTTACCCATACCCACCCGCCCCTGGGAAAATATTGAGATGGATTTCATTTTTGATCTCCCCAGACCACAGAATGATCACAATGATTTTCCGATTACATGGCACGTCTAAGACGATTGTCTCAGACAGAGACCCCAGATTTATGAGTTTGTTTTGGAAGGCAATTTGGGAGAACATTGGCACGCGGTTGCAGTTCTCGTCATCGTTCCACTTGCAGACTGACGGGCAATCTGAGATTGCCAATTCAGTGGTTTTAGATTTATTGAAGTCTTGTATCTCGGATCAGAAGACTCAATGGGAAAAGAACTTACCTTTGGTGGAATTTGCCTACAATAACAAGATATTTCTTCGACGGGGAAGACGCCATTTGAGATTGTTGAAAGTGCTGCGAAGGTTCCATCCTTCTTGAGCACGAAAGATTAGATATTTGAAGCGGATGAATATTCGCGAGATTTGGATACGGCTTCTGCCAAGGTTCGCGAGACTTTGCAGAAGTCTCAAGAACGACAGAAAAAGGCAACGGATCGCCATCGTCGCGACTTGAAATTGAAGGAGGATGATGGGTGCTCTTACGTTTTGAGAAGGCATGCCTACGAAAGAAAAAGGGAAAGGAGAGGCTTTTTCCAAAGCTTATTATGCGATACTACGGACCTTTCCAGATCACTGAAAAGATAAATGATGTCTCCTTTCGATTGAAACTGCTAGATACTTGGAGGATTCACAATGCATTGCATGTGAGTCTCTTGAAACCTGTTAAGGGTGATGTGCCTGATGATGGGGAGCCTGATGAGCAACCCACAGTGGAAGAAAACGAGGAGACCCTTGTTCCTGAACAGATTTTGGCACATACGGACACGAAGAAAGGTAAAGTCCGAAGGCGGTTCTTGGTTAAGCTCAAGAACTTTCCTGCATTTGATGCGAAGTGGATGGAGAAGGAGGACCTAGCAGATACTCCTCGGATTGTGAAACTTTACCTCGATGTTTTGGTTTAGCATAGTCTACTCCAAACAGAACCCAGAAATTCAGCTTGGCCAAAGATCTGGTGCAGTGGGATGCACAAGAGGAGAGTTACTCCGCTCCTATGTCAACAGATGCCTTGATTTTGATACTAAAGTCACTGATGTCTCTTTGAGCTTCAGGGATACTGAGAGCTGACAGTATTCTGCTGGATGACTTTATGAAATGGAATTCCTGATAATGATACTGATTTGTTCTTGACTTCTTTTGAGTGCAGGAACTGATAGACGAACCGATAGACGAAATGATTGCAGCATTTTGGTCTGATTGATCTCAACTAGACATGGTTGCAATAGGGGTTAGGCAATCGGACATCAATGAGGTCCTGATTGGACCTAGATGTGATTGCTAGCTACATTGCCGATAAATCATGGTCTAAGATCCGAATGAATGTTGAATGTCATGTGATGTCCTATGATGTCTGGTGATGTCCTGTGATGTCGTGCGATGTGACTGTCAATTTTGTACATGTGCTAGACGTGTGTTCCTAGTACGTAGGTACTAACAGTCAATGTCTGCTAAGACGGTTTATGGCTTTTGTCGGTTTTGCAGGCGTAATCGCGGTCGATTACAATGCTTTCAAGAGGGGGGTATGTCACAAAGTGATGATGTGGCTACGGACAACAAAAACCCTAATTTTTGTGAAAACCCTAAAATTCCTGCAAATCCTAATTTTTGCCAAAAACCCTAATTTTCGTAAATCGCGGAGGCTGAAAAAAAAAAACAAAAAAAAAATTAATGATGAGCGACGCAAATCTTGCTTTTTCTCTACGCAATGAGAAAGAGAGAGAGAATGCTTTTGCTTTCAAGTTTTGACTCTCTGTGAGAGAGAGAGAGAGAGAGAGAGAGAGAGAGAGAGAGAGAGAGCAGTTGCTTTTGATTTGAAGCTTTTGGGGCCTCTGGTTTTGGGCATCCCTTGTAACCTTTAAATTAGTGGTGAGGGCCTCACTTCTCAGAGTATCTGGACGCAGAGTCTTGAGAGTGAAACCCGACCCACTCTCTTGTACTTTGAACTGGTCAAAGAAAAACTGAAAGGGGCGCCAGTCTTTGGGGCCAATATCTCTAGGCACGGAACTCCGCCAGGCCAGTGCAAATCTATTGTGATATGTGAATTGTTTTGAAGTGGTTATTTGGTGTTGTCGCGATTGATTCTTGACTTGGAGTGTCCAAGTCTGTTACAATATCCTTGACTGACTACAAGGATCCTCTTGTTTCAGCAAGATAAATTTGAAAAGCGGATATCATCAAATCCGAATCGCGCCAGGAGGTGTCTACAAGACAGCTTTTTGAACGAGCTTTGGTTTATATGAATTTTTGGTGATGCCTTTTGGCCTTACCAATGCTCCAACGACTTTCAACCGAATGATGGACAGGATTTTCAAAGAGTACAAATCTTTTGTCGGCACTTTCTTTGATGACATTATAGTCTTCTCCAAGGATGAGGCGGAACATAAACACCATCTGCTTCAGGTCTTTCAGGCATTGCGATATCACAAGTTAGTTATCGATGCCAAAAAGAGTGAATTTTTCTTATCGGAGATGCACTTTTTGGGACACATCGTCTCAGCAGCAGGAGTACAGATGAACCCCGCCAAGATTGAAACTATACGTGATTGGCCCGATTTGAAGAATGTTCATGAAGTTAGAAGCTTCTTGGGCTTATGTTCTTCCTATCGGTGGCTCATAGAAAATTTGCAAAGGTAGCTTCCTCTTTGCACATTTTGACACAGAAAGGAGTCCCTTTCTCGTGGGACCCACAGAGGTGACTGTCACAAGACGGGCACCACGTGCCAATAGAAAAGAACAGACTGAACAGACTTTTAGCACTTCAATAAAAACAGAACTGAGAGAGAGAGAGAGAGAGACGACACGCGACACAGAGTGGCGGAATTCCACCCCAAAGAGTATTGGCCCCAAACCTTGGCGCCCCTTTCGGTATTTCTTTATATTGCATCAACACAGTACAAGCCGGTACTCCAGACTCTGCACCTTCTCCGGATGCATGCCAGAGAATGAGCCCTAACCTCATATTTGAAGGCCCTTGGCCTAAAAAGCAATTATAGTGAAAAGCCTTCAAACTCAAAAGCATCTGGTCCAAAAGCAAAGCCAAAAAGCTGCCATCGTAAATCACGGAAATCCGTACAGCCTGCCACGTCATCATGCCAGCGCAATTTTCGAAAATCTGTCGCAAGTCTCTTTTTGTGTGTATGTGAGAGTCCTGCTTTTTTTAATCCTTTATGTCACTCGGGGCCCCATCGGACGAGGTCCCCATAAGTTGGTAGGACTTCTTCTTCTGTTACTTGTTCTTCTTAGGGTTTAGGCCCCTCAACCGGCATCTGTAAGTCGGCTCCATTCTTTAGGGCTTTGACACGTCGGCAATTTGTGACATCTCCCCTTCTTGTAAGAGAGTAATCGTCCGCGATTACAATATATCTGCAAAACAACTCAAGTTAGCTCAAAAATTTCCGAGGGTCATTCCGAGGGACAATCAGTTTGCTCTTTTTGTTAAGGAGTTAGCTTCTCCTTTCGTCCAGATCGGAACTCTTGATATTCCGACGTAGTAAAATTAGGCATCACACCCAGACCGTACTAATCTTCCACGGGTGTCTTGATGCACTAAAATCACATACCCAGGCAATCTCATCCAATTAGGAATATTCAGTGGTTGGCACGTCACAATGCAACACAAATGCTCACATATGCATGTTACAAGAAACATAAAGCCAACGATGAACACTCCCCCCGCAAATAACCATCCAGGTACGGGCCATGAGCTGTTCAACAACTCCCTCATCACTCCTCCTGCAAATAACATAAAAAAGTCAGGGCCATGAGATATAGAGGCCTTTTACAACCAAACGGCCCCCAGACCGCAGCCTGCATCGTTTGGAGGTGCTGAGAGTAACCACTGCTCAAACTTCTTAATACTCCCCCGTAAATAACCATGCAGGTCCAGGCTATGAGTAACAACAACAATACTCCTCTCGTAAATAACCACAAGGGTCTGGGCCATGAGTAAAAACAATACTTTTCAATCATTCAATACTCCCCCCCGCAAATAACCACAAGGGTCCGGGCCATGTGTATGAACAAGCATTCTTAAACAGTACTTTTCAATCATTCAATACTCCCCCCGCAAATAACCACAAGGGTCTGGGCCATGAGTATGAACAAGCATTCTCAAACATCATTTCTCACCCTCCACTCAGGAGTAAAATCACCAATCATTGAAACCAGTATTAAAACCAAAGTCAAACATTTTAAATTGGCACCAAGACAGGTTCAAAACAGATACCATCCATTTCAAACAAATTTCAAACAATATTTTCTCAAACAAAGTTCAAAAGTATCTAACTATAAAACAACTAGAGAGTTCATTCAGGGTTTTGTTCGAACAACCGAACTTTGAGGACGACTGGTTTGCCCTTCTGCATCACGATGATGGTTTGGTTCCAAACCTGGAGAGTTGCATCATTCCTGTCATGCCAAGGCATGCCTAATAGAATGTCACAATTGCCCAACTTCATAATGTGGAAATCGGATTTTCATGATAATCTTGGATAGTCACTGGAAGAGCACCAATGAGTGGTACCACTTTTTGAGTTTTCCCTGTGGCTAGCTCAGCTTCAATTTCTCCACCCTCTGCATCATAATCAAAGTCCAGTTGCTTCAAGAATTGTGGATGGATTAAGTTTTCTGTAGCTCCTGGGTCAAAGAAAATTAGGGCTTTCAAACTGTTGACTTTGCCATATGCTCGAGACAATTCATTTGTACTTTCAAGGCGTATGCCATAGATGTCAGGTACTAATCGAATGGCCGGTTGGCTCGTTTGGCTGGATATGGTCCTGGGTTTCTGTCGACCATCGACACAGGAGTTGGCTCCGCAAGAGTTGGCTACGCAGGTCTGTTAGTGCGTTGGGGACAACCAAAATAGTTATGTCCTGTTTGAAAGCATCCAAAACATCGGTCTTCTTGTAGTAAGGTGTCTCGTTGTTGAGGTGTCAAACGAGTCCTTTGTGGTTGACTTTCATGAGACTCTCGAGAATTTGTTCTTTGTTGGCGAGAGTTGTGGTTAGTGGCTAGAGGTTCTTCTGTGGTAAACTCTAGCTTTCCCTTCATCAGTTTGTAGCCGACTGCGGCATGGTCCATAAGTTCTTGCACGGTGGAGACTTGCTTGGATAGACAATATTCCTACAATGGTGATGGTAGTCCAATGGTGTATCGCTCGCATTGGGCCTCCAAGGGAATAGATCTAAAGGACACCGGAAGGTACATGTCGAGAAACCTTTGGTTATATTCGTCCATGGTTTCGGTGGCAAGCATTTTCAAGTTGCCCCACTCTGCCAAAATCCGGACTTCAAACATAGAAGTTATGTAACTACGTGCAAAAACTGTCTTGAAAGCTTGCCAGGTCCTTGGAGCATGCGGTTGTGTCACGATTGAACTCCACCATTGCATAGCATTATCTTTAAGAAATACGCCCAGCTGCTGAACACAACGTTTTAGCACGTTGTCGCTAAGAGCGTGCCAAGGCGCTCCGTGTGGGTTGTGCCGACGATTGTCCATGTGAGCTGCTGACTAGCATTTTAAAATGTTAGCGACGGGAGTGCTAGTGATAGCTGCAGAAAGCTGAGGGTGGCCACAGATGCCAGTGTTTTGAAGCGCAAAACGCTAGGGTAATAGGCGTCGGGCAGCGGTTTAGAACATTGGGGACAGCCAGGAGAAAGATTGATGCCACCAACGAAATGATCTTCTCAAGCTCTCTTTGCAGCTCCACCTCCACCAAAGCTCTTCAAGCACGTAGCTCCACCAAGGGCTTTGATACCAATGCGGAAGCGTAGAGACCAAGGGGGGAGAGAGAGAGAGAGAGAGTCTCCTAAACCAATCAACATTGGCAATGAATAATTGAATGTGTATAGAATGGAGGTAAGGGGTTGATTATATAGCAACCTCAATAAATTGCCCTACCTAAACTTTGACAAATAAGTAAAATAAATACCTAAAAGCCAAAATAAATAATGGGACCACATTCTAAAACTTCTGTGGGATCGGCTCTTCTTGCCTTTGCTATGTCTCTGAGTCTTTCTCCTTTTCTTTCCCTTTCTACCCTCGTCCCTGGACTCAAAGGAAGAACTGTCTGAGCTATGAGAAGAGGATGAGAATGAATTGGAAACACCCTCAAATTGAAATAGTTTGTTGCTTGACTCTGTTTCCGCAACTGCTTCTTGGTCTTCATGAGCTGGGTGACTCGCCATTCAACTGCTTCGTCGAATTCACCCTCTGAGTACAGCTTCTGAGCGGATGTTCCTGGTGTAGACAAGCGGTATGCTTGACCAAAACTTTCGCATATTGAGGATCCTTGGAGTACTGAAGCATCTGCTCGGCACAAGCATCAACCTGTTGTATACGCTACATCTCCATTCTTTCGTACCCAATATATGGAGACGGCCCCTGATTTTCCAAATCTTCTGAAGGTGGACGATGTCCATTGGAATCTTCATTATTCTTTCTTGGACCAAAGTGATCGGGTGCCACAGTTTCCTCCTAGCGCAATTCATCCGACATCGACTGAATCCATGTGTGTTGGGAGTAAAGGGATCTGATCCTTCGTAGAAGAAAAATCGACCGAGCTCTTATACCACTATAATCGACTTGGACACTCCAAGCGGAGGATCTACCACAACACACATGAGAAAAAAGAAAGAACTAAACAAAACTGAGAGAGAGACAACCCAGCACGGCGAAGTTTTGCGCCCAGAGAGAGGGCCCCAAAAGACTGGCGCCCCTTTTGGTATTTCTTTATTATTAATGCTTCACAAAGTACAATGTCCAAGGATCCTAAACCTCCCTTGTGTGATATATGTCTTATTTAGGCTATTACACCTTGTAGTACATGAGGTTTTCACAATTGGCGTAATAGCTGTTTTTACGCTATAGTCTCCAGCCAAGAAGCCAAAGGAGTACAGTAAAAAATAGATTGTACAAGCTTCCTCCCCCCCGCCCCCCAACTTCAAATTAGGACTCATGCGAAAGAGATGAAACTCAGGCAAGTTTTTGGACAGATGAGGGCAGTCACATTCGGAAGAAGCAGCAGTCAGCTTCGATTGATTCCACATGGATCGTGGAGATACTTTAGTGCATTTGAAAGCTTCTAAAAATACAGGACAGAGGAGGAAGCATCCCTGAGTGGTGATATATTTGATGCCACTTAACAAGTTAAGTTCCAAAAAGCTGGGACACGTTAGAACAAGATGTATGTAAGGTAAAGTGATCAGCATGCCTTCATGTCTGAAATCTTGGCTTCCTAAGTTCAACCTAAAAAGTACGGTGTAACTCCCTTGTTACACGGTCAAGAAAAGGGTTGAATTGGTAGAAGTACTATTCCAGCATTGAAGTTGAATACGTCAAATTGCACTTGGGCTTATACTTGTCCATAGCATCACATATTTGGACAGATAGAAAATGCTTTTCCTCTTCTGTATCAAAAATGCAGCTGAAAAACCAATGCACCAACCTACAAACCTTTCACTTGAATACCCTGGTCACTTATTGCATTTGAAAAAAAAATTAAGCAATCTTTCACAAAAAACTTATAAATAGGTGCTCATGACTCGTATTCTGTCTATAAATCAAACAGAGATGAGCAAACTAATGCATTACAAAGTCGCAAACACACCTATAAACCTTTCACTTGAATACCCTGGTCACTTATTGCATTTGAAAAAAAAAAAAGCAATCTTTCACAAAAAACTTATAAATAGGTGCTCATGACTCGTATTCTGTCTATAAATCAAACAGAGATGAGCAAACTAATGCATTACCAAAGTCGCAAACACACTTAAAATTGTAGTATTTGGACTTGGTAGTCTACCAATGAACCAAACAACAATAAGCAAACTTATAAATTACCGAAGTTGCAAAGGCACTTAAACTTTTAGTATTTGGACTTGGTTGTCAGCATGATTATCGATTGCCTTTGCATCTGACCAAATCAAACCAATTGCTACTGATGATGGGCATCAAAATGACTGTCAAAGCTTATTGTTTAAATCCTAGCATATGTGCATCATCATGCCACAATAGGTTTGTACGTAGAAACGCAAAGTTACATCATGAGACACATGCACATATGCATGCACTACAACTTCCAAAATCCATTCTAATGCACACATCAAAAAGCGTACGTGCAGCCCACTAGGGCCATTAAATAAAAAGTTGGTGGGAATCTAGAATGGGCAAGGAGATCACGTGGGAGATCACCAACAGTCGTCTCTCCCACAACTCTCTTGCTCTTTGTACGATACGCTCTGGCTTCTGATGAGCTCTCTCTCTCTCTCTCTCTCTCTCTCTCTCTCTCCACACCGATACATGTCTCAAGCACACGCACACACATAAAACAAAACGCTCAGCTTGCCTGATGGATACAGAATCGTGGAAGCATTGGGGGAGAGGCGGTCCAGCAGACAGCCGGCTCAAAACCAAGGTAGCATGCAGTAGCAGCAGCACGGCGATGCTGATGAATGAAGAGTATGATGACCGCCAATGCAAAACGCAATATTGCGACTTTTCTCACAAATAATTTTCGGATTCACGTGGAAAAAATTAAGCACGAGATAACGTGGGCTTCTCGTTGCTTAGGCGATGGCTTTTTATAGCGCCAGCAAGTAGGTGGAGGGTGGTACGGAATCTCTCTCTCTCTCTCTCTCTCTCTCTCTCTCTCTCTCTAACAGACTGGATCTAAATTCTAAAGCCGACGTTGATTAAGCCTCTCCCATACAACCCCACTCCCATAAGGGATAGACGACGGCACAATGACGTCGTGGCAAATGATCATTGGAATATTTTTCCTTGTAGTACATCGTGATGTGCCACGATTTAGGCTTTTCGTCTTTTCCCCATTGAGTTTAATGGCATAAGATTATTGATATAGGGGATAGGGCATAAGCTAACCTGTTGCTTTGATGGCCAAGCCTCGGGACTAAGTGGCACAGCCATGGGAGGGTGGGATCTACGGCCGGAGGATTGTGGGTCGTAGATCTGGAATGCGGGTACCCTAGATTACTTTTGTAAAATATAATCTAGGGTACCATTGTTTTGAAAGTAATCTAGGGTACCCACTTTTGCGGATGTGGGTTTTGAACCCGTGACTTCACCCATGAGAGGCGCATACCCTAACCATTACGCCATGCGCATGTTGTGAAACGTGGGGGCCCTAATTTACTTAAAACATGTATGCACAAGGGCGACAGCCGAAAGTAATCTAAGGTACCCTAAATTACTTTTCATTACAAAAAGTAATCTAGAGTACCCTAGATTACTTTTGGCGCCGCCACTGGGATCTACGGCCCACAATCCCCCGACTGTAGATCCCACCCTCCCATGCCCGTGCCACTTAGTCCTGAGGATGGCCAAGTGACCTTGTAGAATCTACTCAAAAAGGTTAGCCGAGGAAGGGAGCCATGTGACCACATTTGAACACCTTAATTAATAGTCTCAAATTTGCACGTTTCACTCCTTTTCGGCACAATTCCTAATTTCGTTGGCATTAGGTTGTCTCCTTGTCAACTCAACACCCTAGCGGTGCTTTAGGCGGCATAGCAATACCGACGGGCGGCCTCCTTCATTCCCCCAAAGTCAAGCGTGACCTCCCACTCGATAATTTAATGATCTACATCTGAACACGCTTTGTGTGAACTATTTGTAAACTTTAGATGATTTGCATGATGTTAATGAATTGTGTGTGAGCTCTATCTCAGCTAAAGCTGTCCAATCTATGGAGCCTGCTTTATAAAGAGCAAACTCATCTATCAAATCAAAAACATTTGTGCCAACACAATGGGTCTACGTACGTTTCATTAAATAGTTTCTTCACCAGATTCGCCTCGAGGTTAACTCTTAAATCAAATCCTTCCGTTGTGTCCGGTACACACGCGACGTCGCTACAAACAAGGTGCTGCAAGCTCTGCTCGCTACGGTCCGTGTTGCCCTCCTGCACGTGGCCCTCTCTGCGTACCCCCTAGCTCTCTTTTTACCTCCACTGCCCTGCGCTCCAGCAAAGCCCACTTGCCCTTCCACACCTTGCGTACTCACCACAGCAGGGCGACCATCACAATATCCTGCCCTGCAACGCAAGAGAGAGAGAGAGAGAGAGAGAGAGAGAGAGAGAGAGAGAGAGAGACACACAAACCTGTGGAGCGCACCTGCCCTTCCACCCCTTGCGTCCTCACAACAACAGCACGAGCATCAGCACATGCTCCTCTTCTTCTCCTTTTGCTGTAATAATGGCAGCTACAATACGAGTCTTTGACTCTCTGCGCTGCTGGTCCTGATCCGTATGCAGCCGATCTCTGTCTCCTCTTGTGTGCACAACTATGTGTGTCCTATGTTGCTCACGAGCCTCGGCATCAAATCTCTCTCTCTCTCTCTCTCTCTCTCTCTCTCTCTCTCTCTCTCTCTCTCTCTCGTGCTAAAGCACAGCTGCAACGCAACGTCGCTTGTCTCTGCGGGCGCAGCTCTCTCTCTCTCTCTCTCCAGCTCGTAGCTTGCAATGCCTGGCATCTCTCTCTCTCTCTCTCTCTCTCTCTCTCTCCACGTGCCACCTTTTCGCCTTAAACTTTTGGGAGCATCTTCATAGATTCCGATTAATCTGTCCTGCTTACAAAATTGAGGCAACATACTCGTAGAGAGTTGGCATCCCAATAGTGAGATGATGGGTCCTAGTCTCGCAAGCCCCCAAGGCAACAAACGGTCAAGAATCATTGATTATCTCAAGTTGTTGATCCCTTCCGGCATGGCGGTGACAATTAGCGATGAGGCTAAGGCTCTTTTTAATTCTTTTTAGTCAAAGCCACTCCATCAAAGGCTGTTAGGACATCTAATTGCTGCTATTGAGAGAAGCGTAAAAAACATGTGCTAGCAATTCGAATTAAATACACATGATTGTGATGCTTCCTGCCGGTGTAGCACAATTAGGGAATATTTGCACAATTAAGGAGCTCTTAGCATGCAACCGGCAACATTGAGCTACATATACACTATCACAAGAAGATTTAGAAATTTTCTCATGTAGGAAAATGGAGTCTTTCTCAGTGTTTCCATACAATGCATAACATCATGAGCTTCTACTCGAGAGGCACCGCATACCTAGCTAGGTATGCAGCGCCTCCCTCACAGAAGCTCATGATGTTGAGGTAAGTCACAATGTGGGAAATATTGTGAGAATTTGTCCAAAACTTCTTGTGTATAGAGCCAGATCAATGACTTTCATCTCACCCCTCAAGATTTACTTCATGGATTGTGCAATTAAAACTATGGCATCAAACATACCACCGTGAAAACACATGATACACTCAGGCCGATGTGACTTTTGTTGAGTCCACACAGAAGCAATATCAAGTGTTCAAACAAAACTCGAGCATCCATGGTTTTTGTTAGCCTTCGTTTTGCTAATGTCGTCTCTACTCATTTTCTCTATGCAAATCACAATTATTGTTGCACTCTCAATGTTTTATACTTTGATAATACCAATTTTTAATGCATTGTTGGGAAACCTTTTACAAAGAGCACCAACATTTTCCCAGGTGGAACTTTCTTGAGGTCTAGCTTTCCACTTAACTAAAGCATGTTGACAACACGATTTTGTGTTTGTAAATTGTGATAATTTAGAATCTTGTTTGGTTCATGAAGTCTAGGGGGTAGCTCAATTATGCCAACCGTAATATCTCAATTAGCATCATTGTCTTCTTGTCCTAACCGCTTGCCTAAGAGGTTGACATGGAAAATGGGATGGACTCGTGAATTTGCTAGTAGTACTTCTAACAAATGAGTAGCCAATGGTGATCCTACTCATGATGGCTAACATCAAAATTTTAGAGTTAGGTTTTCGAGCGAGCTCAACGAATCGAGCTTGGAACGAACTTTTCTTTTTTTGGGAGGACCGCCGTCCCTACTCCCCTTCCTCCTCTCGTTGCCCATGTGCTTCCTCCTATTCCCTTGCTCCTCCTCCAACATCCTCCCTCTCCTCCACCTCCTCTCTCCATCTACTCCTCTAACTGCCCTCCCTTCCTCCATCTTGTCCTCTACCAACCGCCCTCCCTTCCTCAAGGTCCTCTACTCCCTTCTATCTCTCTCTTTTCCTATCACTCTCACTCTCTCACTCTCTCTCTCTCTCTCTCTCTCTCTCTCTCATGGATAGATTACCCCCTTTCCAATATTCGTTGGACGGACCCTCCTTGTCTCTCACACAGACCGAGATCACTCAGCTCATTAGACAAGACTTGATTCAGTTAGACACTAGGAGGACATGGAAACAACCTATGTGTGTGCTTGGCACGAAGATGGCTTTCTACAGAGAGCATCTCCTTGAGCTTACAGAGGATGTTTTTGTGACCATACCCACCTACATAAACACTCATCTATCCCATGGATTATGATGTGTTATTGGACAGATGTGCACATCATCACATCAGTTAGAGATTGAGGCTGGTAGATTTAGAGGAGTGGCAACAGAGGCTAGGGTTGAGAGAGAGTGAGATGTGGCGGAGAGAGAAAGAGAGAGAGAGAGAGAGAGAGAGAAGAAGAAGAAGAAGAGTATTTTAACATCGTAGGAAACTATCCCAAGAGACCTTAAAGATATATCTGACGAGGAGAGTTGAACTCGAGACAAAGAGAGAGAGGGAAGATATGGGGGGAGAGAGAGAGAGGGAGGGGGGGGGGGGGGGGGGGAGGGGTGCCTTCCTGTTTTTTTTTTTTTTTTTTTGAGGGAAAGAGTGGGGGAAAAGGGGATGCTTTAGAAAAAAAACAAAAAAGAAACCCAAGCACAAGCACTAGCAAAAAAAAACAAGACACCCTCCCCCCTCTCTCACACACACAATTTCTTCCCCTTTCCCTCTTCTCTCTCTCTCTCTCCGCTCACCCTCTCCAACCCCCACTCCCTTCTCTGTCTCTTTGTCCCCACTGCCCCATTCTTTCCTCTCTTCGGTAGAGGCTAGGGTTGAGAACCCCCCCCCCCCCCCCCCCCCCCCTTCTCTCTCTCTCTCTCTCTCTCTCTCTCTCTCTCTCTCTCTCTCTCTCTCTCAACCCTAGCCTTTGTTGGCACTCCTCTAAATCTGACATCCTCAATCTTTAACTAATGTGGTGATGTGCACATCTGTCCAATAAAACATCGTAATCCATGGGATGGATGAGTGTTCATGTAGGCAAGTCTGGTCACAAAACCATTCTCTGTAAGCTCAAGGAGATGCTCTCTGTAGAAAGACATCATCGTGCCAAGCACACACGTAAACTGTATCCATGTCCTCCTAGTGTCTACGTGAATCAAGTCATGTCTGATGAGTTGAGTGATTTCGGTCCATGTGAGAGACCAGCAGGGTGCGTCTAGCGAATACTGGAAAGGGGGTAATCTATCCATGTCAAGGGGGGTAAGATATGGAGAGAGAGAGAGAGAGAGAGAGAGAGAGAGAGAGAAGGGGAGGGTTTGGGGAGAGAAAGATGAAGATGGAGAGAGAGAAGCAGAAGGGGAGAGGCCGAGGAGAGAGAGAGAGAGAGAGGGGGGGGGGGGGGGCTCTCTCTCACACACACACACAGAAGGAGGATGAGGTTCTTGGCTACTCCACTAGAGGGAGGGGCGGCAATGGGTTGTGGTTGTAGGATTAGGGGTGGCACATGGTGGTAGTATGCTAGCACCACTAAGCACCAGTGGTGGGCTAAAGTGGTGGTGGTGGCAATGGGTGCTTATGGGCGGCACATGGTAGTAAGCTAACACCACTAACCACCAGTGGTGGGCTAAAGTGGTGGTGGCAATGGGTGCTTAGGGGCGACAATGGGAGGTAGTGGTGGTGGGATGAAATGAAAAAAAAAAAAGCTCACTCCATAACCGTCCCCAAAACTTTACACTCATAGTGTCCTATTATAATGAGAACAAATCTTGGTGTGCAATTTGCCCCTATATATCACCATACCATATCATAGATATACTAGTAAAATTTGGCAATATAATTGTTGATGAGAAAAAATCAAAATTGGAAGCATACATCGTACTTACTTGTAGCTGTATAATTATCATAAAAATACTCAAAAAACTTGCAAAAGGACTACTTGATTCAAACATATTTGGTGTCCCCTTGCACCAAATATCAACATGCTTATCCACTCTTTGTCTTCAAACATATTGAGATGACTTTAGTTCATAAACTTAGTATGGTCTATACTAGACCATAATGGTTTACAAAATCCATGCGTGTAGAAGCACTTTGCTCCAAAATTTGGTCAAAATCCTAGCGAGTAATTTGCTACCAATGCTTGCAAAAACCTTGGTGAGCATATTGTTGTAGGATTGAATATTAGTAACCAACAATCTAGACTTATATAAGAAATAAAGACCTTTGTGGAGCTCGTGTCCTAGGAAAAGAAATTTGCTTGATCAATCAATGGCATCTTTGCCATGAGAAAATATATTAAAGAACAAGCCTATGGTTTCGGTGTTGTGAGTTGTACTCGCCTTAATCATGTTATAAATCATTGACATTGTTGCCCATAAACTGTAGAGGAGAATATGTATTGCATACGGCTTACAAGTTAGAGCAGAATTGTTGTGCTTACACAAACTGAATGTAGGTATCAAAGAATTCGGACACTCCTGTAGATGGCATACAGATAGTGTAGGACCTTTTCCCTACTACTCTAGCATGATGTCTAGTCATCAATTATGAGGAAAATATAGAATGATCCCCACCAAAATTTGAACATTTTTCTCCTCGTGTTATGTTGATAGACCTTGCCCATAAATATGATCAATGTCATGATGAACTCCTTGCTTGCTAATGTCCACAATGGGACCAACAAACCTTGCTTGATTAAATTAGAATTGATGATAAAATTAATCATACTTGATTACTCAGCTCCCTTCTATAGATATAATCCCATACCACAATAGCTTGGATAGCTTGAACTCAACCTTGAATCGGAACAATTATGGTTGCAAAGCACCCTGTTGGTAGACATCTGAAAACCTTCTCCTTTTCCTACCATCCATTGTCCACCAAATCACCAAAATGAAAACAATTGTAACCTTGTATTGATGTCACAATTTATCCAAGTCATATTTGGCAACTTCTTGCAAGAATTGAAAAAAAAAAACAAGAAAATAACTTTGTGTCTACGGTATTTTACCTAGCCATGTTTAATCACTTTCTTTGTTGGATTCTCCTAAGCCTTGCCAAGGGGATTTGACGTGCGTTCAAGAAGCTTGATAGTTTTCCTAGGCCTAAGCCCTGGTTTTCTTTGATTGGAAACCATGCTTAACAAAAAACTTGTGGCCTTTAATTGGAAATCTTGTTAATGCATGCTTGCCACATTTTGTGTATGTTGGAAATTGATTGCTTATTGCCTCCTTCAGTAAATCAACTATGCAATCTCAAGTTGATCGAGTTCGATTGTGATGTCTCAATCACCAGATTTGGGTACCAAAACCTTGATTTTGAAAACACCCAATCGAGTTCGTCGAAAGGATCTCAACCACGAACTGGGTAGTGATTCCCCAATAGCTTACAGTTGAGTGTGAGCCACTTCCTGAAAGCTAGAAACTTTATGAGATTCTCATTATTTTCCATAGGCTTATGGCGTCTCCAAATAGGGAGGATGGCCCAAAATAGGGCACCACTTCTACTTAAAACATGAAAAGGAAGTTGACCAGCGATAATAGTGCGAAGACAATGCAGGTAGAGAGAAATCCGTTACTGTGGCTTGCAAAATCTGTTTTAGCTCACGTTAAGAATGGAAATTTTTTGCTCTTGTCAAAACAACCACGTTCGACACTACTCACGTCCGATTCCATGCAAGTCAGCCATGATATTGCTCCTTTGCAAGAGAGATTTCACAACACAATTTTAGTTTGTCTCCTCATCCATGCACATGCACATGCAAAAGTGGCTCCTCCATGACCCTCGTCCCCAAAAACTCAACCATTTTAATACCCGCTGAGAAGACCAAGGAATTTTTCATGCTCTTCTCCACCCAACCACCTCCTCTTATAGGCTCCTAGCTTGTCTTTAGGAGACCCCTAGTCATTGCATGCCTAATCGGCCTCGCCTAAAAGCCTTGGCCCCCTTGGACCTACCCTTGTCTTGACACTTGGCCAAAAGTCAAGTACCCATATCCTTCAAAGTGATCGCCTTTCCATAGACAAAAAGCTCATCTTGAAGTTGTTGCATACAAGAAATAAGAGCTTGAAGCAAAGGAAATTGCAAGTACTACAAGTTGAGCAATGCCTTCACAAGAGCAAGCACTCAACAGGGTTAACTACCTCATACATGTTGCAAAGGTGAATCCAAACCTTATGTGGTAAACAAAATGATGTAAGAATTGAAATCATAGAATCTGAAAAGGTAGGAAAACACCTTGTGGTTGGTCTCATTCCATGTATCAACCATGGCTTGTGTAACAACCAATGATGAATTACTAGATCTAGAAATTTGGAAAACAATAAGCCCTTTGAAGAGATAGGAGTGGTAGATGTAGATGTAGTAGTCAAGGAAACCAAAATAGTAGGACTTTTAGCATTATTGTGATCCATAAGCCAAATCCCATAAGTCAATCGCCATAAGAATAGCCATGTTGTTCATCTTCCAAACCATAAAGTTGGAATTGTCAAACTTCTTTGATGGGTAAAAGATTGACCATCTCGATGTCGAAGGTTGAAATATTCCAAAAGAAAATTTGAAAGTATCACGAAGTAGAAATAACATAGTCAAAGGAAAGCTAAAATTTGTGGTCGATGAAGCACAAAAGTTGATGCCAGGAGAAAGTGTATTGAAATGAGAGCCATGATTGATCTCCTATGGGAAACACCCCTAAGGCAATTAAGATAATGTCCGTCTAAGTGTCAATCATTGTAATGCATCATATCTATTAATCTCCCTCGTTTCATTAAGAATGGATCACTTGTATATCCACCTTGATTAACATGTGGTATCAATGCCTTGATGATATTAGAATCTACTAATCTCATTGATCTTAGCTATTAGAACTAATAAGCCTCCCTCTTGTATATATTTCTCTAATAAACCTCCCACACATAAGCTACCCAAGGCACAATTGTTAGCCTCTTGGAATTAAACGTCAAGTACATTGGAGCATGTAGATTGTCCCCTATGTTCTCAAATGTCTATTTTAGATTTTTGGGTCTCTCTCTCTCTCTCTCTCTCTCTCTCTCTCTCTCTCTCTCAGGCCTAGGGTAAGACCGGGCAGCAGGCCAAGGGCGAGGACGGACAACGGTCAAGGGGGGCCTGTTACTAGCAAGGCAGGCCTTATATAGGTCCCCTTAGTCTCACACTCGTATCAGAGCTCATGGGCTCAGGGCAGCCAAGGAGGAGGGGAGAAGCGACGTGCATGGATCCTCTCTCTCAAGGCATGCATGGATTCTCTCCCTCCCTCCCTGTGTGTGTGTGTGTGTGTGTGTGTGTGTGTGTGTGTGTGTGTGTGTGTGTGTGTTGTCGTCAGGCCGCAGCGTGGGCAAGGTCGCTTGCGTGGAGGACGAAGGTACTCTCCGCAATAAGGCCCGCATGCAAGCCTGCTAAACAGAGGGAGAGAAGAAGGTGGATGGAAGGTCTATGGCAACGAAATTGCACGTTGAAGAGCTCAATGAGCTCGCAATGGCACAAGAAAAAAAACACGCTTCTTGGTCTCTTCCTCTCGCTGTCTGTTGCGAGAGCTACGGTGCTCTCCTTCTCCACTAGTGTTGCCGCCATCGCCCTCATCTCCAGCAATGCCATTTCTCACTGGCCGACGCCCAATCAAAGCCCTTTAGGGTTTTAAGTTGGAAAAAAGCACAAGGGATGGTGCCCGGGGTGCACACCCCCCTTCGATTCTTCTCTCTAGTAAGCAAGGGAAAGCAATCGGACTCCGGAGTTGAGGTGAATCGGACGAAGAAATTTGAAGTTGACAAATCTCTGTAATTTTCATAGATTCTTGAGAAAAGTGGAAGTATTCAAGAGGATTAAGGTGGTTGAATCTCAGCATAGTCAAAAATTTTGAGCGAACTCTACAAGTTGGGAAGGATTCTCGAGGAGGTGTCTGACCAATTGGTAGCAAGTACGAACAAAAGCACGAAGGCGATCAAAAGGGCAAGGCCATGTTTTTTGCCTTGGCAATTAGACATCCTTGATAAGAGGGTAAGCAAGTTGAATTTAATGTTTTCCATTGTGAACTCATTGAATCTTGTAGATATTTCCATAATGCAAGCATGATAAGCAAAAGTTGTCTATGTCCAATGAGCTTTTGCAGTCGCGTAAAGCATGGACGCTAGTCAAAGATATTCGGCATGGCCGATTAGTTGTTTTCATTGACGAAGCTGTGACAAGTAAAGGACATTCGACAAAAGGTGTGTATTGAGGAAAGTTTCAAAGTGTTGAAACATTCTTGGTTTTGTAATGGTCTCAATAGCATGCAAGGCGTGCTCAAATTGAACCAAGCCCGTACGGCAACGCAAGTTGATGCGAGTAGTTTAGAAGGTATGCAGTAGCTTTCATTTTGTTTAACACATTATTCAAGCACATGCCAAGGATCTTGATCCAGAGCAATCACGAATCAAAGGCAACACTTTGTAAGTTATCTAGTGTAGTAAAGCAAGTGCAAGCAAAGATTGTGGCTTATAAGATATAAGTATTTGACAGGGACAATTAGTACTGACAATTCAAGACGCTGATAGGCATCTTTCTTTATACTTTGGAGTTTTGAATTTTCTAGGGCACGGCCCCTAGGAAAATTATTTGCACTTGATAAAGTCGACATGGTCATGATCATCCCATTCTCCACAAGCTGGATTTGACGACTTTTCAAGGGTAATTGACAACGACTATAGGGCCATAAGATCGGAGCATGGCTCCGTACAACCACAATATATAGACCATGTTTCGCCTATGGAGTTCGACTCTGTAGGAGGCTATCCACGAGCAAGGCTTGTGTAGACAATTGTTGTCTTAATGCTTGCAAACATTTGAAGCTTGTCCTCCAACATAGTGTAAAGGAATGGACAAGCCATTCAACGCTATGAAAAGGCAAGTCTTTTTAGGACTAAGGCTCTAGGGATGCAAGGCCATTAAATACACTCAAGGCTCAATCATGTCACAAGATGCTATGCCTTCTGTTGTGCCAAGGAAAGTGGTTACAAAAATCGATAAGTATGTTACCTTTAAGTTTCAATTTTAAAATTATTTACTTCTGCAAGATTTTTTACAATGCCAACTTGACAAGCAAATGCTGCTTGGGTCGAGTAGAGATTGACAATAGTAAGATGAAACTTGATAGCTAAGCTTCTTGAGCTATCTATTTCAAGATTAGGCAATCTAAGGATTCTCAATAAGATGTACGCTTCTACAAGGCCGATTTTCTTTACGAAAGCTTGACAAGGTCGAGTCTTTTTTTCTTTGACATATGTGTGTCATTAGGAGCACCTGTTAGCTATGAGCACTCAGGTTGTGTTCTGTCTCATCTTTTTGATGAATTTATGCGAAGCAAGGCTTCACTTCAAGGCATCTTGTATAGAAGTTTCCAAAGGTTGGAATATGCTATTAGAATACGAACTTCGAAAAACTTGGCATAATGTCTAATTAATTTTTTATTGGACATCGGGATGACCCAAGCCACGATGGCATGTTAGGTACATCCAAAAACTCTATATTTTTTAGCATATGTGGCTACAAGCCAGCTTCAAGCTAAGACAATCGCTCTCAGAGAGGAAACCAAGTTAGTACATTTTTTAAGTTTGCAAAGGATTTCTCTAATGTGCAAAGCAACATGTTTTGCCAACTTTCATGTCAAGCAAAAATTCTATTATGTACTAAGGTATTATCCGTTCACTTCAGATAAAGGATAATGCTACACATATTTGGAACTAAGTGGATATAAGCTCACAATTTAAGTTTGGCAACGATGCACTGTGATGTATCCATGCCCGTGTAATCGTGCAAGGCAAGGTTGAGACTGTTATTGAAGCCAAGGGCTTACCAATCCATTTTCCTGATATGCATGCATGGCATGCAAATACGATGGCAGTACAGCCACCCCATCATTGTATACGCTTCTGCAATACCATCAACTACTCTATCTATAAAGATTTGAGACTGGTAATTGGGCTTCTGATCGTTGTATCTGTTAATAGTGGTGAGCACTTTACATCATTGGATCTATGCACAAGGTGCAACCAATCCCATTGACGGTTTTTATGGGTAGCAAGTGGGCATCGCCTAGCCATCAAGCAAACGATTCATGGGAAGACATGAATACATTAAGAAAGCCTCCACGTAGGTAGTCTCTTCTATAAATACCTGAGAAAATCTAGTATAACTATTTTCTTTGAGGGTATTTGACATCTTTCTCCTTTGTTCATGGAGGGAGAAGATTCTGTCACGACTTAGTTGTGAATAATATTCCATTTGAAGAAGAGTTGTTGCTTTGTTGCAGCATCGATTAGGCCTCTAGGAGTGGCATGTTTAGGTATGACTCCGTTAATACATAATTGCTCCATAGGAGGTGAGAGTCGTGATTTGAGCTCAGCACAATTGTACTTTCAAGGAAAGAAGTCCGCAATCACCAAGCACTAGTGGACAAATTTAACTTTCTCAGTTGATTCCAAACATTTTTGAACATAGTAGACTGTGTTGGTCAGTGTTGGCAGCATAGGTTGAGCAATTTTCATGCCAAGTCAAACCAAGCGGTTTGGCATTACAGAAGCTAACCAAGGGGTTTGGATTGCAAAGGCAACACCTATGCTTACCAATTTCTACTGCTTGTTTTTGTTGGAATTAGGGTTGCAGAGAAACACACACAGCTTGGAGAAGACGAAGGAAGCTCAAGGCACACAATAGAGAGTGTATTACTTAGTGTGCTATGGAAAAGATAGATAGCCCTAGAGTGATGGGCGTATATACAATGCACGGGGGAAAAAACCTCCTAAAGAGGGAAAAAATGCCCCGACGGTCCTAGTGTGTTCACACACATCACTACCACATGTATATGGTAACAAATCCCCCCTGGAGTGATGCGGTGAACTAGAGCTGGCACATGAGTAAAGGGAAGTGCCATGCCCTGAGGACAGGATCAGTCCACAAAGGGGAGTAAGCCCAAAGCTTTGCGGAAAGCTTCAAGCTTCTCACGAGACAATGCCTTTGTGAAAAGATCTGCAAGGTTGTCCTGTGTTGGCACATAAGCCAAGCTGATCTCTCCTGTTGAGAGCCTCTCCCTGACATAGTGGTAATGCACCTCAATGTGCTTTGTGCGAGCATGAAAAACTGGGTTCCTCGCAACTGGCAATGCGCTCTGAGTGTCTGTGCGCTCCTTGCCGCACTGTTGAAGCAAGGGACTTGCCGATACACCGTGTGCGGGCTACAAATGGCTCCAAGCACACAACAAGACTAATCTAGCAAGCTCAAAAGAGTGCAATGGTGTGTCACTCACCGCTCTATGCTCCTACCGTGGAGGATTCCTCGCCGCGATGAAGAAGAAGCTGCAGTCGTGCCGCGCTCAACCGCTTCGCCGCCGTCGTGCCTTCGTAATGCTCGATTGCACACACACTCTCCCTCTCTCTCTCTCTCACACACACATACACACACACACACGAGGAGGTGAAGAAGAAGAAGATGGAGATGGAATTGGAGCAAGAGCACTCTTCTATTGCACAAATGAGAGAATGAATGAATTTTAGGTTTAGTTGGCTTTTATATGAGCTCACCCCATTCACACTTGGGCGCCCATGCTTAGCCAACTAATCCCTTGAATGTCCCAGTTAGAGTGTGCCTCTCATTGACGATCACTCTTACCCTTTTCCTATTGGTCCGACAAGCCCGGTACCTGACTCTACTAAATACATAATACACGTTCGTCGTAGGTGATGGGGTGTCCGTGAGCTGTGAGGGTTAACATGCCTCCCTTCCTGATGTAGATTCCGTCCTCGGAAGCTATTGAGTTGAAGCTCGTTCGTCGAGGTGGAAGAGCATTTGAGATGAATGTCCTTAGCCTTCTTCAGTCACTGCAAAATCAAACAACATTGGCACAGTAATTGCATTTTCATAAGTGATTAAAAAGCATATGCAGTTTTAGGTAGACAAATTGATTGGTAAAAGAATTTCAAACAATTTGTCAGCAATGAACATTAAATTGCAATGTAATCAAATGCATAAACAGATGTAAAGGTAAAAAATTAAACAAGTCTGGGGTCGCTAATTTGACGGTCGAAAGGCACTAGACATCGAATATTAATACCATGGGTAAGCTTCTTAATTTTTTGTGGTCAATTAAGTTGTTTAATCGCGAGAGCCAAGTATTCATGTTCGAGGGCTGACTAGAGGCTATATCTAGAAGACCTTGTAGTTAAGCTACCATAAAAGGAATTTCTCATGAAATCATCGCCTGACTGATTACTTTTTCTTTGACCCCCCAAAGTCTTTTCACAGTGATTCAATTTTGATGTGTGTGCTTATTTTGTATGCCTTGGGTTTTTTGCTTTTCAAGTAAAAGCGCCCATACTGGGAACCTCTAGGGCTCTAGTACCATAGGCAATACATGTGAGTGAAGTACCAAATCAAGTTGAGATTTCTCTTCCAGCTTAAGATTTTACAGTGTGGCACTTTGATTTTTTGTTTGTTCATTTTCAACATTTTAATTTTGTAACTTTGGGGGGTCATATAACACTGATACACCTCCCCAGGCTCATCACACTAGTAAACTCCCTTTATAATACTTAAGCTAAAGGTCAATAGGGTCAAGCCCACTAGAAAGCCCTAGTACATTTCACACAATGTTGCCTAAATCGGATTAAGAACCTAAGTAACCATTAATTATTAGGAAGGCATTCCCCATGGTATTAAGAGAAGATTTCTAACACCTAACTTGGTCAAACTAGTTTGTCGGGCGGCTTGATTTTTAAACCTAGACAAGTGATTATGGCGAAAAATTACATTGAATTAAATGTTTGATACTAAGCAAATGCGGTGAATATTAGGCTACCAATCACAATTAAAGCTGACAATCATAGATGCAAAAAAGATAAGGGGCAATGCTAATGGACAAGAAACACCTGTTTATGTCGATTGTCGCGCTTGATTTGAAGAGTGAGTCGAGATAAAGATTCCATGAAGGTCCAAATCCTACCAATAGCAACATGCTCCTGTACACACTAGGAAACAAAAGGAATATCTCCAGGAGGCACATTAGTGGAAAAAGGTACCAACACTTATTGAACACAACAAAAAACATAAGGAACCCTAACCTAATTATTTGCACTCCCCCTAGAGAGTCAAGGGAATAGGATATTGTAGAGGTTGGGGGGAAACCCTAAGGCTAAACCCCTATCTTCGTCGTTGAGATAAACAAAGTCATCATCCATGAGACCATATGTGCCATCCGTGTAGTCGTGTAAATTTTCTTCTTCATCATAGGTGCCCATGTTTACTAAGAAGGTCACTAGACGCCTATAGTCATCTTGGTCAAAAGGGTAGGCTTGTGCAATGGGAGAAACGCTCTCTACTAAGTATGGATCAAACGTGGTCAAGAGACGTATCAGCCATTCTAACTCCTCAAAATTCCTCTCACATGCTAGCGTGCCTATCAAATCCCATTTACATGCAAGCACTGGAAAGGCCATGTGAACTATTTGTGAAAAGTAACGAGGGTACCTCTCACCCAAGGCAGGAGTGGATGACTCTAGCGCACTAGCCATATCTGTACACGCAAATAGATGATGGTTAGAGTGCAAATATTACAAGGGTCGTGTTCTTGTGCATAATTTGTTTTTATGATTTGTGTTATGGCTCTTGCTCTTTTACTTTTTTATCTTGTTTTTGTGAGTATAAGGCTTTATATATACATTCCCTAAGATTGGAGATTAAGAGGTCAGGGAGAAAGGTTGAGAGGGAAGCAAGTGAATGATGGATGTCCACAAACATTCCCCCCCTTCCTTGGGTAGATCATACCGTTTGAAATGATGTCGTCACCCTTTGAAACCAATTGTTCCAGTTGGTAATAGGTGAGGATTTTTGTCAGTAGTTTTCTATTACCCTAGGTGCCTCGTCAAGTTGCAAGGGTGGTAAGGTACTCTCCCAGGATCGAACTTGAAGTGGTTCATCAGGTGATTCTTGAACACTGGGAGGTGTGGATTCTTTTGTAGCTTCATGGAGGTCCACTACTATAGATGGAGGCTGTGTAGAAGCTTTTACCTCTATGGATGTATTACATGAGGAGCTAGAAGCTTCATGGAACTCCCCCCTTCCTGAGCTAGGTGGAATAAATTGGTTTTGCCTTGGAGCCCAAACTAGCTTTGGACTAGGTGTGTAGCATTCTGTGATCTTTCCCTTCCCACGGTCTGCCATTGGCTTTAGCGTTACACTGTTTGACTCATATGGGTTTGTTGTCGATAGGGAAGGACACATTTTACGTTTAGGTACCCAAATTTGCTCATTTCCATCATAGTAGCCTTGGGCTTCTAATAGTTGTTTTGGAATCCATCGTGATTTGGTCTTGACTCTCCTAGGGCGCGCTCTTGGTTTTCCCGGGAAATTTTTTCTTGGAATGGATGGGAGGGTTGAGGTAGTTGGAAGTAAGGCCTTGGGGACCCATTGATATGTACTCTTAGGTCGTGCAGGTTGAGTACTTGCAATATTACTGCTTGCTGCAACTACAAGTGTTGAAGTGCTAGATTCATGGGTAGCCGGCAAAGACGAGTTAACCACCTTGGCTTGGGAATGTTGGCTATCCTTCAACTTTGCTAGAGTTTGCAACGTAGGTGACTTTGCTTGAATGATAGGGGTAAGAGTCGGTGGTCGCGTCGTGACACTACCAGTATCCCAATCAATAGTGCATTTGGTGGCCAACATCCACGTGCGTCCCAGGTTTATGTTGCCTTCCATAGCTCCTGCGGGCATGACTAGAAACCTCTGCACTATGCTTCCATTGTCATAGACAATAGGGGTCTGAAGGACTCCAAGAATAGCAGTTTTCTTTTTATTAATGCCCTTGACTTGCATCGCACTCGGGGATAGGGTCGGTTTCCCTAATTGACACCAAACTCCATAGGATAACAAATTGTGTTTAGCTCCCGTATCTAATAAGGCATTGTATAGTACTTTCCCATAGGGGCTATTTAGCTCAATTGGGTATTGTAGGGGTGGCTCAGATTCTAATGAGTTGTCATCTGTGTCCTCGAAAAACGCTTGCGTGATTCCCACATTAGCCTCTTGTTGGCGTCTAAGACGTTGTTGTCGTTCTCGAGCCTCAACTCTTGCTTGGATTTTTTTAAGCTCTGCTTGTTCCTTGGTAGCCTTCTTTTGATGGATGGCTTGCAACTCTTCGTGGCTTAGAGGATCATAATATCTTTTGAATTTACTCCCATTAAGGAATCCAATGGTTTCAACTCCATCTAGAGTCTCCACACGAATGGTACCCTGCGGAGTAATTTCACACACTCGATATGGTCCCTTACCAGCGTATTTCAATTTCTTCTTTTCATTACGTACCCCGTACATAAGAACTTTATCACCAACCTTGATGTCTTTATCCTTTAAATGGCTATCAAACCACTTCTTTCTCCTATCCTTCTCCACGAGAGCATTTCGCACAGCTAATTGCCTTTCTTCATCTAGCCTTTCCAGGATATATAATCGCTCCACTAAGGGGTTACCATCCCAACCTTCTTGAGAAGCTACTCGAAGACTAGGAATGACAAACTCCCATGGCATAACTGCTTCTTGGCCATACACCATCTTAAACGGTGTGCAATTAATAGCAACTTTATACGCAGTACGATAAGCCCATAAAGCTGATGTAAGCTTTAGGTCCCAATCAGTGCGATGAGCCTCGACTGTCTTTGTCAAAATGGAGATAAGAGTTTTGTTGGTACTCTCAACTTGGCCATTTGCTTGGGGATAATAGGGTGTAGACTTGTGGTGAGATATCATGAAGTTTGATGTGAGTTCTTTTATTACTTCATTTATAAAATGAGTTCCATTGTCACTCACAAGTTCAAAGGGGCATCCAAAACGTGTGATAATGTTCTCAAAGAGGAACTTAGCTGTTGTTTTTGCATCCGCCTTTCGTGTTGCTTTTGCTTCAGCCCATTTGGTTACATAGTCGGTAGCGACAATGATATATCGTGATTGCGTGTTACGTGCAACCGGACTAATCGGTCCTACAAAGTCTAAGCCCCACTTTTCAAATGGTTGGGTTACCTTGATGGGATGTAGAGGCATCCTATCCCTTCTTTGTGGCTTGTTGAAGCGTTGGCATTCATCACATCCCTTTGCAAAAAGTGATGCATCCTTAAACAGAGTGGGCCACCAATAGCCCGACTGTAAGATCTTTCGGGCAGTCAACTTTCCTGAAAAGTGACCACTAGCTACGCCCATGTGTGCCTCTTGTAGAATATATAAATATTGATCCTCGCGGGCACAGCGTCTAAGAACATCATCTTTTCCTCTCTTATAGAGAGTTCCAGCCAGTAAGCAATAGGGTTCGCATTCCTTGATTAATTTTCGAGCTATATCTTTTCGCAGTTCTTTGGGTGGAAAACCATTAACTAAGAAGTTAACAATCTTTTCACTCCATTCAGGCATTGTCACAACAATGAACAAAGGAGTACCAGGCAATTCATCATCAACCCCCGTAGGAGCTTCGCCATTAGGGATACGAGATAAATGATCTGCCATGAAATGTTTCCTCCCAGGCCTCACAACAACGGTGAAGTCAAACTCAAGAAGAATTATTAACCATCGTGTAATTCGACCTGTGGAACACGGCTTGTTTACCAAATATAGCAATGCTTGATGATCAACATAAAACACAAACTTGGTAGCAAGAAGGTAATAGCGAAATTTCTTTACTGCGTAAATCATAGCTAGACCTTCGCGCTCTGTAGTAGTGTAGTTCATCTCGGCATCATTTAATTGGCGACTTGCAAAGCTAATAGGGTAGTCCAATTTATGTTCTCTTGGTTGAGTTAGAACACACCCAATAGCAAAATTTGATGCATCAATATGCACATGAAAAGGTACATTCCAATCAGGTGTTCGTAGGATTGGAGCACTTGTTAGGGCCTTCTTTAATAACTCGTAAGATTGATGACATTCTTCCGTCTAGTGAAACTCGATAAGAAGCTTGTACAATGGACGCGCTATCTCGGCAAAGTTTAAAATAAATCTTCGATAATAACCAACATGGCCCATAAATCTTTGAACTCCTTTATAGTTCGTAGATGGTGGCAAATCGGCAATGGCTTTAATCTTACTCTCATCTGTGGATATCCCGTTCTTGGACACTATATGCCCTAGAATGACTCCATGCTTAACCCAAAATTGGCATTTGAAAGAGTTCAATGAGATGCGATAAAATCTGCACCTTTCAAATATTTTTCGTAGATATAACAAATGCTTCTCCCAAGAAGAATAAACACAAAGGTCGTCTAGGAAAGCTTCACAAAACTCCCTTAGAAATTCTTTAAACGCAGTGTTTATTAATCGTTGGATGTAGCAGGGGCATTCGTTAAGCCAAAAGCCATAACACGAAATGCAAACACTCCAAACTCTGTGATAAAAGCAGTTTTAGCTTGGTCCTCTAATGCAATTGTGATTTGATTGTAACCAGAGTACCCATCTAAAAAGCTATAAGCTTCCTTGCCCGCAACTCTTTCAAGCACATGTTCTGAATATGGCAAGGGATAATGATCTCTCCTAGTGGCTGCATTAACTTTCTTGAGGTCCACGCACACTCTTAGTTTCCCATTCTTTTTTGGCACAATGACTATTGGAGAAACCCATTCTGAGTGCTCAATAGGGTATATGAATCCACATTGGATAAGTTTTTCAATCTCCTCTTGTACAATTTTGGCGTACTTAGGATTCATTGGATAGGGTCGTTGCTGGACGGGTTTAGCAGTGTTGATCATGGGAATTGTATGTTGCACCACAGAAGGTGGAACGCCCTTCATGTCATGATATGTCCAAGCAAAGATATCCTTGTATTCCTTGAGGATCTCCTTAAGTACAGCCTCTTCAGTTTCGGTAAGGTCTTGAGCAATAAAGACTGGTTTAGACTCCTCACCTGGTTCTGCTAATTCTATCTCTTTAACTACCGCTGGACCATCATAGACTCCACTGCTTTCATTGGTAGGTATTCGTTGGGCCTTGGCATACACAACCTTTTGCTCCCCCGTGGTATAAGATTTAAAATGTTCAGGAGCCGTATGTAAGTCAGCAGGCTCTTGTCCTGACGGAGACCTTTCTTTTAGTTCTGCCTCCTTTTGTTGTTGTGCTAACTCTCGGTTTTGACGTCTTCTTATAGTTCGACTCAATTTCGGCTCTGTAACCTCCAATTGAGCGAGGTCAATGGGTCGCGGGCTGCACCACATGACACTCTAGAGATGTTCACCCCAATTGTCTACTAGCTTTCGATGAGCATCACATGCCCCTAGATAGCTAAGCCATTCTGCAGTAGATCTTTTCTTGTTTATCCTAGCTCTCACATTTGCTCGATATCATCGTCTCTTATATGACCTTTGTTTCTTGTTAAGGTTTTGATTTTGGTAAATGTTTGAACTCGACTCGCTTGATAGGTCTTCGCTTGTATCTTCTTCACTCTCATATAAATTACCATAGATGGTCGTACTAGACCTTGAGTGTTCAGTTTCCATACTTGGCTCACTCGATGTTTCCTCAGGTTCTGAATCCATTTCTCCCTGAGATTCCGTTTCTGATGTGTATTGGCCTGAAGCCTTTGAGGAATCATCGGTTTCACTCTCAGGTAGGTGTGCCTCTTTCTTATCATCGGATGTTACATGCGCTACACCCAACATGTTTACTGGTGCAATGTGTGGTATCTCTTCCCCATCTGGTGTTACCCAGGTTGTTCCTCTAGCTCCCCATGTATCTATAGTTGCTGCTAGGTGTACCCAATCGACATTGTCTGACTCAGCCATTCCGGGTAGGATATCCATATAAGGAGAGTTCTTCCCAGTATCCGTGTCTTCGTTACACGTGTAACAATACTGTAATGGAGTTGAGTGAATTGTTGTGTCTGATCGATTATCAATGATGAATTTATTTCCTAGAGGATGCGTTCGACCACTTAAAAGATCAACTCGAATGACAGAGTCTTGGAACTGTAAGTAGACGTGGTTTTTGGACCAGTCATGCACCATTTTTGCTTCCCTCATGAATGGACGCCCTAAGATCATCTCAAATGACATAGGATGCTTGGAAAAATCCATAACAATGAAAGTCTGCCTTACCTTGTGTCCCAAGACCTTGATCCTGAGATCCTTAAGCATTCCAATAGGCGTAACAATAGATCCATTAGCCATTTTTACCACTACGCTTGTGGCTTCAAGGTGAGGTCGCCCCATAGACTCCCAACAACTCTTTGTCACCATGCTGACTCCCGCACTACCGTCAAGGACTCCCTTTACAGTTAATCCTTTAGTAGTGATTGGCAGAGTAGCATTAGATTCATCACCTTCAAAGTATTGCCCCAACTTGTTAACGGGTACTTCAATTACAGATTCATGTCCCGCTAGGTCAGATGGTGGTGCTAAATGTTCCTCATCATTCATTACCGAGTCAGGTTTGTTCATATGTGCAAACTGTGGTAATCCGGCTTGTAATTCTCCATTGAGGAAGGCTCGAAGAGCTGAGACTAGCTCGGGGTCTTTATATAGTTTGGACATGATGGTGGTTCTAACTTCTGAAGACATGAAATCCATCAATTTGGCAACATTTAATGGCATCTTGTGGGATGTAGGACCCTGACAAGAGAATGGTGAAGATGGAATCTCCACTTCCTCAAGGGGGTCGGGCATTCCCTCACCAAACATTCTCTCTAGTAGGAAAGGTGTGTGTCCACTTTCAGATGTCCTACCCTCACTCTCCTCCCGAATGATACTGGGTATAGCTAACGGCCTGTAGTTCTTGTGAGGTTGAACTTGTGTGGGAAACACTGTGTCCGACATCTGGATATGTTTGGGTTCAGGTTCTAATGTTCGTTGAGTTTCTTCCACCAAACCCCTCAGTTGTTGGACTCGTTCAATTTCCACTGTTGGGTTTTGATAGGTTCCAATCTTTCGTTTGCAATCCTCATTTTTTGTCTCTCGTGGCTTATCTTGGGGGTTCGCAACAGGGTGGTTTAACTTTGAATACTCTTTTGGTGTTCATCGTAATTCCTTCTCGTGATCCTCCTCACTGGATTTTTCCTTTGTAGTAATAGTTTTGGTCTCCGTGGTCTCTATCGAATCTGAGTCATCCTCCGGGTCATTCATATACACGGGATCCTCTCCTGTCCCTATGTTAGTCTTTGAACTAGGTTTTGAGCTAGAAGCATTAAGGGATTTCTTTCTTCGTGTTTTCTTCTTTCTCGCTCGGCCAATGGATGCAGCATCTCTTTCTTCGAGGATGTAATTTTGCTTTTGGAGCATCGACCGTGTGAGTGCATTCACTGGTGCTATGTTTATAGTTGGTGGTGTCCCATCAACAATCTCTATTAAGTTCAATGGTGTGATTTTCGGTGCGTTTGGATTGTTAGGACACTATGCGATCAAATGATCTATGCCACAACAATTACAAATGAGTATTGGCATTGCCAATGCACTCCCTTGACTTGTTTGCATTAGTGCAACATTCTTTTGTATTCTAATGGGGCACTCAGCTACTCGATGTGGTCCACCACATTCGTAGCACTGAAGAGGTGGTCTCCTGGAAAAACTATTAATGTTTTGGCCTCTTGGTGCTAGCGCAGTAGCTTGATATACCGGTTTGATTTGTCCCCAATGGTCTTCCATATACTACATGGGACACTCCTCAAGCATGTCGACTCCATAGGTGATACTAGAGTCTATGTCCTCTTCGCAATCTACATAAGTACTAGATGACTCACAACCTATTTGGTTCATAGGTGTAACTCTTGGATGAGGGGGTTGCGGTCCTAGCACTAGAGGTGGCAACGGTGTGGTTTGGACCACATTTTGGGTTCTAGGGACCATGTGCTGTAATGGCAACTGTTGCTCCATGGGTGGGGTAGGCATCAAAACAGGAACTCGAGGTGAGTCTGCCCAAGCTATAGGTGGTCTATTTTCCATGATGCGTTTAAGGATTAGGCAATCCTTCGCTTGATGGCCATACCTACCACACGCGTTACAAGTCCCTTTAAACTTTACTCTGAAAGTAGGGCATTCACTCGTAGTATGTGGGCCCAAGCAAATTGAGCACCATTGTTGCTCCCTTCTTGGATACATATGAGTGTTTTGTGGAGCACGATTACCCCTAAGGCTTTCTTGGATGGCCTTTGTGAGATCTGCCAAAGTCATTTCAGATATCGTTTTCTCTTTCACGATTGGCTTTATCCTCATTGACTCATGCCCTGATGTTTGCGAGCTACTAGACTTCAGCTCGGCAGACACTCTTTCTCCTGCAATCATTAAATTATCCTCCAATTGGATTGCATTTATGGTGACTGCTTCCCAAGTAGTGATACCTCTAATGACTAGGCCATTATAGATACTTTCATGTCGTAGTCCCCTAATGAATCTATCGAGCAATTGGTTGTTGTTGAATTGCTCGTTTGGATTGCATCGAGAATTCAAATTCTTTAGGCGACTAATGAAGTCTCTCACGGATTCACCTTCTTGTCGTTGGGCTTTCTGGAGCTGAGAGGCTACACCCCAAAGTACTCCCTCTCGTATGTATTCTTTTAAGAACAGTCTCCTAAGAGTAGAGTAGATCGTTTTCTCTTCTACTCTTAAGGTTCTATACCAATCTCCAGCCTTTCCGCTTAGGGTCAAACTCAAAGCCTTACACTTATGTAGCTCATTATGCTCTTCCAAGGAATCGCACACATGTTCAAAGACTTCCATATGCTTTCTAGCATCTCCGTCTCCACTGAATTTCTGTGTGAGCTTAGCTACTTGAACTGCCTTGCTCCTAGGCTCTCTATCAGGTGCACTACGCATGTTTTCCGCAATAGAGCGACCGATAGTTTGAGCAAATGCTGCCAAATCTCCTATTTGAGCAGGTATAATGGGTGTATGTGCTCCTGGAACCACATGTGAGATGGGAGTTGGCCTTGGCCTTGGCATACGCGCGGCTCTTGGGTCCCAAATTTCGTATGGTGGTGTACCTGACGGTGGTCCAAAGTTTACAGGAGTGGCCCTAGGCATAGGGGGTGCCTGATATGGCATGTTATTATTAAATGGCATGGCTCCACTTGTATAAGAGCTTGGATAATTCCATTGTGGATTGTAAGCTCTTGGAATAATTGGAGGTGTAGGAGCTACATGAGGCTGAGGTACGACAGGTGCACATGATTGATACATACATGTAGGTATAGTTGGGGGCACTGTGCTACTAGGAATCGACGCAGTGTTAACAAATGAACTCCATGGTGTAGTTCTTGTCATGCTCACCACTGGGATATGCATGGTAGCCGTAGTGTCATTAAGAGAAAGATGAGCTAGATCTGGGAAGGTAAAGCTGCCACTTGTGGGCTCAGATTGTACTGAGGCTCCTGGCGAAACAACATATGGAGGATCAATGGGGCTCACTGAGGGAGTTTCCATTTGTGAGAGGGTTGGTTGGTTGGCCTTTCCCGTATCCAAGAATCAAATTAGGCCTGTTGAAGGCATGTTGATCCCTGTGTTCTGTCTTTCTAACTCGACAATCCTATGGAGGACATCACAGACTTTCTGTTGTTGCTCATCTATGCTAGTAGCACCCGATGTGGATTGTAGAACATCTAACCAACCCACATGATAGGTGTGTCCTGTGTACCGATCAGTTAAAGCTTCTGCTTGTAGGTCATACTCCCAATTTTCGTTTAGGAATATCCCATCTAGGCCTGGCGTGCTGGAGGTTTCCCTTGAAGTGGAAGCATTATTGCTCCCCATAGCTTGCCCCTCCGTGACTGCTACCTTGGGAGCACTCGGTTGCTCGGCTGGCATGATTGTTGTCATAGGAGACTTTGCTTTCAGGGCTCGACTTTGTTCTAGCCTTCGTAGGTTCTCAATTTCCCTCTCCCTTGTTGCTTGCATATAGCGTTCGATCTCTTGTACTTCGGCAAGACTCCTACCATCGGGTAGTAAAACCTCAGAGGGAGATAGTCCTAAAGGATCAGGAGGTGCAGTGGATGGAACATTCACATGCACACTCTCAAGAAGCATAGGGTACATTTTAGGCATGAACCGCATGTTCGGAGCGAGTAGCTCTACTAAGGGTCTCTTTTAAGCGGCTAAACACGCTAGACCCGGGCCGTGGGCCCATGGCATGCATGTCTTGACTTGAACTATCAGGGTTTGGTGTAGGATACCCCTCCATGACTTCGTAGTCAGAGGAAGAATCACTAGACGCGATATGAGGATCTTGGGTCGCGCTACCTTGAGTCCCGGCCGAAGGTCCAGAACCTAGGGTGGAGGAATAATGGGTGCCCGCGTGAATGGAGGCACTACCAATATGCTTGTGCTCTAACACTCGTCCAGAGCGTAGGTTCATATGACTTGGATCCCCTAGAAGTGTCATTGAGGGCCCGTGAAGGCTGCTCACCTAGTAATTTTGGGTGTTTTGCAACCCAAGTCTTTTCTTATTTATTTATTTATTGATTTTTTGGTCCTTTTTTTGTGACCCAGCTATAGAATAGAACTTATGATAGCTCAAAACGAGCGTCTTGGTCAGAGGGACGTGCCGTGCTTTACAGCCCTCCGTTTGGTCACTTTATGCTCTCGGAATCCCTAAAACCGTCAATTTCTAGTAGGGAACTAGGCCCAAATTAGAAAGTCTAAGGGTGCAAGTGGGAAGAGAAGGGAGGAGAGTGGAGGACTTGCCCCACATGCTCTCATTCCCTCTTGAGGGGGTAGGGTATATATATAAGAGTGAGTCTAGTATATATCATAGGACTGAGGACTAGGGCCTGGGCTTGGGCTTGGGCTTAGGCTTGGGGAAATGATCCCGATCCCGATCAAAATTTTAGTGTAGCCCCCCAGTCACTCACGCTTAAATATTTTCGATTTTTATTATTATTATTATTATTATTTTGGGCGACGACCACGCGCGGCCCTTTCTTGGCCACACACACTGTCACCTACCTACCCTCCCAGTCAACAGCTCACAACTCACAGACAACTCACTACCTTATCTACTTACTAACTGTGCTGCTAACCACTAACTAATCTACTAACTAATCTGTTAACTGCTTACTGACAGTGAGCTAACTATCCACCTACTTCCTCTCTCACTACCTTACTATGCAAAGACTGTGTGCAGGCAAACCTTGACAGAAAACTGTGTACAGACTGTGTGCAACAGAAATTGCTAACTGCCTTCCTACTTATTCATTCACTGCAAACAAGCTAACGACTACTAATTGTGCAAAGACTGTGTGCAAACAGAAAACACAACATTATGCAGAAATCACAGAACTTGCAGACAATACAGAAATTAACAACTTGCAGGAAAAACAACTCATTCCTCTTCCTCTTCCTCTTCTTTCCTACTACAAACAACTCATAGGAGAAGCACAAAGTGCCTCTTGGGCTTAGTGCAGGGCGATTCCCCAGCAACGGCGCCAAAAATGTGCGCTCCTTGCCGCACTATAGAAGCAAGGGACTTGCCGATACACCGTGTGCGAGCCACAAATGGCTCCAAGCACACAACAAGACTAATCTAGCAAGCTCAAAAGAGGGCAATGGTGTGTCACTCACCGCTCTATGCTCTTGCCGTGGAGGATTCCTCGCCGCGATGAAGAAGAAATTGCAGTCGTGCCGCGCTCAACCGCTTTGCCGCCGTCGTGCCTTCGTAATGCTCGATCGCACACACACTCTCCCTCTCTCTCTCTCTCTCTCACATACACACACACACGAGGAGGTGAAGAAGAAGAAGATGGAGATGGAGATGGACCAAGAGCACTCTTCTATTGCACAAATGAGAGAATGAATGAATTTTAGGTTTAGTTGGCTTTTATATGAGCTTACCCCATTCACACTTGGGCGCCCATGCTTAGCCAACTAATCCCTTGAATGTCCCAGTTAGAGTGCGTCTCTCATCGGCGATCACTCTTACCCTTTTCCTATTGGTCCGACAAGCCCGGTACCTGACTCTACCAAATACATAATACACGTCCGTCGTAGGTGATGGGGTGTCCGTGAGCCGTGAGGGTTAACACTGTCAGTGTAGATAGTGTTGGCAGTGTCCTGTCCAACACCCAAATCAGCCATAAGGTGTCTGAGCCATACACACTCAACCGTAGCTGTGAAGACTGCCTTGTACTCAGCCTCACAACTCGAAGTGGCCACAGTAGGTTGCTTCTTGCTCAACCATGATATACATGAACTGCCAAGCATGAAACAAAAACCACTTGTGGACACTCTCGTGTCAAAACAACCAGCCCAATCTGAGTCCGAAAAAGCATGTAAATCTGGCAACAATGATCCCCCCTTGGGATAAAACAAGCCAAGATGTAAAGTGCCACTAAGGTAGCCGAAAATCCTCTTGACAGCCTGCCAATGCTTAGACCCTGGGCTATGCATAAATATGCTGACCTGTGAGACTGCAAACTGAATATCCGGCCTCGTGTTGCATACATAAATGAGGCAGCCAACAGCAGTTTGGTAAAGAGTGACATCAGCAGGATCACCAGCATCATGTAGACTCAACTTCAAACCTGTTTCCATGGGAGTGGCAATAGGTTTGCAATCCTCAAGTCCAAACTTACATAGCAATGTCTCTATGTAACTTTTCTGACACAAGGCAATATCACCATCACACTGCTTAAACTGTATACCCAAGTAATGATGCAACAGCCCCAAATCTTTCATCTTGAAAGTAGCATTCAAATCAGCCTTAAATTCAGCAATATGTCTCTCATTTGGTCCAGTGATCAGCAAATTATCGACATAAAGAACCACAATGAGAAGTACATCACCCTCACGCTTTACATACAATGTGCTTTCTGTTGGACTGTTACGAAAGCCTTGTTTGACCAAATGAGTGTCAGCTTTCTCATACCAAGCACGAGGAGATTGCTTCAACCCATACAAAGCCTTGTTACATTTTCACACTTTGTCCTCTTGTCCTTTTATAAAAAAACCGCAAGGCTGCGTTACATAAACTTCCTCAAATATGTCACCATTCAAGAAAGCAGTAACAATGTCTGATTGATGTACATCCCAACCAAAATGAGCTGCCAATGCACATAGAAAATGCACAGTAGTCATACGACAAGTGGGAGCAAAAGTCTCTTCATAATCTATGCCTTTTTGCTGTGCATAACCCTTTGCAACAAGTCGAGCCTTATGGCGATCGATCTCACCATCCAGCTTGCGTTTCAACTGTCTGAAATGACTTCACCTGCAGAAATAAGCTGCTCATTGATATCCTTGACACTAGCAAGGAAAGTGTCCATATCATCTTCCTCATGCATAATCTTCGACTCCAGCTCTTTACGCAGCAAAGCAATTTTAGCCTCATTGCGGCTTGCATAAAGACCTGCTAAAATATCCCAAGCCTGTTTTGCTGATTTTGTTGAACGGATGTGAGGAACAATGGTGTGCTTCACAGACAACGCAATCAATGCATGAGCCTGCGCATCCTTAACATCCCAACGAGCTTGTTCTGCCGTAGGCAAAACAACTCTAACAGCTGCAATCCTTGCAGCAAGACCAACAACATCCTTAACATCGCCTACATCCTCAGAACCAGGACGTACATCAATGCCCTGCACAACGTTCCAGACACCCTTTGACACAAGAACATGTTGCATCATATAAGGCCACATAGGGTAGTTGTCCCCATCCAACCTGTCCTCAACAGCAAACATCTTGAACACATCTGTGTTGTTGTTGTCAGCCATGGTAAATGTTGCACCTGATGTGAAAACTGCCCGAAAATAGGAGAAATGGAGCGGGAACAACCTGTGCTATATAGCACAAACCGTAGAAGACTATAAGGCACATATTATGCAGAAAACGGCATTGACAGAAATTCTGCACAAAATGACGAAATAGCCTGTGCAGTACTGCCTGTAGTGGAAACGGAGGCCGAAATGAGCCCAAATCAAAATTCTAAGCAGACCAGGCTCTTCGAGTTCTCCCAAAATATTTGTCGACCTGCGAACGCTCGCCAAAGCTCACTGAAATTGGAGAAAGTGAGCAGGCGTGTGCTGGAGCAGCTGGCGACTACCTCGGGAGGACATGACCTGCTCTGATACCAATTGTTGGAATTAGGGTTGCAGAGAAACACACACAGCTTGGAGAAGATGAAGGAAGCTCAAGGCACACAATAGAGAGTGTATTACTTAGTGTGCTATGGAAAAGATAGATAGCCCTAGAGTGATGGGCGTATATACAATGCACGGGGGGAAAAACCTCCTAAAGAGGGAAAAAATGCCCCGACGGTCCTAGTGTGTTCACACACATTACTACCACATGTATATGGTAACAGTTTTCCCAATTGTTTCTTTCAGATTGGCAAAGTTCATGTAACATTTGATGGCTTAGTAACTTGTGTGTAGCGGAAAATATCAGGAACATAGTGAGCATTTCATTAGAATAGATTCCTAATGAGAATAACAAGAGTGCTTGGGTGGAGAGCACAACAAAAAGCATAACACCTAGTTAGATAGCATGAACAATACTTCAAAAGAGAGAGAAATTAAGCAATTGATAACAGTTGAGGACCGGATTTGCATGGAGCCAGTCCCCCCTCCAAAAGGCTTTGTATTATGGTTTCTCCCATCAAGAGAGACATTTTACAATACAATTCTTTGTGTTCCTTCAATATTAGCCAGTGCTATGAAGATGGAAACTTCAAGCACTAAGCACAACACTTATTAAACACAACATCAATTCCCTCACGGTCTCAGACCCAAGACCCCACACACCTTCGAAGATGGTGAGAGCTAGCGGGGTATGAGAGTAGATTGAGAGGAAGAAGGAGTATTCTTACGAGAAAGATATACATCTCCTCACATAATCACTCTCATTAGCATAGCTTAGCTTAGTAATTAGCATGGTAGAGGATATGAGCATGCAATGAAGCTTGGCTCTTGGTTGGATTTGCATCACAAAGCCAAGAGTTGTTGGTGTAGGCCTCCCTTCTCACAAGCTTGGAGTAGGTGGTAAGCTTTCCATTAAAGCTTGAGAAGGAGAGAGAGAGAGAGAGAGAGAGAGAGAGAGAGAGAGAGAGAGTCTTCTTGCTTCACACATAGATTGTGTGAGTGTGTAAGTCAATAATCCTTTGAAAAATAAGCCCCCTCTCTCTCTTGGTCGACCCCTCTTGCTATTTGCTCATGCTCACATCCTATTGGACCTCCTTCGCCTCAGCCATGGAAATTAAGCAGCATTAGTGATAGCCTTCTGACATGTGTCCCCCTTTTTCCTTTTATGAGAGCTTTAGGTAATAAATAAATGCAACTAAACTCTCATTGGACCCCTTTGCCTCCTGGCCAATAGGAATTAGGCAAGCCATTGTGTTGTTGAATGCTCATTGGACCCCTTGGGAGACTGTCCAATAGTCTTCTAGAGAGCTTAATTCTTATTGGTTCTTGTATTAAGTGTTTTTAGATTGATTAAACTAGATTTACTCTACCCTAGTTCTCATTGGTCCACCTCCAAGGTCAACCAATAGGATTTGAGTACACCTTGTGGGCATCTGGGCTAGGGAGCTGACATGTGTCCCTCATTCCCTTTGTGTAAAGGGAGCTTGTGTGTGTGTGTGTGTGTGAGTGAGTTTCCCTCTCATCTCCTACAACTAGGGCTCCCCCCTCCTATGTAGGGATGCATGAAAACTTTTGGGACTCACACAAAGCATCCAATTTTCCTAATGTTTGACCTTTGGACACAACCTTTGAATTTTGGAACCTTTGAAGGAGTACGAGCGGAAGTGCGACGCGAGAGAGAGTGCGAGAAGAAGAGCACGACGATATGGTGAACTCGCTCTACTGTAATGTGTAGAGCATAGTGAGTTCTTATTAGGTTTTTACAAAAGAATATGTGTACATACCTGTCGGCCCGCCCACTTACCTGGGCGACCACATTGGGCTTTATACCCCAACAACCTCCCACTTAAAGTCCAATGTGGTACTTTAAGTGTGAGAGAAGCTACTATACAAGCTAATATACAAGAGATGTAGAGAAGTGATGTACTACCCTACACCTAACTGCTTGCGAAAATGCGCAAAGCTCTCTGAGGGAAGTCCTTTTGTAAGTAGATCAACAGGATTTTCTGTGGTGTGAACTTTGACAAGCTGAAGTTGCTTATCCTCGAGCATTTCCTTGATGAAATGATACTTCACATCCACATGCTTTGTCTTTGAGTGATAAACTGGATTGCGAGCCAATTGTATAGCACTTTGACTATCACAATATAACACAGGCATCTCTTCTTTGATTCCCAAATCTGTTACTAGTCGATTAAGCCAAATTGATTCTTTGCATGCCTCTGATGCTGCAACATATTCAGCCTCTGTAGTAGACTGAGTAACACAATATTGTAATCTAGAACTCCATGATACTGCTCCACCAGCCAGTGTAAAGACATACCCTGATGTAGACCTTCGGTTGTCTAAGTCACTTGCATAATATTAGTCTGTAAAACCCTTTACACTTAGCTCCTGACTCCCATAGCATATACGCATACTCTTTGTAGCTTTCAGGTATCTCAATATTCCTTTCACTGCCTCCCAATGTTTCTTGCCTGGGTTTGACATGTATCCACTTACTACTCCCACTGCAAATGCAATGTCTGGGCGAATAGCAATCATTGCATACATCAAACTACCCACTTCAGACGCATATGGAATCTTATCCATTTCAGCCTGTTCTTCCTCAGACACAGGACAATCTTGTTTGCTAAGTTTCACATATGGTGGCAATGGAACACTCAATGCCTTTCCCTTCTCCATATTGAAACGTTGCAAAACCTTGTCAATATACTCTGTTTGAGATAACCAAATCAACTTCTTTGGTCTGTCTCTCTCAATGCGCATACCAAGTATATGACTTGCCTCACCCATGTCTTTCATGTCAAACGATTTTGCCATCTTTGACTTCAAAGCTGAAATTTCTTCCAAGTGCTTGCCAGCAATCAACATGTCATCCACATACAAAATAAGGATCAGCCAACTGCCATCCTTAGCCTTCTTTGTATATAGACAGTGATCGAACTCACTACGTTTGTAGCCTTGAGAAAGCATAAACTTGTGGAATTTATGGTACCATGCCCTCGGTGATTGTTTTAAGCCATAAAGACTCTTTAACAACTGGCATACCCAATCTTCCTTGCATTTCTCAACAAACCCTTCTGGCTGCTGCATGTAAATTTCCACATCTAAATCACCATGCAAGAACACTGTCTTGACATCCATTTGGTGCAACACCAAATCTAATATGGCAACCAATGCAAGAAAGCATCTCAATGTAGTCATCTTGACCACCGGAGAGAAGACTTCCTCAAAGTCAATGCCTTGTTCTTGCTTAAAGCCCTTGGCAACAAGCCTTGCTTTGTACTTTGGCTGACTATCATGAGCGGTGATCTTATACCTGTAAACCCATTTACAGGGTAGAGCCTTTTTGCCCCGTGGTAATTTAACTAGCTTCCATGTCTGGTTTTTATGCAGAGCTGTCATCTCTGACTGCATGGCCAATTGCCAATTCCCGGAGTCCTTCATTTGCACTGCTTCCTTGTAACATGAAGGCTCATTGCAATCAGTCAACATGACATAGTTCATAGATGGAACAAACCTATCAGGAGGTCGCGTGACACATCCAGATCTACGCACAATAGGTGGCTCAGGCTCAGCCACAACCTATGGTTCCACTCTATCCTGTCCTTGCTCCTCTTGAGCCCTGACATTTTGTCTTGCATGTGCAGGTCCATCTTCTTGGAAGACAACTCTTCTAATCTCCTCAACTCTCTCTGGTTTAGAATGATATTTGGATTCATTAAAGTGAACATCATTGCTGCGGACAACCTTTCTGGATTCGGGATCCCAAAGTCTGTACCCCATCTCACCAGAATTACCATAGCCTAGAAAGATGCACTTTCTACTCTTTGGCTCAAGTTTGTTCCTAAATTCCTTTGGAACGTGAGTATATGCCTCACAGCCAAAGACTCTGAGATGCTTGTATGAGGGCATTTTGCCTGACCATACCATCTCTGGCACTGAATCCTTCTGCAAAACCTTGCTAGGAGATCTATTTACAAGATGAACAGTTGTTGATATAGCTTCAGCCCAAAACCCATTTGGTAGCTGTGCATTAGACAACATACTTCTAACCCTCTTGTATGGTCCTATTCATCCTCTCAGCAACACCATTTTGAGGAGGATTGTAAGGAGCAGTAAGTTCACGTTTTATACCTTTTGACTCACAAAAGTCTTGAAAGGCCTTTGAAACATACTCTCCACCATTGTCAGTGCGTAAGCATTTAAGCTTCTTGCCACTTTGATTCTCCACAAGTGTCACAAACGTTTTGAAAACAATAAACGCTTCATCCTTGTGCTTGAGAAAGTAAACCCATACTTTCCTCGAGTAATCATCTATAAATGTCATAAAGTAAGAAGCTCCCCCTAGAGATAGGTTAGGCATAGGTCCACTTAAATCACTATGAACAAGTGCCAACTGTGTATCTCTTCTACTGCTTCTATGCTTATGTGGCTGCCGTGTTTGCTTACCATACAGACAATGTTCACAGAATTCAAAATCATTAAATGAAAAGCCAGGCAAATAACCAGAACGAGACAAGATTTCCATTCCCTTCTTGGACATATGTCCTAACTGGCTATGCCACAAAGAAACGTTCGGCTGCTCGGTTACATTGATTACATTTTTAGAGACATTTGATACATAAATCATGTAAAGTCCTCCATACTTTACTCCATGTGCTACTGTCATAGAACCCTTGGATATCTTCCACATGTTTTGTCCAAAAGTGGTGGCGTAGCAAGCATCATCAAGTAAACTTGTGCTGATCAAGCTCTTTGTAATTGCGGGAACATGTCTCACATTCTTCAGCGTGAAAGAAGAGCCATTCTGAAACTTCAATTGAACATCTCCAACACCTAAGATCTCACATGTCTACCCATTGCCTAGCCGAACATGATCTTTAGTGGTCACATAAGAAGTAAACCACTCCTTGTTTGGAGACACATGAAGTGATGCCCCTGAGTCTATAATCCAGTCACTCAGTGCATTTCCATCAGATGATGTAAGAAGAGCTGAGTCCATTGTATTCTTCAAGAAGTAGATGTCTCCTGACACTAGACTGTCATCCTCTGCAACAGTGTTTGTCACATTTATTTCTTGAATCTTCACTGAGGACTTGTTCTTCTCACCATGGTCTTCAGCTTTCTCTTTGCCTTTTTCTGCTTTCCATTCTCTGCTGTCTCTTTTCATGTGACCCTTCTTGACACAATGGTAGCATTCTATGTCACTCTTGCCTTTAGCACTGCGGGACTTGCTACGAGACTGATTCCTCTTTCCACCTTTGTACTTTTCTTTGGTCCTTCCCCTGACAACTAAGGCTGTTCCTTTGCCTTTGTCCATTGTCTTTCTATTGGTTTCTTCAGTAAGCAGACTTCCTTCTACACCTGCTATGTTCAAACCATCTAGAGGTGCATAATTACTCAAAGCTGTGCGAAAAGTGTCCCAACTTTCCGGCAATGTGATCAACAGGAACATAGCTCTAACAGGTTCATCAAACTTGACACCTTGAGCTGACAACTGACTATAGATTGTGTTGAATTCATTCAGATGATTGGACATAGGTGTCCCTTCTTTCATCTTCAAGTCAACAAGCTTCTTAAGCCAGTATACCTGTGAAGCTGCACTTTGCTTCTCATAAAGATCACTCAGCTTTAACCATGCTTGATAAGCCGACATCTCGTCTGCTACATTGAAGTAAACGCTTTCTGCCAAAGTCAGCATAATGGTAGAAAGTTCCAATTCATCCATTTCGCTCCATTCATCTTCGTCCATATCTTCTGGTTTTATCCCCTTGAGCTTTATAAGTTTTATCTGCTTCTTTTGTACCAACACGTGCCAAATCTGCTTCTTCCACAATGGGAAATTGGTTCAATCCAGCTTCTTGATATTGTAAAGAGCAGTGTCCTGTGATCCAGCCATAGCTACGCTTCACAGTAGTTTACTTTTCTGGGAAAAATTCGGCAGAGTTTCCCCTGTAAACTGACCTCTGAACCAATATCAACCTGATGAACTAGTGGATGTCGCCTACAGTCTGTGTGTAGATGCGCCCGTGTCGTATGTGACACGCCTCCAAGAACTGTGAGCCGTCCTTCGATGTGTAGACAACCACAAATCAACACTCTGGGAGTGTCGATATCCTCAACACCTGCAGTTGTAGGCCTTAAACCCCAAATTTGCAGAGTCGGATCTGCACCCGTCGAGACCACGTAGTTGAAAATGGCCTGCGCAGACCTTTGTCGAAGCCGAACGGTGGCCGAGATGACCTCAGAATGAAATTCTGACAACACCAAGCCCTTTGGGCTGTCCCACGAGATTCGGGGCCGTGTCTTCGCCTGTTGAATTTCACTCCAATCTGAGTTGGTGACTCTAGCCTCCTGCAGTGCTGCCCCGAGCCTCGATCTGAGCTCTGATACCAATTTAAGGAGTACGAGCGGAAGTGCGACGCGAGAGAGAGTGCGAGAAGAAGAGCACGATGATATGGTGAACTCGCTCTACTGTAATGTGTAGAGCATAGTGAGTTCTTATTAGGTTTTTACAAAAGAATATGTGTACATACCTGGCGGCCCGCCCACTTACCTGGGCGACCACATTGGGCTTTATACGCCAACAACCTTAGCATTTTGGAAGTCTTAATGAGTTGAACCTTAGGGTCTTTTAAGCCCATTGTTTCACATTGATCTTTTGCAGATGGCCCCCCCTTTGGATCCCTATTTTCCCTCCTTTGGATCCCTACTGTGGCTGGTCTACCAGCTTAACCAATATTCTGGCTTTTTCTTCCCTGGCACTTCTCCATATTAAATGATCAGTTTAACATGAGAAAATCATTTAGGAGAATTAGATACTAGTTTTTATGACAGTGCACGTGACTACAGATAATTGAATGTTATGTTCAATATTCATATATGCATCTAATTTGGTTTTATTCCATTCTTTGAATATGTTTTGCTTGAATTTTTCAAGTCAAATGAATAAGCTTGAATGCTTTCATCCATTTTTCTCTTTAGAGACATGAAAGGTCCAACTAGGTTTAGTGTCTTCATGTTTAAGTCGGGTTCTCAACCTTGCACAGTAGTTATCGTGGGGTTGTTCTCAACCTTTCACAGTAGCCCTCATAGCTGCATGCACTCGAGCCCCTCAATGGACGTAGAGTGGCCATTACTCCAAACATCGGTAACTGCCCATCTGATGTCACGAGCCCAATCTTACTTTCCCAAAGCCTCCCTTTTCTTCTCCACCTTTAGCATTCGTGCACTCTGATCATGGAAATTTCCCTTAAATCCTTTTGCTTCTCTGAACATACAACCCTAGATTAAATTCCATGCAACTTGATGCTCTTGTATCTCCCAAGTACCGTAGAGAGAGAGTATCCTCTCTCCTTCTTGCCTTATTGCTCCTCATTCCCTGGTAGCGGCTTGCATGAGTTCCCTCTCTTACTCCCCTTTCCTGCTCCCTAAGATAACTCCAATTCCACTTTATTCCAATATCTTGACAAGGTTGAGAGAGACAGTGATCTTTTTAACTTGTTTTTTACCGGCTTCCTCTGCTTTCCTTCCTTCAACAAGGTTCCCAAAAGAGAGAGCTCGTTCTCCCAATGCTTGCTTCACCGTGTAGAGAGAGAGAATAGCAGATCTTGAAGCCAAGCTCTTCTCCTTTGCTTGTTTACTCGAGTCGATTGAGAGATAGCTGTTAAGAATTTCATTCATGCCATCCTTGATGCTCTCATTAATGCCGAGTGAAAGCCCTTCTTAATCAAGGGTGAAGGAGCAAGAGAGAGCTTGTTACCAAGATTTTCTTGTTTGCGTGCTCCTGTTTCGTGTATCTTCCACACCGCACTACCCCTATCTTCATACCATTCTCAATGCTCCCCTTAATACTGAGAGAGAGCAAGCTTGAAGCTGAGCTCACCTCTTCCTTTGTTTGCTTCCTTCCGTTGAGAGGGAGAGGGAGTGTGATCTTCGTCGAGAGAGGGCTTGATAGCGGCCGAGCCTCCTTCATGCCAAGAGAGAGATATTCCAAGAGATTGGAGCGGAGCTCCCTTGTTCCTCCTCTGTATCCCCCTGCTCGCCCAATATCCTCCATACTATATCATGTCACACTTTGTTCTCTCCATACCCCCTTTATCTCGCACTTTTTAAATCCTGCCCACCATCAGTCACGGTGTCGTGACTGATGTGGCACATGATTGGGTGCGATGATGTGGCAAGCCATACTATGGACAACATCAAATCTAGCGGGAGTAGAGCCAAAAATGGGCGCCAGATTGAGCTGAGTACTTTCGCCTCCCTGCTCGATGTCGTCAAAGGCCTGCAGCTCCTGCTACGACCTCATCCTCCCCCCTGCGCAACTTAGCTCGCTAGCTCATGCCATGCTTTTCTTTATTTCTCGCACCTTCACACTTATTAACCCTTACACCATTTGGGCGGCCTCCCTTGGGTGGTCATCCCTTGGGCCATAGAGCCAGTTGCCTTACAATATCTTCATTGCCCATGAGAAGGTGTTGCATAATGCCACATGCCTTAAAAATGGTAGCATGAGTGACCGCGTTTGGTGAGAAGCCATCACTTTGCATTAAATGATAATAGCCCAATGCTTCTTTGCCATAGCTAGGTTGGGCATATCTTGCAATCAACGTGTTCCAATAGACGACATTTTGAACTAAAAGCCCATCAAGAACTTTATGTGCTTTTGTAAGGGCTTCACATTTAGCATACATATCAACCCAAGCTTTGCTAGGAAAAATATTTGGCGTCTTTATCGGCCAAAGCAACGCCAACCATAGCATTTTTCATACACACCAATCAAGGCATTGCCAAAGCATGACTTTTGGTTGTCTAGGATTAGCGTTAAACAATCCAAAGCTCCTCAAGCACTTGTTGCACTATCAAGTGCACATTATCTCGAATGCATATCAATTCGGGCATTGCCCAATGCACCATATTTGGCCCAGATATCGACCAAAGTAGTGTCAAGCACAACTTTAGCAACATACCCCTCTATCAATGCACTACAAGAGATGACATTCTAGATAAGATGCTCGTGAAGCACTTACTGCCCTGTAAAGTATACCATATTTGGCATGAATCCTCAGCATATGATATACATACCAACCGAGTCTTACCATACACCGAGCAACATTTTTCGAGCGAACCAAAATCCGAGCAAATATTTTAGAGAAGTTAGCTCTAAAGGTCCTTTAACTCTCTAGATAAAAAGACGAGGTGTGGGCTCCCTTTCGCCACTAGCAAAATTTTCCTCCAACATGTTAGAGTTCAAATATTCCTAGTGGCAATATGTAACAATTGGAAGCTTCTCTACTCAACATTACTTACTGGGTTCCCATCCTCAACATCAAGGATGAAGAAGAGGGGGGCATGCCACCTAGAGACCATGTCTATAGTTTTTTCTAATATTCTCTCTCTCTCTCTCTCTCTCTCTCTCTCTCTCTCTCTCTCTCGTGCGTGCACTATAGCAATTTTATTTCCTTCAAAGCCTAATAGAGTACTGATCTATGTGTGTCGATTCTTGTCTTCACATCCTTATTCGAGACACGTGATTCGTGAGTCTTTGGCTCCAAGAGTTATAGAGACAATTATAATAACATAATTGGCACGATAAAACTTTTATCGATATGGTGGTGGAAACAATAGTGATTTTGTAGAGAAAGCGTTGTGTGGCAACAGCTCAAGTTTCCCATGGCTACTCTTGTGCAAGTCCTACATGTAGCCCATTGGCTCCTCAAGTTGAGAAAAGAGTATGTATATCCCTACCCTTTCAATGGGTAGTAATTTAGACAAAACAACTTCTTGTTTTTGCAATTGACACAACTAATCATGATAAGGTGAAGAGAATGGGGGGATGTATATGCAGTGGAGCGGGGCAACAAACCAAGGGGAGGGAGCCTCCATCATCGTTGGAAGCAAGAGCTTGGTGAGGACGCGTTTGTAGCAACAATGCATGAAATTAACGGGGGTGTTTGCGTGCTGCACATGATAGGAATTGCACTTTGAAAATTAAGAATACATGAAGGGGACATGACATATGGTGAATGAGACTGACATCTGTGCAATAGCAAGGCAACACTATGGAGGTGTAAGCGAGCTATGCACGGCATAGCTTGTGGCTCGAGTGCAAGACGAACAAGGTGGTTGCGGCTAGCTATGAACACTGCACCTTGTGGCTCAAAGAGACAGGAAATGTGTGCAGAGGACGGGGTCTTGCTTGACTTTTTCTAGTTTTGGGAGGGAGAGAGACTAGGTATATTTCATGAAAATTAAAAGGGGGAGAGAATAGAGCTAGGCAGGAGGGTCAACTTGATGGAAACTTGGTACATTTTGAAGATTTTAGTGTAAAAACCAGTAAAAGCACTAAAACTTCCACTAAGAACTGGTCAAGTAGGTTGCCCACATAATCTTCATAATTTGATACACCTATATTGAAAAAAATTATAAGCTCATCTTGCACATGGAGGAAAATGAAAGCATGTGTGCTTATGCTATAGCCTAGAGTATCAACATCAATATAAATAGTGACTAATCACTATATCCTATTCATGTGACATATCAACTCAAAAGTTCATGCATTGCAAACTAAAAGAATTTCAATTTTGGACAGCTTTTTGGGTCAATTATAATGGTATAAATCACCCTCTGATTTTTTCATTCACAATACTAGAGAAGCTTTTTCTAATCATTGATCACCAAGAAATAGTCCTATTATTACCATCCAAGTTATAAAACATGTTTTTGGCCAAGGCTTGCAATGGAGGTTTATACATTATCTTAAGCTCCAATTCTTTTTTAGCATCAATCCATATTGGATTTGAGTTGTCCATCAAGTTATCTAAACCAGCATGAAAGTGATCTATTCAATTAAAAAGCTTAAACCAATACTGTTAGGCATGCAATAACCTACCCGGTATGAATAACCTACCCGGTATGAATCACATAACCAAAAAAAATGTCTTCATCTCTTTCTATTACTTGTAGGTATGCTTGCCAACACGGATGGGTACATGCAATGAAAGGTGGAGAAAGGAGAAAGGCATGCCACTCAAGGTTAACTTAAGTCATTAAATTAGGTCTAATTTGTAGCTTTTGGTGTGTCAAGCGATAATATATCCCTCTTTTGATATTTATTCAATATAAGTGCTCGCAATGATGCTTGCGATGGTTGTGTCTCGAGCCATCAGCTAGGTTGACATTGTGGGTACATATAAAGTTTTAGTAAGCAACTACATTAGAATAGCAACAAGACATGTGCCATCATTTGAATGCTGTGAATGAAAGATTATGGGTCGTGTCACATATGCTTTGTTAGGTGCAACGGAATGAATGTTGTGTTTCCTCAAGATTAGTGATCTTTATTGCTCAAGGTTCCTTTTAGTTCTTAGGGAAAGAGAGAGCTTTCCATCTGTAGAGTGTTGTGGTCATGAACAAAGTGAGTGGATATTGTGCGTGCAAGTGAATGAGACTGAGAGAAGGAGAGAGAAGAGATACGACACCCGAGAGGTTGTAAAACCCTCCTCCGAAGGCTCCACTCTCGTCGGCGAGAGTGGTCTATTCTTTGATTGCACAAAGGTGTACAATGCATATGCAATGGACTATGCAACTTGGTCTATGCCGATGACGACGATGGTGACGACGACGACGATGACGATGGCAGAAATCTGAGATCTTCTAATCGCTGAATTTCGGGACTGTTTCGGTGGCTGAAAATGACTGTTTTGGCTGCGTTTTCTTGGCTGAAAAATGAGGTTTCTTAGGGCTGAAAAGTGATGGTCTTTACGGGCTGAATCTGCTACACTTTAGGTGAATAATGCCGATCTTAATTTGCTGCTGAAATCCAAAAACGCCAGGGCTGAAATTGGAAGCCGGGGTTCTGCAAATGCAAAAACGCTAGGCTGATCTGCTGTGTCGTGATGACGCTAGGGCTGATTTGTTGTGCACAAATTGCCAAGGCTGATCTGATGCAAAAACGCTAGGTCTTCTGTGGAGAAAACGCCAGAGTAGTCGCGGGGGTTGGTCTTGGTGAGAAGTTGCCTGTTGAGCAAGGTGCTCCTACTGCCTCTTCTGCTGTGGAGTGCTAACTTGGGTTTGCTTATATATTAACTTAGCAAAATTGCCCTACCTACTTTTGTTGGAAAGTCACTTAAAAATAATAAGTGAAAATAACCAATAAATAGGAAAATAGGCTAAATGCACTGGAAAATTCCCCTAAATGATGCTAATGGATTCTCATGGGAATTTCGATGATCATGCTGTGTGCAACCGGAGGATATGCATCTAAGCTAAGTGACTGGGCATGCACAGTCTACGAATAGACTCACAAAAGTGCCAGATCACTCCTAATCTAGACTTGACTTGACTGATTGAACCCTGCTGTGGTGTAGCTTTCTTCCTTGGGCCGCGCCAAAAGCGACACAAAGTCTTCTGAATCTCCTTTCTTGCTTCAACTTCGTCTAGAGTACTGCTTCTTTCGTCTTCAAGAATCTCCATGGCTGAAAATTCCTGAAACCATCTCCAACACAAAACCATGAACATACCCATTCTTGTCTTCTCTAAGGACTGTGTATGCAAGGTAGACGAACATAGAGACGGAGTGACAACCCGTTCATCAAACACATGCAAACAATGAGATTGAATCTTTTCTGTTTGATCGAAATCAATCAACGGCGGTAAATCACAATGGAAATGCCCATGCTTGGTGCTCATACTATCATGTGCTCTGTCAACAACTATGTCATGCCAAGGAAGAGACATGGAATGTGACTTCCTGACATACAAACTTTTCAACTTTTCATGAACAATCCGCATACATTCGTGCTCATCCATGAGAGAAACGTGCTCAACATACAATATGTCATGCCTAGGAAAAGGGATCACATAACGATGCTGACTAAAATACAGGAAACCTTCACGAATGAAACATTCGAATAATGCGTGCGTATCAATCATGCGAACATATAATACTTCTTGTGATGGTTCTTTGGACCAAGGCTCGAGAGCCAAGATCGCTTCTTCGGGGTCTATCGAATCGTCTTGTGGGGGATCTGTGGACCTCGACTCGAAAGCCAAGATCGGATATTCGTGATTGATCGGATCTACAACAAGGTTATTGCAAATTGAAAGCCAAAAAGCTGCAGATAACTGCCAGAGTGGGAGTAAACTTGACCACTAAACCATCAGAGAGTAAACTACAAATACGTGCAAAACCATGGCAAGAATCTGGGGACAAACGGACACAATTTCCCCTGTATTTTAAGAAAAATCTAAAAAATCCTCACCAAAAACTGCACCAAAACAGATACTTAGTGTCTCAATAAACAAATCCACAAAATGCTCTACATACACTACCAAAAGTTTAGCAAAACAGCTCGGTCCTGAGCGAGTGGCTCTATGGACATATACCTGTCCAAAAACACATGTAAACCTACGAACCTGCTACCTGCAAGCTGCACCTTGCTCAAGCTATATCTTCACATGCATACATAGCTTAAACCGCATAGAATCATGCTAAAAATTGCTCTCTGGAATGCCCCACACAATCATATAATGCGTACAAAACCGCATATGATTGTGTAATAATCCAAAAGTCACATCTTAAAGAATGCTTACACATGTAAATGCAAGGTAAATTCCCTGTCAAAGAACACCACAGTGTGCCATACATAGCCAGAGACTCACCGCATAACTCTTTGCAATGTAGGAATCAAACTGCCCAACTTTGATAATTGTGCGGTATACAGTGTGGCCCGAGTGGCGAAGGGAAGATGGAGCACATGGAATAGCTCTCTTGCTGTTACTTCTAATGGTCTGCCATGAATCTCAATTGTCCCCTTATCTGGATTGAAAGTGTCCACCACTTGTTGTATAATTTCTCCATCAAAGGGTATCTTGGTGGCTTTCACTACAACCTCTAAATTCCAAAGTTTGATAAGCTCATGTTAGTTTAGTTGGAGCACATACCTACCAATCTTAGGGTGTGGCACTGAGCATGAATTTCTCCCATTGAGCTCAAAAGTGCCTCTGTCTATGCAGTCATTTCATCCATGGTCGCCTGCATCTTTTCTGATACTTTCTGTTTCTGTATGCCAATGCACAAATTGTGTAAACAATCTTGTGTAGAAAGAGAGGACTCACTTGTTGATGTTAGAGAATCCAAACATGAGAACCTCGAGGTTTCTACTAAATTAGCAACCACATTTGGGCCAATTCTTAACAAGGTGAACAGAAGGTTTCCTGCTACGTATGAGGTAGCAGCCGCCTTAAAGATAAGAAATTGCGTCTACAAGTCAGGACTATCGAGGAAGAGGAACCGGGTAGGGCCCGACCACACCTAGCGGCACCTGCAGCAGCAACCGTCCAGAGGAATCAGTCATAGGAAGCGGCTAAAGATCAACAAGACCTGCTCAACCGAATCACCAACCAGTTAGAGAATCTTTTAGTAAGGGCATGCAACTACCAAAAATCCAGAGCAAGAAAGAGGGCAACGAAGACAAAATCAGGATACCATTGTTACAACTGTGGAGAGAACGACCATGGCATGTACTACTGTCCTCATCCAAGAAGGCAAAACTTCAATAGAGGAGTAAGACAAAATTAGATTTCTCCACCAAGGGTGAGGCCACCACCGCCCAGGAAACCAGAGCTATTTCCACCGGTCCAAATCCTTTGACTGCTCGTACAACCACCACCACCACCAAAACCTCTTATTCCACCTCTACCTCCACCACCTGCTGGAAACCAAGCAGTGAGTGTCAAAGATAAGGACAAAGGAAAAGGAAAAGTACAAGAAGTGGATGCCATGGGAGTGAAGAGTGTTAGGCACGAAGAGGCCTCTCAAAGGGAGGAAAAGATGAAAGGAAAAGGAGAGTGTAGCAAGCATGCATCTAAGCCTCGACGGAAGATTGAGATCGTGGATTTTTCATTGGGCGAGTATGCTAAACCATATGACCTAGTTCAAGATGTTTTGATGCAAGGTCCAAAAATAACCTCGCCTCAATTACTCCATCTTGCACCAAGGATGAGGAGATAATGGACGAAGATGGTAAGTACTAGAAAGTCAAGACCAAGGATAGCTAGGTCTATCTCTGGGAGGAATCTAGATGATATCCTACCTATCATGGATGCCCACATCAAGGGGCAATGTATCTCAAACATCTACATAGATGGTGGCGCACAAATATGCGTCATGAGTGAGAAAATGATGCACCATCTAGGCCTAGAGGTAAGTAGGCCGGCACCTTGCCGAGTTAAAATGGCAAATAACGTCAAAGCGAAGTGCGTAGGCATTGTGAATGCAGTCAAGGTGAAGGCATTCAACACAGAAGTGGAGGTAGACATTTTTGTCATGCCACACAAAGGGGAGGGCTACCCTATCATTCTCGGAATACCATGGCTCATGGCTATGGAGGCTAAGCGGGACTGGAGTACCAGAATGATCCAGATGAAGGATGCTAAAGGAAAGCCCATATTCTACAACATGAAGAGTGGTAAACAACGGAACATGATCTTGGAGGCATCAAAAGATGAATTCAATAGTGACTCTTTGACCACATGAGAAGAAGAGATGACAACAACTGAGAAGAGCGACAGTAGCATCAAAAAGATGGGAGTCATCCTCAGAGATCCAAAGAGATTGACACAATCTGAAGCACCACCAGAGAACCCAGAGGGACCATCAGGTATGCAACCCTTGGTGGATACAAGTAAGTTATAGCGGATGCTCTCTAGTGAGTTAGCTAGTGAAAAGGGAGAAGAGTACATCTCTATGCTGGGTAGCTTCACCACACTTTTCATTGATAGTTATGACAAGATCACATGCATCACAGTGGTGTAGCACCGCATAAGACTCAAGGAAGGAAGTAAGTCTATGGTGCAAAGTCTCAGAAGGCGTGGGGTAATTCAACAAGAGGCATTGCTCAAAGAGGTAAGGAATTTGCTACAAGGAGGTTTCATTTACCCCGTCGAAGACTCAGAGTGGGTCTCTCCAGTGGTGGTCATGCCAAAGAAGAATGTTAAGTGGAGAGTTTGTGTAGACTACAAACCTCTCAATGCAGTAACAAAGAGGGATCATTTTCCCCTCCCATTCCAAGACGAGATTCTCAACGAGGTAGCATGTCATGAGTGCTACACAGTATGTGATGGCTACTCAGGCTACTTCTAGATTAGCATTGCAGAAGAAGACCAGAAAAAGACAACCTTCATAACACCATGGGGATGTTTTGCCTACAGAGTGATGCCTTTTGGCCTCACCAATGCTCCGGCCACATTCCAATGCTATGTAACTTTTGTCTTCTAGTCATACTTTGGTAAGTCAATACGGGTTTTCATAGATGATTTCTGCACCTACAGCTCTCACTCCCTCCTTATGAGCAAGGTCTATGATGGCCTGGCTAGGCTACAAACCTTGGGTGGACAGCTTAACATAGATAAGTGTCACATTGGCAAAAGCAAGGTCACTCTTCTCGGCCCTGTAATTTCAGTCAAAGGAATTGACGGTGACCCAAGCAAGGTTCAAGCTTTACTATCTTTGTCATCACCCACAATAGCTAATCAATTGGTCTCTTTCCTTCAGAGGGTAAGGCATTTGAGCAGGTTCATTCACTTGCTCTCTCAAGTGGTTCTCCCTTTAGATGTCTTCCTATGGAGTGAAGAAAATGAGCAAAAGTTCACCGAAGTAAAACAAATCCTGGCTGCACTTCCCACCATTGCACCCCCTAGATGGGACGAGCCATTTTATGTTAACCCGAGTGTAGGAAGTGATACACTTGGGGCCGTACTAATGCAAAAGGATCCCCAAACCTCTTTCATGCATCCTATCTACTTATCTAGTCGTATCATGACCCCATCAGAAAAAGGATTCACCACGGTAGAGCACATGGTGCTTACAATGATGTTTGCCACTACAAAGTTCCACTATTATCTATTGCCTAGACCCTTTGTAATTCTAACAATGGAAGAAGTCTTTATGTATGTAATGTAACACATGGATATCTCATCTAGAATCACTAAGTGGCTCATTAGATTACAAGAGTTTGATTACACTATGCAAGTGGAAAACTCCACCAGAGCTAGTCTAGTAGGTATTCTTACTCATCGTCACTATGAGAAGAAGTTAAAGGTCAACACAGAATGCAAAGGAGTGACACCAATGGTGGAAGCTCCTAAGATAGAAGGAGCTCACTCTCTTTTCTTTGATGGAGCTTACAAAAGGACAGTGGACCAGGCTACAACTGGCATCGTCGTTTTCAATGATCAAAGAGAAAAGGTCTTCTCTATTGGGCAGCTACTACACTCCCACTCCAACAACGAAGCAAAGTACACGGCTTTAATTCTTGGATTAGAACAATCTGTTTTGCAAGGGGTTCAGCGTCTAAATGTGTTTGGTGATGCCATGCTCTTGATTAAGCAGATAAATGGCACTTGGATTTGTAAAAATCAGGTTTTTCTTGGCCAACTATGCCAAGTTAAGGATCTTTTAAGAAATTTTGAAGCAGTGCAGTTATTTCATGTCCCTAGGGCAAAAAATCAAGAAGCAAATGCCCTAGCCAAGGAAAGAATACAAGATGTTCCCAGAGGAGCAATCAAACGGAAGCTGGCCCTCTTTCAGGGTAGCAATGCTATGCATGACAGCTTCTTAGATACAAGAGAATGTCCTAAAGGGTATACCAAGGTCCAAAAACTATGGCTTGTCCAAAAGGCAACAAGATATCGCCTTATAAACAGCACCTTGTACTGCAAGTTCAAAGACCAGATCCTCAGGCAAGTACCATCTCCATTTGGTCTTTATGAATATCTTATTATGCCTTTTGGCTTGACAAATGCTCCGGCCACATTCAATCGCTTAATGGAGAAACTTTTTAGGCCCCACCACAAGTTTACTAGAGTATTCTTTGATGATATTATTATCTACTCCAATTCTCTTGAGGAGCATAAGCAACATCTCCAGGTAATCTTTCAAGTTTTGAGAGAGAATAAGGTTTTCATTGATCGAAAGAAGAGTGAATTTTTCCTGCAAGAGATTCAATACTTAGGTCATATTACCTCTCAAGATGGCATCCGTATGGATCCAATAAAGTTAGAGGTTATAAAAGGATGGCCTAATCCAAGGAATCAACACGAGGTACAAAGCTTTATGGTATGCGTGCATACTACAGATGCATCATAGAAAAATTATCGCTACTAGCAGGACCATTACATGACTTAACAAAAAATAATGTTAAGTATGCATGGAATGCAAAAGTCCAAGATGCTTTTGACAAGCTCAAAGAGAATTTTATCTCTCAACCTATGGTCACACTACCAGCTCTCTCAAAGCCATTTGAGGTCCAATGTGATGCTTGTGGTGATTGCCTTGGAGCAATATTGCTTCAAGAAGGGCATGCCATAGCATACGAGATTCCAAGACTCAACTCCGATGAGCGAGTATTGGGCATATAAAAAAAAAAGAGCTATTAGTTGTTCTACATGCCCTAGAGTCATGGAAGCACTATCTTTTGGGGACTCCATTCATCCTACAAACGGATCACCAAAGCCTCAAGTACTTCATGATGCAAGCCAAGCTCTTTGACAAACAAATGAGGTGGGCAAATTTTCTTTCACAATTTAATTTTCACATTGCTCACATTGCTGGCAAGCACAATCAAGTGGCCGATGCACTATCATGATGGCCAAGAGCAAATGCAGTATCTATAGCAACTCACAATGATCTATCTTTTATGATAGATGAGTATGCTACCGATCCCAATTTCAAGGATATAATTTCAGCCCTTGCCAAGTAGGGAAGAAAGAAGAACCATTCACCTTGCAGGATGGTTATCTTCTCTATGGCAATAGGTTATGTGTTACTAACTGACTCCGTAAGAAAGTAATGTATGAATCCCATGCTTCTCCTTATATGAGGGCTATAGAGAGATTCAACCTACTCTTTGAGGAGTAGAAACGAACTTCTATTGGCCTACCATGAAAGTAGACATACAAGAGTATGTTTCAAAATGCATCGTATGCCAAAAGACGAAGTATGATAGAGGGGAGCAACCTGGATTGCTCTAGCCATTGCCAGTTGTCGATTCACCATGGGAGAGTACATCCATGGAATTTATCTTTGGATTGCCCAAGTCTATCCATGGGAATACAAGAATATGTACAATAGTTAATAGGCTTAGCAAACAAGCACACTTTATACATGTCAAAAAGACTATTAAGACACGTCAAATGGCAACCCTCTTCATATCTCAGATTTTGAAATACCATGGCTTGCCAACATACATAGTATCGGATAGAGATCCTAGAATGACCAGTAATTTCTAGAAGTGTCTCTTTGAGAGTCTAGGTACAAGGCTAAATTTCTCCTCGGCCTATCACCCCCAAGCAAATCGCCAAAAGTAGATAGCTAACCTTACGATTCTAGATCTACTAAAAGCCTATGTTACGGAAGTAGATTGACACTCACAATGGGAGAAGTAGTTACCCCTTGTAGAGTATGCATACAATAGCATTGTACATACTTTTGAAGGAAAGGCACCTTTCAAGATCATAGAGCGAAGATCTAAAAGTCCTTTGCTACTTAAGCTAAATGGGAAGATCTTCGTATGAGCAGTGCTACCTTGTGTCCCCGCTGAGGGTCTAGAGCCTATCGTGGATGGGTAATGGGTGTCCGTATGAATAGAGGCACCCTCAATATGCTCGTGTTCTAGCACCCGCCCAGAGCGTAAGTGCATGTGCTTTTGATACCCTAAGGTGTCAAAAAGCTGCTCTAGGAGGCCTTCTGACTAGTTTTTTGCGTGTTTTTTGTTTGTTTTTTTGCTAGATTTTTTAGAGCGTGTCGTGGAATGGGCCGTGTGATAGCTCGAAACGAGCGTATCGCTAGGAGGGACGCGCTGTGCTTTACAGCCCACCGTTTGGTTCTATTTTGCTCCAGAAAAGCCCGAAACAGTCTTTTCCTAGCTAGGGAACTAGGCTCCAAATAGCAAGTCTAAGGGTGCACATGGGAAGAGAAGGGAGGAGAGTGGAGGACTTGTCCCACATGCTCTCATTCCCTCTTGAGGAGGTAGGGTATATATATAAGAGTGAGTCTAGTTTATATTATAGGACTGAGGCCTGGGCTTGGGCTTGGGGAAATGATCCCGAACCTGATCTATCTTTTATACAAACCAACCCGTCCGTTTTAAAACTCACGTTTTTTATTTTCGAAAATTTAACCTCCCCCTCACTCACGTTTTTATTTTTCGAATTTTTTTTTTCCACAATTTTTCTTTTTGGAAAAATTTAAAACTTTTTTTTTTTTTTGGGTGCGCGTTGACCTCACCTACCTACTTTCTGTCTCGCCTAATTACTAACCTACTTAATTAACTAACTGTGCGTCTAACTGTGCACAAACACAGAAAACACAGAAAATACAGAAAATGCAGAAATTGAAACTTGACAGAACTGTGCAGTGCAAACCAGAAAATGCCGAAAATGCAAAAACGCAAGAAATGCTAACTGTGCAGTGCAAACCAGAAAACGCAGAAAACGCAAAAAACAGAAATCTCCACACAACTACACACACTCATTCCCTGCCTTTCCTATGATAGAAATTGCACCACAAGAAAGCGTAAAGTGCTTAACCGAGCTTAGTGTAGGGCATTTCCCCGGCAACGGCGCCAAAAATGTGCGCTCTTTGCCGCACTGTCGAAGCAAGGGACTTGCCAATACACCGTGTGCGAGCCACAAATGGCTCCAAGCACACAACAAGCCTAAACTAGCAAGCTCAAGAGAGCAAAGGGTGTGTCACTCACCGCTCTACGCTCGCCTTCGTGGTGGATTCCTCGCCGCGATGAAGAAGAAGCTGCAGTCGTGCCGCGCTCAACCGCTTCGCCGCCGTCGTGCCTTCGTAATGCTCGATCGCACACACACTCTCCCTCTCTCTCTCTCTCTCTCACACACACACACAAGGAGGTGAAGAAGAAGAAGATGGAGATGGAGATGGAGCAAGAGCACTCTTCTATTGCACAAATGAGAGAATGAGTAAAAATTAGGTTTAGTTGGCTTTTATATGAGCTCACCCCATTCACACTTGGGCGCCCATGCTTAGCCAACTAATCCCTTGAATGTCCCAGTTAGAGTGCGCCTCTCATCGGCGATCACTCTTACCCTTTTCCTATTGGTCCGACAAGCCCGGTACCTGACTCTACCAAATACATAATCCACGTCCGTCGTAGGTGATGGGGTGTCCGTGAGCCGTGAGGGTTAACAATAATCCAAAAATCATAATAACACATTATTCACAAGGACACGACCTTTTGACATGACCCTTAGAATATTTGCACACTAACCAAAATCTATCTGTGTGTACAGATATGGCTAGTACGTTAGAGTCATCCACTCCTACCTTGGGTGAGAGGTACCCTCTTTACTTTTCACAAGTGTTTCACATAGTCTACCCGGTGCTTGCCTGTGGATGGGATTTGATAGATACGCTAGCATGTGAGAAGAATTTTGAGGAATTAGAATGGTTGATACGTCTCTTGACCACGATTGATCCCTACTTAGAAGAGAACGTCTCTCCGATTGCACAAGCTTACTCGTTTGACCAAGATGACTATACACGCCTAGTGACATTCTTAGTGAACATATGTGCATCTTAAGGTGCCTCTTCCCACTCATGTGCCTCCTAGAGGTATTCCTTGTGTTTTCTAGTGTGTACAAGAACGCGTTGCACTAGTTGGAATTTTGAACTTCATGCAATCTTTGTACACTCTTCGAATCGAGCGTGATCATCAACACGAACAGGTGTTTCTTGTCCATTATCATTGCCTCTTGTCTTTTTAACATCCATGTTTGTCTGCTTTAACTGTGATTGGTAGCACAATATTCAACATATTTGCTCAGTATTAAACATTAGATTCAGCATAGTTTTATGTCATAGTCCCTTGTCTAGGTTTATGAATCAAGCAATCTGACTAAGCTAGTTTGACCAAGTTAGACATTAGAGATCTTCTCTTAATACCATGGGAAATGCCTTTCTAATTGTCAATGGTTACTTAGGTTCTTAATCCGATACTGTGAAGCATTGTGTGTAATGAACTAGCACTTTCTAGTGGGCTTAATCCCTCTTGACCTTTAGCTTAAGTATTATAAAGGGAGTTTACTATTGTGATGAGCCTGGGGAGGGTAACAGTGTAAATATGACCCCCTAAAGTTACAAAATTGAAAGGCAATGAAAACAAACAAACAAAAAACAAAAGTGCCAAACATGTAAAATCTTAAGCTGGAAGAGAAATCCCAGCTTGAGTTGGTACTTCAGTCACATGTATTGTCTATGGTACTAGAGCCCTAGAGGTTCCCAGTGTGAGCGCTTTTCCTTGAAAAGCAAAAAGCCCAAGGCATACAAAATAAGCACACACGTCAAAAATTGAATCAATGTGGAAAACACTTTGGGGGGTCAAACAAAGGGAATAATTCAGGGAATGATTTCATATGCAATTCTTTCTATTGTAGCTTAACTAGAAGGTCTTCTAGGTATAGCCTCTAGTCAGTCCTCGAACATGAAATACTTTGCTCTCGCGATTAAACAACTTAATTGACCAGAGAGAATTGAAAAGCTTGCCCATTGTATTAATAGTTGACCTCTAGTGCCTCTCGACCGTTAAATTAGTGACCCTAGATTTGTTTATTTTTTGACCTTTACAAGTGCTTATGCATTTGATTATATTACAATTTAATGTTTACTGTTGAAAAATTGTTTAATATTTTGTTACCAATCAATCTGTGTGCCTATTCACTGCATATGCTTTTTAAATTATATATGTTCTATGCAAATGCAATTACAGTGCCATTTTTGGTTGATTTTGCAGTGTTTGAAGAAAGCTAAAGACTACAAACTCAGATGTTAGGAAATAAGACGTAGCTAAATAGATTTTTGAGTAGATTACTTAATGGAGAGAGATAGATTTCACACACAAGAGATTATAGAGTAGAGAGAGAGAGAGAGAGAGAGAGTACACACGATATACGTGGTTCACCCGGTGTGGGCTACGTCCACGCGAAAGCAGCCACTCAATGGCTTTAGCACTTCAAAAGAAGAAGTGGTTTACAAAGGGATTAAACCCTTAATAGAGCTCCCGCCTTGCTTCACTCTCACCACCTCACACTCACCTTGTTGCATCAACTTCACACTATGAAATGTGTGTAGAAATGGCCTCCTTTTATAGGCCAAAAGGGTTGCCATCTCTTATGAGAGGCAGCCATGTGTAGCCACCCTTGTGCGAATAAGTCCAAATCGGACCCTCCAATCCGCCCATGTGTGGCCGCCCTTGAGAAGACAAGTCCGCTTTTGAATTCGGCCACCGGCCATCGACTTCCGACCACCGGCCATCGGCCATTGACTACCGGCCACCGGCCAACTGACTGGTTGTTTTCTGACCACTTTCCGGCCGCCGGCCGGCCATAATATTCCGGCGAAAAGAAATATTCCGGCGAAAAAAAGTCTCGGGGGACCTCCGCCCCCGAGGCCTCTAAAGTTGCCCCTGATTCTTGTCCGTGAAACTTTTGGTTTCCTGTGAGTGATTTTCCTTCACGCACGATGGTTTCTCCTCATAATGGGGGCCTTACAAATGTGCGCTTTTACCACAGAAAATTAAAAGGGTAAATCAGGCTCCATACTTAACATCAGATGCTCTTCCACCTCAAGTAACGAGCTTTCTCACTAGCTTTTGAGGACGGAATCTACATCAGGAAGGAGGGCATGTTAACCACTTACGGACACCCTATCACCTTTGACGGACGTCTTATCACTTATTTGAGTCATGGACCGAGCTTGTCGGTCTTATAGGTGCATAGGTGATTTTCAATGAGAGACACACCACTTATCCCATTTTTACATGATTTTTGCAAGGATCGACCATTGTGGACGTCCATGTGTGAATGGGACAAATTCGTATAAAAGGTCCATTTTGACCTAAAATCCTCATTCTTTGAGGTGCATGCTAAAGAAGTGCTCTTGCTCTACCTCTATCTTCTTCTCCATCTGGTGCTCACGGGTGTGTGTGTGTGTGTGCGCGCGCGCGCGCTTGATAGAGAGAGAGAGAGAGAGAGAGAGAGAGAGAGAGAGAGAGAGAGAGTGAGAGAGTGAGTGATCGAGCATTGCAGCGACATCGGCGGTGGCACGGTGCGACGCCGATGGGCAGGTCCTTCTTCTTCGCAGCACGGGATCCTTCACGACGGAAAGCAATGAGCGGTGAGTAACACACCATTGCCTCTTTGAGTTTGTTAGGACTGTTTAGTTGTGTGCTTGCAGCCATTCGTGGCTCGCACACAGTGTTTGGCAAGTTCCCTGCCTCCGACACGTGCGACAAAGCACACAAAATACCCTTAAACCATCCATGTCAATTGCACCCCTTCACCACTTGATGTTATGAGCAATCTAATTATTTTCTAAATGTGGTTCATGTTTGGGGAACATAGGTACACATTATTCACAGAGAGTTTATAATGCATTCACCTTGAGTTTGCTTTGGGGGTGGGAAACGAGAGAGCTTTTGGAGGAAGCTTTTGAGGAATCTTTTTCTAATATATCTACTAGGGTAGTATATGCACTACAAAAGCTCTCTACTGCAAAAGATCTCTACATGGTTGAGGTTCGTGCCTTCTCTTCTCTTGGTCCCCTGCTAAGGTAAGTCTAGAAGCACTTACTGCACATTTCTGTTACCATATACATGTGGTAGTGATGTGTGTGAACACACTAGGACCACCGGGGCATTTTTTCCCTCTTTAGGAAGCTTTTTCCCCTGAGCATTGTATATACGCCCATCACTCTAGGGCTATCTATCTTTCCATTGAACACTAAGTAATACACTCTCTATTGTGTGCCTTGAGCTTCCTTCGTCTTCTCCAAGCTGTATGTGTTTCTCTGCAACCCTAATTCCAACAATTGGTATCAAAGCAGGTTGCATCCTCCCGGGCTTAGTCGCCAGCTGCTCCAGCACACGCTTGGTCACTTTCTCCGATTTCAGTGAGCTTTGGCGAGCATTCACAGGTCGACAAATATTTTGGGATAGCTCGCAGAGCTAAGTCTGCTCAGATTTTTGATTCGGGCTCATCTCGGCCTCCGTTTCTACTACAGGCAGTGCTGCACATGCTATTTTGTCATTTTGTGCAGAGTTTTTGTCAGTGCCGTTTTTTGCATAACATGTGCCTTACAGTCTTTTACGGTTTGTGCTATATAGCACATGTTGTTCCCGCTCCGTTTCTCCTATTTTTGGGCAGTTTTCACATCATGTACAACACTTATCATGGCTGACAACAACACAGATGTCTTCAAGATGTTTGCTACTGAGGACAGGGTGGAGGGGGACAATTACCCTATGTGGGCTTATATGATGCAACACGTTCTTGTGTCAAAGGGAATCTGGAATATTGTGCAGGGCATTGATGTATGTCCTAGTTCTGAGGATGTAGGCGATGTTGAGGATGTTCCAGGTCTTGCTGCAAGGATTGCTGCTATTAGAGTTGTTTTGCCTACGGCAGATCAAGCTCGTTGGGATGTAAAGGATGCGCAGGCTCACGCATTGATTGCATTGTTTGTGAAGCGCACCATTGTTCCTCACATCCGTTCAGCAAAATCTGCAAAACAGGCTTGGCATATTTTGGTTGGTCTTTATGCAAGTCACAATGAGGCTAAAATTGCTTTGTTGCGTAAAGAGCTAGAGTCGAAGATTATGCATGAGGAAGATGATATGGACACTTTCCTTGCTAGTGTCAAGGATATCAATGAGCAACTTATTTCTACAGGTGAAGTCATTTTAGACAGTTCCCTTGTGCAGACTGTTCTTGATGCCTTACCAGATTCTTACCAGACTTTTGCTAGTACTTGGAGACTTATGACCCAAGGAAATCCAGAAGTTGTTAAGTTTGATGCATTATGCACATTGCTATTGCAAGAGTCCCTTTCTAGAAAAAAGAGGACTAGACAGCATGCAGTTGAACAGGCTTTTATTGCTTCTCAAAGAAAGGGTAGTGACAGCAATGCAACCACTTCTTATGGTTCTGCTCTGAGTGGCAAAACTTCTGTTTCCAATGCTTCTGCTGGCAACACTTCGTCTAGCAATTCTGGTGATAAGGGCAAAAAGAAGATGTGTTTCCATTATTGTAAAGCTAATGATCACTTGATCAAGTCATGTCCTAAGTTGAAGGCCAAAGAGGCTAAGAAGAAAGAGGGTGGTTCCACTGCAAATGCTGGTTCCACTACAAATGCATCCATTGTTGAGTCTTCTGTAAAAGGAGACTGTAATGCTGATGTTGATGTAGAATGGGCTTTTAGCACAGAGTGCACTTACAATCCTGCTTTCCATGATGCATGCTTGTCAATTGCTGCAGATTCTCATGTGTGGTATTTTGACAGTGGTGCTACAAAGCACATTACCTCACATCGTGAATTGTTCACCTCTCTCGAGTCTGTCCCTCATGGGAATTCAGTCAGTTGTGCCAACAATGCCTCTTATCCGGTTCAAGGAGTTGGAAAGATTGTGCTTACGGCTGCAAATGGTAGTTCTTTCACACTTGTTGATGCACTTTATGTACCTGGGATCAAAAAGAATCTCTTGTCTGTATCCGCACTTGCTAGACTTGGACTTGTAGTCAAATTTGTGGATGACAGATGTACAGTTCATGATCTCAGTTTTGGTGATGAAATTGTTGCATTTGGCCTTTTGTTCCATGGGTTGTATAAGCTCACTTTGTATGACAAGTGTGGACAAAATTTTGCAAATGCTATTGCAGATTCAAGGGCTATTTCAGATGCAAAACTTCGGCATGCACATTTTGGTCATCTGAATTTTGCCAGTTTGCTGCGTTTGCAGAAATCTAATATGGTTGCCTCTTTGCCGCCTCTTGAAGCACCTGTCAAACATGTTTGTGAAGGCTATATTTTGGGTAAGATGCAGCGTTCTAAGTTTCCAAAGGATGGTTCAGTTCGGGCCACATGCAAGTTGCAGCTTGTGCATAGTGATGTTTGTGGGCCCATGCAAACTCCGTCCTTGGGCAATTACCTTTACTTCGTGACTTTCATTGATGATTACTCTAGGCATGCATGTGTATTTCCGCTTAAAGCGAAGTCCGAAGTTTTTATGTGCTTCAAAAATTTTCTGGCTATGGCTGAAAATGTCTCAAAATGTACTATGGGCACCCTCCGTTCCGATCGAGGGGGGGAGTATATGTCTCATGAATTCAATGTATTTCTGGCTAGTCATGGGATAAAACACCAATGTACAGTGCCTTATACACCTCAGCAAAATGGTGTTGCTGAGAGGAAAAACAGCTCACTTACGAAAATGGCACGATGTATGGTCAAAAGTCAAAGCTTTGCCGCATTCTTTTTGTCTTGAGGCCATCATGTGTGCCACTTATGTACTAAACAGGTGTCCTATGAAAGCTTTGCAGTCTATTACTCCATATGAAGCATGGCATGATAGAAAGCCGTCTGTTGAGCACATGCGTGTTTTTGGTTGTTTGGCATATGCTTTGGTGCCACAAACACAGCGCAGAAAATTGGATGATAAGGCTTTCAATTGTATTTTTGTTGGTTATAGTGCTAAAAGCAAAGGTTACAAGTTATATCATCTGCAAACAAAGCGTATTCTGGTTTCACGGGATGTAGTGTTTGTGGAAGATTCTGTTCAGCCCTTGCTGTCATGTACTAGAGATAGTAATGTAAGCTCACATGACATTTATGACACTTTGTTGCCTCTTTTCAATGGTGGAAATATGAATGCAAGTTCCAATGAGGCAAATGTACAGCCTATGGGGGTTTCTAAAAATGTTACAGATCAGCCTATTACTGATGCAGATGTACATGATGAACTTGATGAGGAAAGGGCTGAAAATGAGCAGGCTAGAGGTATGCCAAAATGGCTCGTGCACACTTTGCGTGACAGTAAATTGGTTGCACCTTTGTCTAGTCGTACTCGTTCAGGCTCTTGCCATGCATCTTATGCATCAAATTGTTATGCTTTGGTTGTGTCTAGCTTGCATGATGTTGAGGAGCCTCTGTCTTTTAATGAAGCACACAATTCAGAAACTGGATGGCTGCCATGCAATCAGAATATGATGCACTTATAGAAAATGACACATGGACTTTATGTGATTTGCCTCCTGGCAAAAAGGCCATTGGTACAAAGTGGGTTTACAAGTTGAAACGCACGCCGGATGGTGAGATCGATCACCATAAGGCTCGACTTGTTGCAAAGGGTTATGCATAGCAAAAAGGCATAGATTATGAAGAGACTTTTGCTCCCACTTGTTGTATGACTACTGTGCGTTTTCTATGTGCATTGGCAGCTCATTTTGGTTGGGATGTACATCAATCAGACATTGTTACTGCTTTCTTGAATGGTGACATATTTGAGGAAGTTTATGTAACGCAGCCTCGCGGTTTTGTCATAAAAGGACAAGAGGACAAAGTGTGCAGATGTAAGAAGGCTTTGTATGGGTTGAAGCAATCTCCTCGTGCTTGGTATGAGAAAGCTGACACTCATTTGGTTAAACGAGGCTTTCGTAACAGCCCAACAGAAAGCACATTGTATGTAAAGCGTGAGGGTGATGTACTTCTCATTGTGGTTCTTTATGTTGATGATTTGCTGATCACTGGACCAAATGAGAGACATATTGCTGAATTTAAGGCTGATTTGAATGCTACTTTCAAGATGAAAGATTTGGGGATGTTGCATCATTCCTTGGGTATACAGTTTAAGCAGTGTGATGGTGGTATTGCCTTGTGTCATAAAAGTTACATAGAGACATTGCTATGTAAGTTTGGACTTGAGGATTGCAAACCTATTGCCACTCCCATGGAAACAGGTTTGAAATTGAGTCTACATGATGTTGGCGATCCTGCTGATGTCACTCTTTATCAAAATGTTGTTGGCTGCCTCATTTATGTATGCAACACGAGGCCGGATATTCAGTTTGCAGTCTCACATGTCAGCAAATTTATGCATAGCCCAGGGTCTAAGCATTGGCAGGTTGTCAAGAGGATTTTCTGCTACCTTAGTGGCACTTTACATCTTGGCTTGTTTTATCCCAAGGGGGGATCATTGCGGCCATACTTACATGCTTTTTCAGACTCAGATTGGCCTGGCTGTTTTGACACGAGAGTGTCCACAAGTGGTTTTTGTTTCATGCTTGGCAGTTCATGTATATCATGGTTGAGCAAGAAGCAACCTACTATAGCCACTTTGAGTTGTGAGGCTGAGTATAGGGCAGTCTTCACAGCTATGGTTGAGTGTGTATGGCTCAGACGCTCTATGGCTGATTTGGGTGTTGGACAGGACACTGCCAACACTATCTACACTGACAGTCAGAGTGCATTGGCAGTTGTGAGGAACCCAGTTTTTCATGCTCGCACAAAGCACATTGAGGTGCATTACCACTATGTCAGGGAGAGGCTCTCAACAGGAGAGATCAGCTTGGCTTATGTGCCAACACAGGACAACCTTGCAGATCTTTTCACAAAGGCATTGTCTCGTGAGAAGCTTGAAGCTTTCCGCAAAGCTTTGGGCTTACTCCCCTTTGTGGACTGATCATGTCCTCAGGGCATGGCACTGCCCTTTCCTCATGTACCAGCTCTCGTTCACCGCATCACTCCAGGGGGGATTTGTTACCATATACATGTGGTAGTGATGTGTGTGAACACATTAGGACCGTCAAGGCATTTTTTCCCTCTTTAGGAGGTTTTTCCCCCCGAGCATTGTATATACGCCCATCACTCTAGGGCTATCTATCTTTCCATTGCACACTAAGTAACACACTCTCTATTGTGTACCTTGAGCTTCCTTTGTATTCTCCAAGCTGTGTCCGTTTCTCTGCAACCCTAATTCCAACAATGCCAAGGGAGGAAAGAACCCTTCTTTTTTATGGCTCTACTTCTGTAAAGTTCTGGCAAGAAGGAGGCGTGAGGATGGCGACGATGACGCAGGAGGAAGCCAACGGTGGATTGTGAAAAGTTTATTCCAGCAGTAGTTATTTAAAACATCTCTCTCTCTCTCTCTCTCTCTCTCTCTCTCTCTCTCTCTCTCTCTCTCAAAAGGTCTTGTGATGAGGTTGTTGAGAGTGAGCTCGAGCGCAGACTGAGCAGGAGTTGGAGCACCAGCATGGTTTGGGCGATAAAGGTGGTTTAAAGAGTGGTATTTTTTAATTTGTGTATAAAAAGGCTTTTAGATTAACGCGTAGGAGTAATAGTAGTTGAAAGCTCTTGTGAAATGTGAGCAGGGCACACAATAACCATGCCTTGTCATGATTCAGTCTTGTCTATTCGCTACTGTCTTTGCAATGAATATCTTCTATGTGCTATGAGTACCCACTACCTCATCTGCCAATAAAAAAATTTAAGTCTCCTTTTTCCTTAGGAAAAAAGGGAAGTCATCACTATGGCCTTGCCCCTTTGGGGTAGGCCAAAAAACTCCACGCTAAATAGCTACAAAGGCTCCTTACAAGCAGCACAAGCTGGCCGGAGCTTTATCTGCAGGTTTGTCTCTAGCCAATCATTGAGAGAGAGAGTGAGAGAGTGAATAGCTCGCAATTCTTGACGCAGATCATCAAGCTACGTGATGAGCACGTGATGATCTCAAAGGTCAGATATTTTGTTACTGAGCGCTAGCGCTCTCTAATCCTAAGCCAGCAGGACAAAACCGAAAAAGAGTGCCGGAGACCTCTCAAAACCCTGGTTATATTTCGCAGGTCATCAAGCTGGAGACTAGATGCTTGCCGACGTGATTACCACTCTCAAAGGTCAGATATTTCGTGCGATCAACCAGTTCAATGAACTCAAGGCAGATTAGCACATTATGAGCACTCACTCTCAAAGGTCAGATATTTCATGCTATCAGCCGGCCCTTCAACCCGTTACTGAGCGCTAGCGCTCCCTGATCCTAATCATGCATGGGAGGGGCCTACAAATATGAACAATTCTCAATAAGAGAATTTTCAAGTTTGTAAGTTTTCCTTAAATTTAGAGAGGACAAGTATGATTTCTAAGGTCTCTAGTTATAAAAATTCTTTGTTGTTATGTTTCCATGGACGAAGGTAACATAAAGCAAATTGTTTAGTATTGATATTCTTAAAAGTATTTATGGAACATGGAATGTTGCACTAACATAGATTGTTAGTATTTCCATTGTGGAGGCAATGATAATCGAGCTGCTCAGAGGGAGTAGGATGGCCTCGCAGTGGAGGCAGAGACCTTCATCATCTATAGGGGCCTAAATTTGGTATGCCAAAAACCTAGGTCTGAATGGCTCTAACTCTAAACCCATCTTCAAATTTAGTGGTGAATTCATGAGTGGTGAGTCTACTATGAAGTATCAACACAAACTTCATCATTATGCTCATTCTATGCAAGCCATGAAATGGAATATCAAGCTTCTAATGTGCATGCAAGGTTAAGGAAGAGTGGTGAAGTGTCAAGAACTTGCAACAATGTGATAAAGGGCTCACCACAATTCATCGCTGTAAGGCCTGAGGTCTTGATCAAATTATAGCATAATAATGAGGGAGCACGATCTAGAATGGGAACTCTTTAGGAAGAGTCATGTGCTCTAACAGAAGTTGCAAACCTTCAAGGAAATTCTTGGACGGTGATGTGAGTTGTATGCTAACCAACAGAAACATGATAAGCAAATTGAGGGTTCAAAGATCAATAGCAATCAACGGCTATGACCAAAGCATGGCTCAATTTTGGGAGGAGCTCCTTGCTACCGCTACATCTATGGTAGAGGAGCATCAACAAAAGCATGCGAATTTTTGAAGGGTACTACAGATGATGATGGGGAATAGCAGCAACACGTGAAAGGTGGATGGGACACTAACAAACATAGTGGAGTCAAGATGTGGGTGCACGAGGGGCAACGAAGACGTAGAGAAGGAAGGGGGGGCACAAAAGAGAGAGAAAATCTCCGAGAGGGCGAAGGTAAGCCCACGATGGCCACAACTCATGCAAGCATATGAGAAAAGAGGGGGAAGAGAGAGAGAGAGAGAGAGAGAGAAAGAGAGAGAGACGATGACCTTGCTCGTGCCATCTGTTTGCCATCTTGCACAACACTCACCCTCTTCTGACATTTCTCCCACGCCCGAAGGATGCGCAACCTCTCTTTGGAAGTTTCCTTTAGTTTTTTAAATTTCCACCTTCTCTTCTCTTTCCCCTTCAAAACTATAAATGGAAGTAAAGTATTTCACACACATACATACACACACACACACATAGAGAGAGAGAGAGAGAGAAGATTCTCTACCTTTTCAAAAGTACGCTCTCATCAAGATAAAGAGAGCAAAGGTTCTTGTTTTTCTTTTTGGAGAGAGAAAAACTGAGGAGGGACTCTCTTTTGTGTGTGTGTGTGTGTGTGTGTGTGAGAGAGAGAGAGAGAGAGAGAGAGAGAGAGAGAGATTGATTCTCCGCTACTGCTCACATATCCTGATTTGCAGTGAAAATTTCCAAACAACATGCCGGTTGTAACTTCATCAGATGACAATGATCAATAAAAAAAAGTAGGCATTTTTATATGCAAATCCCAGTTATCTACCTAGTTGGCCTTAAGCAAATAAAGGGCTCACTTAAAATCTATCTTGATCTTTAAGGTAACAAAAAGAATTTGGTGTTTTGAAATTATTTGCATACCCATGTGGGCGAGGCAAGTGAGAACGTCATCATATCTCAGATAGATCCAACACCACAATGAGTAAAGAAGATATGAAGACCAACAATTATGGCACTCATGCAAGATGGTGTGCATCCTCCCTGCAAATCTTTCCAGCACATGTTCCGAATATGGAAGGGGTAATGGTCTCTCCTAGTGGTGGCATTGACCTTCTTGAGATCCACGCACACTCTGAGTTTCCCGTTCTTTTTTGGCACACTAACTATTGGAGACACCCATTCTGAGTACTCAATAGGGTATTTGAATCCGCATTTCATAAGCTTTTTTTCAATCTCTTCTTGAACAATCCTTGCATACTTAGAATTCATTGGGTAGGGTCGTTGCTAGACTGGTTTAGCCATGCTATTCATGGGAATTGTGTGTTGCACCACGGAAGGTGGAACACCTTTCATATCATGATATGTCCAAGCACATATATCCTTGAATTCCTTGAGAAGCTCCTTAAGTACATATTCCTTAGTCTTTGTCAAATTTTGTGCAACGAAAACAGGTTTGGACTCCTCACCTGGGTCTGCTAACTCTATTTCCTTAACTATCGTTGGACCATCATAGACGTTACTTCCATCGATAGGTGTTCTCTGGACCTTTGTATACACAACCTTACGCTCCTCTGTGGTGTAGAATTTTAAATTCTTAGGTACAAGATGTAGATCTGTGGGGTCTTGTTGTTCTGTGGACTGTGATTTCTCTTCCGCTTCCTTTTGTTGTTGAGCTAGCTCTGTCATCTAGGGTACCACTGGGCCCTGAATGGTTTGTCCCCACATTTTCACCAAGATTTAACTCAGATTCTTTGTTTTTAGATTCAATTCCAATTGATGATTCTGACTCCGAATTAGTATTTTGAGACGATATTGGTACCAATGTCAGTCATCTGGTAGGTCATCAGAAGCTATATGCATTGCTCCTATCATATTTAAAGGTACGAGTTGTGGCATTTCATCCCCCTCAGGTGTTACCCAGGTCGACCCCCTATTTCCCCAAGTGTCTATGGTTGTTGCTAGGTGGACCCAATCCACGTTGTCAAACTCAGTCATCTCAGGTAGAACATCCATATAAGGGGAATCTTCCCCAACATCAGTGCCCTTTTACACGTGTAACAACACTGCAATGGGGTCGAGTGAATGGTGGTGTCAAATCTACGATCAATTACAAATCTGTTTCCTAGAGGATGTGCTCAAATAGTCACAAGATCAACTCAAATGACAAAGTCTTGGAACTGCAAGTAGACATGGTTTTTAGACTAGTCATGCACCATTTTTGCTTCCCTCATGAAAGGACGTCCTAAGATCATCTCAGATGACATAGTGTGCTTGGAAAAATCCATAACAATGAAGATATGTCTTATTTTGTATCCAAAGACCTTGATCTTGAGATCTTCTAGCATCCCAATAGGTTTAACAATAGTTCCATTGACCATCTTTGCCACTATGTTTGTAGTCCCAAGGTGAGGTCTTCCCATAGTTTCCCAACAATTTTTAGTTACAATGCTAACCCCAATGCCACCATCAAGGATTCCCTTCACAGTTAATCCCTTGGTAGCGATTGGTATGGTCGCATTGGATTCATTGCCTTCAAAGTATTGTCCCAACTTGTTACAACAACAAAGTTCTCATCTAGGTTGGGTTGTGGATCTAAGTGTTCCTCCTCTATTGGCACCTCCCTGGCTCCATCCATCTATGAAAATTGTGGTAGCCCGACTTTCAGTTCTCCATTGAGGAAAGCTCGAAGAGCTAAGAATAGCTCGGGGTCTCCATATAGTTTAGACATGATGGTGGTTCTAACTTTTGAAGCCATGAAATTCATCAATTTGGCAATATTTAAAGACACTTTTTGGGCTTCATCCCCTTGACATGGGGAAGATAGGATCTCTAGTTCTTTGATAGGGTCAGGTAATCCCTCTGTAAAAATTATCTCCAACAAGAAGGGAGTACGCCCACTTTCCCATGACTTAAAGTCACTTTTTTCTTGGATGACACTAGGTATGGCTAGTGGTCTATGGTCTTTGTGAGGTTTATTTCGCATAGGGAACAATGTGTCGGTAATCTGGATCTGCCTAGGTGTTGGCTCTAGATCCCTTTGAGTCTCTTCTACCAAACTCATTAATTGCTTGATTTGCTCGATCTCTTCTATAGGGTTTGAGTAAGTTCCTATCTTCTTCTTGGGTTCCTTGGGTCCTGGCCATTGTGGCTCATGATGACCTTCCTTGTTTTTTCTTTTCTAATGGTCGTTTTAGTCTCCATGGTCTCACCTGAATCAGAATCCTCTTCAGCGTTGTTCATATATACGGGGTCGTCACCAGTCCCTATGTTGGTCTTTGAACTGGGGTCTGACTTCCGCTGCTTTTTGCAATCTCTTCCTTCGTGTTTTCTTCTTCTCTGAGATTGGGCAATTAATGCCGTGTCTCTTTCTTCAAGAATATAATTTTGGTCTTGGAGCATCAATCATGTGAGTACATTCACTGGTATCACATGTGTACTTTGTGATGGCTCCTCGATAACCTTAATTAAGTTCAATGGCGTGATCTTTGGAGCATTTGGATTTTTAGGACATTAGGCAATCAAACGATCTATGCCACATCAATTACACGAGTATCGACATTGTAGATATGCTCGCTTGATTGGTTTGCATTAGTGTGGCATTCTTTTGTAGTCTAATAGGACACTCGGCTACACGATGTGGACCTCCACACTCGTAGCATTGAAGAGGTGGTCTCTTGGCAGTGAAATTGATATTTTGGCCTCTTGCCGCAAGAGTAGCTATTTGATAGACAGGTTTGACTTGCCCCAAATAGTCCTCCATGTAGTATTGTGGACTTTCTTCAAGTGCATCAACCCCATAGGCAATATTAGGGTTTATATCTTCCTCACAGCCTTCCAAACAAGCAATAGATGACTCACAACCCACTTGATCCACATAAGTGATTCTTAGATGTGGGGGTTGCGGTCCTAGCACTGGAGGTGGTTGAACAACATTTTGGGCACTAGGGACCATTGTGACGGTTGTTCAAGAGGTGGGGCCGACATCAATGTAGGCACTCGAGGTGTGTCCGTCCATGCTAAGGTTGGTCTATGGGCCATCTCGCGTTTAAATACTATGCAATCCTTGGCTTGATGGCCATACCTCCCACATGCATTGCAATTCCCATTAAATTTTACATTCATTGGTACTATGTGGACCATAGCAAATTGAGCACCATTGTTGCTCCCTTCTTGGATACATATGATTGTTTTGTGGAGCATGATTATCTCTAAGCCTTTCTTGAATGGCCTTGGTGAGATCTACTAAAGTCATCTCACATTTCTCTGGCTCTTTAGCAATAGGCTTTATGGTCATTGGCTCATGCCCTGATACTTGCGAGCTAGTAGATTTAGGCTCAACAGACACTCTTTCTCCTTGATCATTAAATTGTCCTCCAATTGGACTACATTGGTGGTAACTGCTTCCCAGGTGGTGATACCTCTAATGACTAGGCCATTGTAAATATCTTCATGTTATAGTCCCTAATGAATTTATCGAGCAATTGGTTATTATTGAAACGCTCATTGGATTACAACGAGAATTCAAATGCTTCAAGCGACTAATAAAGTCTCTCATTGGGCTTTCTGGAGCTGAGATGCTACACACCAAAGTACTCCCTCTCGTATGTACTCTTTCAAGAACAGTCTCTTAAGAGTATAGTAAATCGTTTTCTCTTCCACCCTTAAGGTTTTATACCAATCCCCAGCATTCCCACTCAAGGTCAGGCTTAAAGCATTACTCTTATGCAAGTCATTGTGTTCTCCTAGGGAATCACATATTTGTTCAAATACTTTGATATGCTTTCTCACATCCCCATCTCCACTAAATTTTTGTGTGAGCTTGGCTAGTTGAACTACCTTACTTCTAGGGTCTCTATCAGGCGTATTACACATATTTTCAGCAATAGATCGATCGATAGCTTGAGCAAACGGTGCCAAATCACCCAAGTGAGCAGGTATAGTGGGGACAGGTGCTCTCGCAACTGCATATGGAATGGGGGTTGGCATTGGGTTTGGCGTATAGGAAGCCCTTGGGTTCCAAGGTGGATACGATGTTGTGCCATGTGGTGGCCCAAAGTTCATATGTGTGGCCTTGGGCATAGCAGACGTGGGATGTGACATTCTAATGCTAGCTGGTATGGTCCCATTGAAATAAGGGCTTGGATGTTGTGGTTGTGGATCATAAGTTGTTGAAACAATGGGAGGGGTAGGAGCTACATGAGCACGAGGGCCTATAGGTGCATATGATTGATACACACTTGTAGGTACTGTTGTAGACATTGGGCTACCGTGTAGTGGTGATTTACTAATAAATGAGGTCCATGGCGTGTTTTTGGTCAGTCCATCAATGGGGTAGGCATGGTAGCCGGGGTGTCATCAAGAGAAAGATGAGCTAAACTTGAAAAGCTATCGATTGTGGGCTCAAATTGTACTGAGACCCCTAATGAAACAACATAGGGAGGATCCATCGGGCTTACCGAGGGAGTCTCCATTTGTGATAAAGTTGGTTGCTTAGCCTTCCGTGTATCCAAGAATCTCATGAGACCCATTAAATGCATGTGGATCCCTTTGTTCTGCCTCCCCAACTCAATAACCCTATGGATGACATCACAACTCTTTGTTGTTACTCCTCTATGTTAGTAGCACCTGATGTGGATTGTAGGACATCTAACCAACCCGTGTGATAGGTGTGACATGTGTATAGGTTGGTTAAAGTCTCCGTTTGTATTTCATCAGGAACACTCCATCTAGGATTGAGGTGTTAGGGGTGTCCTTTGAACTAAATGCAATGTAGCTCTCTATGGGTTGACCCTTAGTGGTTGCTAATTCAGGAGCACTCGATTGCTCGACTAGCATCGATGATGACATAGGGGGCTTCGTCTTTAGCTCTCTCCGTTGCTCTGCCTTGTGTAAGCTCTCGATTTCCTTTTCCCTAGCTGCAAGGATATATCGCTCAACCTCTTGCACTTCGGCAAGGCTTCTACCTTCAGGTAATATAACCTCAGAGGGAAATAGCTATGAAGAGTCAGGGGGTGCAGTGAATGGAATATTCATATGCACACTCTCCAGGAGCATGGGGTCTACATTGGTCATGAATGGTGAATTTACTTCCTCGCCCCTTTCATTTATATCTCTAGCTCCGTGTTTGGAGCGAGTGGCTCTACTAAAAGTCTCTTTCAAGCGGCTAAGCACGCTCAACCCGGACCGTGGACCCATGGCATGCATGTTCTAGCTTGAACTATCAGGATTGGGCATTGGGTAGCCTTCCACGATGTTGTAGTCAGAGAAAGAGTCACTAGATGCAATATGTGGGTCCTGAGTGGTACTACCTTGGGTTCCCACTGAGGGCCTAGAGCCTAATGTGGAGAAATAATGGGTGCCCTCGTAAACGGAGACACTCTCTATGTGATCGTCCTCTAGCACACGACCAGAGCGTAGATGCATGATGTGACCTCAACACTCTAGACGTGTTGGTGAGTGCCCGCGAAGGCCGCTCACCTAGTTTTTTGGGTGTTTACAACCCAAATTTACTCTCAATTTTTTTGTTTTATGGTCTCTTTTTCTAACCAAGCCACGAAATATGACGTGTGATAGCTCAAAACGAGCGTCTTGGTTAAAGGGTCGTGCCGTGCTTTACAGCCCCCGATTCGGATACTTAAAGCCCTCAGAATCCTAAAAACAATCTCTTTGTAGTAGGGAAGAAGGCTAAAATTAGTAAGTTCAAAGGGTAAGAGTGAAGGGAAGGGTGGAGGACTTGAAGGACTTGTCCCACATGCCCTCCCTTCACTTGAGGTGGTAGTTTTTATATATATAGTAGTGTCTATACTATATCATAAGTCTGAGGCGCTTGTGCTTGGGGGAGATCCCAATCCCTTGCTTTTAAAAGTAAGATTTTTTCTTTTTTCCTTTTGTTTTTTAGTTTTCCTTTTTGTCTCGGATTTTTATACAAAAAAACTTTTCTTTGGATAATGTTGCGCGCGTCAAGCTCATGCGTGCACACAGCTGCACCTGACAGCTCTATCTAAGTTATCTACAACTAACAGTACTAATTAACACTAATTACCACTGCACACACACTGCCTAACAAAGCAAAGTGCACATTGACAGAATAGTCAACCTTCTCAATGTCTACTGCACATTACAGAACTACACTAACTAATAGACCTGCTAACAACCTGCACATTAAAGAACTTAACAGATTTAAACAAAACCTGCACATTACAACCACTAAAAAACCTGCTAAAACTGCACGTTGCAGCCACTAACAGATCTAACACAACTAAAAAAAAAACTGAAAACAGAAGAAAGAATGGCTTCAAGAGGTAGCACTGAGTGCTCCTCAAGCTGCAGTCCCCGACAGTGGCACCAAAAATGTGCGCTTTGCCACACGTGTCGAAGGCTGAGAACTTGCCAAACACTATGTGCGAGCCACGAATGGCTGCAAGCACACAACTAGACAGTCCTAGCAAGCTCAAAGAGGCAATGGTGTGTCACTCACCGCTCAATGCTTTCTGTTGTGAAGGATCCTGTGCCGCGAAGAAGAAGGAGCCGTCGTCGTCGTTGCACTCAATAGCCTTGTCTTCGTAGATGCCGCCGCAATGCTCGATCACACACACACACACACACACACTCTCTCTCTCTCTCTCTCACACACACACACACACACACACACACACACACACACACCCATGAGCACACGATGGAGAAGAAGATAGAGGTAGAGCAAGAGCACTTCTTTAGCGTGCACCTCAAAGAATGAGGATTTTAGACCAAAATGGACCTTTTATATGAATTCATCCCATTCACACATGGGCGCTCACAGTGGTCGATTATTGAAAAATCATATAAAAATGGGATAAGTGGTGCGCCCATCATCGGCGATCACCTACGCACCTATAGGACCGACAAGCCCGATCCATGAATCAAATAGTGATAAGACTTCCATCAAAGGTGATAGGGTGTCCGTAAGTGGCTAACATATTTCTTCAAAAATGTGGGTGCAATCTTTGACCCATCAGAGAGACGGGCGGCCTATTTCCGAAGCACGATGTCCTCATACTTTGTAGCGCCAAGCATGGGTGTGACTTGAGCTTTTGACCTTGGCGGTAGGAGTAGTGTCCAGAAAGCTAACCACCGCCTCTCTTTGATCTGTTGAAGGGAGGCTGCCTGTTGCTCCATCGTGAGCGAGTGCAAGTTGGAAAAGGCATTGCCTGGATTCGGCCCTGAGTAGTCTAAACCCTTCATAATTGGGAACATAAGTGACATCCCACACATTCTGACGATTGCAGTCCCATGGGAGTGTCTTGGCCTCCTCACTATCTCACACGGGCATGGCCTTGAGGGGATCAATGGCCCATGCCCATTTCGGGGATAGGGTACGATCTGAGCCGTCCGATGTGCTTTGTGTAAATTCGGGAAAACAAGTAAACTCGGGTGCAACAAAACTTGTAAATTCGGGCAGGCCCCCTTCCCCCCCCTCCCCTCCTCCCCCGGCTTCGAACTGAGGACGTCCTCTTTGCAAGCCTACCACCTTAACCACCTAGCCTACGCGTGCTTGCTGAAAGCATAGGGAGAAGGGTTCCTTTTATTATGAACCTGTCGCTGTGTAAATTCGGGTCAGTTGTGTAAATTCAAGAAAATTGGTAAATTTCGAACGCGTCGCAAGATCGACGACCCATGATTCTCGCGCTCCGAGAATTAGGCGTATGCCATTGATGCCCGTATGAGATAGTGTTGAGGGTGTCTGGGCCCCAACCTTCCAATATTGGTGGCCTGCTATCACCTGTGTGTGGAAGCAAGATGCCCTCCATTTGCTCATAGCTCGATCAAATATAGTGAAAAATACAATTGAGTGGCTTTTGCCCTTTACAAGAAAGGTGAAAAGCAGGACCATCACAGCAAGCTTGTTGAAGCAGCAGTTTTGTTTAAAGAAGGAGGCGCCTCTTCTTACTTGTAAGTTATGACCCCAAGGGATGCACACAGGCCTTGCGATTTGCCATCTCCATCGTCAGGAGCTACCATCGTCAAGCTTGCAGCTGGTTTCCGTTGATAACCAGCGACTACGCAGGTTCACATTTCGTTCTGCACATTACCGTTAGCCGTGTGCTGTGAGAAATAGATACAGAAACTGTTGCCTCGTTTTCTTCGCCATTTTTGCTGCGGGAAGCTACTTCACGATTTTTAATGCAGAGCCAATTCGCCATCATCGCGCAGAAAGCTACCAAGAAGGCAATCCATTCCCAGCAAGCTGAGGCCTAAAGCAAGCAAATACTTACCGTCAATGGAAGCACCCGTTTCTTTGAGAGAACCTCTCCTTTTCTGCTTCTCATTTTCTGATCCAGCCACCTGACGGCAATGCTCCTCTATTTCTATTTCTTATCGAGAATATGCTGTGTGCTGCTGCCCGGGCAAGGATCAGGGCATGGTTCCAGACTTACGAAAACCTCCAGTTTCTTGCTGTTATTCTTCTTTACATACAGGTTTCCCTCCGCCCAGCTGTGCTTTGGTTTTCGTAAAAGCTCAACTATACCTTATTGCGTTTTGACTTCATAGCCTACCGAGTTAGAGCAAAGGCATCTACTGCTATTCTTTTGTTCCAACTTGTTTTGTTTTGCGGTGAATTGCTTACAACTTGCACCCTCAGTCCCTTCTGTTATGCTTGCCTACATGCATAGTTGTGGCAAAAAGTATTCATGCTATTTGGTGATACGAAGCACATGCTCTGTAAGATGCAGCCGTAGCCAGTCTACTATCTATGCATGGCATTACTCTTTCGAGTGTAAGGAGAATTCTCCATCGCATGTAATGCCCACGGGCACTGGCAAAGAATCTACTTAGTCATTTGGTGTGCTTAAGTGCATTTATGAGCATGTGATTAACTACCATGATTGACTTGTGGTGTGTCATGAAGTATCAAGGGGTAAGCAGGCTGCTCATGAATCAGCATGTACTGTATGTGCACTTCTTTTTACAAATTCTATTGTCATATTTTAGGTTGGATGCTCATTGATCGGCTCTTTGGGTGTCTCTTACATTGGGCTTCTTTTGGCAAATCTGGCCATCTCTCTCTTTGCTCTTGTTGCTATTGAAAGTGGAAGCCAGACTCTGACCAGAACATACGCAGTCTTGCTGATATCTGCTCTCCTCCTTGATATTGTTTGGTTCGTTTTGTTTTCAGTGGAAATTAGGTGCGTTTCAAGGATTCGTAATTTCTTTTTGTTCACATAAGAGTGGCAACTGCATTCTCAGTCGTCTTTTATGCAGGCAAGATTCAGCTGAAACTCATGCTGGGGAGTTTACGGCCTTTTCCCTGGAAGTGGTACTTTTAATGCAAGTAACAGGCTTCGTTGTACGCTTTTCTTCGGCTTTCGTGTGGCTTCAAATGTACAGGCTGGGTTTACAAGATCAAGGTATCTATCAACGTTTCACAGCTGAGGGAAATTTTGGAAGAGCTGGGACCTCTGGTTTGTTTAGCCCCATATCTAGTCCTCGAACTAGTCGTCAGTCGTCGCTTAATGATGAGGTTTTGGGTGGATCAATTTACAATCCCAGCCATTATTCTTCTCATTTCAGTTCTTCAGATGAAAGTGCTTCTATGAAGAAGGTAATTTTGCATACTGGAAATATCTGTACCGGTTCAGCCTTCATGTGGCTTTATTAAGGATTTTCTCGCTTGTTGATTTTGGGCTGATGAATCTTGTATACTAGTCATGGTATAAGGCTGGAGATAGGCATTCTCCAAAGTTGATACCTGTGAAGCCCTCACGTGTTTCGCCCATGACAGCTCTTTCCTCGTGGTAGCTGCAACATGATAGCTCTTTTGTCATGTTAGCCACCTATTTTCTGGCCCTTTTCCATAGTCATTAACGGTCAGAATTGAGGCAAATGCAATAAAATTGTACACTCAAAGAGTCAAGAGAGAAAGAGTAGATAAGCTCTTTGTTTTAAGGGATTTTGTTGCGGACCTTCCCCCCCCCCCCCCCCCCCCCCCCCCCCCCCCACACACACACACACACACACACACACACCCCCCCAAAAGAAAAAGAAGAGATTAGCTTTAAGTTATGCAATCTTGATGATAGTTAGCTTATGAAGTGATTAACTTGCCATGTGTTGAAGCGTTCAAAGTCTTTCGATCTGCTGGTTGGAACACTTCGTTTAATTTCTAAAAGGAGATTTTAATGCAAGTGTCGTGTTAAATTCTTTGTTTTAAGTATATAAGAACGTTTTTGATAATGTAACCACAATGCCATTTTGACAACTTCTCTTGAGCTGGATCAAATTTCTAGAAAATGTGCGAGATGTTGGAGATATGTCATTACTAGATGGTAGCATCCTAGGTTGCAGTGACATTGGCCTGGCTTATGCTTTTTTTAGCCCTTTTTGGCCCATCATTGTTGTTGTGGACCATTCACTAGTCAGTTGTCCCATTTTAGATGATGTGGCACATTTTAGCTTTTATGCCAAGCATCATTATGTTTATGATGTGGCAACTTTATTGATTGTTAGGTCAAAATTGGGTACTCTATTTTCTTGCAGTCTTTTAGGTTACTATCAATATATAACCCACCCTTTGTCCCTCATTCTCATTATCTAGTTGTATGAGTAGTCTCTTGAGTTAATAAGTTAGTGGTCTTTGCCATTCTCTCCCTCACACATTGTGTTTGTCTCCTCTCATGCGCTCCTCCACCTCTACAAGGTATTGAAGCAAGAAGGTCAAAAACTGAAAACCCTACGACATGCTTTGGGAGGCTACATCAACGTGTTTTTTTAAAATTTATTGCGTTTTCGCATCAACCCTTTGTTTTTAAGTGCTTTTTGTTGTAGTCCCCCCCCCCCCCCCCGCCCCCTTTTTGCGTTGTATCTCAAATCTCACCTGTATTTGCAGCCCTTCTCATTAGAGATGCGTTTGGTTGTCAGGTGTAGCAGAATTGAAATGGTGGAGATCTAGACTTTACACTTCCACATATCTTAACTTCTTTCCTTGCTTTGATGTGTGCGACCTAGCACGAATGATGGTTCCTTATATTTCCTGAGAGGGAATGAGAGAAAGGTGTAGAGGGAGAGAGCAAGAAAGGAGGATGACACCCGGTGGGATTCCAACCAACCCTCTCAAGGGCCCCTTGTCACAAAATAATGACTTGGCATATCCGCTTGGAAATTGACTAGAGTTAAAGTTATAAATTGTTCCAACTTATAGGGTCCCGTCCAATGGGGCCGTGGGGACACTAGATAATAAAAAAGAGAGATTGCGTAGAAGATGCTGACGTGACAGCTGTACGGACGCTCTGTGTCTTGCGTTGATTGATGATGTGGCAGTTGTACGGAATTCTGTGATTTACGTTGCAGCCTAAGGGCAGCGCCAACTTTTGGGAAGGATGCTTTTGAGTTGAAGCTTTTCTTGTATTGTTTTTGAGAGCCCTTGGGTCCTTTAAATATGTATGAAGAGGGCCTCTTGGACTCAGTTTACTAACGAGCAGCTGAGCAGAGAGGACCCTCGGACTCTGTAACTTTGCTCAAGCATTAATATAAAAATAATTACCGAAAGGGGCACCATACTTTGAAGCCAATACCTCCGGGCACGGAACTACGCCTTGTCGTGTCGACTCAAGTGAATTGTGATTAAATTTGTGAAGTGTTTTTAAGTTATTCTCTCGTGTGTCGTGCCAAATTCTCGACTTGGGGTGTCTCGATTTTTCCTTCCACCAGGAAAATCCCATCCCTTTTATCGCGGCACGCATTGATTAAGGTGACGAATCCCGCAAGAATCAGACGAACCAATCCGACAACTCTGGATCGGGTGAAAGCACGGAAAATGGACGAGTAGACAAAACGGGCCACCATGGCCTACGGAGTATGAACGAATGGAGATGCAGCGTGAACAACAAGTTGATGCTTGTGCGAAGCAAATGCTTCAAAGGATCCCCAATATGTGAAATTTTTGACCCGGCGCCCGATTGATGACCTGATTGATGAGATGCATTCCCGACAACTCTCGATCGGGTGAAAGCACGGAAAATTCTAATTGACGAGCAGACAAAGAGTATGGGCCACCATGGCCTACAGAGTATGAAGGAGTGGAGATGCAGCGTCAACAAGAAGTTGATGCTTGTTCGAAGCAGATGCTCCAGTATTCTAAGGATTCCCAATATGCAAAATTTTTGACTCGGCACCCGATTGATGAGATGCATTCCCGATGGTGTACGGCCATCGATTCACCCTTAAAGTCAGCTCTGAAGAAAGCTCCTGTTCCACTGATGTTCATGAAGATGAACTTGACGATGTTGTTGAAAGACGACGAGTCTCCCAACTTTTGGGGCCCACAAACGAAGCATTCAAAGAGACGCAATTGATGAAAAGACTACCCTGGTTATTTGGGTCGTCAGTTAGTCTTCTTTTGCCAATGCACGAAAAACAGAGAAGCATGTACATTGTGAGAGCGTTTCCAGTTCATGCTCATCCTCTTCTGACAGTTCAAATAGCTCCTCTGATTCAAGTGATGAGGATTGAAAGAGCAGGAAGCGAAGTAAGACCCTGAGACATGGAAAGAACAAGAAGGCCAAGAGCAGATCCCCATCGAAGATCTCGAAAATTTTCTGATAGTTTTGAGGAGGATTCATCCTCTTTTGAGAGTTCCGACTCTGATGACCAGATGTTTTATTCAAAGCGGAAGCATTCATATAGATCCAATCTTGAGGATAAGAGCAAGAAGACCAAAGAATTCAAGGAGGGTGAATAAGCACTAAAATTTGATACCTTTTTAGGTTTTTGAAATGCTCACAAGGCCCTTGCTTTTATTCAACAATGACATAGCTTTTTTTGGAGGGCGCTACTCACAACACTCAAAGATCAGAAGAGCAACATCTTATTTGAAAGTGAATGCACGAACATGGCGGTCCACTCTTCTGCTATGAAAAGAAGCACTGACAAAGTGGCTAAAACTCAAGTGACTTTTTATCTCCTCTTGGCTCACTCAGGAGTATGAACGTGATGTGGTTACAGCTTGGAATCATCTTCGCATGACCAAGGGAGACACTTTGGATCTATATTGTGAGAGATTTTGGGATGCTTTTCTACCTGCTTCTTCTTTTAAAAAGATTAGTTTTAAGCAGCAAATCGAGCGATTGTGCTGTGGACTTCCCAAAATAGTGCTTACTATAGAAGTTCGAGTCCATACAACAATTGATGGGCCATGCTAAGCAAGGGTTTGCTATGCATTAGGGTAATCTGACTTAACCGACGGATCAACTGTTGACACGAAGGACCGGACGAAATTCAGCAAATGACAACCGAAGAAAAGGGAAGTTTCAGAAAAAGAAGGATACTTGTCCCTGACTGACAGAGGAACAGAAAGTCGAGTACCTCAAAGCAGAGAAGTGTTTCGATTGTGGGGAACAAGGACATATATCCGCACAGTGCCCCAAAAAGACACCCAGCGGACAATCAGAAGATAGACAAGAGAGTTCGAGAACAACAGAAGATCGCGGAAGAAAAGGAAAGACAATTGAGGATTGGTACCAGATTGTGTGGGGACTGACCCAGATCAGATGGATGAAAGCACAAAACTTTGTCGTGCATGGGGCAAAGTATGAGATCAAGAAGCCTTCAACTTCTTTGACGGAGGAGCCAAGGGCAACTTTATTTCACGAGAATTGGCGGCTCGACTTGGATTTACGACCAACTGAATGGGGCCACAGGCGGAGGCTGTTCTAGCAGCACTAGACAGGATGTTGCTATTACACATGTCATTGGCAAACTTCATTTGCGTTGTCAGGGGTATTTAAGGCACGAGGACTTTTATATCTTGCTTATGGAAGGGTGTGATGTCCTCCTAGGAATCCCTCGGTTCCACAAGAACAGTGCCGTGGTCGATTAGGGCTAGGAAAGCGACTTTGAAGAATGAGAAGGGCAGAGAGGTTGTACTTGATGTAAAGCTGAAGGGCGAGTCCGTCCCACTTGTATCGGCTTCGGCCATTTCCAAATTAATGAAATCGAGTCTTTTTGTTTACTTGATCTTCTTGAAGGAATAGAATGATGAACAAAGGTCAAACATGTTTGATTTAGAAAAGGAATGACAATAATTTTTATATGGACAGGCTGACTGTTTCTCTGAAGGCCTCCGAGGTGAGTTACCACCTTCTCGTCCTGAGGATCACACGATTGATTCGATTCCCGGTAGTACACCACCCAACCGACCACCTTATGGAGTTAGCCGAGCTCAAAATGAAGAAATAATGTTTGTGAAAGACTTCTTTGTTTCAAAAATGGGTATGTAATATGGACAAGCATCTGGGTACATCATGCTTGTGAAATGTTTCTTTGTCCTTTCTTTCTTTTTAGATGCAAGAGTTTTTCCCCTCCCCTTGCGATCGTTAGGTTTTTTTCCCCAAAAGAAAAGGATGCGCCCTCGAGTGTTGTGTACTTGGACATAGCTTTTTTAGGTACCTATGTCTCCTTTCCAAACAACTCAATCGAGTTCACCGGTATTGCTAGTACTAAAGAAAGATGGATTTTTGAGAATGTGAATTGACTAAAGAGCTCTCAATAAAATCACCATTAAGAACAAATTCCTTCCCTATTCCAAGGATCAATGATATACTTGACAGATTGCAGGTTCCTCTTGTTTTAGCATAATTGATGTGAAGAGTGAATATCATTAGATCCAATTGCTCCGGGGGACGTCTACAAGACAACTTTCCCGGCAACTTTTGGTTTGTACGAATATTTGGTTATGCTATTTGGACTTACGAATGCTCTGGGGACATTCAACCGAATGATGGATAGGATTTTTAGAGAGTACCGATCATTTGTGGGCACTTTCTTTGACGACATTATCGTCTTCACAAAGAATGAAGTAGAACACAGACATCACTGTTGTAGGTCTTTCAGGCATTGCAGAAGCATAAATTAATTATCAACGCAAAAAAGAGTGACTTTTTCTTGCCTATGGTACATTTCGTGGGACACATCGTGTAAGGTGCAACGGAATGAATGTTTGAACTTTGCTCAAGATGAGTGCTCCGAACTGTACTCAAGGTTCCTTTTTGTTCTTATGGAAGGGAGAGCCTTCCGTTCTTAATGAGAGAGTGCAGTGATCATAACAAAGCGAATGGACATTGTGCGTGCAAGTGTATGAGACACACACACACACACACACACACACACACACACACACAGAGAGAGAGAGAGAGAGAGAGAGAGAGAGAGAGAGAGAGAGAGAGAGAGAGAGAGAGAGAGACGTTGTAAAGCCCTCCTCTGAAGGCCCCACTCTCGTCGGTGAGAGTGGTCTACTTATGATTGCACAAACTGGTACAAACTGAATGCATGTGACTGATGTAAGTCTAGGCTATGTCGACGATGACGACGGGGATGACGACACCGACCTAAGGGCTGAAATCTGCAATCTTTTATCTGCTGTCCAAAAACGCTATGGGCTGAAATCTGCTACAATCCAAAAACGCTGGTTTTGGGGCTGATTCTGTTGGTCTTTGTTGCTGAAATTCTGCAGGTCTTAGGGCTGAAAACTGATGGTCTTTGATGGCTGAAAATCATTGGCTGAAAATGTCCAAAGGTTGGTGTTAGGTGCAGCGGAATGAATGTTTGCGCTTTGCTCAAGACGAGTGCTCGGAACTGTGCTCAAGGTTCCTTTTGTTCTTATGGAAGGGAGAGCCTTCCGTTCTTAATGAGAGAATGCTATGATCACAAACAAAGTGAATGGAAACTGTGCGTGCAAGTGTATGAGACTGAGAGATAGAGAGAGAAGAGAGATACGACACCAGAGACGTAAAACCCTCCTCCGAAGGCCCCACTCTCGTCGGCGAGAGTGGTTTACTTATGATTGCACAAACTGGTACAAACGGTATGCATGAGACTGATGCAAGTCTAGGGACTATGTCGGTGACGACGACTGGGATGGCGACGACGACTAAAGGGCTGAAATCTGCGATCTTCTATCTGCTGCAAATCTGCTGAACTTGGGGCTGTTTTGGGCGGCTGAAAATGCAGGTCTGGCTGCGTTTTTAGGGCTGAAAAAAACGCTGTTGTATATGCAGCAAAACGCTGGGATTTGCTGCTGTAAATCAGGGCTGAAATCGCTGTTTTTCTTCTGTGCTTGGTGCTGAAAATCGTTGGTTTATCTGCTGTCGCTATGGCTGAAAACGCTGGAAGCTGGCAGCCAAAAACGCTAGAGAGTTGAGTAGCAAAAACGCTAGCAAAGCTGGGTACTGTGGCGAAGCAATCTGCTGCAGAAACGCTAGTGCAAGGGATGCAATGCGGTGGAGACCTGCTGGAAACTGAAAACGCTAGGGCTTGGAGAAAATGCCAAGGCAAGGGAGAGGGAAATCGCCAAGGCAAGGAGTTCTTGATGGTTCTTGCTGAGAAGGTGCCTGTTGAGCGAGGAGCTCCTGCTGCCTCTTCTGCCATTGAGTGCTAACTTGGGTTTGCTTATATACAAATTTAGCAAAATTGCCCTACCTACTTTTGTTGGGAAGTCACTTAAATTAATAAGTGAAAAATGTCAAAAATAGGGAAAATAGGCTAAATGCACTGGAAAATTCCCTTAACTGATTCTAATGGATTCTGATGGGATTATTGATGATCATGCTGTGTGCAACCAGAGGATATGCGTCTATGCTAAGTGACTGGGCATGCACGGTCTACGAATAGACTCACAAAAGTGCCAGATCACTTCTAATCTAGACTGAGTGGACTGACTGAACCGTGATCATGCTGTAGCTTGTCCACGGACACATAGGGTTGGATGTGTCACGTGACAGCTGGAAACTGGGGCTGCTTTGGCTAGGATAAAAAACGCTAGGCATGGGGTTTCTGTGGCGATGGCAATGGCTGAAAGCGCTGATGTGTTGCAGCTTTGCCGGTGATGAAGCTAATGCTGAAAACGCTAGGCCTTATGAAAATGCCAGGCATGGGGATTGCTTGCGGTGACTACTTGTTGCAAAAATGCTAGCTGAGGGAACTCCTTGCGATGATGCTTGATGGAGAAAACGTTGGATGCTTGAGTCTTGCTTGGAGGGGAGAACCGCCAAGGTCTTGCTTGAGAAGTTGCCTGCTGAGCTTTGCTCCTGTTGCCTCTTTTGCCATTTAGTGCTAGTCTAGGTTTGCTTATATACAAACTTACTCAATTTGCCCTACCTACTTTCCAACAAAAGTCACTTAAAAATAATAAGTGAAAAATGTCAAAAATAGGGAAAATAGGCTAAATGCAATGGAAAATTCCCCTGAAGGATTCTGATGGGAATGCTTATGATCATGCTTTGTGCAACCAGAGGATATGCATCTACACTAAGTGACTGGACATGCATGGTCTGCGAACAGACTCACAAAAGTGCCAGATCACTTGCTAATCTAGACTGACTGGATTGAATTGAACCCTTGCTATTCTGTAGCTTGTCCACGGACACATAGGGTTGGATGTGTCACGTGACATCCCCTCCTTTTCAAAGTGAGGTACTGGTACCGAACTATATGGCGTCGAGGGAGATAGCCAATAGCATCCGGAATCTTGGAAGGGACTCTTCGCCGACCCACTCTGATGTGTGGGTCGTGCGGTACTTGAACTTCATAAAGGTCTGCAACGCTTGCTTCTTTGGGTCGCGCCGAAAGCGACAATCTTTTGTGGCTCCTTCGATGCTTCAACTTCGTCTAGAGTCATGCTTCTTTCTTCTTCAAGAATCTTCGAGGCTGAAAAGTCCTGAAACCACTTCCAACACAAAAACATGAACATACCCATTCCATGTAAAGTGAGTGGAAAAAATCTTGTCTCCTCAAAGATTGTGCATGCAATGTAGATGAACAAAGAGATGGAGTACCAAACCGTTCACCACACACACGCAACCAATGAGATCGCTCTTTTGATCTAAAGCAATCAACTGTGGCAATTCACAACGGAAATGCCCATGCTTGGTGCTCATACTTTCATGTGCTCTTTCGGGTACTGTGTCGTGCCAAGGAAGAGACATGGAATGTGACTTCCTTGAATGCATACTTTCAGCTTTTCATGAAAATCCGCATATATTTGTGCTCATTCATGAGTGAAACGTGCTCAACGTACAATATGTCATGCCTAGGAAAAGGGATCACATAAAAACGCTGACTAAAATACAAGAAACGATCACGAATGAAACACTCGAACAATGCGTGCGTACTAATCATGCGAACACATAATACTTCCTGTGAGGGTTCTTTGAACCTAGGCTCGAGAGCCAAGATCGATCCTTCGTGATTGATCGAATCTGCAACGAGGTTAGCTTCGCTAGAAAAAGCATCAACTAACTCATCATCCTTGTGAACAATCATATTGTGATCTTGCAATTCATCATGCGTGTGAGAAATCACATCTTGATATGCAAATCATCATGTTCGTGAGCAATCACATCTTGATCATGCAAATCATCATGCTTGTCAGTGTCATCCAAATCATCATGCTCATCATTATCATTCAAACCATCCTGCTTCTCATAATCATGCAAATCCTGTGTGTCATGCTTTGGAGAAGAAGAGACTGAGAGCTTCTCCTTTTCCCGAATCTCTTGCATATGTGCCTGAACTTGAGAAAAGAGTCTCAAGAATTCTTTCATGTGTTGGTCACTCTTTTCTTTGATGGCTTTGTTCTCGCGATCAAATTTTGCGTGACTTTCTTTGATCTCGCGATCCAAGTTGGCTTGTCTTTCTTTGTCTTCCAAGTCGTACTTACGTTCTATGGCTGCCATGCTTTCTTCGTATTCACGATCTATGGCTGCCATTTCTTCTTCGTAGGCCTTTCTTTCTGCTTCTTTTTCTTCGCGTTCTAACTTTCTTTCCAGAAACAATTGCTTCAAAGCCTCCATAGGAGTTGGTGGAATCCTTGGCGTAGATGGGGGGTTGGAAAAACCTCCTGGTGGCGAAAATTCTTCTTCGCCTCTCTCATGCGCATCACCTCCAAGCGAAGTATCCGTTCCGCTTCGAGTGATGACCATGCACTGAAGTCTTGGGTTCTTGTGGTCTTGGGCACTTAAAAATAATAAGTGAAAAATGTCAAAAATAGGGAAAATAGGCTAAATGCACTGGAAAATTCCCCTGAAGGATTCTAATGGGAATGCTTATGATCATGCTGTGTGCAGCCAGAGGATATGCATCTACACTAAGTGACTGGACATGCACGGTCTGCGAACAGACTCACAAAAGTGCCAGATCACTTGCTAATCTAGTCCGACTGGACTGAACTGAACCCTTGTTATTCTGTAGCTTGTCCACGGACACATATGGTTGGATGTGTCACGTGACACATCCTCTTAGCAGAAGGGGTAAAGATGGACCGGACCAAAATTGAGACTATTCATGATTGGCATGACTTAAAGAATGTTTATGAAGTTCGAAGCTTTCTAGGCTTGTGTTCTTATTATCGGCGGTTCATTCGAAAATTTGCAGAGATAGCTTCTCCTTTGCAACAATTACTCACTCAGAAAGGGGTTCCTTTCACTTGGGGATCGATAGAGATTACTGCTTTTCAAAATCTCAAAGGAAAGTTGACTACGGCGGGACCAGTGCTGGCCTTGCTAGACTTGTAAAAGCCATTTGAATGATGGAATTTGCCTACAACAACACGGTTCATTCATCGACGAGGAAGGCGCCTATTGAGGTAATCGAGGGTGCGAAGAAGGTTCTTCCATTTCTAAGGACCAAAGATAAGATTTGTGAAACGGATCACTATACGAGAGATTTGGACATTGCTTTTGCCAAAATCAGTGAGGCTCTTGAGAAGTCTCAAGCACGGCATAAGAAGGCAGCTGATAAACATCGACGCAACTTGCAGTTGAAGGAAGATGATTGGGCGCTCTTACGATTTGAGAAGGCACGCCTGAGGAAACGAAAGGGAAAGGAACAGCTTTTTTCAAAGCTAAGTATGCGATGTTATGGCCCTTTCTAGATTCAAGAAAAGATAAATGATGTATCCTTTAGACTTAAATTGCGAGATACTTGGAAGATTCACAATGCTTTTCATGCGAGTCTCTTGAAACCTTTTAAGAGAGACGTGTCAGTCGACAGGGAGCCTGATGAGCAACGTGAAGTGGAAGCGAGCGAGGAGATACTCGTTCTTGAACAGATACTGACTCATAAGAAAAGGAAAGTGGAAGGTAAAGTGATACGGCGGTTTTTGGTGAAATTCAATAACTATTTAGCATTAGATGCGAAGTGGATGGAGGAGGACCTAGCAAATACTCCTCAGATATTGGAACTTCCCTTGAGGCTTTTGGTCTAGCTGCGTCTTTTTTGAGAGATAATGGGTCCCGCAGATCAGTAGGATTGAATCTGGTGTGAAGGAGTACGAGCGGAAGTGTGACGCGAGAGAGTGCGAGAAGAAGAACACGACGATATGGTGAACTCGCTCTACTGTAATGTGTAGAGCATAGTGAGTTCTTATTAGGTTTTTACAAAAGAATATGTGTACATACTTGGCGGCCCGCCCACTTACCTGGGCGACCACATTGGGCTTTATACCCCAACAACCTCCCACTTAAAGTCCAATGTGGTACTTTAAGTGTGAGAGAAGCTACCATACAAGCTAATATACAAGAGATGTAGAGAAGTGATGTACTACCCTACACCTAACTGCTTGCGAAAATGCGCAAAGCTCTCTGAGGGAAGTCCTTTTGTAAGTAGATCAACAGGATTTTCTGTGGTGTGAACTTTGACAAGCTGAAGTTGCTCATCCTCGAGCATTTCCTTGATGAAATGATACTTCACATCCACATGCTTTGTCTTTGAGTGATAAACTGGATTGCGAGCCAATTGTATAGCGCTTTGACTATCACAATATAACACAGGCATCTCTTCTTTGATTCCCAAATCTGTTACTAGTCGATTAAGCCAAATTGATTCTTTGCATGCCTCTGATGCTGCAACATATTCAGCCTCTGTAGTAGACTGAGTAACACAATCTTGTAATCTAGAACTCCATGATACTGCTCCACCAGCCAGTGTAAAGACATACCCTGACGTAGACCTTCGGTTGTCTAAGTCACCTGCATAATATTAGTCTGTAAAACCCTTTACACTTAGCTCCTGACTCCCATAGCATATACGCATACTCTTTGTAGCTTTCAGGTATCTCAATATTCCTTTCACTGCCTCCCAATGTTTCTTGCCTGGGTTTGACATGTATCCACTTACTACTCCCACTGCAAATGCAATGTCTGGGCGAATAGCAATCATTGCATACATCAAACTACCCACTTCAGACGCATATGGAATCTTATCCATTTCAGCCTGTTCTTCCTCAGACACAGGACAATCTTGTTTGCTAAGTTTCACATATGGTGGCAATGGAACACTCAATGCCTTTCCCTTCTCCATATTGAAACGTTGCAAAACCTTGTCAATATACTCTGTTTGAGATAACCAAATCAACTTCTTTGGTCTGTCTCTCTCAATGCGCATACCAAGTATATGACTTGCCTCACCCATGTCTTTCATGTCAAACGATTTTGCCATCTTTGACTTCAAAGCTGAAATTTCTTCCAAGTGCTTGCCAGCAATCAACATGTCATCCACATACAAAATAAGGATCAGCCAACTGCCATCCTTAGCCTTCTTTGTATATAGACAGTGATCGAACTCACTACGTTTGTAGCCTTGAGAAAGCATAAACTTGTGGAATTTATGGTACCATGCCCTCGATGATTGTTTTAAGCCATAAAGACTCTTTAACAACTGGCATACCCAATCTTCCTTGCCTTTCTCAACAAACCCTTCTGGCTGCTGCATGTAAATTTCCACATCTAAATCACCATGCAAGAACACTGTCTTGACATCCATTTGGTGCAACACCAAATCTAATATGGCAACCAATGCAAGAAAGCATCTCAATGTAGTCATCTTGACCACCGGAGAGAAGACTTCCTCAAAGTCAATGCCTTGTTCTTGCTTAAAGCCCTTGGCAACAAGCCTTGCTTTGTACTTTGGCTGACTATCATGAGCGGTGATCTTATACCTGTAAACCCATTTACAGGGTAGAGCCTTTTTGCCCCGTGGTAATTTAACTAGCTTCCATGTCTGGTTTTTATGCAGAGCTGTCATCTCTGACTGCATGGCCAATTGCCAATTCCCGAAGTCCTTCATTTGCACTGCTTCCTTGTAACATGAAGGCTCATTGCAATCAGTCAACATAACATAGTTCATAGATGGAACAAACCTATCAGGAGGTCGCGTGATACGTCCAGATCTACGCACAATAGGTGGCTCAGGCTCAGCCACAACCTGTGGTTCCAATCTATCCTGTCCTTGCTCTTCTTGAGCCCTGACATTTTGTCTTGCACGTGCAGGCATAGTTACCGGGGAACGCCCCCTAGCCCCCGTTCTGGCGTTCCGGGGGGCAGTTCTCTTCCCGAACGTTCCGGAATGTCTTGGAATGTCTGACATTCCGGGTGGCCAATGCAAACCGGAACGGCCGTTCCGGACCGTTCCGAAATGCCCCCGGATCGTTCCGGAATGCCCCTGGAACGGCCAACGGCTACAAACAAATTTGGCAAAAATTGAAAAAATTGAAGTAAATGTTTGGGCTTCTTTTGAAAGTGTGCAAGGCCTCAAGGACTCATAAAATGCACCCTCCTTCCCCTTTCTCTTCACAAGCTAATCCTCAAGGCTCAAGCTCTCCCTCTCACTCTCAAGATCTCTCCCTCTCAAGACTCACTCTCTCAAGGCTCAAGGCTTCAAGCCTTCAAGCTCTCTTCCTCTCCCTCCCACTCTCTCAAATCTCTCCCTCTCCCTCTCTCTCTCTCTCTCTCTCTCTCTCTCTCACATCATCTAGTCATAGCAAGGTTGAATGGTCTTCAAAACGAGTTTTTTGTGAGTATTAGAGTCAAAGCACTCTAATACTCCTTGTATTTAAACACAAGGAGCTAAAAATTGCACTATTTGGGTGTTTTTTATACCTCCCGTTCCGCGACGTTCTCGTTCCGGACCCCTAGCCGTTCCCCCGTTCCGCGGGGATCCCGTTGCCGTTCCCGTTCCGCGTTCCGGGTAACTATGCGTGCAGGTCCATCTTCTTGGAAGACAACTCTTCTAATCTCCTCAACCCTCTCTGGTTTAGAATGATATTTGGATTCATTAAAGTGAACATCATTGCTGCGGATAACCTTTCTAGATTCTGGATCCCAAAGTCTGTACCCCATCTCACCAGAATTACCATAGCCTAGAAAGATGCACTTTCTACTCTTTGGCTCAAGTTTGTTCCTAAATTCCTTTGGAACGTGAGTATATGCCTCACAGCCAAAGACTCTGAGATGCTTGTATGAGGGCATTTTGCCTGACCATACCATCTCTGGCACTGAATCCTTCTGCAAAACCTTGCTAGGAGATCTATTTACAAGATGAACAGCTGTTGATACAGCTTCAGCCCAAAACCCATTTGGCAGTTGTGCATTAGACAACATACTTCTGACCTTCTCTTGTATGGTCCTATTCATCCTCTCAGCAACACCATTTTGAGGAGGATTGTAAGGAGCAGTAAGTTCACGTTTTATACCTTTTGACTCACAAAAGTCTTGAAAGGCCTTTGAAACATACTCTCCACCATTGTCAGTGAGGTAAACCACTCTTTGTTTGGAGACACATGAAGTGATGCCCCTGAGTCTATAATCCAGTCACTTAGTGCATTTCCATCAGATGCTGTAAGAAGAGCTGAGTCCATTGTATTCTTCAAGAAGTAGATGTCTCCTGACACTAGACTCTTATCCTCTGTAATAGTGTTTGTCACATTTATTTCTTGAATCTTCACTGAGGACTTGTTCTTCTCACCATGGTCTTCAGCTTTCTCTTTGCCTTTTTCTGCTTCCATTCTCTGCAGTCTCTTTTCATGTGACCCTTCTTGCCACAATGGTAGCATTCTATGTTACTCTTGCCTTTAGCACTGCGGGACTTGCTACGAGACTGATTCCTCTTTCCACCTTTGTACTTTTCTTTGGTCCTTCCCCTGACAACTAAGGCTGTTCCTTTGCCTTTGTCCATTGTCTTTCTATTGGTTTCTTCAGTAAGCAGACTTCCTTCTACACCTGCTATGTTCAAACCATCTGGAGGTGCAGAATTACTCAAAGCTGTGCGAAAAGTGTCTTAACTTTCTGGCAATGTGATCAACAGGAACATAGCTCTAACAGGTTCATCAAACTTGACACCTTGAGCTGACAACTGACTGTAGATGGTGTTGAATTCATTGAGATGATTGGACATAGGGCCCTTCTTTCATCTTCAAGTCAACAAGCTTCTTAAGCCAGTATACCTGTGAAGTTGCACTCTGCTTCTCATAAAGATCACTCAGCTTTGTCCATGCTTGATAAGCCGACATCTCGTCTGCTACATTGAAGTAAACGCTTTCTGCCAAAGTCAGCATAATGGTAGAAAGTGCCAATTCATCCATTTCGCTCCATTCATCTTCGTCCATATCTTTTGGTTTTATCCGCTTGAGCTTTATAGGTTTTATCTGCTTCTTTTGTACCAACACGTGCCAAATCTGCTTCTTCCACAATGGGAAATTGGTTCCATCCCGCTTCTTGATATTGTAAAGAGCAGTGTCCTGTGATCCAGCCATAGCTACGCTTCACAGTAGTTTACTTTACTGGGAAAAATTCGGCAGAGTTTCCCCTGTAAACTGACCTCTGAACCAATATCAACCTGTCAAATGAACCAAGGAAGCTTCAGATTCTGCATAAATTTCGGCAGAGTCTCCTTTGTAAAATGGCTCTGGTGTACTCAAAAAACAGACCAAAAAAAAAAAGCTCAAAAAACCACTGTCTCTCTAACACTGTAAGCTGTGGGTAAACCTGTCCTGCACCTGTACTGTCTGTCACTGTCCTGTAAGCATAGACTGCGACAATGCCTCAACGGCAGTAAAGCAAAGATGCAATCCCAACTGTCTAACTCACAATCAATACATCCTAGCTGCCTATCTAAGGGTGCTCGAGGGATCGCTCCAGGACCTGTATCACCGAAAGGATCTCAACATTCGAGAATCCCCCAGCTTAATAAAACCTCACTCGACCCTCAACAAAGGCTGCAGTAAATCTGACAGTACATAGACTTCCCACAAAATCATACATCCACAAATGTCTCACTATATGCTGTAACCGCTGCGGCGATTGTTTGCTGCGTGACTCACAGCCAACAAACCCTCAACAGACATACATCATCTCTGACAATACATCCCATGTGGAAGTACCTGCAATGTCAGGATGAAATCTGGAATATCAAGCAGCAAACACAAGCTACCTTATGAACTAGTGGATGTCGCCTACAGTCTGTGTGTAGATGCGCCCGTGTCGTATGTGACACGCCTCCAAGAAGTGTGAGCCGTCCTTCGATGTGTAGACAACCACAAATCAGCACTCTGGGAGTGCCGATATCCTCAGCACCTGCAGTCGTAGGCCGAAACCCCAAATTTGCAGAGTCGGATCTGCACCCGCCGAGACCACGTAGTCGAAAATGGCCTGCGTAGAACTTTGTCGAAGTCGAACGGTGGCCGAGATGACCTCAGAATGAAATTCTGAGAACACCAAGCCCTTTGGGCACTCCCACTGGATTTGGGGCCGTGTCTTTGCTTGTCGAATTTCACTCCAATCTGAGCCGGTGACTCTAGCCTCCTGCAGTGCTGCCCCGAGCCTCGATCTGAGCTCTGATACCAGTTGAAGGAGTACGAGCAGAAGTGTGACGCGAGAGATAGTGCGAGAAGAAGAACACGACGATATGGTGAACTCTCTCTACTGTAATGTGTAGAGAATAGTGAGTTCTAATTAGGTTTTTACAAAAGAATATGTGTACATACCTGGTGGCCCGCCCACTTACCTGGGCGACCACATTGGGCTTTATACCCCAACATGGTGTAGTCGGGATTGCACAAGAGGGGAGTTGCTCTGTTTCTTTGGCACAGATTCCCTTGAGGCTTTCGGTCTAGCTGCGTCTTTTTTGAGAGAGAATGGATCCCGCAGATCGGTAGGGTTGAATCTGGTGCAGTCGGGATTGCACAAGAGGGGAGTTGCTCTGTTTCTTTGTCACAGATTACCCCGATGGAATAAAGTCACCGATTTCCCTTTGGACTTTAGGGGTACCGATATGCTGACAGTATTTTGCTATATGACTTTATGAATGAAGAACTTTGAAATGGGAATTCCTGAAATGAATCTGATTTATGTGTACTCTCTCATGTGATTTCATTTGAGTTTAGGTTTGAAAGACAAAATGATTGCGTCATTTCAATCTTGAGATTCTATGGACATGATCGCAATAAGAATTAGTTAATCCGACATCAGTGAGGTCCGGTGTGGATCTAGGTCCGGTGTTGCCAAGAATCACGGTCCTAGATCTCGATGGATTCTATGTGACTTGATTTGAATGGATTTGATGTTCAATGGCTGTCGTCTTTGTGCAAGTGCTGGATGTGTCGTCTAGTGCGTCGGTACTTAGAGTCAATGTCTATTGAACTGGTTTATGGCTTGCATCTGTTTTTGCAGGTGTAATCCAGGGTGCTTACAATTCTTTCAAGAGGGGTGATTACAACATATCTGCAAAACAACTCAAGTTAGCTCAAAAATTTCCGAGGGACAATCTGAGGGACAATCAGTTTGCTCTTTTGATCAAGGAGTTAGCTTCTCCTTTCTGTTGTTTTGATCAAGGAGTTAGCTTCTCCTTTCGGCTGTTTTGATCAAGGAGTTAGCTTCTCCTTTCTGCTCTTTTGATCAATGAGTTAGCTTCTCCTATCGTCAAGATCGAAACTCTTGATATTCCGGCGTAGTAAAATTAGCCATCACACCCAGACCGTACTAATCTTCCACGAGTGTCTTGATGCACTAAAATCACATACCCAGGCAATCTCATCCAATTAGGAATATTTAGTAGTTGGCACATCACAATGCAACACAAATGCTTACATATGCATGTTACAAGACATAGGAACATAAAGCCGCCGATGAACACTCCTCCCGCATAACCTGACAAGGTCCGGGTCGGGAGATATTCAACAACTCCCTCATCATTCCTCCCGCATAACCTAAAAAGGTCCGGACCTGGATGGTTATGTGGGAGGAGTATTAAGAAGTCTGAGCAGTGGTTACTCTCAGCACCTCCAAACGACGCAGGCTGCGGTTTGGGGGGGCTTGTCACAAGGCGGGCACCACGTGCCAATAGAAAAGAATAGACTGAACAACTTCAAGCACTTCAAATAGCAACTGAAAGAGAGAGACGACACGTGACACGAAGTGGCGGAATTCCACCCCAGAGAGTATTGGCCCCAAACCTTGGCGTCCCTTTCGGTATTTCTTTATATTGCATCAACACAGTGTAAGCCGATACTCCAGACTCTGCACCTTCTCTAGGAAGCATGCGAGAGAATGAGCCCTAATCTCAGGCCCTTAGCCTAAAAAGCAATTACAGTGAAAAGTCTTCAAACTTAAAAGCATCTGGTCCAAAAGCAAAGCCAAAAAGTTGCGAGTGTAAATCACGAAAATTTGTACAGCCTGCCACTTCATTAGCCAACACAATTTTCGGAAATCTCCCTGTTGCCCTTAGGGTTAGGGTTAGGGTATTGGGTTAGGGTTTCCAAAATTAGTGTTTGCAGGTTTTAGGGTTAGGGTTTCCAAAATTAGGGTTTCAACAGTTAGGGTTTTTGGCAAAAATTAGGGTTAGGGTTTCTGCTCTCGGGCAGCCACGTCATCACTTTGTGACAGTTTAGGCCCCTCGGCCACATCTGTAAGTTGGCTCCATTCTTTAGACTTTGACACGTCAGCAGTTTGAGAGAGAGAGAGAGAGAGAGAGAGAGAGAGAGAGAGAGAGAGAGAGAGAGAGAGAGAGAGAGAGAGAGAGAGAGAGAGAGAGAGAGAGACCCTCACGGGTCAAACGGGACGCTCTTATGCGCTTGCTTTCCATTACCCTACCCCACCTTGACTGTTGTCAAACCCTACGTGCTTGCGATCGACCTCTCTGCGTTGCCAGCTTGACATGTGACATTGGTGGCGGCGGCTGCTGTTAGCCTAAAGTTTTAAATGCGGCGTGGTTTTTTGCTGCATGACAATGTGGCTACTTGTTAATATTTTGTGCTATCGATCCGTAGCTAAGGTCGTGCATTGTTGTTGCTGCTTTCATCTGCTCAGCTCTCATGTGCTTGTTTGCCCTATCTTGGCCCTTGTTTGTTTTTGTCCCGTACCCCCCATTGTATGTTGCTTACCTACCTTGGCAGAGCATGTTGCCTTGGTTGAGTAGAGTATAGGGAATCCAGGTTCTCTTATTTGCCTCACTTTCTTGGTGATAGATGTGTTGGACCACGAAGCATGATTGACCTCTTCACTAGGAAATTCTTTTATCTTTCACCATCCCCTCATGAGGTCGCAACTTGATAGATATGATACAGGGGGAGTGATGAAGTCACCAGACTTCGAGAAATCTTTTGAGGTTTACTGTGATGCTTGCGGAAGTAGTGTGAGAGTGGTCTTAATGCAAGAGGGCCATGTCACAGCTTATGAGAGCGTGATGCTATCAAAGCCAGAGAGGGTTGCACAAATTTTTGGAAAGGAGTTATTAGCTGTTATTTATGTTTTGACTTAGTGATGGCATTATTTGCTTAGGGCAGACTTGACAGTGTACTCGGATTACCGTAGTTTACGGTACTTCTTGTCGAAGAACAAGCTTTCAGAGAAGCATACGAGTTGGGTAAACATTTTGTCGTAGTTTCATTTTTAGATTGTATCTTTGAAGGGAAAGAAGAACGTAGTGGCAAAAGCGCCGTCTCACAAGCCACAAATATCCTTTGGTACATCAATCCATCATCCAAATTTTGATGTGATGCCGGAGCAGTATGGTCTAGATCTGGATTTTGGTGAGATCTTTGACAAGGTACAGAGTGGGAAGACAGTGTTAGGGTTTTATCTCAAGGAAGTGTTTTTGATGCGAAAGACCATGTTATGTGTGGTTTGAGGCAATAGGTGTTGATGCAGTGTCACAATTCTCCTTTCGTTGGACACAAGGGTATAGATTGTTGGGTTAAAGGCCCAAATGGCCCCCTTTTGTGTATAGTTTTAAAGGTTATTAACCTTTGGCCAAGCTCACATTGAACTTGGCCACTAACTTTAAATTGGTCCTATACTTTATAATAAAGTGAAGAGAGGAGCCCAACTTACTCTCTCAATCTTCCCCTTGCAAAATCGTGCTCTCTCTCTCTCTCTCTCTCTCTCTCTCTCTCTCTCCGTTCTCTAGCGCCCATCCTCTGCAGGCCTTCGCCATCTCTCCAAGGCACGAGCTCTGCACTTCTCCGCGTGCTCTATCACTTGCACACACTGTTGCGCGCTCATCAACTGGTATCAGAGCCAAATAAGGGTTTGCTCCCAAACTTGCAAACACTGATTTTCAGCCAAGGAGGTCAACTTTCACACAAAATTTTGCAATTTCATCACCAAAGGACTCATCCAAGGACACTAGAGGGCTCTCGGCAAGTCAAATTGACCTAAAACAGCCTAAAATTAGGTCAAAATCAGCAAATTACAGGTTATGACAGCAAAATACAGGTTTTGCAAATCATGTATTAAGGTGTGGGAACATATTTACTAGGTCCTCGCTACCCGAAAACAAAGGAATTGCCGAAAAACAAGTCCCAAAACAAGTGTTTTCAGATTTACGCAGGTTTTTGCAAGTGTATTTTTGATGCATCTACATTGAGGAAAGTGCAAATTGATGCAATCTATGCACATTTGATAAGTTTTGGCTATGTATGACCATTTGTGGCTCAATTTTGTGCAATTTGATGCTACAAATGGGGGCTTTTGCTTACACATGCTTCTAAAGGCTGTGCATTAGCCTCATGTATGTTCTGTGAGGCTAAAAACAACTAAAATTGTTGTTTATGAGCACAAATTCACTCGTTGAAATTTCCTGCGCATAAATTTCAGAAATTATTTTTTGTGCATAAGTCGACCCATTTTGCCCCAAATTGCTCCTGTGACCATTTGGAGCTGTAGTGCATACTTCTGTGAGGTTATACTCCGATTTGGTGCATTTTTCCCAAAAATTCAGCGTATAAGTTCTCTTATTCGTGCAACTATGGCCTCATCTTCTTCGGATGTGAAGAATCTCTTCGAGATTAGGAGGTTTGATGGAACAGGTTTCGACCTTTGGAAAGACAGGATCCAAGGAATCCTATTTCTTAAGGATTGCGAAGGGGTACTTGAACAGGTAAAGCCACAGAATATGACGGATGAAGCATGGGTTAGCCTGAACAAGAAGGCAATTACATACATTAAAATGGCTATGACCGATGAGACAGTCATTGACTTGAAAGGTCTCACAAATGCTTTTGACGTGTGGGAGAAGTTAAAGGCGATGGATGAGAATACAACGCCTGTCAACCAAGTGCATTTGATGCGAAAACTTGTTGGCATGCAGCTAGATGAGTCCAAGAGCGCTGCAGAGCACTTGTCGTTGTTTTCAGGTACTTTGTCGCAGTTATACAATTCAGGTTTGCCTCCTTTTGATGATAAGCTGAAAGCTATCTTCTTGCTTATGACCTTACCTGATTCATGGGAAACATTGGTGGTTTCATTGTCGAATAACCCCAATTTGACCTTTGATTGTTAGGTGTAATGGAATGATTGTTTGCGCTTTGCTCAAGATGAGTGCTCCGAACTGTGCTCAAGGTTCCTTTTAGTTCTTATGGAAGGGAGAGCCTTCCGTTCTTAATGGAAAGTGCTATGATCACGAACAAAGTGAATTGACACTGTGCGTGCAAGTGTATGAGACTGAGAGATAGAGAGAGAAGAGAGATACGACACCAGAGACGTTGTAAAACCCTCCTCCGAAGGCCCCACTCTCGTCGGCGAGAGTGGTATACTTATTGATTGCACAAAGTGGTACAATGACGATGCAATGGACTGATGCAATCTGGGACTATGCCGGTGATGACGACGACGACTTTAGGGCTGAAATCTGTGATCTTCTATTTGTTGAATTTCGGGGCTGTTTCGGTGGCTGAAAATGACTGTTTTGGTTGCGTTTTCGAGGACTGAAAATGGAGATCTTTTGTAACCAACTAGGGCTGAATCTGCTGCTGTCCAATAGGGCTGAAAACGCCGACCATCTGATGCGGCAATGGCTGAAAACCAAAAACGCTGATCTGCCTGCTGAGCCTTAGTAAAAATGCTAGGCTGTTCGGGGTCTGTTGTTGCTGCTGCTGCTGGCGATTATGGTTGAAAACGCCAGGGGATCTGGTACTGCTGATGGTATGCAAAAACGCTATGCAATCCGATGATGATGCAACTGATAAACGCTGGGGCTGATGTGTGGCGAAGGTGGGGGAACCAAAACGCCAAGGATAATGCTGGGGTTCCGTTGAGAAGGTGCCTGTTGAGCACGTGTTCCTTCTGCCTCTTCTGCCAGAAAGTGCTAACTTGGGTTTGCTTATATATTAACTTAGCAAAATTGCCCTACCTACTTTTGTTGGGAAGTCACTTAAAAATAATAAGTGCAAAATACCAAAAATAGGGAAAATAGCCTAAATGTACTAGAAAATTTCCCTGACTGAATCTGTTGGATTCTGAAGGGAATACTGATGATCATGTTGTGTGCAACCAGAGGATATGCGTCTATGCTAAGTGACTGGGCATGCACGGTCTACGAATAGACTCACAAAAGTGCCAGATCACTTCTAATCTAGATTGACTGGACTGACTGAACCCTAATCATGCTGTAGCTTGTCCACGGACACATAGGGTTGGACGTGTCACGTGACATCCCCTCCTTTTTAAAGTGAGGTACTGGTACCGAACTCTATGGTGTCGAGAGAGATCGCCAACAACATCCGGAATCCTGGAAGGAACTCTCCGCCGGCCCACTCTGATGTGTGGGTCGTGCGGTACTTTAACTTCATAAAGGTCTGCAATGCTTGCTTCTTTGGGCTGTGCCGAAAGCGACACAAAGTCTTCTGAATCTCCTTACTTGCTTCAACTTCGTCAGGAGTCATGCTTCCTTCTTCTTCAAGAATCTTCATGGCTGAAAATTCCTGAATCCATTTCCAACACAAAACCATGAACAAACCCATTCCATGTAAAGTGAGTGGAAAAAATATTGTTTTCCTCAAAGACTGTGCATGCAATGTAGATGAACAAAGCGACGGAGTGCTAAACCGTTCACCAGATACACGCAAACAATGAGATCGAATCGTTCTGTTTTGTTCTAAAGCAATCAACTGTGGCATAACACAATGGAAATGCCCATGCGTGGTGCTCATACTTTCATGTGCTCTTTCTACTACTGTATCGTGCCAAGGAAGAGACATGCATACTTTTCAGCTTTTCATAAAAAATCCGCATACATTCGTGCTCATCCATGAGAGAAACGTGTTCAACATACAATATGTCATGCCTAGGAAAAGGGATCACATAACGATACTGACTAAAATATAGGAAACGATCACGAATGAAACATTCGAACAATGCGTGCGTATTAATCGAACACATAATACTTCCTGTGAGGGTTCTTCGAACCTAGGCTCGAGAGCCAAGATTGGTTCTTCCTGAATGATCGAATGGTCCTGTGGGGGTTCTTTGGACCTCGACTCGAAAGCCAAGATCGGTTCGTCGTGATTGATCGAATCTACGACGAGGTTAGCTTCGCTAGAAAAAGCAGCAACTAACTCATCATCCCTGTGAACAATCACATCCTCTTCATGCAACTCATCATGCTTGTGAGAAATCACATCTTGATCATGCAAAGCATCATGCTTGTCATTGTCATCCAAATCATTATGCAAATCATTGGCATCCAAATCATCATGTTTATCATTGTCATTCAAATCATCATGCTTATCATTGTCATTCAAATCATCATGCAAATCATTGTCAATCAAAACATCATGCAAGTCATTGTCAATCAAATCATCATTATGTTTCACACAATCATGCAAATCCTGTGTGTCATGCTTTGGAGAAGAAGAGACTGAGAGAGTCTCCTTTTCCCGAATCTCTTGCATCGGTGCCTGCACTTGAGAAAAGAGTCGCAACATCTCTTGCATTCTTGCTTTGTTCTCGCGATAAAATTCTGCTTGTCTTGCTTTGTTTCTCTGCTTGTCTGCGTTCCATTTCTGCTTTTCTTTCTTTGAATTCACGATCCAATTTGGCTTGTCGTTCTTTGGCTTCCAAGCGTGCTTGCTCGCGCTCACGCGCTATGGCCGCCATTCTTGCGGCATTTCTTGCTTTGCGTTGTAAATTCTGTTCCATTAACAACAACTCCAACTCCTCCATTGGAGTTAGTGCAATCGTTGTCGTAGATGGGGAAGGGGGAGGGTCAGAAAAACCTCCTGGTGGGGAAAATTCTTCTTCGCCTCTCTCATGCTCATCACCTCCAAGCGAAGTATCCATTCCGCTTCGAGTGATGACCATTCTGCAATCGTGGGTTCTTGTGGTCTCTGGTTCTTAAGTTCACGAGGAACTTGGGTTCTTGAGGGTCTTGGGTTCTGAAGTTCACGAGGAATTTGGGTTCTTGAGGTTTTCTTTCGCTTGCAATCTGTGTTCGAGAAGGATCTTCTCTTCACCCGAGTTCTACTCCTTTCTGCGGGCGCACCCCTTGGCGGCCTTGCGCTCACACCAAGATTGCTTTTTTCCACCTCACGTCGATTGGCCGGCCGCTAAGTGCACGGTTCGCTCTCAATGAGTGAAAAGAGACACAAGGGGAGGCTGGACAAGCCCTTCTTTCTTGGGATTCCTGTCACTCTTCAACAAAACACGACTAGGAATCGACACGCCCAAGCGAACTTGGGTTCGTGCGACCTCAACAAGCAAAAAAAAATCTTGTGGTTCTTTCCTTGAGTGATACAGAATACTGCCAAAGCTCTGATACCAATGTTAGGTGTAGCGGAATGATTGTTTGCGCTTTGCTCAAGATGAGTGCTCCGAAGTGTGCTCAAGGTTCCTTTTAGTTCTTATGGAAGGGAGAGCCTTCCGTTCTTAATGGAAAGTGCTATGATCACAAACAAAGTGAATGGACACTGTGCGTGCAAGTGTATGAGACTGAGAGATAGAGAGAGAAGAGAGATACGACACCAGAGACGTTGTAAAACCCTCCTCCGAAGGTCCCACTCTCATCGGCGAGAGTGGTCTAGTTATTGATTGCACAAAGTGGTACAATGACGATGCAATGGACTGATGCAATCTAGGACTATGCCGGTGACGACGACGGTGATGACGACGACGACTTTAGGGCTGAAATTTGTGATCTTCTATCTGCTGAATTTTGGGGCTTTTTCGGTGGCTGAAAATGACTGTTTTGGCTGCGTTTTCGAGGGCAGAAATGGAGATCTTTTGCAAACAACTAGGGCTGAATCTGCTGCTGTCCAATAGGGCTGAAAACGCCGACCATCTGATGCGGCAATGGCTGAAAACCAAAAACGCTGATCTGCCTGCTGAGCGTTAGTAAAAACGCTAGGCTATTCTGGGTCTGCTGCTGGCGATCATGGCTGAAAACGCCAGGGGATCTAGTACTGCTGATGGTATGCAAAAACGCTATGCAATCTGGTGATGATGGTGATGATGCAACTGATAAACGCTGGGGCTGATGTGTGGCGAAGGTGGGGGAACCAAAAACGCCAAGGGTACTGCTGGGGTTCTGCTGAGAAGGTGCGTGTTGAGCATGTGCTCCTGCTGCCTCTTCTGCCAGAAAGTGCTAACTTGGGTTTGCTTATATAGCAACTTAGCAAAATTGCCCTACCTACTTTTGTTGGAAAGTCACTTAAAAATAATAAGTGAAAAATACCAAAAATAGGGAAAATAGTCTAAATGCACTGGAAAATTCCCCTGATTGAATCTGATGGATTGTGAAGGGAATACTGATGATCATGCTGTGTGCAACCAGAGGATATGCATCTATGCTAAGTGATTGGGCATGCACGGTCTACGAATAGACTCACAAAAGTGCCAGATCACTTCTAATCTAGACTGACTGGATTGACTGAACCCTGATCATGCTGTAGCTTGTCCACGGACACGTAGGGTTGGATGTGTCACGTGACATTGTTGGTGTTAGGGGTTCTATCTTGAATGAGGAAATCAGGAGGAAAGCAGGTGGAGAGGGAGGCAGCTCTGCCAACATGGTTAGAGGCAGGACAGAGAAGAAGAATGCCTTTGCACAAAGGAGTAAGAGTAAGAGTAAGGAAAGGGGAAATGCCAGCAAAGGCAAGGGTGATGTGACTTGCTATCAGTGTGGCAGGAAAGGTCACAAGAAACCCGATTGCAGGTACTACAAAGCCGAGTTAGAACGGAAAAAGAATGGCAGAGACAAAAAGAAAAAAAAGAAGGAAGCCAAGTCAGATGCACAGGATAGCTCAAAGGACAAAGAGAAGGCCAATGTGGCTTCTAGTGTTGTGATTGAGGAGCTGTCAGATTTAGAGGACATCTTTTGTGCCACTTTGTCACATGATGATGCTTATGACCTTGATGCTTCTCTTAATGTTCATACACAGGACATGCAGATCACCAAAAGTGATCTTATTGATGCTTTGTTGACTGTCAATGATGCATTATCCCAGATTTGGATAGTTGATTCCGGTGCTTCATTTCATGTGATTCCTATCAAGGAGTGTTTCTCTACTTTTGATGCAGGCAAACATGGCCACGTATACCTTGGAAACAATCATGCATGTTCCATTGAGGGTATTGGCACTGTGCATCTCTCCATAGATGGCACAAATGAGCTTGTCTTGCATAATGTTAGATATGTGGCGGGAATCAAGAAGAGTCTGCTTTCTGTTGGTCAGATGGATATGCATGGTTACATCATCTTGTTTGAGAGAGGATCATGGAAAATGACTAAAGGCTCAAGGCTGATTGTAAAGGGCACAAAGAAAGGGACACTTTACTGCATGCATGGAAAGGCCATGTTGAGCAAAGTTTATTGCATTGGCTGAAATTAACTCTCACATGGAGTTATGGCACAAGAGGCTTGGCCATATGAGCGAAAAGGGCCTCTCTAAACTTTGTACTTTGAACAAGCTTGATGCTAAGGGCACAAAGCTTGACTTTTGTAATGAATGTCAATATGGTAAGCAAGTAAAGCGTTCTTATTACTCTGGTGTCTCTCGTAAATCTTGTGTGTATGATCTTGTACATTCTGATGTATGTAGCATCTACTAAGTCTATGGGAGGTGCATGCTATTTTGTCTCCTTTTTTGATGATCATTCTAGGAAAATTTGGGTTTATTGCTTAAATCTAAGGATGAAGCCTTTGCTGCGTTTAAGAAATTTCATGCATTTGTGACCACCCAAACAGGTAGAAAGCTAAAATGGGGGGGTGAGTTCACAAGTGATGAATTTAACAAATTTTGTGAAAATTTTGGCATTAAGAGGGAGCTTACTGTGCCATACAACCCCTCTTCTAATGGTGTGGCTGAAAGATTCAATAGGACAGTCTGTGAGAGGGTGAGATGCATGCTGTCCACAACTAATCTCTCTCATGGATTTTGGGGAGAAGCTTTGAAAACTACAGTCCATATATGCAATCGATCCCCTCACATGTATTTGAAAGGTGACATCCCTGAAGAGGTTTGGTCTGGCAAGCGTGCTTCATATGATCACTTACGCATTTTTGGTTGCGAGGCTTTTGTGCATGTTAGACTTGAGTTGAGGAGTAAATTAGATGCCAAGTCCATTAAAGACCTTTTTATGGGATATGGTGAAGAAGGCGAAATGGATTACAGGATTTGGTTACCTCAACTCAAAAGGGTTATACGCAGCCGGGATGTTGTTTTTAATGAGGCAAGGCTGCTTCAAAACAATTGTGCCTCAAAGCATGACCATAAAAGGGTCAAATTTCAGCATGACCAGCCACCTGTTAGGCCTATTTTTGACCCTCAGGATGCACCACATATGGCTGAAAATGTAGATGATCCAGTGGTGTTTGAGCCAAGAGATGTTGGGCAGCAAATTGAGGCTCCTGAAGGGCATTTGCAGCTACGAAACAATGCTGAAAATGGTGATGAAAATGATGTACAACAGCCCATTGTTGATGATTTTATCATGCCACCTGATGCAGACCCATTACCGGATAATGTGGATCATTGGGTGAGGCAGTCTACTTGTCAAAGACGGCCTGTGAGCAGATATGATTCCTCTTTGCATTACATTATGTTGACAGATGAGGGAGAGCCTCTTACGTATAAAGAGACATAGACATGTGAGCACAGCGACAAGTGGAAGCTTGCTATGCAGGAAGAGATTAAAGCTTTGCATGCTAATCATACTTGGGATTTGGTGGAATTTCCCAAGGAAGGAAGGCTATTCCTAACAAATGGGTGTATAAAATCAAGACAGTTGATGCAAAACCCAAGTATAAGGCAAGGCTAGTTGCAAAGGGATATGTTCAAACCAAGGGCATAGACTTTCAGGAAGTGTTCTCTCCCGTTGTGAAGATGACCACTTTGCGTGTATTGTTTGCCATAGTGGCTGCTCTTGATTTGGAAATAGACCAAATGGATGTACATACCGCTTTCTTGCATGGTGATTTGGAGGAAGAGCTTTACATGAAGCAACCCGAGGGTTTTGTTATTCCTAGCAAGGAACATTTGGTATGTATGCTCAATAGAAGCTTGTATGGGTTGAAACAATCATGTAGACAATGGTACAAGAAGTTTGACCGCTTCATGCTCAAACATGGTTACAAAAGAAGCCATGCAGACCATTGTTTGTATACCAAAGGTGATGAGGAAGGCAGCCTATCATTCTTGTGCTCTATGTGGATGATATGTTGATAGCTGCAAAGAAAAGAAGCATTGTTGATGCTCTTAAAGGGCAGCTGAAATCTGCATTTTCAATGAAAGACCTTGGGGCAGCTGAACATATACTAGGAGTGCGTGTTAGAAGGCAAAGGGACCAGCGCACATTGTATTTGTCGCAAGAAAAGTACATTGAAAAGGGGCTGGACAGATTTAACATGACTGAAGCAAAGCCTCTTGGCATGCCATTACAGCCATATGTCAAAATCTCGAAGGATGATTGTCCCAATGACATGCAAAGTGCGCCTTACGCTTCCGCTTGTGGTTCACTTATGTATGCTATGGTTGCTACTAGGCTTGACATAGTCTATGCAGTGGGAGTTGTGAGCCGGTTTATGGCTAATCCATGCAGGTTGCATTGGGATGCAGTGAAGTCCATTATGAGGTACTTGAAGGGGACTAAAAACAAATGCCTCTGCTTGAAGTGGCTATGTGTTTACTCTTGTAGGAGGTGCTGTTTCATGGTGTTCTAGATTGCAAAAGATCGTTGCGTTGTCTACTACTGCTGAATATATTTCAGCCACTGAGGCTTCTAAAGAAGCTATTTGGTTAGGACGTCTATGCAATGAGTTTGGTTTGCCTGCCAAAGCACCTATGCTTGGTTGTGATAGCCAGAGTGCCATATGTCGGGCAAAGAATGCCACGTTTCATGCACGCACAAAGCATATTGATGTGCGGTATCACTTCATTCGAGAAGTGCTTGAGGATGGCCTTATTACATTGGTTAAGGTCCATACATCACAAAATCCAGCAGATGCTCTCACTAAGTGCTTATCCAAAGCACAACATCATCTATGCATACAGATGGTGGGAGTCACGTAGCTTAAAGGCGCCATTTATGCCTTTAAGTGGGAGGTTGTTGGGTTAAAGGCCCAAATGGCCCCCTTTTGTGTATAGTTTTAAAGGTTATTAACCTTTGGCCAAGTTCACATTGAACTTGGCCACTAACTTTAAATTGGTCCTATACTTTATAATAAAGTGAAGAGAGGAGCCCAACTTACTCTCTCAATCTTCCCCTTGCAAAATCGTGCACTCCCTCTCTCTCTCTCTCTCTCTCTCTCTCTCTCTCTCTCTTCGTTCTCTAGCGCCCATCCTCTGCAGGCCTTCGCCATCTCTCCAAGGCACGAGCTCTGCACTTCTCCGCGTGCTCTATCACTTGCACACACCGTTGCGCGCTCATCATAGATGCGATACTCAAAGGTGTTGAGACCTAGTTAAAGCAGCATGTTGATGAGTTTTTGTGCACACATTTTATATTAGGACTCTTACAATCTTTACGAATTCAAGATAGAGCACGGGAGAGTATTGTGATGGACTTCATTTTTGATCTTCTCTAGCAAAGTGGTATTTGAAATACTGTAGATAGATTCAATTGCTCTCGATTACGCCTGCAAAATCAGACATAAGCCATAAACCAATTCAATAGACACTAACTCTAAGTAGCGACGCACTAGATGACACAAATCCAACACTTGTACAAAGACGACAATCACATCACATCACATGCAAGTCATATCACATAGAATCCATCTAGATCTAGGACCATGATTCCTAGCAACATATTTAGCAATTGCATCTAGATCTGCACGAGACCTCACTGATGTCGGATTAACTAATCCCATATTGCGATCATGTCCATAGATTTCTCGAGACCGAAATGTTGCATTCATTTCATCAATCATTCTATCTTCACTTAAACATAGTCATGTGTGAGTAATCATTTCCGGGAATTCCAATCCATCAATTAGACACTGAATTCATACTAAACAGAGTGTTTCAATCATTTAGTTCTAGCTGTGTGGCATCTCATCCCTCGGGAACTCGTGATGCACTGGCCGCTCACGACAGTTCCATTCCATCATTCATCATGATTCAAAATTCATGATTTTTATCGTTATCATGTTCATTCTGGAGCTGTCATTGCTCCGAATTCATCATCATCTCATTCTCGATCCTGTTATCTGTACACAAATAGCAAGTTCTTCCAAAAAACATTAATTTCATACATAAGTGAGATTCAACTTCGATAATTCCTATTTCAGAGTTCTTCATTCACACTTAGTTCATACTGAACACAATGTTTCAATCATTCAGTCTAGTCATTTCATCTGTCCAGAAGTCTTGATGCACCTAGATCCCTGTGTAGCTATCTCATCCCGTAGGAACTCTTGATGCACTCACCATCATATCCAATCATCTCATTCATATGGGAATCTTGATGCACTAGAATCTTATTTCATCATTCATCAATTTCATGTATCATCATTGAAATTTTAAAATAAAATTTATCATTTCTATCTTGAATCGATAGATTCATTCATGAGCTTCCATTGCTCCCGATTGCTTTCAGATGCGAGTTTCCTCGCCATGTCATTCTCGATTTCACCTGCAAACAAACAAAATTTCAAGCAAATGGTTCACCTCGTTGCAAAGGAGTCGATGTCTGGCTCCATGCTTCCAAATGCTTTCATATGCATGTTCCTCACTCTTGGTAGTTATCGCGACAAACAACCAGATAGTCAGTACATTAGTATTCCTTTTAGTGTCCTTTCCAGTATTTGATCAACAGCTTTGTCCTTCTCTTCCTGCGAGTAAAGCTTCCGCTTTTCTGCCCTCGTCTGTCCTTTCAGCTTTCCTCCGGTCCTGACAGGAGAATCAATGGCCTTACGCCATGTCAAGTGAATCTTATCAATCGGGTACTTTTTGAGGTCCAATCCCTCAGCGCATCGAGTGCTCCCATTGCTGTCCATTGTCGGCTGTATCATCATCTGCGTTTTCAGCCCTTCATTTCTCTCACATTGAGAGCGCAAATCAGCCCCATATCTATTCCTTGTTGGCCATCAACAATCCCACATTGAGAAGGATCCAAAGGTGCATCTAATTAGCCTCGAAGGTGCTTCATCTTGAAAAGTTACCGTGGCGACATTTCCCATTTGAGTCAGTAGAGTCTTCTCTTGAGGTATTGCATGTGTGTACATTTACACAATCAATAGCATATACCACATCGACAACAGTCTTGGGAGCTCTTGAGAGGGTTGATTGGGACCCCAATGGGTCTCTCTCTCTCTCTCTCTCTCTCTTTTTCGTAATAATTGATTGAATAAATCAAATCGAGGAAAAAAAAAGGATAAAAGAAGTAGGAAACATGTCCTACTCCGCTACATGTACCCAATCCAATTAAGCTAACAAGACACTCTCTCTCTCTCTCTCTCTCTCTCTCTCTCTCTCTCTCTCTCTCTACACATCTCTACCTCTCTCTCTCATTTCCTCTCTTCAGGAAATAAAAGGAACCATTATTTATGCTAAAAAGCAATCATCAACGCAAGGAAAGAAGTAAAGATTTGTGGAAGTGTAAAATTCTAGATCTTGTCATCATTTCAGTTCTGTTGCATCTGACATTGGTATCAAAGCTTTGAAGATTTTGCACTAATCCGCTAATCCCCAAAAAGTTTTTTTTTTCCTCTCGTGTTATTGGTTGTGTTTGCAGCACTTTGGTGATACTCCTCCTCGTCACTAAATGACACCTCCCCAGGGAGGTGGGATCAATGGCCCACAGTAGGCGTCGCGAGGCGGGTGCAATCCGGGCCGTCTGATCGACATTTAAACTAGGTGTGAACTAATCGTGAACTTGGAGATATGTGTACCACACCAAATTTGGTGTGAACTCGACGTGAACACGGTGTGAACTAGGTGTGAACTGGGGAGGGCCTGCACACCACACCAAATTTGGTGTGAACTCAGTGCGAACTCGGTCTGAACTAGGTGTAAACCTGTCCGCGACGCCGTGATCTATAAGCTTATCCCACACACACCTTTCAACAAGCGCGCGTTAGCTTAGTGGTTAGAGTTAATCCCGTGGGGGAGAGGGTAGTGGGTTCAAGTCCCGGATCCGAGAAAGTGGGAATCTTTTGCATTTCGTAGGCAATCCAACGGTCACGATCAACTGGTGATCGTGAGCCATCGATCCCACCTCCAAATGGAGGTGTCAATTAGTGACGAGGGATACTCCTCCCACTTTTGGAACAATAGGCCTGCCATAGCGCATGGGACCGCACACCTTGAGTGTCAAAAAACAGCAACTAATTGTATACCGAGTGTTTCATGCGGGCTGCACGGACGAGGGGGTAGATAGTCTCCCTCAGATTAGTTTGCGACCTTCCTTGAACCAAGAGTAGAATCCTTGCATGGTCAAGACTCGTAGCGGTATGGAGTTCCCCTGTCGGATCTCCCCACGAGTCCTCCCCCTACCCCTCCATCCTTGCCACCAAATTCATGGATTCCATGATGTGGATGATGATGAAGATGATGATGCGGCAAGAAGAAGCACACCGACAAGAGTGTGGATGCGGAGGAGGCACGTCGACAAGAGCGTGTGGAAGTGGTGGAGCGAGAGGAACATCGATTTGTGGTTGAAGCCAAGGCTTGTAGGCAGGAAACGGAAGCTACGCGTGATTTCATCATGACGTTGGCGGTCCGGTCAGATACCTCTTCTTTGGAGCCGGATTATGAAAAGGTTGCCAAGACCATCGCGGAGGCAACCAATGCTATACGAACGACCAATGCTATATGAGCGCGAGGTTGACGCCGAGGCTTGTAGGCAAGAAACGGAAGCCATGCGTGAACTCATCATGATCTTGGAAGGATGACTGGATGGAGGAGGAGGAAGCCCACAAGGTGGTCTATTCTGAGTCTCTTGATTCCCCCTCTCGAGCTTTGTTGGGAGGAGTTTGAGGTCGATCTAAAGACTCGCTTCTTGCCTCCGCAGTACCTGAAGAAATTGGAGGAGGATTTTTGGGCTTTGTCTCAACAAGGTAAACCTGAGATGTTGTATGCTAACTGCGAGAGAGAGAGAGAGAGAGAGAGAGAGAGAGAGAGAGAGAGAGAGAGAGAGAGAGAGAGAGTCCACATGAAGCGGCGGAGTTTCGCTTCTAGATGCAGTGGCCCCAAAGACTGGCGCCCCTTTCCGTATTTCTTTCTTGATTGCCCATCACAAAGGTACAACTTCCGAGGGTCCAATTCTTTGCGACTTTGTGTCCAAATGCTCTGCTAGAGAGTGGCCCCAAGAGTTCGTTATAAACAGCTAAAGGGATTCCAAAAGCAGAGCTCCAAAAGTAATAATCTCATTTAAAAGCTTGGTGCTTAGAAGCTAGGCGCAAATTTGCCATCCATGCGGCCCTTCCATGTCAGCATCAGCCAAAGCACAGCTATGCCATGTGTTATTCTTGATGCGTCATAAGATGGGTGACAAGAGCATCGAAAAGAGCATATTCCATTGGTGTGAGAAGGAAATCCGAATGAGGTAAGAATTACGTGTAAGGATGCAAGCACATGAATAAAGATGGGCTCTGAGAAGCTTTGAATAAAAGCAGGATGTTTTTGAGTGCTTTCCGGGAAAGCAGATGCTTTCTTGCAAGGATATCTATGTCTGCATTGCATTTGTGCATGAGGTTGCATCGAGGACGCCTGGGAGTGCTGTGTAAGCATTAGTTTTCAACTCACAAGTTTCTACGTAGTTTTTGAACATGTTCACGCTTATTGTAATAAGTGGCCCGTTACCCACTTGATAAGTGGGCAGCCACTAATTAAATTAAAGCAAAATAAAAGGAGGTGCTTCCCTTGCTGGCTAAAAACAACCCACGATTAGCGATCTCTCTCTCCCCTATAACTATTTTCAGTTGGTCGCTCACCTGCTATTGTTCACAGAAAAAGCGGCTGCCTCCTTTTCTATTCTTGCCACCTCCCGAGCCCTATAAAAGCAACAATTTAAACCCCACTGTCAACATATGTAGCCAGCGCTAGGACAATGAGACTCTGTCGCAACGGAATCACAAATGCTCACGACAAGTTTGCGTACATAGGTTGGTTTCCGTGTCAAGAGCCACATGTATTGGTTGTGCATATGATCTATGCTTCTTTGCTATTGTGTTTGTGATTTTGTAGCTACTCCATCATGGAGATGGGAACAAGGAGGCTTTGGCCTACGTTGAGAGATTCTAGAAACGGAATCCGGAACGGTTTGGAGTGTCACAAACTAGTGACGTGGCTGCTGTACACACACACACTCCCGCCCTGGCTGAATTGCCGACTGCAGTGACACGTGGCAGTGCACCATACGGACAGGCCCGTGTTTTGCGGCACAGTTCACGGAATCCGTATAGCTGACGTGACAAAATTGCGTATGGAATTGCTGGTAGATTTTTGGGGCTGCTTTTTGGCTACGCAATTTGCTAGAGAGAGAGAGAGAGAGAGAGAGAGAGAGAGAGAGAGAGAGAGAGAGAGAGAGAGAGAGAGAGAGAGAGAGAGAGAGAGAGAGAGAGAGAGAGAGACTTTTGCTTCATTTACTCAAGAGAGCTTGTGAGAGAGAGAACATGCTTTTATTTTTGAAAGCTTTTGGGACAGCTTTTGGGGCTCTGCTTTTGGCATCCCTTGTAATCTCTTTATAAGCGTTGTTGGGCTCTCATTTCTCAGAGCATCTGGACGCAGAGTCTAAGAGTGTGTCCCAACCACTCAGTGTACTTTGTGCAACAGATTAATAAAAAAAGAAGTATTGAAAGGGGCTCCAGTCTTTGGGGCCAATATCTCTAGGCACGGAACTCCGTCGGGCCATGTCGAATCAATTGTGAACTGTGAACTGTTTTGAAGTGAATTCTTGTCGTGTCACGGTAGAATCTTGACTTGGAGTGTCCAAGTCTGTTACATGGAGAGCTTCTGTGCTCTTCTGGTTCCCATCAATGTTGATCTTCTCCTTTCTCTCTTTTTGTCAAGTTCTATTTATTTTTCAGCTTATTAATTGCTTGTGTACGCTCGTGTTTATGACAGTGGTATCCGAGGATCCATCATGCTCATTGCTTTCCATGTTAGTTTACTCTGGCCATATGTGGGACCGCCTCCAAGTTAGCCTATTGCTGAGGAACCTGTTGAGGTTGAGGAAAAAAAAGTGATACTCCAACTGGAGCAGATCATTCATCATCACGAGCGCCCACTAAAGTCCAGAGAGATTACACAGAAGTATTTGGTCAAGTTCAAGAACTATTGTACTTTGGCAGGTATTAGTTGTGCATAATATCTACGCTTCTTTGCTATGGTTTGTGATTTTGCAGATACTCTATCAAGGAGAAAGCAGCAAGGAGGCTTTGGCTTACTCTCAGGGATTCCGGAAACGGAATTGAGAACGGTTTGTAGAGCTTATGCGCTCTGAGTACAAATCGAAAGGAATCTGAGTTGAGAGCTAGTCTCTCAGGTACCCGAACGGGAAGGAAACGACCATTGAGTCTGAGATTTAGAACGAAGGGACATTAGGTCTTTTTACGAACCCTAACCCCTTGCAGTGCCATGTCACAAACTTGTGGTCTGTTGTTCTTGATAGAGACCCCCGCTTCACTTGTTTATTTGGAGAGCAGTGTGTGAGAATGTGGGCACCATGCTGAAATTATCTTCTTCATTTCATCCACAAACTGATGGATAGTGAGATTACCAGCTCAATGGTTTTGACTTGTTGAAACTTAAAGTGCTATATCTTTGAGAATAAGTCTCATTTAGAGAATTATTTACCATTTGTGGAGTTTACTTATATCAACACTGTTCACACTTCGACTGGGAGTGTGGATATTGCTTGTCCCAAGGTTAAGGAGCTTTTTTGAAGTGTCAAGAGCGGCATAAGAAGGTAGCAGACAACATCGCTGCGACTTAGGAAGGTGATTGGGTGCTTCTTAGATTTAAGAAGGCACGTCCTAGAAAGAAAAAGGGTAAGGAGAGGCTTTTTCTAAAGCTAACTATGCGATACTATGGACCCTTTCTTTATGTAAAGGTTAATGATGTGTCCTTTAGATTGAAGCTGCTATATACTTTTTTTTTTCAAGGAAAAGATCCTTCTATTAGTTAATAAAACTGCTCATAGGGCTACAACCACCTCTACTAGAGAGGGCTACATCAACCATAAGGGGAGACTCTCCCAATAACATATGTACAATGAGGGCTAAATGAAGAGATGGGAGGAGGGAAAAGCCACACAAGTGGACGGTAGTGCCATCTGAGCTCACCCGGACCATCGTGAAGAAACTCCCAAGGCGCCAGAGTCGAAGGAACTCCTCTTTGCGCTCCCGCATGTGGTCGGAGCTGCCTTGAAGTCTCTCGAACTGTCCCCTGAGAGTATGGATCAGCTCCAACCAAAAATCTCGAACAGTCTCCGCTGGTGGTACAAGGCGAGCCTCGAAGTTGCGGAAGCAAGGGCCCGCCAAATGAACCAGAGTGTCAGGCCACCTACAAGCTCCCAACACACCTCTCTCTCATTGCACCACTCTTGTGGGGTAAGCTCTGTAGTAGGCTGGAGTGTAGGTCGACCTCCCTGTACCACTATCATCCTGCTGGTGGAGGATAGCTCAAACTGTAGTGCAGGGCTTGTGAGAGTGGAGCAAGTAGCTGTCCCCCAAGTGTACTGTCGTGCTGTGGAAAGGACTGGCATCAACCAAAGGACCCGAAGCCAAACCTGCCGTGCCATAGGGCAGTCCCAGAAACAATGACGCTAACTCTCCAAAGGATGGTCACAAGCTGCGCATGCTGCCGAAAGGCCACTATGTACTAGCCAGCTCCCCACTGCTGTAGCTCTATGTGCAACTAGCCACTGAAACAGAGTGACTCGCCGCGGATGTCTGGCGTCCCACAATCTCGCTCAAAAGGCTGACAAGAGCTCAACTATGAGACCCTCCTCCTGCCAATGAGGTGCTGCAGTAGGACGAGCCTCTCTCCGTGCTGCCAGTATGTGTTGCCCAGTCGAACAGTGTACTGAAAGAAAGGGACCCTTGGATGATCGTGTCACAAAGTGATGACGTGGCGGACATCAAAAACCCTAATTTCTGCCAGAAACCCTAAAATTCCTGCAAACCCTAATTTTTGCCAAAAACCCTAATTTTCGAAAATCACGGAGGTTGAAATTTTTTTTTTTTTTGTTTTTGGAAAATAATAAGCGACGCGAATTTTGCTTTGAAAAGAAAAAAAAGAGAAAAAGACTCTCTAAGAGAGAGAGAGAGAACTGATGCTTTTTATTTTAAAAGCTTTTGGGGCTCTGCTTTTGGGCATCCCTTGTATCTTTAAATAAGTGGTGAGGGCTTCACTTCTCAGAGCATTTGAACGCAGAGTTTGAGAGTGAAACCCTAACCGCTCTCTTGTACTTTGATGATTGATTAATATAAAAAGAAATACCGAAAGGGGCGCCAGTCTTTGGGGCCAATATCTCTAGGCACGGAACTCCGCTGGGCCAGTGCAAATCTATTGTGATCTGTGAATTGTTTTGAAGTGGTTATTTGGTGCTGCCGCGATTGATTCTTGACTTGGAGTGTCCAAGTCGGTTATAGTGGTATCAAAGCACGGCCAATTTCTCTTCCACGGCCAATTTCTCTTCTACGGGAAATCCAATCCCCGAATTTTTTTTCCGCGGCACCTATGGCTTCAGGCAATGATTAGTCGACTCCCTCTGCATCTGGAGATGCGGGCTGGGATCACAACGAAGATTCAGGCAGAGTATGGCCCGCCTTGGCCTACTTAGGCAGAGCGGCGAGAGATAGAGCGTCGCCAGTTGATCGGCGATGCAACAAAGATGATGCTCAATTTTGCCAAGGACCCGAAGATGGCAAAATATATGAACCAGACCTCTTTGGAAGAGGTACAGACGGAGTGGCAGAGAACCACAACACCACTCCCGAAACCCGCTCTCAAGAAACCTTCTGCCTCCAAGAAATATACGCAGAAGGAACTGGAGAACGTGGTTGATGCACGGATTGCTCAGCTTTTTGACACGCAAAAGGAAGCCAAAAAGCACGGCAAAAAGCAGAAGAAAGGCACTGACTTCCCGGGATATTTGGGTCGTCGGTCGACATTTGACAAGGCAAAGAAAGACGACGACGACAGGTCTGAGAGTTCGAGAGCAGCCGAGTAATGTGGCAGAAAAGGCAGATAGAAAAGCAGAAGTGGTACCACATGGCGTGGGACCTGCACCGAATCGAATGAATGAAAGTACAAACTTTGCCGCTTTTGGGGCAAAGTGAAGGATGAGGACGCTCTTTTGAAGGAGCCAAGGCCAACTTCTTTTCATTTGGAATTGGCGGCTCGATATGGAATTACGCTCGACAGACTGACGCCACAGGCGAAGGTAGTTCGATTGGCACCCGGATGGGATGTTGCCATTACACCGAGCATTGGCAAACTTCGTTTGCAATGACAGGGGTGTTCAGGGCACGCGAGTGTCGTTCTACTCAAGATTCCTTGGTACCACAAGAACTACGCCGTGGTTGACTACCGGCCCAAGAAAGCGACTTTGATAAATGAAGGGCTTAGAGATTGTACTTGATGAACTTCAGTTTCCTACTCATTCTTTTGGGAGAGAACTGAACGATGGATCAACGTTAAATATGTTTTGACCTGATCAAAAGAACGCCGTGATTTTTCTCCACACTCATGCGGATTGCTTTTCAGAGGGCCTGAAGATCAAACCATTGATCTGATACCTGGAAGCACGCCACCGAATCGGCCACCTTACCGTGTGAGCCGAGTACAGAATGAAAAGATTATGAGCCCAGTGAAAGACCTCTTGGAAAAGGGTATTGTCCAGCCTAGTACTTCACCGTATTGCTCTCTAGTGTTGTTGGTTTTGAAGAAAGACGGATCTTGGAGAATGTGCATCGATTATAGAGCTCTCAACAAATCACCATCAAGAACAGATTTCTGATTCCTAGGATCGATGATATACTCGACAAGTTACAGGGATCCTCGTGCTTTAGCAGGATTGACTTGAAGAGTGGATATTATCAGATCAGGATAGCGCCAAGAGATGTCTACAAGACAGCTTTTCGGACGACTTTTGGGTTATTTGAGTTTTTGGTGATGCCTTTTGGCTTAACCAATGCTCCTACGACATTTAACCGGATGATGGACATGATATTTCGAGAGTACAGGCTATTTGTTGGCACTTTCTTTGACGACATCATTGTTTTCTCCAAGAATGAGGCAGAACACAGAGATCATCTGCTTCAAGTCTTTCAGGCATTACGATATCACACGTCAGTGATTAATGCAAAGAAAAGTGAATTTTTCCTACTAGAGATACACTTTTTGGGACACATTGTGTCAGCACAGCAGGAGTGCAAATGGACCCGGCCAAGATAGAGACTATCCGTGATTGGCCCGATTTGAGGAATGTCCATGAAGTTAGAAGCTTCTTGGGACTATGTTCGTACTACAGGCGGTTCAAACGAAAGTTTGCAGAGGTTGCTTCCCCTTTGCATACCTTGACACAGAAAGGAGTACCTTTTTCGTGGGGACCCACAGAGGTGACTGCCTTTCGGACATTGAAAGAGAAATTGACTACGGGACCTATTTTGACTTTGCCGGACTTGCAGAAGTCATTTGAAGTATATTGTGATGCTTGTGGTCGTAGTCTGGGCGCGGTCTTGATGCAAGAAGGCCATGTCATAGCTTACGAGAGCCGTTTGTCCTCTAGGCCGGAGATGATAGCACAGATCTATGAGAAAGAGCTTTTGGCGGTTATCCATGCTCTTGCTCAGTGGCGGCATTACCTACTCGGAGCGGATTTTACTGTCTTTACAGACCATCAGAGTTTGCGCTACTTCTTGTCACAGAAGCAGCTTTCGGAAAAGCAGATGCGGTGGGTGAACATCTTGTCACAGTTCCACTTCCAGATTGTCCATGTGCAGGGATAGAAGAATGTGGTGGCAGATGCTTTGTCTCGGAAACCGTTGGTTCTGGCTGTTTCCGCGATACATCATAATAGCCCTGAGGATATGGTCGATTAGTATGCCACAGATACAGATTTTGCAGATATTTTCACACGGATACGGGATGGGGAGACAGTAGCTGGATACTCCCTTCGGGAAGGCTACTTGATGAAAAAGACTATCTTGTGCGTTACACAGCTGTTGAGGGATAAGGTTATGACTGAATGCCATTGTCCACCTTTGACGGGTCACCGCGGCATTGCTACCACCATGAAGGGGGTAGAGAGATACTTCTTTGGGCTGAGACTCAAAAAGGATGTGGAAGAGTTTGTGCGCAGTTGCTTGGTATGCCAGAAGGTCAAGTTTGACAGGCATAAGGCACAGGGATTGTTACAGCCTTTACCCATACCTACCCACCCTTTGGGAAAGTATTGCAATGGATTTCATTTTTGATCTCCCAAGAACACAGAATGATCACGATGATTTTCCGATTACATGGCACGTCTGAGACGATTGTCTCCGACAGAGACCCCAGATTTATGAGTTTGTTTTGGAAGGCAATTTGGGAGAACATTGGCACGCGGTTGCAGTTCTCCTCATCGTTCCACTTGCAGACTGACGGGCAATTTGAGATTGCCAATTCAGTGATTTTAGATTTATTGAAGTCTTGTATCTAGATTCAGAAGACTCAATGGGAAAAGAACTTACCTTTGGTGGAATTTGCCTACAATAACACGATACACTCTTCGACGGAGAAGACGCCATGTGAGATTGTTGAAAGTGCTGCGAAGGTTCCATACTTCCTTAGCATGAAGCTTAGATATTTGAAGCGGATGAATATTCGCGAGATTTGGATACGGCTTTTGCCAAGGTTCGCGAGACTTTGCAGGAGTCTCAAGAACGACAGAAAAAGGCAACGGATCGCCATCGTCGCGACTTGAAACTGAAGGAGGTTGATTGGGTGCTCTTACTTTTGAGAAGGCACGTCTAAGAAAGAAAAAGGGAAAGGAGAGGCTTTTTCCAAAGCTTAGTATGCGATACTACGGACCTTTCCAGATCACTGACAAGATAAATGATGTCTCCTTCCGATTGGAACTGCCAGATACTTGGAGGATTCATAATGCATTGCATGTGAGTCTCTTGAACCCTATTAAGGGTGATGTGCCTGATGGTGAGGAGTCTGATGAGCAACCCGAAGTGGAAGAAAACGAGGAGATCCTTGTTCCTGAACAGATTTTGGCACATAATGATACGAAGAAAGGTAAAGTCCGAAGGCGGTTCTTGGTTAAGTTCAAGAACTTTCCTGCATTTGATGCGAAGTGGATGGAGGAGGAGGACGTAGGAGATACTCCTCGGATTGTGAAACTTTACCTCGATGTTTTGGTTTAGCATAGTCAACTTTAAACAGAACCCAGAAATTCAGCTTGGCCGGAGATCTGGTGCAGTGGGATGCACAAGAGGGGAGTCACTCCGCTCCCTTGTCAAGAGATGCCTCGATTTTGATACTAAAGTCACCGATGTCTCTTTGAGCTTCAAGGATACTGAGAGCTGACAGTATTCTGCTCGATGACTTTATGAAATGGAATTCCTGATAATGATACTGATTTGTTCTTGACTTTTTTTGAGTGCAGGAACTGATAGCCGAAATGACTGCAGCATTTTGGTCTGATTGATCTCGAATAGACATGGTTGCAATAGGGGTTAGTGAATCGGACATCGATGAGGTCCCGATTGGACCTAGATGTGATTGCTAGATACATTGCCGATAAATCATGGTCTAAGATCCGAATGAATGTTGAATGATGTCACAAAGTGATGACGTGGCAGACAACAGAAACCCTAATTTGTGCCAGAAACCCTAAAATTCCTGCAACCCTAATTTCTGCCAAAAACCCTAATTTTCGGAAATCGCGGAGGTTGAATTTTTTTTTTTTGGAAAATGATGAGCGACGCGAATTTTGCTTTCGTAAAAAAAAAAAAAAAAGAGGAAAAGACTCTAAGAGAGAGAGAACTGATGCTTTTTATTTTAAAAGCTTTTGGGCATCCCTTCTATCTTTAAATAAGTGGTGAGGGCTTCACTTCTCAGAGCATCTGGACGCAGAGTTTGAGAGTGAAACCCTAACCGCTCTCTTGTACTTTGATGATCGATTAATATAAAAAGAAATACCGAAAGGGGCGCAGTCTTTGGGGCCAATATCTCTAGGCACGGAACTCCGCCGGGCGAGTGCAAATCTATTGTGATCTGTGAATTGTTTTGAAGTGGTTATTTGGTGCTGCCGCGATTGATTCTTGACTTGGAGTGTCCAAGTTTGTTACAGATCGACTGAGGAGAAAGGGTCCCTCCAAAACCACTGTCCAAGATCCCACTCCACTCGTGCCAGTGGACAACTCTCCCAAGCCCAAAGCCTCCAGTGACCTGTCTCAAGAGCTGCTGTGTCAAGATCGATGACACAAGTCCTCCCGCAGATACCGACTACTCGGATCCTCTGAAAACAACACTCTGTGACCTGTGGAGCCTCTACTAAGACTGTGTAGTCGACCCTCGCCCTCTTATCTTGAAGAACATGGAGGGTACGGTCTCTAATCAAGCTCGAACTGTGATGAGGACCTCCACTTGCATGAAGGTCCCCATCCATATGGGAGTTGCTGTCTCTAGAGGTGTGAGCCACTCAGCTGGTATTGCCTCAGTGATGTCCTGACACATGCTTTGCACCCCTCTCATGCCCTGCAGCTGGATGCTCTGTAACTCCTCTGGCAAACGTGAGAACTGAAGCCAATCCCCTACAGTGCGTGTTGGACCCTCTGCCATGGGACTCTAAGAAACATGAGGCCTACTACCAACCAAGTGGCCTCTCTGAGTGCTGACCATGGGGTTCCAAACAAGGAGCTGTCTCAAGTGCTCCTCCATGCAGGTGGACTGGTGCTGCTCTAGGCCTCTCCGCAGCTACTCCCAAGAGCGAAGGAGGCTCATAGCGAAATGATCCTCCAGTCTCCTGCTAAAACCAACTCTGCGCATCTCTGTAAAGATCCATTTGATGGAAGGTCTCCAAGGGCCTCCTGCTTGAGGCACTCGAGCTCTAAGCCGTTGAAGCAAAAACTCCTTCCAGGGCTCCTCTCCTTGAAGCCGTCCTTTGACCACAAACTTCCCAAGAAGGGCTCTGCTGTGTTGTGCTGGGTCTATGATTCCCAACCCCCCTTGACCACAAGGTAGAGTGATGACCTGCCATGTTACTTTGGCCTGGGCTATTTGAGTGTCACGCCTTGACCAAAGAAAGTTCTTGATCCGCCTCTTTACCTGGCTGATGCAGGAGCTTGAGAAGATCCAACAAGATGTGATGTACCTAGTAGCCAACAACACTTGGTTGGTCACTATAACTCTGCCTACCAAAGAGCGTCGTGCCGAACTCCAATGTAGCAACTTCCTCCTGATGGACAGGAGGAGGGGAGCCCAAGTAGCGAACTGCAGTCCCTGGGGGAATCCATCTAAAACCCTCACCTGGCAATCAATCAGGCGTAGGAGCATTGCCAACCCAGAAAGCCACTGTCTTCCTCTAGTCGATCAGTGCGCCTATTGCACAACAAAAAGTCTCAAGAGCCTGCTCACACCTGTGTAAGTTGGCCTCCTGGCCCTCCAAGTACAAAGCTGAGTCGTCTGCAAACTCGGCATCCAGTAGCTCCTTACCCCGGATAGGGAGCACTAACCCACGTAGACCAACCTGCTGTGAAACCAAGAATCTGCTCATCGCCTCAGCATAGAACAGAAAGAGGAAGGGGGCTAGAGGGTAGCCCTGTCTGACTGAGCGTGTGAGCATGAAACGGTCTCCTCTCCTGCCAAAAGCACTTGACTGTGTGCACGCCTGGAGAGAGCTGACACACCTCTGATCCAAGCATTTGAGAAGCCCATCCTACGTAGAGTACCCTCCAACAAGTCCCAGTCAACTCTGTCGTAGGCCTTCTCAAAATCGAGAAGAAGTATCACCAAATCCTCACCTCGGAGACGTGCGAGGGCAGACGCCTTCCAAAAAGTGAAGATATTGTCAAGGATAGTGTGCTCCTTGACAAAACTTGTCTGGGTCCCATGTATAATGCTCTCTAGAAGTGGCTGAATCCTCAAACTCAGAGCCTTGGCTAGAATTTTGTAGGCTGAGTTGAGGATGGTGATGGGCCGTCACTGTCAAATCTCATCCAAGGAGCTACCCTCCTTGGGAATGAGGTAGATGAAGCCCTCACTCATGCTGTCAGGCATCTCTCCTGTGTGCAAGATGTATTGAAAAGCGTTGCAAAGGTCTGAGCCCAGTAAGTTCGAGTACTCCAGGAAAAAACTGGGAGTCAAACCACATCTCCTCAGTCATAAGACAAGGCATCTGTGCCCAAACTTGCTCTCTGCATGCATCTTGACACTCTGACTGAGGCTCTGCTGACAGCAGGTCACGATAAAAGTTAGTAGCAACTGCACGCATATCCTTTGTTTCTGAAGCAACTGACTCGTTAGGTCTCCTCAATTGGCTGACACTGGTGTGCACATGATGAGGTTCCACTTCCTCAAAGGAAGACCCAGTCACCCTGTCACCCACGTGAGTCCATTGAGATGCTTGTCGATGGAAAGCAAACTCATGACGCCTCTCCTCTATGCTGGCAAGCTCCTGGCGAGCCTGCTGCAATTGCTCCTTCAACCAAGGACTGTTTGGATGCTGCTCCTGCATCCTCTGCAAGGAAGCAACGCCCCGTTGGAGACGCTGCTGCTCCTCCCTTGCTGCTGCCAAGTGGGCCGTAGAATCCTAGAGAAAGAAACGACTAAGCTGAGCAAGTCCAAAGGCCACTCTGTCTGCAGGAGAGTCCTGTGTGTCCAAGCCCTCTGTCCAAAGAGCCACCCACTCGCTCTTTGAGCTCGGAGTCCAACAAGATCCTCTGAGGGATGCGTAGCATCGTGCTCCCCCTCCTATGTCTATCTGTCACCGTGAGGATCACTGGTGTGTGGTCCGAAAAAGATGTCCCAGCCAAGATGCAAACTGACCCACCTAAGTAACAAATGCAGTCACTAGCGTAGAAGCGATCTATCTAGATAGATTTACTCCTCCAACTCTGTGATCATAGCGAGAGAAAGCCAAGCTGTTGGGGGGTCTCACAATACTTGAATGTTGTTAAACATCAGAAACCCTCGTAGTCATACATAGCCGCTCCCAAGCTGCCAGCTCAGCCCTGTGCACCTTGACATAGCCACCTCCAATCCGATCAGAGGGTCCTCCAACATGTTGAAGTCCCCTCCAACACACCACTGCTTTGCATGCGGAAAAGACTCCACAACCTGAGACCAAAACTCTGCCGCACGTTTCCGCATTGGGAAGCAAACATCAAGCGTTTTCTCTCTCTTCGATTTCAGCCGACGCTCTCTCTCTACGATTTTCAGCCGTATGCTCTTTCTCTCTTCTCTCACTACAGCCCACAACTTCTTGATGAAGCTTTGAGATTGTGAGGGTCTCGTTTTGCGATACAGCAGGGATTAGTAGACAAAATCAATTACAGAAGAAAGGGGCATTTTACAGGTGGCTGAAATTTCAGCAATTTCATAGCATATTGATGCTTTACAGGTGGAAATTGCACTTACAGGTTGAGAAAAAATTGGGGCTTTTGCTGAAATTGATGAAATTTCAAAAATTAGACCGTCAAAATTTGAGGCTTTTGTTGCAATATCACTACTTTGCAGACATTGGTGCATGTATTGCAATTTGTGGACAGTTTGAGCAGAGAATTTGCGGTTTGTTCTTGAGTTTTTCAAGAAATTACGAAAAAACGCAGGTTTATACGCATCGGAAAGCTTATGTATGCGCACATTTATGTATTTTACATGCGGGATGCTCGCCATTGAGTTGATGTATTGCTGAAAATTTATTTTGCAGCAGCTTTTAATCCATTTGCAGATTTGAGGTTGATGCATATGCATTTTGGTTATATTGCTGAAGTGAGAGTATGCATGCAAGGATTGTATTTCCTATTTGTGTGCTGAAATTTCAGCTTTTATTGTTGAAATTTATGCTTCCTTACTGCTATACACTTGTGGTAAAGTGCCGGTAACAATTTGTTACCATCTCTTGCTCTTCTACACTGAGTATTGAGCCTGTAAGAGGCTCAAATCTCAGTTTTCAGCCTGCTGTTATAAAAATACAACAGTGAATTTTTGAGTCTTTTTGCACCGAAATGGCCTCTAATGCATCTACAAGCAGTGAGTCGAAGTCTTTTCTTGAAATCAAAAGGTTTGATGGCTCTGGCTTTGACTTGTGGAAAGATAGAATGTAGGGAATCCTATTTCTGAAAGATTGCGATGATGCAATTTTGGAAGTGAAACCTGCTGCTTTGTCAGATGAAGATTGGGCTACGCTTAACAAGAAAGCGATTGCTTACATCAAGATGGCGGTGCCTGATGATGTGCTCACGGACATTAAGCGTCTTGACACTGCTTATGCTATGTGGAAGAGTATGAGAATACAACTCCTGTGAATCAAGTGCATCTTATGCGAAAGCTTGTAAACATGGAGTTGGATGAGTCGAAGCTTGCATCTGAGCACTTGAGCCTGCATCTGAACACTTGAGTGCTTTCACAGGTGTCTTGAGTCGATTGCAAGACTCTGGTTTGCAGCCTTTTGGTGATAAGCTCAAGGCTATCCATAGTAACATGGAACAGCGGGTGGGGACGGCAAAAGTTAGGGAACAGATGAGGGTCAGAACGGAAAAAAAAGAGTTTTTTTGGCATTTTTTGATCTACACATGCTACACACATAGAGCATCACTTTGACCACAAATTTACACTGAATAGACCAAAGAACATGAGTCATATAGACGCAAATGTGCATATAAAACATCGAGAAATGAGGACCCAAAGGGTGGCTTTTATAGCCATTGGGGTGCTTCAAAGTTCAAAAATATGGCTGTTGGAGAGGAACTGGCCATTAGAAACGATTAGTTCTTCAATTTTTTTAAAAAGTTGACTGTTTGACTGTTGTCCCGTGCCGTTCCTTGCCGTCTCCGGGACGTTTTGGCTGTGTTCCCACTTGGCAGGCAGTTTGCTATCCGTCTCCACTCATCCCCGTCCCGGAACTGAGTGTCCCCTGTCTCTAGGCTCCGTCCTCTGTTACTATGAGGCTATCTTCTTATTGATGACTTTGCCTGACAGTTGGGAAGCTTTGGTTGTCTCTTTGAGCAACAATGCTGCTTTGACATTTGATGGTGTACGAGGTTCTATTCTCAATGAAGAAATTAGAAGAAAGACTAGCGGTGAAAGCAGCGGGCCAACGTATAATGTAAGAGGCAGGTCTGAAAAAAAGAATAATGCAAACAATAGAGGCAAGAACAAGAGTAAGAGTAGGGGTAAGTCCCAGGATGTTACATGCTATCAATGTGGATGCAAAGGGCATAAAAAGCCCGATTGCAAGTACTACAAGCAGGAACTTGAAAGAAAGAAACAGCAGGGCAAGAAGAAGAAGGATTCTAATCATGCTATAAGTGATTGATGCACGACTCTTCTTCCAAGGAAGTTGCAAAGGCAAATTGGCTTCTTGCTTCGAGTGTCTGTCATGAAGAAAAGCATTGATACGGATGATGCACTTGTTGTTGACTCATGCCTTCATGATGATAGTGTGGCAATGGCTAGTGATATGTATATCACAAAACCAGAGGTAATTGATGCATTACTTTCAGCACATGATGGTTTGTCACAATCATGGATAGTAGACAGTGGTGCCTCGTTTCATGTTACTCCATCTTTGGAGTCTTTTGCTTCATACATTGCAGGTAATCTGGGTAAAGTTTACTTGGGCAGTAATCATGCATGTGAGATTGAGGGCGTTGGCACTATACACTTGGCGCTTGAAAATGGTCAAGAGCTGATTTTGCATGATGTTAGGTATGTACCTGGCATCGAGAAAAGTCTACTTTCGGTTGGGCAGCTAGATGTGAAGGGTTATTACACTATGTTTGGTGGTGGCTGTTGGAAAGTGCATAAAGGCTCTATGATGATTGTAAAGGGTAGCAAGAAGGGAACTCTTTATTATTTGCATTGCAAGGCTTTACGTGGCAAGTTTTTGGCTGTGGCTGAAGTTGATTCTCACAAGGAGCTTTGGCACAAAAGACTTGGCCATATGAGTGAAAAAGGGCTTGATGTTCTCTCCTCTTTGGGGAAGTTTGATGTAAAAGGCCCTGGCCTTGATTTTTGTAATGATTGTATCTATGGAAAGCAAGTGAAGTTCTCTTATTCCTCTGGTGTCGCTCGCAAATTGCATGTTCTTGATTTAGTACATTATGATGTTTGCACTATGCATGTGAATTCACATAGAGGTGCACGGTATTTTGTGTCTTTCATTGATGATCACAGTAGAAAGACATGGGTGTATATACTAAAAAGTAAAAGTGATGTACTTGACTCATTCAAGAAGTTTCATGCATTTGTGACCACACAAAAGGGCTTTAAGTTAAAAGCTATCAGGACGGATAATGGAGGAGAGTATGTATCACGTGAGTTTAACAGTTCCTATGAGATGTACGGTATTAAACGGGAATTGACAGCCCCTTATATCCATCATCTAATGGTGTGGCTGAAACATATAATCGCACAATTTGTGAGAGAGTGAGATGCATGTTCCACGGCTAATCTCCCTCAAGAGTTTTGGGGAGAGGCTCTTAAAACCGCAATTCATGTGCACAATTGCTCTCCGAATCGTGCCTTAGATAATGGCATCCTTGAAGAGGTTTGGTATGGCAAACAGGCTTCATATGACCATTTACGAGTCTTTGGTTGCGATGCATTTGTGCATGTACCTATTATCAGAGGACCAAACTTGACATGAAATCTATCAAGGACATCCTCATGGGATATGGAGATGAGGGAGAGATGGGTTACCGAGTTTGGATACCTCAGTACAAGAAGATAATACGCAGCCGAGATGTAGTTTTCAATGAGGTAAATTGCTGAAACATGCTACACATGTAGACATTGACAAAAAGAAGGTCAAGTTTTAGCAAAATCAGCCAGCCATAAAACCATCTTTGGCTGAAAATTCAACTCTTTTTGATGCTGAAAATGAGCAGCAACCTACTGAGCAATTGCCAGAAGACAAAGGACAACAAAGAGATGCATAAAGGGGTGTTTAGGGCACGAGGACTTCTACGTAATGCCCTTGGGAGGTTGTGACGTCCTCCTTGAAATCCCTTGGTACCATAAGAACAATACCGTGGTTGACTATCGATCTGACAAAGTGACTTTGACAAATGAAGGGCAAGGCAAAGAGATTGTACTTGATGAAACTCAGTTTCTTTACTCAATTTTTTTGGAGAGAATTGAATGATGATTGAAGGTCGAATATGTTTTGAGCTTGATAAAGAACGCTAGGATTTTCTCCACACTCATGCTGATTGCTTTTCGGAGGGCTTGCTAGGTGAGTTGCCACCAACTCGTCCTAAGGATCATACTATTGATATGATACCTTGAAGCACACCACCGAACCGGCTACCTTACCGTGTGAGCGAGCCCAGAATGAATCCAGTCGAGTACTTCACCTTACTGCTCTCTGGTGTTGTTAGAAAGACGGATCTTGGAGAATGTGCATTGATTATAGAGCTCTCAATAAAATCACCATCAAGAACAGATTTCCGATTTCGAGGATCTATGATATTCTTGTTAGACTATAAGCATCCTCTTGTTTCAGCAGGATCGATTTGAAAAGTGGATATCATTAGATGCGAATCGTGTCTGGAGATGCCTACAAGACAGCTTTTCGGACGACCTTCGGTTTATACTTTTAAGCTAATGATGGATAGGATTTTTAGAGAGTACAGAATCTTTGTTGGCACTTTCTTTGATGACATTATTGTCTTCTCCAAGAATGAGGCAGAACATAGACATCATTTGGTACAGGTCTTTCAGGCATTGCGAGATCACAAGTTGGTGATTAATGCCAAGAAGAGTGAATTTTTCGTACCGGAGATGCACTTATTGGGACACATCATCTCAACAGAGCAGGAGTGTAGATGGACCCGGCCAAGATTGAGACTATACGTGATTGGCCCGATTTGAAGAATGTCCATGAAGTTAGAAGCTTCTTGGGCTTATGTTCTTACTACCAGCGGTTCATTAGAAAGTTTGCAGAGGTTGCTTCATCTTGATAGAGAAAGGAGTCCCTATCTCGTGGGGACCCACAAAGGTGACTATCTTTCAGACATTGAAAGAGAAATTGACTACAAGACCAGTTTTGACTTTGCCGAATTTGCAGAAGTCATTCGAGGTATATTGTGATGCTTGTGGCCGTAGTCTGGGTGCGGTCTTAATGCAAGAAGGCCATGCCATTGCCTATGAAAGCCGATTGTTTTCAAGGCCGGAATTGACAACACAGATATATGAGAAAGAGCTTTTGGCGGTTATCCATGCTCTTACTCAGTGGCGACATTACCTACTCGGAGCCAACTTTACGGTCCTTACAGATCACCAGAGTTTACGCTACTTCTTGTCACAGAAGCAGCTATCGGAAAAGCAGATGCGGTGGGCGAACATCTTGTCACAGTTTCACTTCCAGATTGTCCATGTATAGGGACAAAAGAATTTGGTGGCAGATGCTTTGTCTCGGAAGCCGTTGGTTCTGGCTATTTCCGCGATACACCATAGAAGCTTCGAGGATATGGTTGATCAGTATGCCACAAATACAGATTTTGCAGATATGGGGAGGTAGTAGCGGGATATTCCATTTGGGATGGCTACTTGATGAAGAAAACGATGTTGTGCGTTACACAGCCGTTGAGGGAAAAGGTTTTAACCGAATGCCACTGTCCACCATTTACGGGTCACCGCGGCATTGTTACCACCTTGAGATGTGTGAGAAATACTTCTTTTGGCCGAGACTCAAGAAGGATGTGGACGATTTTTTTTGGAGCTGCTTGGTATGCTAGAAGGTCAAGTTTGACAGGTATAAAGCGCAAGGATTGTTACAGCATTTACCCATTCCCACCCGCCCCTGGGAAAGTATTGCTATGGATTTCATTTTTGATCTCCCAAAGACACAGGGCGGGCACGATTGTATCTGGATTGTTATTGACAGATTCAACAAACAAGCTCATTATATTCCGGTGAAGAAGCAAGTCAAGCCGGATCACTTAGCGAGACTGTTCATTGCCCAGATATTCATATTACATGGCATGCCCGAGACAATTGTCTCTGACAGAGATTCCCGATTCACGAGTTTGTTTCGAAAGGCTATTTGGGAGAACATTGGCACATGGTTGCAGTTCTCATTATCTTTCCACCCGCAGACAGATGGGCAATCTGAGATTGCAAATTTAGTTGTACTCGATTTATTGAAGTCTTACATCTCGGATCAGAAGACTCAATGGGAAAAGTATTTGCCCTTGGTGGAATTTGCCTACAATAACACGATTTACTCTTCGATGGGGAAGGCGCCATTTGAGATTATTGAAGGCTGGCACTGGTGTGTGCATGGCGTGGGCGCACCGTCTCAAAAAACTCCCCAATAACTCTGTCACCCACGTGGGTCCACTAAGATGCCTGTCGTCGATGGAAGGCAAACTCATGCCGCCGCTCCTCAGTTCTAGCCACCTCTTGTCTAGCCTGCCGCTCCCTTAACCAAGGACTGTCTGGATGCTGCTCCTGTATCGTGGCTAAACGAAACAATGCCCCGTCGGAGACGCTACTTCTTCCCCCTGGCTGCAGCCAAGCGAGCTGCCGACACCTGGAGGAAGAAGCGATTGAGTTTAACCAGGCCAGAGGTCACTCTAGCAGTTTTTATCAAACGCCACCACCCAACCAAGTATTAACGAAGATAAGAGACCCTCTTGCACTTTTTATAGACAATTCAAACACCACCACCCAACCAAGTATTAACCAAGATAAGAGACCCTCCACTAGCTCTCTAAGCTCTAGATCCAGCAAGATCCTCTTAGGGATGCGTACCATCGCACCCCTCCTCCTCTGTATGTCTGCCATGGTGAGAATCACCGGTGCATGGTAGTACCTACCAGGATGCAAACAAATCTCCCCATGTCACAAATGTGGTCATTGGCGTAGAAGGGATCTATCTGAGATAGATTCAGTCCTCCTACTCATTGCTAAGAGCGAGAGAATGACAAGCTTTCTAAGGGCCTCACAAAGCCAGAGTGCTGCCAAACATCTGAAACCCTCAAAGTCATACATATGCGCTTTGTAACCAGCTTGGACACTCCAAGCGAGAATTCAATAGCAACACAACAACATAAACTTCAAAATTACTGAACTTTAATGGAGAGAGGTAGGTGTCCTGAAGGTTCCACTCTTCTTAAGCACGAAAGATAAGATTTTTGAAGCCGACCAGTATACGAGGGACTTGGACACAGCTTTTACCAAGGTCCGGGAGGCTTTACAGAAATCTCAGGAAAGACACAAAAAGGCAGCAGATCGACATCGTCGTGATTTGAAATTAAAGGAGAACGATTGGTGCTCTTATGTTTTGAGAAGGCACGCCTGAGAAAGAAGGAGAAAGGAGCGGCTTTTTCCAAAGCTTAGCATGAGATACTATGGACCGTTCCAGATAAAAGAAAAGATAAATGATGTCTCTTTAGACTTAAGCTGCCCGATACTTGGAGGATTCACAAAGCCTTTAACGTGAGTCTCCTTAAGCTTATTAAAGGCGATGTGCTTGATGATGGGAAGCCAGATGAGCAACTTGAAGTGGAGGAAAACGAGGAGATACTCGTTCCAGAACGAATATTGGCACATAAAGATAGAAAGATAAAAGGTAAAGCGATAAGACGGTTCTTGGTTAAATTCAAGAACTATCCCGCATTGGATGCGAAGTGAATGGAGGAGGAGGACTTGGCAGATACTCTTTAGATTGTGAATTTTTACCTTGAAGCATTCGATTTAGCATAGTCTACTCTGATAGAACAGCTATTTCAGCTTGGGCGGAATTTGGTGCAGTGGGCTTGCACAAGAGGGGGAGTCACTCTACTCCTTTGTCAATGGATTGCTCCGATTTTTGATAATAGAGTCATTGATGTTTCTATTGGGTTTCAGGGATATTGTGAGCTGACAGCATTCTGCTGTAATGACTTTAAGATTTGGAATTCCCGATAATATGATACTGATTTGTACTTGACTTGTTTAAGTGCAAGAACTGATAGACGAAATGACTGCAGCATGTCGGTTTGATAAATCTCTATAGACATGATTGCAATAAGGATTAGTGAATCGGGCATGTGAGAGGTCCCGACTGGATCTAGATGCCATTGCTATATACGTTGCCGATTAATCATGGTCTGAGATTGGAATGATTTTTGAATGTGATTTGTCATGTGATGTCCTGTGATGTCAAGTGATATGTGACTGTCGATTGGTACATGTGCTAGATGTGTTACTCCTAGTGCGTTGGTACTAACAGTTAATGTCTGCTAAGATGGTTTCTGGCCTCTGTCTGTTTTGCAGGCGTAATCGAGGGCGATTACAATGCTTTCAAGAGGGGGGGGGTATGTCACAAATGGGTGACGTGGCATGGCCCTAGACACACTTTACAAGTGGGACAGCAGAGGACACACACACACCCCTGTTGGCAGCATCGAGAAACGCAGAGACAGTGCTGATGTGGTAGCTCCCTGATTTGCGACACGAAAAGCGGGACATACCGTACGGAAATTCTATTTTTTGCGTGACAGCTGATGGCGTGGCAAGGCATACAGATATGCAGATTTTACGCTTGCTGAAAAAAATTGGCAGCTTTTGGGAATAAGTTGCTTTATTTTTTAAGGCTTTTGACTTACTCCTTTTGGGACTCTGCTTTTGGGTATCCCTTGTAACTTATAAATAAGTGGGCAGGGCCCTCACTCTTGAGAGCATTTGGACGAAGAGTCTGAGAGTGAGAACCCTCCCACTCTCTTGTACTTTGAACTCAGATTAATACAAAAAGAAATACTGAAAGGGGCACTAGTCTTTGGGGCCAACATCGCTAGGCACGGAACTCCGCCGGGCCGTGTCGAATCAATTGTGAATTGTGGACTGTTTTGAAGTGAATCTCTGCTGTGTCGCGGTAGAATCTTGACTTGGAGTGTCCAAGTTTGTTATAGAGAGGCAGCCACTTGTATGGAATGCATATGTAAGAGATGCAGAAGGCCGTTAGCTAGGTGAGAGGACTCACATTTATTGGGCTAGATAGCATGACAGATCGGCAAGCTCATTACGCCGTTGGTCAGATGATTCCTTGGTTGGGGCACATGTTATAGGAGCAACCTACGGGATTCGCGGGGAGGTTACTGCCCGTATGAGAGAGATCGATGAGGTCATTCCACCTGATTGGCATGCCTTGATTGAGGGCTAGACTCCTTTACCTTCCCATCAAGGATGGTGGGTGTACTTCGATCCCATCTTAGGAGACCCGATTGTTGCTTAGCAGGGGGCTCTAGTCTTAAGGAGTGCCAAGACTGGCCATCATGGATGTCACATCAAATTGGACTTTCAGGGTGAGGTTTTACCTGATCAGAGGCTGACTGCCCATTGGCAGCCTGTTAGAGTGGTTGGCTCTGAGGAGATCATGTGTCGATCTTGTTTTCACTGTGAGGAGGCTCCACTTTCGAGACTATGGATTTGGCAAGGCAAACCCCTTTTTTCAGCTGGACTAGGATCTTGGAGAGTGGCACTGGCCTTCGTTGAGCGATGATGAAGTCCCTCTATCATATTTTGAGTACAGTCTCCCTTGGGAGGAGGTTTCTTTTACGAACCCGGCATACACCTCACCGTCCACAGGTGTGGCAGGATCAGCGCATCCTACCCGCTTTCCAACTACAGTTTTGGTCCTGCATTTGGACCCTCCGGATCAGCTGCAGGATATGTTTTTCCATGTGGATCCTAGCACATGCTGGATTGCCTGTAGGCACTTGGTCGGCAGTCACTGGTCATGATCCGACTTGACAGAGATGTACTATGGAGCCCAAGTATTTGAGGCACTGTTTCTGGGTTTGTCCATATGCACAGCCAGTATGGATGGGTCGTTGTTGTTTGTTGATTAGAGTGGGCATCCATGATGGGTTTGTGACGTGGGGGGTAGTTGCATGGCTTTTCAATTTCCATGGTCACACACCTATTTTCAGGGCTTGTCGATAAATCCAGTCTTCTTGCGTACTCCCATATAGATCAGACACTTTATAGATGATACCGGATGCAGGTCATGAGTTGGATTTCTGCCACCGAGACTCAGTTTTCACCACAACACGCAGCATCACGCTTTGGACCATGTGGAAGGCTCGTGCCCACATTCTGGGCTCTTAGTCCTCCCCTATGTTCACTGTTTTGACAGCCATGTGGACAGAGCTGCTGTATACACTTGGCTCCTCCAGAATGATATGTCTTTCTTCATAGATGGGCGAGATCGTCAGTTCTTTTCCGTCGAGATCATGGCCACATCACATGGCATTATGCACCCCAATAGTGGTTCCTTTTACATTCATCATAGAGGCCACCTTGATGTTTATATAGTTCACACCTTGTTAACCCACTTTTGTACTTCCTCTGGGTGATAGGCCATTGTACACAGAAGCGCGCGTGCGAGAGAGAGAGAGAGAGAGAGAGAGAGAGAGAGAGAGAGAGAGAGAGAGAGAGAGAGATGAAATGTTTATATTAACATCTTTGAAAGGCCAAAATGACCTATGAGACCAAAAAGTTACAATTGGTGAATCTGATATCATGTCTGAGTACAAAAATTACAAAGAACTAACACTGAAACACTAAGGAAAAAGGAAATGAATCTGAAGCTGATTCGGGGGGGTGTTTGGTGGGTTCAAATGAAATCTCTCATCGGTCGCTGTCGAATCTCATCAACCTCCTCCATGGTCAGTACTCTGGTTGGGCGTCTTGCATGTCGAGCTAGCGTGATCTGTATCTTCTGCCGCAGCCTTCGTCGATGGTGGGAGACCCCTCGAGGTCGCGGGCGTCTGGATTTGCCTAGCTGAGTGGCTCGGTCAAGCAACGTATGTCGGGAGAATGTGCACTAGTGCTGCCTATATACCTATCAGGAAGCAGGTCAGCTGGGCCCCTCTCTCGTGCTCTTATATTTTTATGTATCGTAGGAGCATGCCATGCCATCTGCATTCTCACAGCTGCAGTCTAGAGATGGGGACTGCATTGGGATCACGAGGGCCTTCACCAGCAGCTGCCTATATACCTGATAGGATGCGGGTATGCTCTATCCTAGGTGAAGCAGCAAAGTGGTGTAACTCCAACATGCCTCACCTCCTTTGTCCCTCGATGTATGGCCCTGCTCGATGCCTTCCTCAGACACTGCGGATATTGCTGCTCCTAACATGCAATGCAGAGGGTTGCCAGCCGGAGTCTCCATTTAACATCATAGGATTGGTTCCTTGTGGACATTGCTAGCACTGTAGGACTTGTGGTTAGGTGTTGGATTAGTCTTTATAAGGGGTAGAGACGGGTTTAGTAGGAATGTAGGGGCTTTGACAAGAAATTGGGCAGGCTCGTTGTGAACTCTTAGAGCCATTTGGCAACACGATCAGTCTTTGTTCCTCGCTTTGATGAAGCAGGGACAGGGGAACGAGATCGTCAATAAATAGAAATTGATCTAGCCGCCGCACCAATTTACTGGATGCAATTTCAAATGAGGTAGCTTGGCCTCAATAGATAATTTGATTCAGATTGGCTTTTGTCCAAAGTAGCCTACTATCATTGGCTGATACAAGCTAGGAGTCCGCATTGTCCGACAATAATTAGTTTAGGACATGCACGAGGGTTGATTGGCTCTTTTATGGTTTTTTTAACTTGAATACTGTGAAAGAACAGCTTGTTTTTTTTTTTTTTCACTTGAATACTGTTAAATAAGAGCTGATTGTTCTGACAGTGTGTTTTTTTCCTACAGAAGGAATTTGGGAGTCTTGTGGCAGAGTTGGAACAAGGAGTAGCATGAATTTATTCTCTGCTTTTCCTTACAATCCCCAGGGGTGCTCATGTCATCCTCTATAGTGCATTTACTTCATTGTTTTATTGGCAAGGATGGTTGCATCGTGGTCTTTTCTGGCTTCGTTTCGCTTGCTCCAACATTCAGGTGTCATTTCAGTTTTGCCTCAAACATGATTTTCCCTTCTGGAGGACTTATGTAACATAGTGGTCTCTCTCTCTCTCTCTCTCTCTCTCTCTCTCTCTCTCCCCCCCTCACTAGTGCTGACATGATTTGGCAAACTAACGTACTTGCAATGGTAAGGAAACACGATCGACTCGTTTGTGTCTCTTATTTACAGTACTTGCATGAAACATGATTATGTCTCTTATCTGTTGCTTTTCTCGATAAAAAGTGCAAGAGGGTCTCTTATCTTGGTTAATACTTGGTTGGGTGGTGGTGTTTGAATTGTCTATATGCTGGTCCCTGGGGGTAATTTATGCATCATTAACTAAACCTTGTAACTCATATAAGGGAGAAATTTGTGCTTACTTTTTGCTTATATGTTAGTTGTAAGAAATCGAGATAAGCACACGATAAAGTGCAACATTACACAAAAATGCGAAATAAAATGTTTTGATTGGTGCATAGCTGGAATGCCTCCAAGAGAACATTTTGAGTCCAAACCCAAAATGTTGATCTCTATTAATTGCTCTTGTAAAGTCAAAGCATTTTGAGTCCAAACCAAAGAAAAAAAGTGAGTACAAATGGAGAAGCACTATTTCATTGCTACATGTGTTTGAATTTCAGTCACGCCAACTCTCGCGTAACTCCTAATATAGTCCCTTAGTTTCACCAACAATTGTAGCATGTCCGACCCCAAAGCATGACCCCTCCATTTCCACGCCTTACTTCAAGGGCCTTAGAGCCAGCTATGGTGGAAGCTGCTTGAGATGAGTGGAAATATGAAATTTGACTCTTACATTTTCCTCAACTACATGTTCTTCTACTTCGTCTTTCTTCTCCTCTTCTTCTATTGTCTTCTCGTTTCTTTCTCTTTTTTCTTTTGCCTATTGTTCGTAGGATACAAGGAAAAGGAGCATTCATCTTTGGCCATATGTCTATTTCTATTGCCCATTCTTAAGTTTGAGCGAGTTTGGAACAACAGGTTGGTTTGCTATTTCAAAATGGGTTGGTCTTTTTAGTGTCAAGGTACAAGAACCTAGCACATAGACAACTCTAAGAACTGAAACCAGTGAGGTTCAAATGTACAAAACAAAATGGTAAATCTATTTACATAAAAAAAGCACCCAAAAGCCTAAAAAATGGCGACACCACTTAGGTAATGACCGTTTGTACCAAATGAGTAATATTCATTTATATGAAGGGTTTTTGTACAAAATTCTAGTTGTTGGCCAGAGATGCTCTTATCTTGGGACCAAATGCACAATTCCCGCGGCGCATCCTTGCACAAGGCCTTATTTTCATTTCTTCATTGGATTTGCAAGCAAGAAGAGTAGTAGTAAAAAGTAAATTATAAGACAAAAAAGAAAAGTGTCAACAAAAGGATCATACTTTTTAGGCCTTGTTGGCATGTATCTGAAAGGCAAAATTGCAACAATACTAAGTGCGTCAAAATCATGTTTTTCATTGATAAGAATGGTTGTGTTGAGACCTCCATGCTGAGGAATCGTTTTCCACATTACATGCTAACCTTGTTGCATGCAATGTTATATGCAAAACAAAAGATGAGAGTAAACTTTTCCAACCTATTCACTTCAAAATTGTTGCTGTAGCAAAGCCTTTTATACTCCAAATGTCTTTTGATTTTTACATCAATGTACAAAGGTTATTTTCGATTTTGAGTGAACCTACAATTTGCCCAAATTGGAGTTTAGACGAAGAGTTATTGTCAAAATTGTGAACTATTGTCTCGTAGCAATTAGTTCTATGTATGAGTATACAATTTGGTATTTTTCAATTAAAGTTACAAAAACATTTGCGCTCTTAAGAGGAGATTTTTCATTCATGTTTTTGAGGACAAAAACTCTCCTTTAAGAGGGGGAGTAATGTTAGAACAAGAGTAGCGTGGGACATGGTTCTAAGTAAGGTTAGCTAGCGTACTAAGTAGAAGGGTCTCTTAAAGATAGGGCCAAGTATCCTATAAAAGGAGGTGGTTGGGTGGAGATCATCGCTTAGTCTTTATATATATACTCTAATTAAACAGATCTAAAGCTATAAATAGAATCTCTTCTTAGTTACATCTAAAGTAAAAGGGTATCATAACAAGATAACAAACACATTTTGGTTCTTATCAATGAAATTGAGTCACATGAAGATAAGATATCAATTTTTGTTGAAGACCTACCTCAATGATTACCATTATCTAGGGTGATTATACCATACAGTAACTCACAAAGCAATGGACACTGTGTAGAGCACCATATCACCACAATCAAATTGAATAAAAGAAAATTCAAGTATAGGTTGAAAAATTATTGATTTAATTTAACCAAGTAGTTCACCATTTACTGCACCGGTTCTCTTAGTGCAACAATTGCATATGCATCTATAGAGCACTGAATAATATCACCATAAAGAATTGATTTTCTTTTCTTCGTGTTGATGGTTTGTTAGATAAGTTAGTTGCTGTCTTTTTTTTCGTAGATAGATATGAAGTCTGGATATCATAAAGTGCATATCATGGAAAGTGATGTCAACAGAACTGCATTCTTCACACAATTTGAACAAAATAAAATTCTTTAAATGGCATTTGGTTTTGCAAAATACAGCACCTACATTTTTGCCGCATCTTATTGAAGTATGAAGATCGTGTTGAGTGAACGACATGTGTGCCTGACGTCCCAATGTCCGGTCGTCCATTGACTGCACTCTTCCTGCCATTCTGCTCCACCCACCCCTCTTATTTAGTGCCTGCTCTTTCGCATGCACGCAAGGATTGGCTAGTGTGCAAAGATCCACGTTGCTCTGTGTGCAGATTGGAGCTCGATTGGTTCACATTACAGGAGTGAAGGTAAAAACTAAAGAGCTTGGAAGCCTGGGAGCATTAAAAAATTTGCAGCGCTGGAAGATTAAAGCAATACAGCGTTGCCAATATCCAGTAGCATGGTAAATTACGGCTATGCAGAAAATGAGTAGCGTTGGCAAAGGCAGACTGCTCCTGGAAGCAAGCAAATTTATCATCGTTGGTGTTTTTGGCCAGTGTTATAAAAAAAGGAGGAGCTTTTGAGCTATAAAGAGAAGAAAGACTCGGAGCTAGAGACATTTAAGCAAGGGAAGCTTGGAGTGTGTGTACTCCACACACACACACACACACACACACACTTGGCTTTGGAGGCAAGATTGTTGCGAGTGTGTGGAAATGACACACACACACACACACACACACACACACATACATGCGCGTGCGCATCCGATGGTTCATGCTCTTGCTTGGAAAAGAGAGAGAGTGGGATTGTGTGCGTAGTAAACCATTAGCGATTATCTTGCTTCAACGATTTCGCATCAGTGTTCGGCATTGGCGAGGTATTTTCATCCGACGGTGGAAATCGGCATCGACATCGAGCGCTTTTCTCGCCATCGGCTCTCAGCCTCCTCCTGGCGTCAGCACTGTTGGTGACTTTTCTCCGACATAGATTATTTTCCGAAACTCCCAGACTTTGACATCTGGTGAATGGTTCTGTGCTGACTACGGATTATAGCCTCGACATCGATGACCACTCTCGGCCACATACATGCCCTTTCCATGGATATCCGGAGATTTTGGCATCTCTGACGAGCAATGTTTTGACACACAGATATCCAGAGATTTTGACTTCTCTGACGAGCAGTATTTTGACACACGCGGGAGTGCGTATTGATGTATGCTTTATGTGGTTCAAAGACTGATTTTCTTTGATTGTCAGCATAGTCGTGTCGGCTTATCGGTACAAGTGAAGTTATATTTTGCCTTCGCAAAAAATTTCGTGCGTTCATAGATTCCTCGAGCTCCCCATTCATTTTTGTGAGAAGATGTGCATTGCTATATGCGTTTTGGCTGTGATGTATGATATCTGTGGTTTGACCTGCTCTAGCCTGGCTATCACAGGTCTTGACAGTTTACAGGTTTGTAGATGACAGGCATTTGGCAAATTATGGTTTTGCAGCAGTTCACAAATGTGGAAAGTTTATACATATAGGTTTTATGCATATGGCATTGAGGAGTGCGTTTTGAGCTCTGTTGAGAGCGTGTATCTCCACAAGTAGTGTTTGCATTACATTGCACCGGCTTGTGCGCATGTCTTGGTACCGTGTATGTAGGTTATATGCGGTTCCCGCCATTGTACACTTCTATGGAGCCATTGTTGATATGTACAACAGTCTATCTATGTTGAGCATTTGAGAGATTTTTGGGTCAATTTATAATGGTCGAGATCATCTCCTACTTTGACATCTTGGATGCAATTTTTTATTGTTGAGATTTGCATTAAGATTTTACTCATTTTTCAAGGGAGACTTTGTCCGATTGTCCCTAGATTCTCGCCATATGTTGCATGTATCTGGAGTCTCATTCTATGATGGTATAGTGGTCAATTTACTCTCACTTTGACAAATTTTTGTTTCCTTGGACACAAATTTAGTGTTCTTGTATCCACTCTCATACGGGTGAGTTTATAGTATGCTCGTAGTGGCTACAGGTTGATTTATGGTATGCACTATTATCGACCGACGAATATTCTGATTGTGAGTCTACTGCATATAGTTTACAAGTAGTCATTGGTTATAAGTTCTACATGCTTAAGTACCGATAAACGTAGTTGTTGGATCCGCAATATTATTTATGGGATGCGTTTTTGAACACAATGTTTGCTCACGACTAGTGTTTATAGTTATGTGATTTATGCTCAGTTAACGACTGTTTAACCTAGTTTTGAGTTGTTGATACTCTTTGTGCCTACGTTATCACTTGGCGCTTGTTTATGCACGGATTCTATTTTGGTTTAGAGCAGTTGGACACTATTTTCGTACATCTCGTGGTAAAGCTTAGTCGAGCTACGGATTGCATATGTGAGCATTGGATAGATGCAATTTTATGTTTTATTCGGGTTGTGGTCTAGTTATCTCCCACTTTAACGCATATGCATTTTTTTTTCACAGATATGACATCTTGTTTGTGTAACAGGTCATAGTCAACACCGATGATTGGTGAGAGGAGACGACGGTTTCATTCTTGCTGATACATGCATTACTGGCATTGTGGTCACACATGGCACATTAGACGTCGTTGTTTCAAACGTATGAGGCAACGACAAAGATGTATGCGTGATGTAGAGATGATTTTGATACATACTAGAGAGGTAGCTTCATATGGTAGTGACTGTGATGTCATGTTTACCTCTAGTGTTCCTCTTGCTTTTATGTCTGACAAAGATGACACTGATTCCCGATGGCTGTTAGATGAGTATGCAGTGTCCATGAGACATCATGGCGTGAGTGGTTTATCACTTTTGCTAGTGGGAGCCTCGGTTGTGTGTTCTAGCTAATGGATCAACATATGACATAGAGGGTGCGAGTCAGACGTCCGATGTCTAGTCGTCCACTGACTGCACTAATCCTTATTCTTTATATAGATAGAAAAATAAAGAGTGAGGGCTCTTCTTGCCACTTTGCTCCACCCACATATAGTGCCTTCTCTTCTCCTCCTTCTCCCTCTTCCCCTCACGCACGCACACATTCATGCACTCACATTTAGGTCACATTTTCTTTGGTAGTGGGATGTTTGTGGATATAATTTTTATTATTATTAATGAATGGCCTTGACCTTCATGAAATTTTTTCTTTCTGGACTATGAAAGTACTATAAAAGACTCATTCAAAATTTCTCGTGTATAGCTTTGCCACTCAATTTATAAAGAAGAATACATCTTTGAATTGGACAAAGCAACATCACAAATATTTTGGGACTCCAAATATGCATGTACACATGATCCTATTTGCAACTTTTTGATTTTAAAAGACCCTTCTTTCTGGTTACAATTGATGCTAGTGGTTGTGGTATTGGTGTTGTGTTGATGCACATTACTTATGATTAGTAATTTTTAGCTGTTGTGTATGAAATTGTGGAGTTAATGGGATTTGAATTCTTGATTAAAACTGCTTAAAAGAGCGTTTTCCATTTACCTTCACAACCAATAATCTCTGATCGGCGTATTACATGAATATCGTTCAATCAAAAACCACATTATGGAAACAAGGCTGCAAATGCATTGTTACATTCCATCAATTGGTATTTTTTTTTTTGTATATGCAGATGAGCATGAAAGAAGATATGCATGACCTGCCGAGCATGGTTCAAAAACCACTAGTGGACACTCATGTGTCATAAGTGTTGGGATTAAAGCCCAAGTGGCCTCTTATGCGGATATGGCTGGCCGCCCGCCTAACTCACTTTCCTCTAACTCTTTGTATATACTCACATATACTTTGTGAATAATAAGGTATTGGGAGATAACCCTTCTAACAGTTCTCTGCGTACTGTACTGTGTAAGCTCACTGTGTGTGTGTGTGTGTGAGAGAGTCGACCCACACTCCGCTCCGCGACTTCAATTGGTATCAGAGCCTTGGTTCAGTGCGGTTCTGCGCAATCGCGCGCGCGCGCACTTTTCCGGCAGATTCTGGATCTGAAGTTCGAAAATTCACACTCGGCGTTCCGGGAACGTTTCCAGCGGGCGACCTGGGTTTTACCCCCCTTTCGAAGCCGTTTATGCCCTCAGAATTTCGTTCTGAGCACTACAGCAGAAGATAGATTTCAACCGCAAAGAAATCCGTCTTGTGTAGATTGGCAAGCAGGAGGTGGTCGACTTCGACATACATCACTTATTAGTCTTCAGAGCATCATCTATAGACCAGGTACACATATATATCATCAGATATATATATTGCAGTCTGCATTGCTACTTCTTGTGCTTGCCAGGTTCCAGGGGAGGTGTGGCCATACGATGGCTTAACACCACTGGCATGTATTGCAGATTGATGTACTGTGATTGTGGGTCTGCTAGTTGTGAGTCACGCTAGCAGACAGACCGCCACAGCGGTCATAGGACAGTGATTGGTCTATTATAGGATGCATGCTAGTTCTGGGCAGTTTGCTGAGCCATCTGAGAGGGTCGTGTGTGAGGGTTTTTGAAGCCAAGCACTAGGGGCTGGGTTACCCAGTGTGAGGTGGATTAGGTTGCTGGAGTTCCCCTCTACACGCATCCTCTTCGGCGACTTTTATCCCTTAGGATGTATGACTTTGTGTAGACACTGGATTGCATCTTATGCGTCAGGCCGTTGAGGCATTGTTCAGGGTTCAGTCTTGAGACAGATACAGGTTCTGTCATCGCCCAGAGAGGAGACAATGTATGCTTACAGGACAGCATATTACAGAGATTTTTTAGATTTGTCACTGGTCAGCTATTTATGATTGTTTTTTGAGCTATCTTTTGGTTCCCAGAGCTCAGTTTATGGGGGAGACTCTGTCAAAAATTTTCAAAATACTGACAGTTCCTGAGGAGAGGTGTTCAGCTTGTTGATTACAGCTTGTTTACTGTGTACAGAGGCCAGTTTACAGGGGAAACTCTGCCGGATTTTTCTCAGGAGTAAGCAGTTTGGCAGATATGGCATCTTCTCAAAGTGAGACTCTTTACAACATAAAGAAGCTGGATGGCACAAACTTTCCATTCTGGAAGAAGCAGATTTGGTAGGTTTTGGTGCAGAAAAAACAAGTGAAGCCGCTGAAGCTCAAAGGGGAGAGACCAGAAGGTATGGCTGAAGATGAGTGGGAAGAGCTTGACGAGTTAGCTTGTTCCACAATCATGCTGACACTGGCAGAAAATGTTTACTTCAACGTAGCAGAAGAGACTACAGCGTATGGCGTATGGCAAAAGCTATGTGGTATGTACGAGAAACAAAGTGCTGCTTCTCATATTTACTGGCTCAAGAAATTGGTGGATTTGAAGATGAAGGAAGGGACAACCATGTCAAATCATCTGAATGAATTTCACACAATTTTCAGCCAGTTAACAGCACAGGAGATAGTCTTTCCAGATTCAGTGAAAGCTATGTTTCTCTTAATCACTTTGCCAGACAGTTGGGATACTTTTCGTACAGCGTTAAGCAATTCTGTCGCGCCAGAAGGTCTTATAAGTGTCAATGTAGAAGGCAGCTTGCTCACAGAGGAAGTGAACAGGAAGAACATTGACAAAGGCAAAGGCAATAGTGCTTTGGTTGTTCGAGGGAGACAACAGTTTAAAGAGAAGAAGGGTAAGAAGGCACAAAACCGAAGTAAGTCTCGTGATTCGAAGTCAAAGGATGACATAGAATGCTACCATTGTGGCAAGAAGGGTCACATAAAGCGAGACTGTACGAAGTGGAAACAAGAAAAAGGAAAAACAAAGAGTTCTGAGCAAGATGAAAAGAAGAGTTCAGTGAAGATTGAAGAGGTGAATGTCACAGGATCTGGTTCAGACAGTGATTCTGGTATAGCAGCTGGTGACATCTTCCTTATAAGCAATCTTGATTCTGTTTTCTTGACTGCAGAGGATGGACATGCTATGAGTGATTGGATTATCGACTCAGGGGCATCTTTACATGTTTCTCCGCACAAAGAGTGGTTTACATCATATGTGGCTACTAAAGATTATGTCAGACTTGGCAATGAGCAGGTTTGTGACATACTTGGAGTGGGAGATGTGCAGTTGAAGTTTCAGAATGGCTCTTCTTTATGGCTCAAGAATGTCAGACATGTTCCAGCAATCCGAAAGAGCTTGATTAGTACAGGGAAGTTGGATGATGCGGGTTATGTGACAGTTTTTGGGAACAGCGCTTGGAAGATCTCCAAAGGTTCGATGACTGTAGCACATGGCAGCAAGTCAGGAACTCTGTACACTTTACATGTTTCAGAGGTTAAAAACCATGTAATTAATGTGATTGAGCAGCCAAGTGTGTCACTGTGGCAGTGTAGGTTGGGACATATGTCAAAAAGAGGAATGGAAATACTTTCTCATTATGGTTATTTGCCTGGCTTTTCATTTCAAGATTTCGAGTTTTGTGAGCATTGTGTTTATGATAAGCAAACACAGGAACCACACAGATCAAAGAGGAATCGTAGGGACGAACGGTTAGCTCTTGTACACAGTGATCTATGCGGACCAATGCCTAGTTTGTCACTAGGGGGAGCAGCGTACTTTTGTACATTCATAGATGACTATTCTCGCAAAGTATGGGTTTACTTCTTGAAGCACAAGGATGAGGTGCTCAAGGTCTTTAAGACATTCTTGCAGCTGGTGGAGAATCAGAGTGGTTAGAAGCTGAAGTGCTTGAGAACTGACAATGGTGGAGAGTACGTTTCCAAAGCTTTTCAAGACTTTTGTGAAGCAAAAGGGATTAAGCGGGAACTTACTGCACCATATAATCCTTCACAGAATGGGGTTGCAGAACGTATGAATAGGACCATACAAGAGAAGGTCAGAAGCATGTTGTCAAATGCTGAGTTGCCTGATGGATTTTGGGCGGAAGTAGTGGCTACAGTAGTCCATTTGATCAACAGGTCTCCTAGTAGGGTTCTGGATAAGAGTGCAGTGGCCGAGATGCTATGGACAGGCAAGGCACCTTCGTATAAGCATCTCAGAGTCTTTGGTTGTGAAGCTTATAGCCATATTCCTAAGGAGTTCAGAAATAAGTTAGAACCAAAGAGCAAGAAGTGTATATTTCTTGGCTACGGAGAATCGGGCGAGATGGGTTACCGGCTTTGGGATCCTGAGTCCAGAAAGCTTATTCGTAGCAATGATGTGCATTTCAATGAAGCCAAGTTTCACGCTAAGCCAGAGAATACAGAGGAGATCAGAAGAGTTGTCTTCAGGGAAGATGGACCTAGTGCTAGCACATCAAGACAGCATGGTCAGGCTCAAGAACAGCCTATAGTGGCTAGAGAGGCAGAATCAGTTGTGGTGAGACGTTCTGAGCGTGTCTCCAAACCACCTGATCGTTATGTGCCATCTCTAAATTATGTCATGCTCATAGATTGCAGAGAACCACCTTGTTACAAGGAAGCATTACAAGTGGTTGAGTCGAAAAATTGGCAGTTGGCCATGCAGTCAGAGATGACAGCTCTGCATAAAAACCAGACATGGAAGTTGGTTAAATTACCACAGGGCAAAAAGGCTCTACCTTGTAAATGGGTTTACAGGTATAAGATCACCGCTCATGATAGTCAGCCAAAGTACAAAGCAAGGCTTGTTGCCAAGGGCTTTAAGCAAGAACAAGGCATTGACTTTGATGAAGTCTTCTCTCCAGTGGTCAAGATGACTACATTGAGATGCTTTCTTGCATTGGTTGCTATATTGGATTTGGTGTTGCACCAAATGGATGTTAAGACAGCGTTCTTGCATGGTGATTTAGATGTGGAAATTTACATGCAGCAGCCAGAAGGGTTTGTTGAGAAAGGCATGGAACATTTGGTATGCCAGTTGCTAAAGAGTCTTTATGGCTTAAAACAATCACCGAGGGCATGGTACCATAAGTTCCACCAGTTTATGATTTCTCAAGGCTACAAACGTAGTGAGTTCGATCACTGTCTATATACAAAGAAGGCTAAGGATGGCAGTTGGCTGATCCTTATTTTGTATGTGGATGACATGTTGATTGCTGGCAAACACTTGGAAGAAATTTCAGCTTTGAAGTCAAAGATGGCAAAATCGTTTGACATGAAAGACATGGGTGAGGCAAGTCATATACTTGGTATGCGCATTGAGAGAGACAGATCAAAGAAGTTGATTTGGTTATCTCAAACAGAGTATATTGACAAGGTTTTGCAACGTTTCAATATGGAGAAGGGAAAGGCATTGAGTGTTCCATTGCCACCATATGTGAAACTTAGCAAACAAGATTGTCCTGTGTCTGAGGAAGAAAAGGCTGAAATGGATAAGATTCCATATGCGTCTGCAGTGGGTAGTTTGATGTATGCAATGATTGCTACACGTCCGGATATTGCATTTGCAGTGGGAGTGGTTAGCAGATATATGTCAAATCCCGGCAAGAAACATTGGGAGGCAGTGAAAGGTATCATGAGATACTTAAAACATACAAAGAGTATGCGCATATGCTATGGTAGTTAGGATTTGAGTGTCAGAGGATACACTGACTCAGATTATGCAGGAGACTTGGATAAGAGGAGATCTACATCAGGCTATGTCTTTACATTGGCTGGAGGTGCCATATCATAGCGATCTCGATTACAAGATTGTGTTACGCAGTCTACTACAGAAGCTGAGTATGTTGTAGCAAATGAGGCATGCAAAGAAGCTATTTGGCTTGGTAGATTGGTTGCAGACTTGGGAATCAAAGTAGATATGCCAGAGTTATATTGTGATAGTCAAAGTGCTATACAATTGGCAAAGAATCCAGTGTTCCATTCGAAGACTAAGCATATTGATGTCAAATATCACTTCATTAGGGAAGTACTTGAAGACAAGCAGATACAACTGCTAAAGATCCACACCAAGGACAATCCTGCTGATCTACTCACAAAGGGACTTCCAGGAGAGGGCTTTGTGCATTGTTGTGAGTTATTGGGCATTGGATAGATGGCAGCCATGTAAATCTTTGTACATTTATGTTCATAGATTTACAGTTACTTAAAGTGCCACATTGGACTTTAAGTGGGAGGTTGTTGGGATTAAAGCCCAAGTGGCCTCTTATGCGGATATGGCTGGCCGCCCGCCTAACTCACTTTCCTCTAACTCTTTGTATATACTCACATATACTTTGTGAATAATAAGGTATTGGGAGATAACCCTTCTAACAGTTCTCTACGTACTGTACTGTGTAAGCTCGCTGTGTGTGTGTGTGTGTGTGTGTGTGTGTGTGAGAGAGAGAGAGAGAGAGAGAGAGAGAGAGAGAGAGAGAGAGAGAGAGAGAGAGAGAGAGTCGACCCACGCTCCGCTCCGCGACTTCAATAAGAGCCAACCTAATCTAAGTCTCAAAAAGCATGTAAATCTGGTGGAAACGATTGTCGTTTGGATTAGAAAACCAAAGATCTATATTAGAAAGATGTGATCAAGCTGCAATAGGTCCACTTAATTTCCTTTCAATGCATAAACCTTTGGCTATGCATAAGTTTTCTCACATGTGAGAATGCATACTGAACATTCGACCTTGTAATGCATACATAACTAAGGCAACCAACAACTTGCTCGCTAATAGAGTGTGACATCAAAGTAATCTCCAACATCATGAAGACTAAGCTTCAAAACATTTCCATAAAAGTAGCAATAGGCTTGCAATCGTCAAGGCTTAATGTATGCAAAAATTTCTCAATATACGTTGTCTAGCACAAAATAAAATCCACATCAAAATCAACAATAGTCACTCTTTTGGTCCAATGAGAAATATGTCATCAACACAGAGCACAATGATCATAAATCCATCATACATAGACTTGATATACAAAGTGCTTACAATTGGACTATTGTGAAAATTATGTGCAGCCAAGTATGGATAAATATTTTGATAACACACGCGTGTTTCTTGCTTCAAACCATACAATTCCTTCTTAAGCCTGCACACCTTGCTTTCTTTCCCATTATGAACAAAATCATGAGGCTGCTATACCTACACTTCCTCATGTAAATCACTGATAAAAAAGATCGTATTTATGTCCAATCGCTGTACATTCTAACCATTATGAATTGCCAATGCACAAGTGCTATGAATTGTAGTCATATGACAAGTGGGAGCAAAATTATTTTAGAAATCAATGCCCTTTGTTTTAGCATGCCTGATCGGCACTACCATGAGGATTCCGTTTTTAACTTGAAACCCACTTAGTACCAATGGCTTTTTTGCTAAGAGGCAAGTCACACAAAGACCACCTGCCATTCTTCTCAATAACATTATACCTAAATTGCATTGCAGCCAACCAAAATTTTGAATTTGTGCTTCATCAAATGGTAGAGGCTCTTTCTCATCATACATACTAGAATCAAGCAGCTCTCAGCAACTTTCAAAATTCAATTCGAACACTTTTTGTGCAAGTTATGGTCACTACAAGTAGAACCTTGTCCAATTTCTATGTTTTGGCATTTTTTAGCCCAAAAGAGCTCCAAATGCAATGAAATTTGGCTAGGGACTTCTTTTATGCTCTAGGACACTAAGGTATATTCAAATGTCTGATTTGACCCAAATTTGGCCTCTAAGACATGATACGTGTATGCTGTTTTTTGGCTCAGATTTTCACTTAGACTTTTACCCAAGGTGCTCCTTGATGCATACAATAAGAATATGTGATCACAATAAATTTTAGATGTCAAAATTGCTCAAAATCACTACTTTTTCACCTTCACCTTCTTGGATCTACAAAAATCTCCTTAAGTTCAAAGTTATGAGTCCAAATGAGATGAAATTTTGCAAGCAAGCTTAAAACATCATTTCCAAACCTCCTATGTGGTCAAAAGTGCAATTGGACCTTCAGATCTTGCCTTGAGACATCATATGCATATGATGTCTATGTGCTCAAAATCAGCCCAAACTTGGTCTCTAGGTTTAGTTGGTTGTGCTTAACACATTGGCAAGCTCAAATTTCAATTTTGGTCTCTAAAAGTGCCCTTTAGACATCATACGCGTATATATCTAGCTGGTCAAATTGATGCGAATTTCACTCCAGAGGTTGCTCACTACTTGGCAGCTCACAACAAGTTTCAAAATTGAATTTGACCACTTTTTGTGCAAGCTATGATCAATTCAAGCCTTTACTTTGCCTAGATCCGTCTGTTTACAAGCCCAAAAATGCTTCAAGTTTAATGAAATTTGGCCCATATGCTTTCTAAATGCTGTAGATCACAAGAGTGCACTCAGATTTAGCTTTTGACCCCAGATCTGGCCTCTAAGACATCATACGTGTATGATGTCCAGGTAGTCAGAATGGACTTTTGTTTCTATCCAAAGACCTCGATGTACAATAGGAATATGTGCTCATAGCAAATTTGGAACTAAAAAATGCACAAAGTAACCATCCCCTTAACTCTCAATATATAAGCCCAAATGAGATAAAATTTGGTGTATGTGCTCAAAACTACATGCAGAGATGTATATCAGAAAAGTTTAAATTTGCTGCGAGAATCACCCTGCAGACATCATACGCATATGATGCCTGTGATGAATTTTTGGACAGAATTCATTCACAAGCATCCCCAAGTCTCTACCACTGGTTTATACCAATTTTCATGCAAAAAATGTGCTCAGAATCACAAGTTTTTCTATTTTCTATTTCCGACACTTTATCTTTTGTCTTTTGGGTGTCACGGGTTGGTCAAAATGCTAGTCTCAATGTGTAATTAGGGTGAAACCCCCCTTTTGAACACTCTGCTATAGTTAGATTTTTTGAATATGGTCTCCAAATGCCTCTTGGAAAATCATACATGTATGATGTCCAAGTTTACAGAATTACAATTTTTCTTCACAAAACCCTTGCACATGCCCTCTTATATGCTCATCTCATCGATCAGTCATGCAAAAATATCAATAGAAAGCTGTTTATTGCATTTTCTTCCTCGAAAGCAAACTTTTTAGAGATTCTAAATTCAAACAAGAGCTTCAATAAATAAATCAGTGATGAATAGCTCTAGATCAAAATCAGATCACTTGCCTAAAGCTACTCCTACAAATCATATGGGGTTTTGCATTTATGAGTAGGAAAACACTTCAATGCCACACACAGACTAGCAAACGATTTTATCACCTCACAAATCACTCAACCACCAACAACTACTTTAACCTACTACTAATACTATAAACCTAACTAAATCTATCTAGTTGTAGATCCTCGGCAAGACACACGCTTCCTGGCTATCCACTTGATCTCAGACTAACCTCTTCCGGATCCACTTAAGAAAAATTATTTCTTTAGTAAAACTAAAGCAAGCAACCATCACACAAATGTTAGTAGGATTGTCTACCCGACAACGGCGCTAATATTGCGGGAGCAAATCACAACACACATAAAGTGTATGCAACACAACCTAGATCAACATAATGTCAATCGAGGACACAGATGACACAATAAGAGCACATAGAAAATCTCTTTAGTTTGTCACAATAACCGCACATAGGCAATCTCTTTAGTTTGTCAGGCTGAGACCATCCCACGCATACAACACTCTGGAAGGCTAACTAAACCACAATCTAGAATTTCACTACTCTCAACTACACCACCAACCCACATGCACACAAACGGAAGGAACTCACTAAATCATACCAGAATCGTATGAAACTTAAAGAACTCCATCCCCTCACTAGGATACACCTGTCCCAAATCCTCTACACTCAAACCCTCACTCTAGACCCATCTACAAAAAGCACGTATGAAGACAGAGCATTATTTTGGAAGTGCCTGAAACTAAAATCTATGAGTACCTATGCGTAGCTTATGTCGTCATCATTCTAATGACTACTTGAAAGCAGAAAGCAGACATCATTTGATACCATTACGACCACAAATGGGTCGTAGATGCGTTAATGCACGAGCTTCGTCTCACATGGAATTCTTGCCGTTGTCGCGTAGCTCTCACCGAGCCTAGCACGATGGTGTTGTTGGTTCTCCAATGTGATGAGCGAGCGGGGAGTAGCGCCAAGATGAAGCTCACGCTCTCTCTGTCTCTCTCTCTCTCTCTCTCTCTCTCTCTCTCACACACACACACACACACACACACACACACACACACACACACACACTGTCGACGATAGCTTAAAACTTGATTATGATGAAAGTTATTCTTTACAAAATGACCTAGGTACCTTATATACTAAGGTTACCATAGGTTAAAACTAAACTAGAGTTTCAGGGGTAAAATGGCGTTATATGTTCAATCTGGAAGTGCCATTGCACCCCGGCTTCTACAACTAGACTAATTACTCATTACAAGTGATGTTTTTAACCATAATCCGTAGCATTTCATAACTTTCAAAAAATAAGGCTTTGTTGAGAGACGGGTCAACACTCTTTCCTTTGGGATATCCCAAACCAATGCCAACATTCTTAGAACGGTCTACCCAATTGACACAACAATGCAAAACCTCTTCTACAAATTTTTGCATGATGAATTACATAGCCATCTATTGGCTAGGTGTGCTTATTTTGGATAATGCGCTTCACGAGTACCCTTGTTTAATCTTTGAGCTGAAAACATTAGGGCCTCAATGGAGTCTTCATGGGCCCTTTTGTTTGGACATTTAGTACAAAGCCTTACTGTTAATCTAACTTTGACAAAGCCTAAAGAAACAAGATTGAAAACACTTGTTTTTATTTTTACAAAATAGAGCCTAGCCCAAAAAGTGAGATAATGATTGGATTCAAGCTCATGCAAAAGGAATGTAGCCTTAACTACTCAAGAAGTAATTTTGAGATGTCATAGATATTCCACATTCCCCCAAATCATATCTTTCTCTATATCCTCCCCCCTGCTCTTCAAATTTTCATCCATTTTTTCCTCCTACTTTTCAAGGGGATATAGATCTAGTTTTTCCTCCCACTTTTCAAGGGGATATAGATCTACATTCTCTCTCTACCCTCTCTTTCTAAAATTCCCTACAGTAGTTCTACACCAAAAAGTGCTTTATTTTCTCTCTCTAAAAGCTATAGCTATAAAATCTACACCATCTTCATCTCCATGAAGATTCCCTCCTTCCAATATCTATCCACTACAATACTCTCTCTCTAAAAACCATAGCTATGAGATTTGCACCATCTCCATCTCCATTCTCTCTCTATAAGCCATAGCTATGAGATCTGGACCATCTCCATTCCCACCCTCCAAATCTTTTCCACCACCATAATTCACCTCCATCTCCACCACCTTGCTTACCCTCCATGTTCTAAGCTCAAGAAGCCAAAGAATATCTTCATGTATCCTAGTCTACTTCTCCACTTAGAGACCCTTCCATCCATAGAGCTTTTCTCGTGCCATTCCTACAAATTCCATTGCAAGATATCATCAACAAGCCATCTAAGTTCCGTTACAAGTAGAGTTGGATGTGGCATATGCTACTTCACACACCAAGTGTATTACAATTCCCCACAACTAGATTCAAATGCTGGAGCCAAATCCATTGACCTATGGACAAAGGGGAATCTCTATCCACTTGAACCTACCTCTGGTGCTCCTCCACCCTTTACTAACATCACTCATTGGTGACGGGCTCAATGGTCTGCTTGGATATTGTAGAAGTTTGCATGTCCTCTACTTAGAACAACTTGCAAGGACAAAGGAAGTGCAACAAGAATTTGACCAAATTCAAACCTCTTCGAGTAAAGAGAACAAAAGGATAACTCAAAGGACTGGCAATCTCATGGAGGAGGTGGTTGTGCAAAGAAGGAAACTAAAAGAGCATGGCCGCACAATTGATCAAGTTAGAGACAACTATGTTCACCTCCAATCCTCTACTTGCAACCTTTATCATGATGTGGACCACCTCACACACGTTTCCATTGGCTTTCATGCACGCCAGAGAAAGCGCAAAGCAGTAGAGATTCTCTCCAAGAACTGAGGGGCATGCAAACGGCGAGACCATGCAACAATGTAAACAATGCTCTTATTGATTTATTGTCAATGCATAATATACTTTTTTTTGTAAATCACCAAGAGAGTCTTATGTGGTAGGAAATGTACCAAAGCAATGTTAGGGCACAATAGAGAGGAGGACGAGGTACAATCTTCACTGCTACATCATCTCATTTATAGAAGGGATATTATCAAGATGAGGTAGAAGCTTCACTGCTGTAACATCTCATCCAAAAAAGGGATATCTAATCCATCTAATGAAAGGATGTGAAAATCTTTGCGGACATATTTCTTTCAAGAGCTACAACACCTTGTCACTCCAAGGGAGATGCTCAACATATGTGATTATGCAGGTATAATCCAAAGAGGACACATATCCATATACTGCTATATCACTATAGCCGCATTACATGCAAGGGGTATTGTGAGATCATTGATGCCAACTCCACCCAATAGTCAAATGGCAAGGAAATCAATCAATCAAGACAATGCTTTGGTTCTTTGAAGTACATCAAGGAGGTTTTCCCCAAACTTCTAAACTATGGGTATTATAATTGTACACACTTTCATGGTAGTTTGTTGAGGGCACCAACTCCGGACGAGGTGTGTGACACTTCATCAGGCAAAGTAGTATGTCACTTTTGTTCCAATGTTGCACTATACATTGGAACTTGTGAATGTTTTGTGTACTGTGTGATGCCATCGAATGAGACATGCAGCTGGTTGTTAATTCATCATGACACATACTCCCACAACATTTGTGATTGCACATCAAAATATCTCATGAAAAAAACCCAAAGAAATGGTGAAAAAGGATACTTAATGTTGACCATCAAGCGGACGCTTAAAAAGTCTAAAAGTGTGTGGCAAAAAAATAAAATGTTGGGGACTATTCTTTAAGCCACTAATATAGGATAGAAATTTGATAAGCAATAGCTATATGTCGTGGCACAGGAGATGGATCCCTTGGTACAAGACAACTGGTAGCAGTTCCTTTCCATATAGTATAGTAGTTTTTTTTTTCAAAATGTAATTTATGTTATGTACAAGTATTATGTTTGTAATTCTCCCTTCAATGAATTTATCCATTAATTTTTTTGACAATTTGTTTCTTTGATGCGAAGTGGGCCAACCAAAGAATCATTTAGTATCAATGCACTTTTCAAGTTGGAAAGAGATTTCACTTATGACTTCTTCCAAGCTAGCCAATGTTTGGGGTGGTAGGGTAAGGAAGGGGAGAAGTGCTTTGTTTCCAAAATGTCTACGATGGGTCCATCATCAAGCGTCGACCTAATGAACTGCATGAGGCAAAATGGAATAGGAGATTTGCGCAAACCTTGGGTGCAATTTGATCACACTAGTCGCATCACAGATTGGGCAACAATGGCGTGTCATGTATATGATCCAAGGTGTGTTATTCTTCACAGACTATGTGTTACATATTGCATTGTTTTGCAAGGATTTGATTTTCATTTCTTTGTGTGATAGCATGCAAGACTTGCTCACTATAGCCACATTGCAAAATGAAGGAAGAGGACATGGACTCATAGTCTCTGTTTTGCGAATGCCTCAATAATACATTGGTGAAACATGGATGTGAACCGACAAATTTCTTTGCATTCATGGCAAATGAAGTGCAAGCAAATTGGAATGTAGTCTGCCATGGTAACGTGACGGAAGGCTGGGAGCATTCTTGACTATTTCATTGGAAGCAAAGCATGATCCATGGTAAAGGAGAGCAAAAACAATGAAGCAATGTGGGCTATTTGGCATATCCACGAAGCAAAAACAATGAAGCAATGTGGGCTATTTGGCATATCCACGAAGGCACCAAAGTGATATATACTACGGAATGCCTAATGGGAGGAGAAGAGGTGACAACTTCAGTGTGGGAGTTTTGTCTCTCTCATTTGAAAGATATCACAAACATTCAAGGGGATGGTCCGCCAATGATTTTGGTTTGTCTTAAGCACGTTTTATATTTTTATATTTTGGATAGCAATATCTATACACAACCTGGTGTAGTACCCACTATTTGGCCAGTGAAAATTGGCACAAACCTTTCTTCAAAGGAAGTGTAAAACTTGTATGGAGGTAGGTATCGAGTGGAACAAGTGGCAGGGGAGTGTGCTCTACATATTTTGGGGAAACTAAGTCCCAATGAGAATGTGACATGGTCATAAAAAATTCCAACGCGGAACGGTCCTTCCAACACTCGAGATGGGGTGCAAACAAAGTACCACATCACAATCCCATTAGAGGAAAGTCGCAAAACTGCATTGGCTCTAGCTTTGAAGGCAAGGATGTTAGAGGAAATTTATTGGGTGAAAAGAGTGAATGAAGTTTTCAAGGTTGAGTCACATGGAGAACATAATTATGTGAATATGTACAAGGTTCAAATTTACAAAGAGCTAACTTATACACATCTGTATTTTCAACATCGTATAGCACGCAAGCGACCATATCTTGCATGTAAGCACATTTACTTCATTTTTTGCAAGTGTTAGGCTTAAGACAAAATGAAAATATGTTTATCCCAATGTAGCAGGCTACATTGTCACTTTCACAGGACAATTAGTACAGTTGGTCTTTGGTCTGGTCTGGTTCACACTGGACGGACTCGCTGGGCAGTGACATGTGGTAGGGATATGGTGGTCTAGTGGACATCGTGGCCAGGTCACCACGACCACTCAGTGGAGATAGACTTAGGTGCGGACATTTATGAGCCGTTGGTGGCTCTTTATGGTTGTATATATGAGTAGTAGCGGTTGGGTCATGACTCATCTTCTATATGTCATCGTCTAGGGTAGCCAGTCTAGACACACAACACGTCTGTACATCCCGGCACATCTGAGCCTCGACACCCCCATTGTACCTGTGAGTCCTAGGCTTTAGCTGAGTGTGCTACCACGCCACAGTCTGTATCGGTTCTTTGAGATAGTCGAGTCCTATGTTCTGGTTTGCTATTGTGTCTCTATGTGATCAGTTGTTATCTATTTTCCTTTGTTTTCGGTCTGTTTGAGTGAGATGTCATGCACATTGCACTGCAGAGCACCCACTGTAGAGAGCACAACACACTATCCACGCTACATGTGTTCTCATTGGCGATCACGATGGGACCTCAACTGAAGTCTCACTCTCTATTGAGGTGCAAATCGAGGAGCTAGCTGGGTTTCCACCCGGGGCAGCTTACTCTACTCGCCATTTGGTCTGGTCCTCTCTCGCTTCGTCCAAACAACTCCTCATCCCTAGTCTAGCCTTCCTTGTCCATCCTCCTCTCTCACCTTTGTCCAACCAAGTCCTTGTCCAACTGAGTCCTGGTCCCTCGTCCCTGGTCCAACTAGGTGGTCTAGTCACTTGCCATGGTCCTGGACTAGGTGGTCTAGTCACATGTCCTGGTCTAGACCTGTGTTCATTCAACCACAGTTAAGGGTCTTCTTGCTCAAAGTTTGGTGGTGTGTGTGGTCATGCATGACACATACAAGGTGGTCATTTGAGCGTCAAAGCGCACTACTAAGCCCTTTGAAGTACTACAACAGAAGGCATTGTCATGAGTTTTTTGAAGCAAGGGATTGTGCGTATGTACATAGTCATGCATGATGCATCGAATAAAGGATTGCCCATTTTCCAGAGCCAGGTGGTTATGTGGGGCCCACATGTGTACAGGTAGGGCAAGGTGTACATAGAGCATCGATTTTCACTATTACCAGTACCATTGTGTTTCTTCTACAATAATGAGGAGTTGATAGCGCGTAAAACTTCTTGAGGAAGCTATCCGCGGGCCGACGACATGAGGTAAGAAGGTGCGTCAGATGGCATCTAGTGGCGTCAGAGGTCGAATGGGGTCAATATTGCACGTGGAGAAGTACGAACACAACGTGGGTGTTTCCTTGTGATAATTATGCAGAAAGGTCATCATGAGGACCATATTTTGGGGCCACTTCACGTGGTGGCGGGATGCATTATTGAAAAGAAATGAGTGCCAGGTGTGCGGATGATGCAAAAAGGTGACAACTATGCATTGCGAGGTCAGCTTTTGGCCTGTTCGAGGTCCGTTTGAGGTCATCTAAAAGGCCAAGGGTGCCCAAGTAATAAAGCTAAGTGTGGGAACTGAAAAAAAAGAGAGAAGACCAGAAAAAACGTGGAGAAAAGAGGAGGAACAGCCGCAGGTGTGTTTTTGGGGTGTTTGGAGCCTGTTTTGGCCGTAAAGTGCTCATCCGAGGTCGGATTTGAGCACTTTGACATTGTAGACTGGGGTTTTGGGCCGTTCCGGACGCGATGGCGCTGTCCATTTTGACAAATTCCTCACTCTTTTTCTCCTATTTTTGCTGTGTAAGTTTCTCATTTGAGCGAATCTTCTGCTCCAATTTGTGATTGTATCTAGCTTATTTTACCCATACTGTGTGAGCTATTTGCCCCCTTGGTGTTGGCCCAAGCTCATTTGTATCTAAATATCAGAAGTTCTCCTCTTTTGAGCTGAATTTTTTGGGTGTGTGTGTGTGTGTGTCTCTCTCTCTGTGTGGAGTGGGCAAACGGATAGTCTCTCTCCTCTCACTCCATAGGTGTGTTCCCTGTCTCGGCCAGGTGTGTTGTGTAAGCCGAGTGGTGCCCCATAGTGTGTGTGTGTATCTTCCCAAGAGTGTGTGTCGGGTCGTTATAGAGGTGCTGTGTGTGTTTTCATCCCGCTCACATTCTTTTGGCGCCCCCATTGAGGATCTTCTTCGAGTACCTTCTGCTTCGAGCTTCAAGCTTCGAGATTCAGGATTATGGGTTGCAGATTATAGGTTATAGGGACAGGTATAGGTACAGGTAGCTGGATTACAATGATATACTAGCAGTGATGTCACTTGCAGTTGTTGTGGGTATGCATCACTTGGCGCCTGTTTGAGCGCATTGTCTGCTGGATTGTACGTTACTTGTGGAAACTGCCATTGTACGCCTTTGTGGAGCCATATTTGGTTTTATTTGGCAGTCCCATCCATTTCTGAGACTTGGTCTGGAAGATAGTCATTTCTGAGACTTGACTATACGCGATTTGCATTAGCCTTCGTGTGAGGGTCGATAGCGTGAGGTTTTATTGAGCTGGGGGATTCTCAAATGTGGAGATCCTTTCGGTGATACAGGTAGTTGGAGCACCCTTTTCGTGACCTCGCCATAGGCTATGTACTAGTGAGTCATATTTGATGCTCAGGTTCTATTGTTGATAATTTATGCATACATATACAGTCTATATTTTGGGTTCCTACTGCTCTACTTCTGGGGAAACTCTGTCAAAATTTTTCCAAGTTATGATGGCTGGTTTTTTGGTCTTTTGAGCCATTTATGCTGTTATGTTGTTGAAATTTTGGCAAAATCAGAGGATAAGACAGGTGTGCTTTCTTGAGAGCTTCATGGTTGGCTTTAATGGATGATCAAAATGGCCCTCAATTCACTCCATTTCATTTAACTCAAAGAATCCAGATAAATGTTCATGTGTCCAGGAAGATTTTTTTCCAGCAGCACATAGTCTTTATGTTCGAGCCAAGAAGATTACGAGAGATCTTGGAATGTCCTTTGCCTGTTGTAATTCCGATGATCAACTATGAAAACTCATTTGATGTGCATGTGTTTGTCCTTATCTAAAGTTGAGCTCCATTGAAGTTTCTGGGAATTGAGTCAGTAAAATTTTTGGGTTCTTGCACGTGTGTTCAAAGGGGTTCTCAAAGCATTGAAACTTGGGTAGCCATGGCTTTCTCTTATTCGGAGTTTCATGGAAGAAGTGATGAAGATGTGGAAGACTTTTTAGAAAAGATGGAGGTTGCCTGCATTAGCAACCAAATTCATGACCCGGCGCAGATGTTACGCCTTCTCCAAATTTGTTTGAAGAGTGATGCACGAGTCTGGTCCAAAAAATTTGAAGAGGAGTTGCGTGCAGCGGATCCACCTGTAAGATTGAGTTGGGACAATCTAAGGCATGGGTTGGAAGTGGAGTTTGTGAAGATAGAAGATCCTGACAAAGTGTGGCAAGAAGTACAAGGTTTGGTGCAAAAGGAAGGTGAGCCAATAGATGCGTACATACGTAAGTTCTCATTGGCATGGGAGCGGATGTGCAAGGCCTGAGCACCACAGGTACCCCCGCCTGACATGATGAAGAAGGACAGGTTCTTGGCTGGTCTTTGGGAGAATATACGTTGGAGAGTGGAGCTAAAGAAGCCTAGGACATATGAAGATGCACTAGAGGTAGCAAGGAACAAAGAGTGGAAGTTGAGGAAAATGAGCCAGTTAGGGGTGGAGTCTTTGCCCATGAGGTCTGAATTTCAACCTATGGACTCTTTACAAGGTCGCATACCAGGGGTTCATCACGAACCAGTGGTTCCTGTTACTACTCAGGCTATGCCAGCAGTGGTCACTACATCGGTGCAAGATGATGGGCTAAGGCAAGACATGAGGCAAGTGGTAGATTTGATGAAGAATCTCAGCCTAAAAATGCTAGGTTAAGTGGGAAATAATCGAGGTCGAGGGAGGTTTGCAAATTATCCAGGAGGTGAAGAAAGGCCTAGGAATGGTGTTGGACAAAGCAATGGTAGGTTTTGGAGGCAGACGCCCACATGTTACAATTGTGGAGAGTTGGGTCACATCAGCCCGCAATGTGATAAGCCACCAAGGATGGGGGGAGACATGTATCCATTGCCAAGACAGGTGTTAACTGGGTCAAATGATTATGGCATCCAAAATAAGGGAGATGAAGGAACCAGTGGATTAACCCAAGAGGAAAAGGGAAAGACAAAAGTGCTAAGTGTAGTCACCTTGGAAAAGGCATCAAAGCTAGAGAATACATTAGTGATGCCTATTGGGAAGAGGACCACAGAGGATAAGGAAGGAAGAAATGCCCCAGGTCCTAGTAAGAAGAAGGAAAAGAGCCATGAAGGCGAGGATGTCAAGGCCAAGAGGAAAAGGAGATCTCGTCGAAAGTTTCATGTTTCAAATTTTCCACTAGGGGATGGGCAATTAAGCTATGACTTGAAGGAGGATCTGACAAGCAGGAAGGCAGATGTTACTTTTGGGCAGCTTATAGAGATGGTGCCAAAGTTAAAGCGATAGTGGAAGAGGATGGTTAACCCAATGGAGAAAGATCCAGAGAGAGGTTCAGTAAGGTGTTGGAAATGGATGAGCTACCAGACATTTGTCCAATAGTAGATGTGTGGCATAAAAGGAAAAATTTGGGACAAGGTTATGTGGATGGCGGAGCCCAAATATGCGTCATAACACACTCATGCGTTGAGAAGATGGGTCTCACAGTGGCTGGGGTGTCAGGTTTTCGGATTAGATTGGCTACCCATCAGAAAGTAAAATGTTTGGGTGTTGTAAAGAGCTTAGAAGTGGAAGTATATGATGAAAAGGCAGTGGTTGATTTTCATGTGATGCCAGCGGGTTTGGGAGCATATCCTATTATACTGGGCAGACCATGGTTACGTGCAATGGGAGCTGTTCAAGATTGGCGACATGGTACTATTAGCCTCTATGGAAAGACAGGTGCCAAGAAGCTTTATGATATGGACACAAGGAAACGATTGGAGGAGCTTTATGAAGATGAGGATGAGTCTAGTGATGAAGACTATTCCACAGTGTCTGATGAGGACAGTGATAGTACTACTAGCAGTGATGAGGATGTTGATGTTGCATTTGTTTTGATGGACAAAGAAATCCAAGAGTCTGGTTTAGTCGCATTTGCAAATGAGGTTGAAGATGAAAGTGGAGGGCCTTATGAAGTGATTGAAGGGCTGATGCAAACCAAGGTTGGATTGTCAAAAAAGCAATTGATGTCACAAATGATCAGTGGAGACCTCTCAGCTATGGAGAAGGAGGTATATTTGCACATGCAGGTCTATGCCAAAGTAATTGATGGTTTTCTTGATGCAAAGTTGATATATGGCATCTCTATAGGTTTTCCTTGGGAACTAGGTGGAACCTTGATTAAGCTTTTGATGCAAGGAATTCCAAGTGTTTTTGTGTGGGATCCAGGCGGCGAGTCTCATATCTCTTGTTGCTGCTGCTGAGCATGAATGCTCTAGCAGGCTAGGGGATGGACAAATTATGTCAGGAGTTTTTTGGAGCAAGGGATTGTGCATATGTACATAGTCATGCATGGTGCATCGAATAAAGGATTGCCCATTTTCCAGAGCCAGGTGGTTATGTGGGGCCCACATGTGTACAGGTAGGGCAGGGTGTACATAGAGCATCGATTTTCACTATTACCAGTACCATTGTGTTTCTTCTACAATAATGAGGAGTTGATAGCGCGTAAAACTTCTTGAGGAAGCTATCCGCGGGCCGACGACATGAGGTAAGAAGGTGCGTCAGATGGCATCTAGTGGCGTCAGAGGTCGAATGGGGTCAATATTGCACGTGGAGAAGTACGAACACAACGTGGGTGTTTCCTTGTGATAATTATGCAGAAAGGTCATCATGAGGACCATATTTTGGGGCCACTTCACGTGGTGGCGGGATGCATTATTGAAAAGAAATGAGTGCCAGGTGTGCGGATGATGCAAAAAGGTGACAACTATGCATTGCGAGGTCAGCTTTTGGCCTGTTCGAGGTCCGTTTGAGGTCATCTAAAAGGCCAAGGGTGCCCAAGTAATAAAGCTAAGTGTGGGAACTGAAAAAAAAGAGAGAAGACCAGAAAAAACGTGGAGAAAAGAGGAGGAACAGCCGCAGGTGTGTTTTTGGGGTGTTTGGAGCCTGTTTTGGCCGTAAACTGCTCATCCGAGGTCGGATTTGAGCACTTTGACATTGTAGACTGGGGTTTTGGGCCGTTCCGGACGCGATGGCGCTGTCCATTTTGACAAATTCCTCACTATTTTTCTGCTGTTTTTGCTGTGTAAGTTTCTCCTATGAGCGAATCTTCTGCTCCAGTTTGTGATTGTATATGGCTTATTTTACCCATACTGTGTGAGCTATTTGCCCCCTTGGTGTTGGCCCAAGCTCATTTGTATATAAATATCAGAAGTTCTCCTCTTTTGAGCTGAATTTTTTGGGTGTGTGTGTGTGTGTCTCTCTATGTGGAGTGGGCAAACGGATAGTCTCTCTCCTCTCACTCCATAGGTGTGTTCCTTGTCTCGGCCAGGTGTGTTGTGTAAGTCGAGTGGTGCCCCATAGTGTGTGTGTGTATCTTCCCTAGAGTGTGTGTTGGGTCGTTATAGAGGCGCTGTGTGTGTTTTCATCCCGCTCACAGCGTCAGCGCTTGGTACCTGGTAGACGTCCACCAACCTCATCACCCATACCTCCACATACTGCCTCATCCATTCCTCCATCCGGTTCTACATCTTCAAGGTCACCTTCCCCAGTGAAGCTCTCCCCCATTTTGTTACAGCAAGATATTAAGCAGCAGACTCCTGAGCAAGAGGCCATGGAGGTGTTGAAGAGTGTGTTGGCCAAGGTAAACATCACTCTCCTCAGAAGATGCAGACGACCATGCAAGGAGATTTGTATCTCTCTGTAGAAGTCGTGGTCTTAACAGGGAAGATGCTTATTTGGTACTGTTTCCATCAACCTTAGATGGTTTAGCAGACAAGTGGTACACTCAATTTGCATAGAACCATTTTGCAACTTGGGCAGCTTTAAGACAACAGTTTTGTGCAGCATTCAGGCCAGGTGACTACTAGGAAAAGGTTTTGAATGAGTTGGCCAACATGGTGCTCCAGCTGGAGGAGACTTTTACAGAACTCATGACTAAAACCAAGTCTCTGGTTGCAAAGCTTCCTCAGCAAACCGGGAGAATTTATGGTTAAGAAGTGGGTGGAGAAGGCTCTTCCCAAAACTTCTCATCAAAAACTTTGAGAGAGTCTCCGACCTGACGCCACTCTGGAGGAGTTTGTCGCGACTGCTACTAGGATAGAGGGAGCAAGGAAGCTTTTCTCCGCAGGTAGAGACCCCCTCAGTGTTTTTGGAAAGTCCTTCTTATCTATTGAATTCTTTACATAGGGAACTTGAAGCCCTAAAACTACAACGCGCTCTTCAAGAGGAGAAATCAATCTCTTTTAGACAAGAGAAGTCCCCACATAACAAGGCTTTGGATCAAATCAAGAGAGAGCTAGAAGAGCTTTGATCACAGCAAGAGACTAAAGCTATGATGTGGTGCAGCTCGTGTCGCTCTCCAGGACACCCTCCACAGGACTGTCCCCTTCGGGCTTATTGCCACTTCTGCGAAAAGTCGGGGGATGAAGACAAGTATTGCTACTATATCAAGGGACTCTAGAAAATACAACAAAGTCTAGGTCCTTCTCTACGACAAGGGCTAGCACTAACATCTGATATGGTCTCCCCCTATGGCCACCAGAATTACATGCCACCTTTGCTCAATACCCCTATCCAAGGTATGCCAAGTACGTTTCCACATCAAAATTTTTATACCCAGGCTGCTTCAGCTCCTTAGAGCTTCTACACTGCAGCCTCCAACTCCATGCAGCAAAACAAGAGCAGCAACCACCTTGTCCCCCGTTTCGCCCGTCTAGTCGGCCCATATTATGCTACAGATGTGGTGAATATGGGCATTACCAAAGTAAGTGTCCTTTACCTGAAGGGTATCCTCCTTGCAGACATTGTCTGGAGTCTAAGGACCACTACAGTAAGGATTGTCCTAAGAAAAGGGCATCCTCATCTTCAGGCCCAACTCAAAAACAACAAGAATTCACATTCCCTGAAGATCAATCTAATCACAGTGAACACCACCCCTCAGCCATCACTTGCTACTCATATAGTTCGGCCACAACAAGTGGCGGAGCCCGCTAGTGTGCTCACTCGTGCACAAAGAGCAGCCCTGGGTCTCAGCTTGCCAACAGGTCCATCTCGTCCATCACTTCCTCAACCTAACCAAAATGACGAACCCTTAATTGGTGAAAGGAGTAGGCCAATCTCTATGCTTTTGGACATTGATGGAGCCTTCCTGGAAGCAGTGGCTGACTTGCAACATGTCAAAGTTCCTGAGGAAGCCCAGATTGTAGGAGCTAAGCCCACAGTGGAAGCAATTTTGAAGAACGCCTTTCAACAAGTGTCCCTTTATGAGATGCTTCGGCTAGATGCAACCCTCAGAAGTGACACCCTCTCACTCATTCAGTCTCTGTACCCGAATGTGGGGCCTAGTGGTGAGCATCTCCCGGTACAGCCTTCAGAGTCTTACATGATTTCTTATCCAGCTGCTCCCCTAACCAACTACAAAAGTCCTCGTCTCACTGTGTCTATTCTTGGGCATCGATTCTCAGGCGTCATAGTGGATGGTGGATCTGGGATAAATCTGATGCCAGAGTTTACTATGTTCACTTTAGGTCTGCAGCCTACCCGCCCTGCTCCATTCACTGTTACATTGGTGGACCAGAGGAAAGTCTATCCACTGGGCATAGTAGATTAGGTGCCTTTGAAGGTACAAGACTTCACATTTAGCTTGGATTTTGTGGTGGTCAGTCTTCCCCAGGTGGAGGGAGGGTTTCCTTTGCTTATTTGTAGACCATGGTTGAGGCATACTAAGGCACTTCATGATTGGGGAAACGACACCATGTGAATACATATGCCTGGCTCTCCCATGCAACCAATTTGACTCAAAGGAGGTATGGATCCAGTGGTTCATCACAGCTCATTGTTAGTACAGTCCAACCTCGATCCCGAGCAGCCCATCCCACGTGACGATTTTGACTAAGACTAGCTACAGTGGTTGGAAGCTACCACATCGATGCCATGCTATGTGGTCTCTATTCAAGCCTCACCTGTGCCTATAACACTCTCTCTCCCAGCTCCTCAGGCCGACACCAGTGTCTCAAGTCTTATAGCAGAAAGTGTGCCAGTCAAAGAATCAAGTGTGTTTGTCCCTGATGACCAGGATTCAAGTGTTCCTCTGATGGAAGCCATCGGCCTTGGTGAACCTATAAGACATCACCGAAGGGGGAAGAAATCTCCTCTGCATGAGCTCGCAAATGTTCCACCTCTTTCTCTAACATCTCCCGGGCCTGACGCCCCACCCACTCAAAAGCACTCTACTATGTCTGTGTCTGAAGACTTACCCTTTGAGGAGCTTCCACCAGGATGGCTACAAGAGGAATATGAAGAGTTTCCAATCGATCAAACACCATGATGTCTTGAAGCTCCAAGAGGTAGCTCACTTCTCATCTTCTGAAGCGCCCTCTCAATTTACACCTCTTGACTCGGTCAAAGAAGTCAACCTGGGAGATCCTGACAAGCCTCAGCACATCCTCTTACCAGCTTGGTTATGGGAGCATCCCGCGTTACTCAATCATGCAGTCTCTTTTATACACTCTTTTAAATATGTTTTTGATTGGTACTACAAGGATTTGGAGGGGATCCCACTAGAATTGGGTGTCCACACTATCCCTCTGGTTGAAGGGGCTAAGCCTGTTAGAGGCCAAGCTTACAAGCTCAACCCAAAGTATGCCGAGGCGGTCAAGTCATAGCTAGAAAAAATGCAAGAGGTAGGGATTATTGTACCTTTGGATCACTCTGAGTGGTTATCACCCATGGTGATAGCACCTAAGAAGCAGTCCAATAAAATCCACGTGTGCGTGGATTACTGCAGTCTGAACAAGGTAACTATCCCAGATGGGTTTCCCACACCTTTCACTGAGCATGTGCTAGAAGATGTAGCAGGGCATGTATTGTATAGTTTCATGGATGGGTTCAGTGGTGGATACAATCAATTGGGCATCCATCCAGGTGATCAAATTAAAACGGCTTTCGTGACTCCCTCGGGTATTTTTATCTACACTAGAATGTCGGTTGGTTGAAAAACGCTCCACCCTCCTTCAATCGAGTAGTATATCTCATCTTTTGTCCTTTACTTACGAATCATCTTCGCATCTTCATGGACGATTTTTTGACCTTCTCAGGAGCTCAATGTTCAACCCCAGTGGAAATCTAGAGGAACACCTCGCTCAACTCTCTGCTGTCTTCCTCAAGTGCAGAGAGGCACGCCTAAAGCTCAATCCTAACAAATGTCATTTTTTGGTCACTGAGAGCACACTTCTAGGCCATGTGGTGTCTGCTAAAGGTTTAGCACCTGACCCATAGAAGATCGTGGAAATATTGAAGTTACCACCTCCCATCAACCAAAAGGTGTGGAGAGCTTTGTAGGCCACACATGCTATCATCGCAGGTTTATACGCATGTATGCACATGAGCTGTTGCTGCACTCACATGGTGACTATCACAGGAATCTGCAGCAGCTGTACTCAATTTTACAGTATTATTTTTTACTACACGTACCGAGAAGAGCAGTGGTTCCATCCTCTCCTGGAATATGTGATGCATTTTTTGTCTCTGCCACTGTCTTCCGTATTTGTTTCACCATATGCTCTTTAAGGCACTACAGGACAAGGAAAAGCAATTTTGGACTCAACATAAAGGAAAAGCAGAGAGGTTCAATTGCTATGCAACCCCTATTATGTATTGGGTAGTGCAAATTATGCAGAAAAAAGCAGATGCAACTATTGTTATCACTCTGCCAGATGATGCTAAAGATGATGCCAAAGAACAAGGCCGTTCCAAAATGGCCAAAGGGAAAGGCACTTTATGCAAGATGGCTAAAGTACAAAAGGATTCAACGGAAGAGCTAGCAACACTACCCTACTCTGAATCATATGTTAACATCTCTGACATCAATACCGCAAACCCAAGAGTGAGTATGACTACTTCTGTGGCCACCTCTACTTTTACACCACCTCTTGTTAGTAGTGTTGCAGGAAACCAAACATACTCTCCAGTGATGTCACCAGTACCACCTACTACTACTCCTAGTGCAGGGGCACATAGGGGTACTACAGGGGCATCTAGCTATGGGCAACCTGACATGTTTGCCAATTTTGCACCTCACGCCGACAGACTTCTAGATGCGGACAGAAGAGAAATTTCAACGATTATAGATGCAGCCATCTCATTGCAAGATACTAACGGTCTGCATCGTGCGGTCTATGATAGTATGCAAAGGGAAGTGCGCAGCCACCTTCAATGATCGATGGATAGGGACATGCTAATTTCTCAGGCTCAAGATCGCATAAGGATTCTCACTCAATAGGTACAGGACCTCAAACATATAGTCCGCACTCAACAAACACAGTTAAAAGAGGTAAATGATATGGCTGCAATTCAGGAACTTCATGAACTAAGAAGCTTTATAGGTATGTGTGCATACTATAGACGCTTCATAGAAAAGTTCTCAATAATAGCAGGACCATTATATGACCTAACAAAAAAAAAGGGTTAGGTACACATGGTCTGCCAAGGAGAACAATGCTTTCAAAAAGCCTAAAGAAAAGCTTATCTCTCAACTTGTGCTTACACTATTGGATCTCTCAAAGCTATTTGAGGTCCAATGTGATGCTTGTGGTGATTACCTTGGAGATGTTTTGCTCCAAGAAGGGCACGCCATAGGCTATGAAAGTTGAAGGCTCGATCCTGTTGAGCAAGCTCTAGGCATATATGAAAAGGAAATCCTCATAGTTCTACATGCCTTAGACTCATGGAAGCACTATTTATTGGGGACTCCTTTCATTCTGCGAATGGATCACCAAAGTCTTAAGTAATTCATGACGTAGACCAAGCTCTCCGACAAACAAATGAAGTGGGAAAATCTCCTTTCGCAATTTCATTTTCATGTTGCTCACATTGTTGGCAAGCATAATCAAGTAGCCGATGCACTCTCAAGACGGCCGAGAGTGAAGGCGGTTTCCTGTGAGATCCCCAACCCGCCAATACCAAGATCGGGATGGGATCCTTGACAGGTCTCTAGGTCTGATAAAAATCAGAGTCTCGAACAATAAAAATCCAAGGAATAGACCTTTACCATTGACAATGGCTTGGGTCTATAGCCTTAGAAGAAGACCTAGTCCTGTCTCGCAGCAGAAACGGGACAACGTATTAAAAGTCCAAAAAAAACTATTTCGGCCCTATAACTGCCACAATTGGGCAAAGGTATCCTCTCAACCAATGTTTCTTTCTCCCTAACAGATGTGAGGGCATAGCCGCTGGTGGACTCCTCTTCCAAGTGAAGCTATTTTTCAAACGTTTTTAGTGCGCGAGGATGGATAGTTACCTGACTAATTAGGTCCACCCGTCCTTGATTGACAACCTTAGTCAACCCCCACTTACCACCCCACACTCACACATGATTCATTTATTTTTTTATAACTATCACATTGTTTTAACATTTAAAATAATGGTTTCTTTTAACTTTTCGTCACAGTAACTCCTTCAATCAAGTATTAAAGACAACATTGTAAAGCATTCTTTTTACAAACAAACATCTTTAAACTTAAGATAAGGTACTGTCAATCAAAACATTGTCCATAATAACTATGACCAGTACTCTTCTTGTCTCAAGATCACCTAAGGGTGAAAAAATGGCACCCATTCCTTATTCATAATCCGGAGTGGATAAACCCCCACCCAAGGTTCCGGGTGCCCATACACCAAACGAGTTGCCCATACAACTGGGCGGCTCCCCTAGGATAAAAAAACGGTATCCTAACTTATGTAGAAACATCAAGACACGACACGGAGTAGAAACTCATCGTTCATGGGGGTAACCGACTTATCCGTGGCTAGAAAGCCATCATTATCATCAATTTATACCAAGGAGTTGGAGGTGTTTTGAGACAAGCTGTCTTAAGGATGATCAATCATATCTTTCCTGATACAACCAATTTTTAACCCAAACAATTCTTTTCTACATTATAAACAATGCATGTTGGAAGTTACCTTCCGTTTTCGACCAATTATTCATTTTCTTATTCTTACTCACTCCTTACGTATGCAATGCTAACTTATAAAATAACTTAAACTTATTTAAAGACTTAATTGAATAATGGGAAACCCACCTGGGATTGATTGGCCATCTGCTGTTGCGTTGGCGCCTGAAGACTCTCCTCCGTAGGCCTACTACTAGGCCCGGCTTCGTCGTCGTGCGACGCTCTAGTTTGTTTCGGAGCTACGTCCTCATCATCAGATGTAGGGTTTGCTCGGGTCCTTTTAGGTGCCATAACTTCTTATCCTTATAAAAAGGACGTCTAATCATTAGGTAAATTATCTGAAAGTTAGACTTATCCTTTGTATCCAATTTTACCCAAATCTAGGTTAAATTTGTAGTCTTAATTGGTAAATTCTTGACCTAGTAATTTCTTATTTGCCTAAAATAGGCATGATAACTTTTTCTACAGCTTCCCTAAGGGTTTTCTAGGCTATCCTATTTTCTATATCTTTTTCCTAATTTCCCTATTGAATCTTAAGCTTGGAATCTGCTTATTTTGAGCTTAATATTTACTCTATTTATTTTCTCTCAAAGATTTCATTTCCTCAACTTTAATCACAGGTTTACACTTACTATAATTTTCCTAAAAACATTTGACCGTAAAGTCTATTTATTTTAATTAATCTTTGGCAAAAAATAGGACTTTTAGTCAATTACAATTTTCTAAACTTACTAATAAATTATGTCATAATTATCACAAGTAGATAAGGATATTTTTGACCTCTCGTAATTATCTTATTATTTTCCAACTTAATTATATAATTTCCCTCTTCAATTCTGGATTAAAATGTGGATAATTTGACTTAAATAAATATTTACACTACTTTTCTAACCTTAATATAATTATCACAGTGTATTTATTATGTAAGCTAGCTCTGATAAATAGAATGTAATCATATAACATGATTAGCTAGTTTTTCCCTTTAAATTTCAACCAAAATTAGTATATTTTGACTTAAATAAATATCTATACTAAGTTTCTAACCTTGACATAATTATCACAACATTTTCATCATGTAATCTAGCTCTGATAAATAGCTTGTAATCATATAGCATGATTTACTAATTTCCCTCTTTAGTTTTTAGCTAGAATTAGTATAATTTGACTTAGATAAATATCTATACTACTTTTCAAACCTTTACATAATTATAACAGCCTCTTTATCCTATAATCTAGTTCTGATAAATAGCATGTAATCATAACACATGATTTGCTAATTTCTCCCTTTAATTTATCCTCAATAATAGTGGTTTTCTACTAGGATAATTATCTAAAATAATTATCTGAGGTTAAGATAATTATCATAGGTTACTTAAGATGTAATTTACCTCTGATAATTATCTCAAAGCTTCTTGGGTTAATTTGCTAATTTCTCTCTTTTATTTCTCTCTAAAAACAGTATAATTCTGCTGAGATAATTAGTTAAACTACTATCTAAAGTTAACATAATTATCATGGGTTTCATAACATGTGTTTTACCTTTCATATTTATCTCAAATAATTTTGGATTAGTTTCATATTTTCCCCTTTGTATTTTTCCCTAAAAACAGTGTAATTCTATTAAGATAAATAGTTATATTAATTATCTGAGATTAAGATACTTAATCTCTGATAATTATCTCAAAGCATTTTGAATCACTTTGCTATTTTTCCCGTTTTAAATTTCCCTAAAAACTGTACAATTATGCTGAGATAATTAGTTAAACTAATTATCTGAGATTAAGATAATTATCACGGGTTTCATAAGAGTTGATTTACCTGTGATAATTATCTCAAAGCAATTTGGATCAATTTGCTATTTTCCCCCTTTTTATTTGTCCTAAAAACAGTGTAATTTTGCTAAGATAATTAAATAAGCTAATTATCTAAGGTTAACATAATTATCACTCTTTCCCTAAGATGTGACTAACCTCTGATAAATATCTTAAAGCATTTTAAATCAATTTTCTATTTTCCCCTTTTAATTTATCCTAAAAACAGTGTAATTCTATTATGATAATTAGGTAAACTAACTATCTGAGGTGAACATAATATTCACGGGTTCCCTAAGATGTGATTAACCTTTGATAAATATCTTAAAGCATTTTAAACCAATTTGCTAGTTTCCCTCTTTTAATTTGTCCCAAAAATAGTGTAATTCTTCTAAGATAATTAGGTAAACTAATTATCTGAGGTTAACATAATTATCACAGGTTCTCTAAGATGTAATTAACCTCTGATAAATATCTTAAATCAATTTGCTATTTTCCCCCTTTTAATTTGTCCTAAAAAATGTGTAATTCTGCTAAGATAATTAGGTAAACTAATTATCGGAGGTTAACATAATTATCACGGATTTCCTAAGATGTAATTAACCTTTTTTAAATGGCTCAAAGCATTTTGAATCAATTTGCTATTTTCTCCCTTTTAATTTGTCTTAAAAACAGTGTAATTCTGCTAATATAATTAGGTAAACTAATTATCTGAGGTTAACATAATTATCCTGGGTTTCTTAAGATGTAATTAACCTTTGATAAATAACTCAAAGTATTTTGAATCAATTTACTATTTTTTCCCTTTTAATTTGTCTTAGAAACAATGTAATTCTGCTAAGATAATTAGGTAAACTAATCTGAGGTTAACATAATTATCACGGGTTTCCAAAGATATAATTAGCCTCTAATAAATAACTCAAAGCATTTTGAATCAATTTGCTATTTCTCCCCTTTTAATTTATCCTAAACACAGTGTAATTCTGCTAAGATAATTGAACTAATTATCTAAGGTTAACATAATTATCACGGGTTTTCTAAGATTTAATTAACCTTTGATAATTATCTTAAAGCATTTTGAATTAGTTTGATCATTTTCCCCTTTATTTTTCTCTCACAAACAGTGTAATTCTGCTTAATTAATTATGGAAATTACTCATAATTACAGTCTATCACAGCTCTGATAATTATCTCAACTTAATCTAAACTTAATAAGTATAATTCCCATTAATTTATAGCTAAAATGGATAATTTCAGTCCTAATAGGATATAATAATTAATTAGCTTAATATCCCTAAGCTTAATCACAATAATCAGCAGAGAATATTTAATTAAGAGATAATATTGAGTATACATATGATTAATCTTTAATTAGTTAAGATAATTGTAAATAGGTTAACCTAGCTTTGCTAATTAAGAAAGTTTAGGACTAATTATCGTTTAATTAACCAACTAGAGCTTGATCTTTAGTGATTTCTACGTAGAGGTCTCTCTAGATGAGAGAGAACGTGCCAAGGCTCTGAGTCTGTCCGAAATTGTGAAGCAAGGGGTCTTATTTATAGGTTTCTGGCACTCACAAGCTCTCATAGGCTGGAAAAAGCAATTGCTTGCAGCTCAAGCCACCATACAGCTCCAGATGGCGCCCCTTGCTGCTAAATGAGTCCCTGGCAGGTCAGTGATGATCTTCCCATTACCTGCCAGCTTTTAAAATATCAATTATGCTATATTTTTGACCTATTTTTTCTTAATTGGTAAATATCTGAGAGGCCTTTAATAAAGTTTATGCTTAAATGATTACTGCAACCCTTCAATTTTTCTTAATAATTTAATTCACATTGAATCTTCCGGAAGGACTAGCGGGGTCAGTTTTTGTCCGAATTTAAGTCTGAAAATTTCTAGCCCAGGGTTGTTGTGCTTAAGATTCCAAAAATACCAATTTTTATTGCTTTGAGATAGTGTTTTTACCTGATTTCCTGATCAATGCTTTCTCCTAAAGCTTAAGTTAATTCCCGAGAGCTAGAAAGGTGGAGACCTTACATTTCCATAGCAACTCACAATGATCTATCTTCTATGATAGATGAGTATGCTATCGATCCTGATTTTAGAGATGTGATTTCAGCCCTTGCACTAGGGAAGAAAGAGGAACCATTTACTCTACAAGATGGTTATCTTCTCTATGGCAATAGACTATGCGTTACTAACTCACTCCGTGAGAAATTAATGTATGAATCTCATGCTCCTCCTTATGCGGGGCATAGAGGGATTCAGTCTACCCTAAAGGGGATTGAAACATATTTCTATTGGCCTACCATGAAAGCAAACATACAAGAGTATGTTTCCAAATGTGTGGTATGCCAAAAGATGAAGTCTGATAGAGGGAAGCAACCTGGATTGCTTCAACCTTTTGCCAATCCCTAATTCACCATGGGAGAGCATATCCATGGATTTTATCTTTGGATTGCCTAAGTCTATCCATGGGAATACGGGAATATGGACGATAGTAAACAGGTTCAGTAAACAAGCTCGTTTTATACCTGTCAAAAATACTATCAAAGCCCATCAAATGGCAACCCTCTTCATTTCACAAATCTTCAAGTACCATGTCTTGCCAATGTCCATAGTGTCGGATAGAGATCCTAGAATGACCAGTAATTTCTGGAAGGGTCTCTTTGGGAATTTAGGAACAAGGCTAAACTTCTCTTCGGCCTATCACCCGCAAACGGATGGCCAAAGTGAAATAGCTAACCTAACAATTCTCGATCTACTAAAAGCCTATGTAACTGAATTAGATCAAAGATCCCAATGGGAGAAGTACTTACCCTTAGTGGACTATGCCTACAATAACGTTGTACATACTTCCACTGGAAAAGTATCTTTTGAGGTAATTGAGGGAAGATCAAAAAGTCCCCTGCTACTTAAGGTACACAAGAAGATCTTCGCTGCTGTTGCACGTGAGTATAGCAGAGGCCTACAACAATATTTCCAAAAGATTAAGGATGCTATCTCTATCTCACAGTAGCAAAGGCAAAAAGGCTGCTGCTGACAAGCATAGAAGAGCCCAAGCCTTTAAAGAAAATGATTGGGTCTTACTCAAATTTCCCAAGGCTCGATTAAGGCACACGATGGGCAAGAATCCTACGGGACACCAAAAGTAATGTGCTAAGTTAGCAAAAAGGTACTATGGTCCCTTCCAGATTCTTAGGCCAATCAATGAGATGGCCTATCAACTCAAGTTGCCCAGCCATTAGCTCATACACAATGCTTTTCATGTGAGCCTATTAAAGCCTTACAAAGGAGAGCCACCTCAAGAACCAACTATTGAAGACCCACCGGAGATTGAGGACCAGGAAGAGGTGCTGCAGCCCGAGTCCATCCTCCGACATGAAGACAAGGTACTAAGAGGCGGTAAGACTATCCGACGATATCTTATTAAGTTTAAGAATTATCCTTTTGAAGATGCTAGATGGATGAAAGGCATACAATTAAAGGATAACCTAAACCTTGTCAATGCTTACAATGCTTCCCAAGAGTAAGCAAATGTACAAATGTTAAAATGAACAAAGTTTTTGTCTTATAAGACTTTCTTTTTGTTTATTGTGCACAAATGTGAAGTAGTATGCATGCTTAAATCAAGTTTGCGGAGACGACGTCTCCCAAACACCAAGTAGAGCTTGTCACTCTACTATGGAAGATTGATAGGACTAATGTGCAGACATGCTTGCGGCAGCTTAGGCTCTCAAGCGGCAAATGGACTAGTCATCCATTCTGAAACAATGTCGTATGGTAACATAGGGATCCTCTACCCGCTAGAAAAAGGACTAATGAATATGCTTTATTTTCTGTAACCCATAGTCGAGGAAGACTATGATTTTAAGAGAGAGGTAATGTCATAATAACTAATATCTAGTTCTCCTAAATGATTTCTCATGTTAAACTGATCATTTAATATGGGGAAGTGCCAGGGGAGACAAAGCTAGAATATTGGTTAAGCTGGAAAACCGGCCCCATTAGAGATCCAAAGGAGGGAAAATAGGGATCCAAAGGGGGGGCCATCTGCAAAAGAGCTATGTGCAACAATGGGCTCCAAAGATCTTACGTTCAGCCCATTAAGAGTTCCAAAATGCTAAGGTTCCAAAATTCAAAGGTTGTGTCCAAAGGTCAAAAGCCTAGGGAAATTGGATGCTTTGTGTGTGTCCCAAAAGTCTTTCTCAAGCCCTACAAAGGAGGGGGCGAGCCCAAGAAGTAGGGGATGAGAGAGAAACTCACACACACACACACACACACAAGCTTCCTTTGTACACAAGGGGAAAGAGGGACACATGTCAGCTCCCTAGCCCAGATGCCCACAAGGTGTACTCAAATCCTATTGGATGGCCTTGGAGGTGGACCAATGAGAATTAGGCTAGAGTAAGTCTAGTTTAATTAATTTAAAAACAATTAATAAAAGAACCAATAATAATTAAGCTCTCTAGAAGACTATTGGATAGCAATGAGCATTCAGCAGAGCCAAATGGCTTGCTTGATTCCTATTGGCCAGGAGACAAAGGGGTCCAATGAGAGTTTAGTTGCATTAATTAATTAGCAAAATCTCTCACAAAAGGGGAAAGGGGGACACATGTCAGAAGGCTATCACTTATGCTGCTTAATTTCCATTGGTTGAGCCTGGGGAGGTCCAATAGGGAGTGAGCATGAGCAAATAGCAAGGGGGGTCGACCAAGAGAGAGAGGGGGCTGATTTTTCAAAGGCATTATTCACTTACACACTCACAATATCTATGTGTAGAGTAAGAAGACTCTCTCTCTCTCTCTCTCTCTCTCTCTCTCTCTCTCTCTCTCTCTCTCTCTCTTCTCAAGCTTTAATGGAAAGCTTATCACCTACTCCAAGCTTCTGAGAACGAAGGCCTACACCAACAACTCTTGGCTTTGTGATGCAAATCCAACCAAGAGCCAAGCTTCAATGCATGTTCATCTCCTCTACCATGCTAATTACTAAGCTAAGCTATGCTAATATGAGTGATTATGTGAGGAGATGTACATATTTCTCGTAAGACTACTCCTTCTTCCTCTCAATCTACTCTCATACCCCGCTATCTCTCACCATCTTCGAAGGTGTGTGAGGTGTTGGGTCTGAGACCGTGAGGGAATTGATGTTGTGTTTGATAAGTGTTTTGCTTAGTGTTTTTCTTAGTGCTTGAAGTTTCCATCTTCATTGCACTAGATAGTATTGAAGGAACACAAAGAATTGTATTATAAAATGTCTCTCTTGATGGGAGAAACCATAATACAAAGCCTTTTGGAGGGGGGACCGGCTCCATGCAAGTCCGGTCCTCAACTGTTGTCAATTGCTTAATTTCTCTCTCTTTTGAAGTATTGTTCATTCTATCTAACTAGGTGTTATGCTTTTTGTTGTGCTCTCCACCCAAGCACTCATGTTATTCTTATTAGGAATCTATTCTAATGAAATGCTCACTATGTTCATGCTATTTTCCGCTACACACAAGTTACTAGGCCATTAATTGTTACAATTTTTGTCACTGCCATTTTTTGTATAACAGGTCTTATATAGTCTATTGTGGGTTGTGCTATATAGCACGTGCTGGTCTCACTCAATTTCTCCTCATTTTGGGTAGTTTTCACATCAGATGCAAACATTTTTCATGGCTGACAACAACACAGACGTGTTCAAGATGTTTGTAGCTGAGGACAGGTTGGATGGGGGCAATTACCCTGTGTGGGCTTACATTTTGCAACATGTTGTTGTGTCAAAAGGCATTTGGAATATTGTGCAGGGCATTGATTTACATCCTAGTTCTGAGAATGTAGGCGATATTGAGGATGTTACATGTCTTGCTGCAAGGATTGCTTCTGTTAGAGTTGTTTTGCCTACAACAGAACAAGCTCGTTGGGATGTAAAGGATGCGTAGGCTCATGCATTGATTGTGTTGTTTGTAAAAAACACCATTACTCCTCACATTCATTCAACAAAATCTGCAAAACAGGCTTGGGATATTTTGGCTGGTCTTTATGCAAGCCGCAATGAGGCAAAAATTGCTTTGCTGCGTAAAAAGTTGGAATCAAAGATTATGCATGACAAAGATGATATGGACACTTTCCTTGCTGGTGTCAAGGATACCAATGAGCAACTTATTTCTGTAGGTGAAGTCAGTTCAAACAGTTCCCTTGTGCAGACTATTCTTGATGCCTTGCCAAATTCTTACCAGACTTTTGCTAGTACTTGGAGACTTATGACCCAAGGAAATCCTGAAGTTGTCAAGTTTGATGCATTGTGCACATTGCTATTGCAAGAGTCACATTCTAGAAAAAATTGGACTAGACAATGTACATTTGAACGGGCTTTTATTGCTTCTCAAAGAAAGGGTGGTAACAACAATGCAGCCACTTCTTATGGTTCTACTACGAGTGGCAAAACTTATGTTCCCAATGCTTCTGCCGGCAGCAATTCGTTTGGCAATTCTGGTGATAAGGACAAAAAGAAGATGCGTTGCCATTATTGTAAAGCTAATGATCACTTGATCAAGCAGTGTCCTAAGTTGAAGGCCAAAGAGGCTAAAAAGAAAGAGGGTGGCTCCACTACAAATGTAGCCATTGTTGAGACTTCTGTGAAAGGAGACTGCGATGCTGATGTTGATGCAGAATGGGCTTTTAATACAAAGTGCACTTACAATCCTGTTGTCCATGATGCATGCATGTTAGTTGCTATAGATTCACGTGTGGTATTTTGACAGTGGCGCTACAAAGCACATTACCTCGCATCGTGAATTATTCACCTCTCTCGAGTCTGTCCCTCATAAGAATTCGATCACTTGTGCCAACAATGCCTCTTATCATGTTCAAGGAGTTAGAAAGATTGTGCTTACTGTTGCACATGACAGTTCTTTCACACTTGTTGATGCACTTTATGTACCTGGTATCAAGAAGAATCTTTTGTCTGTATCTGCACTTGCTAGACTTGGACTTGTATTCAAATTTGTGGATGACAGATGTACAGTTCATGATCTCAGTTTTGGTGATGAAATTGTTGCATCTGGCCTTTTGTGCCATGGGCTGTATAAGAACACTTTGTATGACAAGTGTGGACAAAATTTTGCAAATGTAGTTGCAGATTCAAGGGCTGTTTCAGATGCAAAATTGTGGCATGCACGTTTTGGGCATCAGAATTTTGTCAGTTTGCTGCGTTTGCAGAAATTTGATATGGTTGCTTCTTTGCCACCTCTCCTTACCTTGTGTTAGTGAATTCAAAGTCAAAGACTTTTATTTATTTTTTACTCTCTCTCTCTCTCTCTCTCTCTCTCTCTCTAGTCAATGCAAAAGCCTTTTACTTGTTAAAACTCTTCAATGTGCACTTCAACCCTTCAATGTGCACTTCGATGCTTTTTTTTATAAAATAAACTATCTCAAAGCATCCGCACCTGGCCAATGTTCGGGAAAAGTGCGCATCACCTTAGCCTTGAGCCGGTTGATGGCAGGCGGAGAAGGAAAAAATTCGCTTGAAAAATATAAGAAAATAGAGTTAAATTGTAAAAAAAATCGGCACTTTGCAAAATTTTTCTTTGGATCTACTCAAAGCTCTTCAATGTGTTATTAAAAAAAATTCCCTCAAATGGTTTGCGCTGGTGTAGACCCTTTGAGGGATATATTTCTTACTATATAAGGAGAGAGCGGAAGCTCGAATGTACTTATTGTTAGCAAAAAATTTATGATTAGCAATTTAGATTCTCACCCTGACCACACACCATTATGAGTTGGGTGGAAACACTTCCTGCACCTACTCATCATAGGGTTTCAGAAGCCATCTAAGAGAGAGAGAGAGAGAGAGAGAGAGAGAGAGAGAGAGAGAGAGAGAGAGAGAGAGAGAGAGAGAGAGAGAGAGAGTTGCCTCTTTAAAGAAACAAAACCCTACCCCCAACAATCTTTGCACTTGATGGCGGTGGCACTACTGGATGTGAATGCGGTGGTGGGCAACCTTGTTGCCTTGCTGAGAAGGGGTAGAGTCTTTCTATGTGCAAGCTACATCACATGAATTTCCATAGAGTCATCAAAGACAGGATGCACATTCAGAGAGAGAGAGAGAGAGAGGAGGGAGAGGTTTTCCACATGCAAATAGAGGATTTGGACTTTGGCGTCTTTGTTTATTGCATGCACAATGAGAGATAAAGAGGGGGGGGGGGGGGGGGGGGGATTTATAAAAAGTGGGGACCAAAATATTAATGGATTTTATGAAGATTCTCCCTTTCACGAAAGGTGGGGAGACAAACATGCAGTAGTCGACTTTCCATTTTGTCTTTTGTGAGCTTGCTAGATTCCTTATAAAACTCAATGAGGCTACTGATACTGTTCAACAAATAGCAAGAAATAGGTGACGGTCTCAATTTGCAGCACCCTAAAATATTCACGATAGTTGATTAATAAGGTTGCCCCATGAGCAAAGAGTTGAAAAATATTAAGGTCTACTATAATTAAGCAAACAATTGAAAAATTCTAAGGTCTAAGTTCAGCTATAATTAAGCAAATAGTTGAAGAATATTCAAATATAGTGCAAAAGTGAGGGGGAGGGGGGGGCAAGGTCGAGCGCTAATGTACATGAAATCCTGTAGACAAAATGTCAACAATGTTAGGGAAAATCGATTTTCATAAACTTACAGAATTCCTTTGGGCAATGAAAAAGCTATGAGTCTTCTTTTACTTGCTAGCAAAAAACACAAGAAAGAACAAGCTCAAGAGTTATCTAGTGTCGGGCTTGCTAGTACCTACCTCTTGCTTCACATATCCATTCTTAAATTAATCACCATCTTTAGGGGGTCTAGGGCCAATTTATTTAGTCTCTCAAGTGAAGAAATGAGTGACATATAGGAGCTCTTGGCTATGTGTGTTCTAATCAAGTGTCTCTCATTGACTCGCTCGATTTTATCATCGCTCGAAAAACTTCGCTGGGAGTTTGGGATTCCTCATCCAATACTAGCTCAGTCTTGCAACCAACCATTCCCTTCATGATTTTTGTGTTTCACTGTGACATGCCCCTTTTCTGCATCTCGTTTTGCTCTCCTCACTTTCACCCTCATCACATCAAGCTCAAAGTCATGGCATGGCAACCAATTGCACTCACCAATTGCCTCTGCATTAGGAAGAAGCCGCTTGTGTACATGAACAAACCACCAAAAAGCTCTCTTGCATCATAAAGACTATTCTCTATGGTTACGCACAAAGCCATAAGCTACTACTACCAATAATAATCTTGCATGGTCCCAACCAAAGCTTTGCTTCAAAATATAATTGGTTTGTTCACCTAAATTCAAGTAGTTCTTATGGTTTTCAAACAAAGACCATGTTATAAATCTCTCTTATTTTTCTCTACAAGGCAAGGGTAGGATTGTCAAAGGCATACTACGCATAATCTTAGTGAGCTATTTAGATAACATGTAGGTTATTTTAGTTATGGTAACAAGGCTACTATAATCCCATAGATTGTGGTCTACATTGAATTTTAGTTGACTTGCCCTCACAAACATTTGGTGAGGCTTTTACCCTTTATCTCAATGTGTATCTACTAGTATCTAACCCTTGTCTCCGTGGTGTTCCTACTATCCTCTAACCCTTTAAAACCACACAATCAACTATCCTTAGTACCCATTCTCAATTGGAGCGGGCTTCAATAAGTTCTTGGATAACCACCTCTCGTAGAGAAGACAACCATTTAGACATGGGTAGAAAATTCCCTACTCAAGCGTAAATTATAGGCTATTCATACCGCATTGCTTATTCCATGTTATTTATCCTTAAAACTACGTGTTTCAAATTTGATAAATCCTCCTCCATTTGATAAATCCTCCTCCATATGTTTCAAATTCGATTTATCCTCCTCTTGCATGTCCTTTACTATCCCCTTAACCTCCCCTTTGGAGCTAGATATTCTCCATAGTGCTTTCACACTTCTAAAAGTGCATCTAGGAAGGGCTATATTCATCCCATATGAGCCCTTCAACCTCACCTACTCCTATTTGCTTCAATCTCCTTGCAAGAGACAGCTTTCTCACTTTGCAAATATACCTAATCTCTAGTCCCTATGAATTTTCCTTTTTGCCTATTGGTGGATACATCCTTGGTGCCCTCCTCATGAACTTGTCTTGTTGTTATTCATGCTCTGTTGTTTTGAAGTTTTGCTCACTTGCTTCCTTATGCAGACGTTCACTTGATGGATTTTTCTACCACCGTCCGCTTCAAACATCTCTCCTATCCTCAAATTGGCACCACATTTTGGCCTTACTGGGTAAGGTTTCAAGTCTCAAATGCAAGCTCAAAGATGGCTTTTGACACCCTCAGACATCTCCTCTCCAAGCCCTTCAAATGTGCTCTTGGGCTCTGGTAGGACCTAGGCATGGATAACCAGCATTTGAAGGTTACAACAAGCTTGAACTCCATATTTTGGTGCAAGCCTTTAAACACTTCCACTAGCATATGAGGGCACAAAGTTCTATAGGCTGATTGAGCGTGATAATTGTGGAAGATCGTTGTAGGTTCTTTTTGTACTTCTATCAGCATTGAAACAAGTTTCCCATGTTGGTCTACGAGCTAAAGATTTGGAGAGCTACACTACCTTCTGACAAGCACACACTATCTCATATTTTTTGGCCATGGCACATAATGAGAATGTGTAGCAAACTGCTTTGCCCATTCTTGTTGCCCTTATAAGTTGGTTAGTGTTTGCCCTTTCCTTCCTGCTGTGTGGATCTTTCTTGATATTTCTAACTAGAAAATACTAATGGGAACCTTCTTTGGTGAGAATCATTTGCCATGTCCTTGATCCTCCAACAACAACCTTTTCATTCCAATCTCCCTCCATCGACAGTGTTAAGGTTTCCTCCTCCTTGTTATCATCCCATAATCATGGGATCCATGTTGTTTGCCACATTATTTAATAAAAGATAGAGATATAGCGCATGTAAACCTACCATCATCTTTTTCCAATAAAATTACGAGTATTTTGTTGCCCCATATGTGGTTGCTACCCGCTGGTAATGTTGATGGTGGATAGTAGGCTATCGCTGGTTACCCATAACATCTCATCACCGGACCTCTCCCTACATACCTCATATGCTACATGTGATTAGAGGTTAAAAAGGTCATCTACAGATTACAAACCTTGATTAAGAAAATTCTTGCCCAAAAATAGGTCCTATACAAAGGTGTAAATGGAAACGTCAATTAAAGGGTTGTAGTTTCCTACAAGTGTCACAAAATGGAACATACAACTACTTAGTACCCTTCAAACAAATCAAAACCTTCTTTGCATTCATTGAGGGATTTGAAAACAACATTAGAGTTCGAGTTCACAACATGGAGACAAAAAATGCATGATTTTTTATCTTGATGATCATGAAAAATAAGGTAACTTAGATGATTAAGATAATACAGGTACTTCTGCTAGTAAAGATCGGTGATGATTTTTTAAAACTGATTCATGATGATGGAAGCACATTTATTTGAAACATGTATATGAGGGCTATAATTTTGGGCAAAATACAATGTTTTAAGTTTTGTAAGAATGGTTTAGTACGATTTATTGTAGATTGAACCTTGTCCATAATGATGTTTGTGAAGCACATCTATTTGCAACATGTATGTAAAAGGCTACATTTTGGGCAAAATACAATATTTCAAGTTTATTAAGAATGGTTTAGTACGATCTACTGTAGATTGCACTTTCCATAATGATGTTTGTGGTTTAATATGATTTACTAATGTTTGTGGTTTAATATGATTTACTAATGTTGGTGGTTTGATGTATGCTCCACCTTTTGGGAATCATTTGCCCTTTGTGACTTTTTTTGATAATCACTCTAGCCATGCATGGGTGTATTTACTCAAGGAAACATTCAAAGTGTTTTTTGTGCTTCAAGAAATTTTGACATATAGCTAAAAATGTATTTGGCTAAATTGTCGGCACCCTCCATTAATAAGGAGGAGTCCCATTATATGTCTAAGGAATTCAATGCATTTTAAGCGATCCATGAGACAAAACACCGATGTACATTGCCTTATACTCTATGTGAAAATTGTGTTGCTAAGAGGAAAAACATTACACTTATGGAGATGGTAGGATGCATGGTGAAAATCCAAGATTTTCCACATGCATTCTGGTGTGAGGATTTTAAGTTTTCTACGTATGTACTAAACAAGTGTACCTTAAAGCATTATAGTCTATCAATCCGTATCAGGCTTTTGGCATGGCAAGAAGCCATCCGTCAATTGCATGCGTGTGCTTGGTTGCTTGGCTTATGCATTTTTGCATGATAAAGCAACGTTGAAAATTGGATGATATGGGTGTGAAATGTATTCTTATTGGTTATACTCTAAACATCAAAGATTTCAAGCTAAATTATATTATCCTCAAATAAAGCGTATCTTGATTCGTTCACATGTTGTTTTTGTCAAACATGTAGTTTAGCCCTGGTTAGGATGTACCAACGAGACATATATGAGCTCAAAAGATGTATATGTTACTTTTTTGCATCTATTCATTAGTGGGAATACAAATGTAAGTCCTAGTGAGCAGCCTTTGCAACCTCAAATGATGTTACATATTAAACCATTTTTTGATGCAAATTTACAAGATATAATTAAAGAAAATAAGATATAATTTAAGAAAATAGGGTTAAAAATTAGTAGGCTACAAGTATGCGAATATGGTCGGTGCAAACCTTGCATGACAACAAATTGGGTGCACCTTTGTCCATCCGTACTTGTTCACATTCTTAGCATGTCTGCCTTGAATGCACATGTGGTCAATTTGGCATTCTATGGGGATTGTCTTGAGTGGTGTATGCATAGCCTTTTTTGAGGGTCATGGTGAGATTTTTGAAGGCAAAAATTGGGGACCAAGTTTCCTACTGTGATGTGATTAGGTCACTGGATCCTGGCTTATCGCAACATTGCCATATGACATGTATAGAAGGGATTAAGTGTTGGATAGTCAAGCTATCTTGAAACTTTTATGAGTCAATCCAGATTCAAACTGAACCTAAATTTTGATATCTTGTCTACTCAATGGTCTATGGATATTAAGATTTGCATTTTATACCAAAAGATTATCAAAACTCTGTTGAAATTTGGTTTGCCATATTTTTCTACCCTATTTATGTGTCTCTCTATCACAATTTTTGGTTGATATTTTGATATTGACACTCTACAATTTTTTGCTAGATTTACTTGTCTTAGTTTTGACTATTGGTTTATGTGATTTGTCTAGCAATTTTGGGTTGAGATATTGTCCATCTAGTACAGAAACTTCACGAATGTTTTTGTGAGTTTACCACGGTCATGTGCGTGGATATGGAAGCTTCTGTGTCAGTTAAAAAGCTTTATGTTATATAAAAGTTTGATGGTAGCAGTTTTTTTTTGTGGGAAGGGAAAATCCAAGAAGTTCTTGTCGATAAAAGTTGTGTTGCATTTATTTGTTTGAGTATTCAAAATAATACAATTAAATTTGTGAATCATCAAACAATACATGAACAAAAAGAATAATTTTTTGTTCTTATGATTGATAATTTTTCAACCTAAAGATCTTTCAATCGATTTATTTTCAATTGAAAGATATTTTGATCAAAAGACTATCCATCAAAAGGCTACTGCTATATAAAAAATATCGAGAATTTTTTTTTCTGTTTATTGTTTGATAACAGTTCGATCGACTGTCTATATAAATCACAAACACTATGCTCTCTCTACTCTCCTACACACCATAGCCACACAATCTCTCTCTCTTTCCACTCTCTACTCTCTCTTTATCCACTATCTACTCTCTCTCTCTCTATCTCTTGATCCAGCTTGAGCACACACACTCTCTTTCCATAGAATGACAAGTGTTGTATGTTGGAATTAGGGTTGCAGGAAAACACACACAGCTTGGAGAAGACAAAGGAAGCTCAAGGCACACAACTGAGAGTATATTACTTAGTGTGCAATGGAAAGATGGATAGACAATTCATGGTGGAAAAAACCTCCTAAAGAGGGGAAAAATGCCCCAGCGGTCCTAGTGTGTTCACACACATCACTACCGCATGTATATGGTAACAAATCCCCCTTGGAGTGATGCGGTGAATGAGAGATGGCACATGAGTAAAGGGGAGTTCCATGCCCTGAGGACATGATCATTCCACAAAGGGGAGTACGCCCAAAGCTTTGAGGAAAGCTTCAAGCTTCTCACGAGACAATGCCTTTGTGAAAAGATCTGTAAGGTTGTCCTGTGTCCTGCTGAGAGTCTCTCCCTGACATAGTGGTAATGCACCTCAATGTGCTTTGTGAAAGCATGAAAAACTGGGTTCCTCCTCGTAACTGTCAATGCGCTCTGACTATCAGTGTAGATAGTGTTGGCAATGTCCTGTCCAACACCCAAATCAGCCATAAGGCTTCTGAGCTATACACACTCAACCGTAGCTATGAAGACTACCCTGTACTCAGTCTCACAACTAGAGGTGGGCATAGTAGGTTGCTTCTTGCTCAACCATGATATACATGAATTGCCAAAGCATGAAACAAAAACCACTTGTGGACACTGGCGTGTCAAAACAACCAGCCCAATCTGAATCCGAAAAAGCATGTAAGTTTAGCGGCAATAATCTCCCCTTGTCATTAAAAAATCCAAGATGTAAAGTGCCACTAAGGTAGTGGAAAATCCTCTTGACAGCATGTCAATGCTTAGACCGTGGGCTATGCATAAATCTGCAGACTTATGAGACTATAAATTGAATATCTAGCCTCGTGTTGCATACATAAATGAGGAATCCAACAGCAGTTTGGTAAAGAGTGACATCTGCAGGATCAACATCATCATGAAGACTCAATTTTAAACATGTTTCCATGGGAGTGGCAATAGGTTTGCAATCCTCAAGTCCAAACTTACATAGCAATGTCTCTATGTAACTTTTCTGACACAAGACAATACCACCATCACACTACTTAAACTATATGCCCAAGTAATGATGCAATAGCCCCAAATCTTTCATTTTGAAAGTAGCGTTCAAATCAGCCTTAAATTCAGCAATATAACTCTCATTTGGTCTAGTGATCAGCAAATCATCTACATAAAGAACCACAATGAGAAGTACATCACCCTCACGCTTTACATACAATGTGCTTTCTGTTGGATTGTTATGAGAGCCTCATTTGACCAAATGAGTGTCAGCTTTCTCATATCAAGCACAAGGAGATTGCTTCAACCCGTACAAAGCCTTCTTACATCTGCACACTTTGTCCTCTTGTCCTTTCATGACAAAACCACGAGGCTGCATTACATAAACTTCCTCAAATATGTCACCATTCAAGAAAGCAGTAACAATGTTTGATTGATGTACATCCCAACCAAAATGAGCTGCCAATGCACATAGAAAATGAATAGTAGTCATATGACAAGTGGGAGCAAAAGTTTCTTCATAACCTATGCCTTTTTGTTGCGCATAGCCTTTTGCAACAAGTCGAGCCTTATGGCGATCAACCTCACCATCCGGCTTGCATTTCAACTTGTAAACCCACTTTGTATTAATGGCCTTTTTTCCAGGAGGCAAATCACATAAAGTCCATGTGTCATTTTCTATTAGTGCATCATATTCTGATTGCATGGCAGCCATCCAATTTTTTGAATTTTGTGCTTCATTAAAAGAGAGAGGTTCCTCAACATCATGTAAGCTAGACACAACCAAATCATAACAATCTGATGCATAAGATGTAGGGCAAGAGCCTGAACGAGTACGACTAGACAAAGGTGCATCCAATTTACTGTCAGGCAATGTATGCACCAGCCATTTTGGCATACCTCTAGCCTACTCATTTTCAACCCTTTCCTCATCAAGTACATCATGTACATCTGCATCAATAATAGGCTGATCCGTAATATTTTTGAAAACCCCCATAGGCTATACATTTGCCTCATAGAAATTTACATTTGAACTTTGACCACTAAAAAGAGCAACAAAGTGTCATAAATGTCCTGTGAGCTTACATTATTGTCTCTAGTACATGACATCAAGGGCTGAACAGAATCTTCCATAAACACTACATCCCATGAAACTAGAATACACTTTGTTTGTGAATGATACAACCTGTAACCTTTACTTTCAGCACTATAACCAACAAAAATACATTTGACATCCTTATCATCCAATTTTCTGCGTTGTGTTTGTGGCACCAAAGCATGAAGGCTTTCTATCATGCCATGCTTCATATGGAGTAATCAATTGCAAAGCTTTTGTAGGACACTTGTTAAGTACATAAGTGGAACACATGATGGCCTCAAGCCAAAAAGAATGCGACAAAGCTTGACTTTTGACCATACATCGTGCCATTTTCATAAGTAACCTATTTTTCCTCTCAGCTATACCATTTTGCTAAGGTGTACAAGGCACTCTACATTGGTGTTTTATCCCACGACTAGCCAGAAATCCATTAAATTCATGAGACATATACTCCCCCCCTCAATCAAAATGGAGGGTGCCCATAGTACATTTCAAGACATTTTCAGCCATAGCCAAAAATTGTTTGAAGCACATAAAAACTTCAGACTTCGCTTTAAGCAGAATACCCATGCATGCCTGGAGTAATCATCAATGAAAGTCATGAAGTACAGGTAATTGCCCAAGGACGGAGTTTGCATGGGCCCACAAACATCACTATGCATAAGCTGTAACTTGCATGTGGTCCTAACTGAACCATCCTTTGGAAACTTAGAACGCTGCATTTTACCCAAAATACAGCCTTCACAAACATGTTTGACAGCTGCTTCAAGAGGCGGCAGAGAAGCAACCATATCAGATTTCTGCAAACGCAGCAAACTCGCAAAATTCAGATGCCCAAAACGTGCATGCCACAGTTTTGCATTTGAAACGGCCCTTGAATCTGCAGTTGCATTTGCAAAATTTTGTCCACACTTGTCATACAAAGTGGTCTTATACAGCCCACGACACAAAAGGCCAGATGCAACAATTTCATCACCAAAATTGAGATCATGAATTGTACATCTGTCATCCACAAATTTGACTACAAGTCCAAGTTTAGCAAGTGCAGATACAGACAAAAGATTCTTCTTGATCCCAGGTACATAAAGTGCACCAACAAATGTGAAAGAAATGCCATTTGCAGCAGTAAGCACAATCTTTCCACCTCCCTGAACAGGATAAGAGGCATTGTTGGCACAAGTGACTGAATTCCCATGAGGGACAGACTCAAGAGAGGTGAAAAATTCATGATGTGAGGTAATGTGCTTTGTAGCACCACTGTCAAAATACCACACATGTGAATCTACAGCAAAACCGACATTCATGCATCATGGACAACAGGATTGTAAGTGCACTCTACACTAAAAGCCCATTCTGCATCAACATCAACATTACAGTCTCCTTTCACAGAAGACTCAACAATGGTTGCATTTGTAGTGGAACCAGCATTTGCAGTGGAACCACCCTCTTTCTGTTTAGCCTCTTTGGCCTTCAACTTAGGATACTACTTGATCAAGTGATCATTAGCTTTACAATAATGGCAACACATCTTCTTTTTGCCCTTATCACCAAAATTTCCAGACAAATTGCTGCCAACAAAAGCATTACGAACATAAGTTTTGCCACTCGCAGCAGAACCATAAGAAGTGGTTGCATTGTTGTTACCACCCTTTCTTTGAGAAGCAATAAAAGCCTATTCCACTGCAACCTGCCTAGTCCAATTTTTTTTGGAAAGTGACTCTTGCAACACAGCAATGTGCATAATGCATCAAACTTGACAACTTCATGATTTCCTTAGGTCTTAAGTCTCCAAGTACTAGCAAAAGTCTGGTAAGAATGTGGCAAGTCATCAAGAACAGTCTGCACAAGGAAACTGTCAGGAATAAATTCACCTGCAGAAATAAGTTGCTCATTGATATCCTTGACACCAGCAAGGAAAGTGTCCTTATCATCTTCCTCATGCATAATCTTTGATTCCAACTCTTTACGCAGCAAAGCAATTTTTGCCTCATTACGACTTGCATAAAGACCAGCCAGAATATCCCAAGCCTGTTTTACAGATTTCGCTGAATGAATGTGAGGAGTAATGGTGCGCTTTATAGGCAACACAATCAACACATGAGCCTGCACATCCTTTATATCCCAACGAGCTTGTTCTGTCGTAGGCAAAACAACTCTAACAGCAACAATACTTGCAGCAAGACCTGCAACATCCTCAACATTGCCTACATCCTCAGAACCAGGACGTACATCAATGCCCTGCACAATATTCCTTTTGACACAAGGACATGTTGCATCATGTAAGCCCACATAGGGTAATTGTCCCCATCCAACCTATCCTCAGTAGCAAACATCTTGAACACATATGTGTTGTTGTCAGCCACGGAAAATGTATGCACCTGATGTGAAAATTGTCCGAAAAGAGGAGAAACTGAGTGAGACTAGCATGTGCTATATAGCACAACCCACAATAGACTATATAGGACTTGTTATGCAGAAAATAACACTGATAGAAATTTTGCACTAAATAACGAAATTGCCTATGTAGGCCTGCCTATAGTGGAAACGGAGGCCGAAATGAGTCTGAATTAGAAATTTGAACAGACTGAGCTCTATGAGCTCACCCAAAATTACGAACACTCGCCAAAGCTCACTGAAATTAGAGAAAGAGAGTAGGTGTGTGCTGGAGCTACTGGCGACTAAGCTGGGGAGGATGCAACCTGCTCTGATACCAATTGTTGGAATTAGGGTTGCAGGAAAACACACACATCTTGGAGAAGATGAAGGAAGCTCAAGGCACACAACTGAGAGTATATCACTTAGTGTGCAATGGAAATATGGATAGCCCTAGAGTGATGGGCATATATACAATGCACGGGGGAAAAAACCTCCTAAAGAGGGAAAAAACGTATTGGCGGTCCTAGTGTGTTCACACACATCACTACCACATGTATATGGTAACATTGTAGTGGTGAGAATCTATCTCGATGCATATAAGTTTGTAATAAAATTTTACTAAGTTTTTTTGTATCTATGCGTATCTTTGATTTTCATATTGCATTTGTTACTCACGTATAGATGCATTTGTTGTAATAATAGTCAGAGAACTATGTGACAGTGTTATGATCCACTTACTCGATGGATATTTTTAGGGGGATGGGTTTATTAGGTGTTATTATGGGCTGCTATGATTCACAAAATATGTGTCACTTACTCCCAATAATAACTTAGAAATTGATAAAATAGGCCTTGCTATGATTCGCTCATGTGTCTCTTACTTGGGTTGTGGCTATAAGAGATGGGGATTTTTTTTGGCAAGCATTTCACGGTGAGTGATTTTTTGGAATCTGATGAGCAGATTCATAAAATATTCTAGAGAGAATTAGAGAGAGAGGATATGTGATAGAGGAGGATGGGAGGAGAGGGAATGCATTCCTCAAAGACAGTTCTAATTTGGTTTCATGTGTATCTCACTCTCTTTCACCCTCTTTGTTGAGAGAAAATGGGATGCAAAGAGAGAGCAAAAGACAAAGACAACGAGTCATGTGGACAAACGTTGAGATAAAATGGGACGCAAAGAGACAACAAAAGACAAAGACAACGAGTCATGTGGACGTTGGATAAAATAAAAATAGATCCTATGAAACATACGCATTCTTTTCAATTCTTTCCTAACACTCCATTCTATACCCATTATACAATTTGATCAAAACATAAAAAGGATGAACATTCATTATTCATAGAAATCATAACATTTCATATTGCTTGTAGTACATACAACATCACTTTATATGTTGCACCCGCGATCAATTTCTCAAAGGCCCTGGTTTTGTAGTGTTGCTCCCCTTACGAGTAAGATATTATTCACCACACACCCTAGCTGCTCCTTTATTTTCTCTTCATACACCTCTATGATGAGCCTAGTTCTCTTCCAGTAATTGATGGCAAATTTATCCTTTTCGTCGTTCAAGCTTTTCAATGAGTGCATTTTGAGCTTTTTGCACATTCGATAAAGGCCATACATGTTCATCGTTGTACTGACAACTTGCTTGAACCATTGTTTTCTATATGTTGCTTTGCTATTGGGGATGGCCTCCGATGCATCCCAAGTAGATTGGATGGACGTCTCAAGATCGGTAGACATTGTGGCTAGAAAGAGTAGTGCAAAATGTTAGTCATTGAGTGGTGAACAAAAGAAAATGCGAATACAAAGCTATTTTATATCATTTGAGAAGATATTAAATTAATATTAAATTGAAAAGATGAATGATTTTGACACATGAACCGTCTCACTCCTTACGAAACTATGAAAAGGTAATTTTTTAGACAATGCTTTGTACGAGTGGGGCCAAAGAAAAAACATATATTTAAAAAACCTTCATTGATGGAATTAAGACATTGAGGAGAGATAACAAAGGCCGTTGTATGAAAAAGCAGATAAAAAATTAGCTACATATCTAGGATAGGATAGGTGCACTCTCTATTGAGTGCATTAAAGACTTGAACCTCCCAAATAACTGGTTGGTGGGTGTAGCGTGGATAGTGTGTCGTGCTCGTGGGTGCTCATCAGTGCAATGTGAGTGACATCTCACTCAAACAGACTGAAAACAAAGGAAAATAGATAACAATTGATCACATAGAGACACAACAGCAGACCACAACATAGGACTCGACTATCTCAAAGAACTGATACAGACTGTGGCATGGCAGCACACTCAGCTAAAGCCTAGGACTCACAGGTACAATGGGGGTTTCAAGGCTTAGATGTGCCGGGATGTGCAGACGTGCTGTGTTTCTAGAATGGCTACTCTAGACAACGACGTAAACAAGATGAGTCATGACCCAACCGCTACTACTCATATATACAACCATAAAGAGCCACCAACAGCTCATAAATGTCAGCTCACCCAAGTCTATCTCTACTAAGTAGTGGTGGTAACCTGGCCACGATGTCCACTAGACCACCATATCCTTGCCACGTATCATTTTGGTTTAGGCCATTGTTCTATTACCTCTAACCTCCGTTTGGATGCCATCTTGAGAGATAATGTGACCTAAGTACTGAATCTCTTGTAAGAAAAATTCACTTTTCTTTCAATTAACATAAAGTTTATTCTCTCTTAAAACTTGAAATATTACTTGGAGGTGTTGCTTGTGTTCGTCTAATGAATTAGAGTAGATGATGATTTCATCAAAGAACACTCCAGTAAAGGTTCGATGAGGCCTGAATATCTTCTCCATCAAGCGATTGAATGTGGCTGGTGCATTGGTCAAGCCAAAAGGCATGAAAATATATTCGTAAACACCAAATGTAGTGCAAAATGTGGTCTTTACAATGTCTTGATCAACTATCCTTATTTGATGATAGTAGCCACTTTTTAGGTCAATCCTACTGAAGTAGGTGGACCCTTGTAGCTTATCAAATAGGTCTTCTACCCGTGAAATGCGAAACCTATTCTTGATAGTGATCCTATTTATTTCTCTATAATTGACACACAACGATATGTGTCGTCTTTCTTTTGCACTAGTAGCACAGGAGAACAAAATGGAGACAAGCTAGGCCTAACCATGCCCTTTTCAACTAACTCATGCACTTGCCGCACAATCTCCTCTTGTTGAGCTTGAGAAAATCTATAAGGAGGTTTGTTAGCCGGTGACCTTCCTGGAAGAAGTTCAATTGCATGGTCATCATTGCCTTGTTTAGGAGGTAGTTCACAAGGGATGTCGTCAACAATAAAGATATCTTGTAACTCCTTGAGAAAATTGGATAACTCTAATTCCTTGTGAATGTGTTTATTTTCTTTTGTTAAAACATTAGGTTCATTTTGAGAATCTTTAACAAAAATCATGTACACGAAAATGGAGCTCTTTATTGACTTATTGAAAGCTTGTGTATGTACAATGGCTATGGTGCTACCCATTTGCTTGGCATCTATGTACATATCTTTTTCCCTAAACCTAAAGGAGATCCTCCTTTCAGGGAATTTAACATTGGTAGCCACGCGATCAAACCATGGTGTCCCTAGGATTACATCCTCATGCTTGACAGGAGAGATAAAGAAGTCCTCTTTGTCCACATATCTTTGGACATGGAGCCTCAATTTCTTGATTAAGGGAGTGACTGAAGCTTCTTGCCCCTTGAAAGCACCATATGCGGGTAGGACATCTCCCATCTCGTAAGCTTGTATGCCTAGCTTGGTGGCCAACTCTTTGGATATGAAATTGTGTGTAGAATAAAAGTATCATGTTCTCTTACCTCTCCCCAAGCATGGCATAGAGGAGATCCTTTGTGGTGAGTTTCGGTGGCCAAAAGTTGCTTCATAATGTACTTTGTCTTTGGCATTGGTGGCCAAAAGATGCATCATAATGGAAGCTCTTAAAGCTTTCTATGTTCATGGAGCTTCACCATTGGCCCGTAGGATAGACCACCATTGTCTAGTGGAATTTTGAAAGTGCATAGCTACATGGTGTAGCTTAGAGAATTCCGTGAAGCCCTCATCTCCAAACACCGCATTGAACTGTTGGATAAAGGCAAAGACTTTGTCTAAAGCACCAAAGGTGCCAGGTAAGGAAAGAGATGCTCTTCCCTCCCTCTTTGAACTTCTTGAGCTTGGATGACCTCTTCCACGTGGCATAGGATTTCCTATGGCCTCTTCTTTTTGATGGTTCAAAGGTTGCACCATCACTTTCTTCAGAAGGTGAAGAATTTAAGGAAGATGGAGAAGAGGGTGACCTCTTTCTCACCTTGATCTTCTTTTTCTTCACCATCACTTTCATAAGAGGAAGAGGATGAAGAAGATGGAGAAGAGGGTATCCTCTTTCTAGCCTTTTTCTTCTCTTGCTTTTTGTCATCCCTCTTTGAAGTAGGGTGTGGAGAAGTATGTGATGGTCTTCTCAGTTTCGGAGGTGATGGAGAACGTTTAGCCCGTCGTCTTTGTGGAGCCATCTCCATCGAGGTGGCAGGAAACTCGCTTCTTTCTCGTTCCTTTGGTGGAGGCTCTTGAACTCTCCTTTGGGAAGGAGAAGCATAATCAAGAAGCAGATTTTTGAGCCCTTCGTATGGATCTTCTTCTTCTTCCCGAATCGGAGAGAGGCCTCTTTTGGAAGTATCACAAGGAGTCTTCCTAGGTACTCTCTCATCATGGTGGGGAGCTTGGAGAATCCCATGAGCACGAAGCTTCTGTTGCACTTCACTTTGGAGGGATGGATTGCCCATGGCTTGTTGAAGGCTAGAAACAAGATAGTTAACAAGCATCGGGGCATCATTAGTAGCCTGCTCATTAGCAAAATCAAAGTTATCAACGTTAATTTCACTCTCTTTACTATTGTCAGCCATTCTAACAACTTTTAGGTGTAAACATTTTAGGTGTACTTTGGCATTTCAAGCCCTAGTTGCTTCTACTCTTTACCCCTTTAGAAAAAACACTCAAGCTCCTGTACACGTGGCTCGAATACCATTTATTGCAAGGAATAGAAGAGGGGGTCATTAAACACCGAAGCAACACCGGCTCCTGTCAAGCTTCTAATAGCTCAATAGTGGTTAAGGCGTAGGCAAGCCCCGTAGGACTCCACTATTAAGACCATAGCTCTCGATGGTGATGTCCCATTAACTACACAAAGGCAGGCGCACTGCAAGGCTGAAAAATCCCTATTCTACTTACTCACATGCAATTAATAATACCAACCATTTATAGCTAGCTTGAGGACCTCCCTTCTTGAGCAAGAACCTTGTGCTTTGATACCAACGTAACATTTAATGGCCTAGTTACTTGTGTGCAGCCGAAAATAGCATGAACGTAGTGAGCATTTCATTAGAATAGATTCCTAATGAGAATAACAAGAGTGCTTGGGTGGAGAGAGCAACAAAAAACATAACACCTAGTTAGATAGCATGAACAATACTTCAAAAGAGAGAGAAATTAAGCAATTGACAATAGTTGAGGACCAGATTTTCATGGAGCCGGTCCCCCCTCCAAAAGGCTTTGTATTATGGTTTCTCCCATCAAGAGAGACATTTTACAATACAATTCTTTGTATTCTTTCAATACTAGCTAGTGCAATGAAGATGGAAACTTCAAGCACTAAGCAAAGCACTTATCAAACACAACATCAATTCCCTCACTGTCTCAACCCGAATCAGAAATTTGAGCTAAGAATGCTCGCCAAAGCTCGTTGAAATCGGAGAAAGCGAGTAGGTGTGTGCTGGAGCTACTAGGGACTAAGCCCGGGAGGATGCAGACTGCTCTGATACCAATTGTTGGAATCAGGGTTGCAGGAAAACACACCCAAGTTGGATAAGATGAAGGAAGCTCAAGGCACACAACTAAGAGTGTATTACTTAGTGTGCAATGGAAAGATAGATAGCCCTAGATGATGGGCGTATATACAATGCACGGGGGAAAAAACTTCCTAAAGAGGGAAAAATGCCCCGGCGGTCCTGGTGTGTTCACACACATCACTACCACATGTATATGGTAACACCCCCCCCCAATACGAGTCTCTAGCAGGTCTACTTCCTACACACACTACCCAAAGTGTCCTTTCGGGAAATTAAAAAAGGTTTCCAGCCCCCGTCCTTTTCTAGCATGACTCAAGTACTAAGTTCCAAATGTTGAATAATAACTCCAATTTGCTATCCCCTCTCGGAACTCATGAGAATTTAGGTTATGATCAAGGAGCTAACCCACATGACCTTCAATTCTGCTATCTCCTCTAGGGATTTTGCTAGAACTCATGAGATGCTCAAGGAGCTAACCCACACGACCTTCCTAGGGATGATAATTATCCTGATAACGACGACTTGATAATGTTCCTTGGGATGATAATGTTCATGATAACAATGACTGTAATATTATCAAATCGAACAAGATGAAGGGGTTGCTATTCATGTCCTATACCTTGAACAATGGCACTTGTAGCTTCAAGAGAGGGTTGTTATAGGGTTGTGCCATTGGAGCATTCTTTCTATTGAAGCTTTGAAAACTTGGTGTCTCAAACATGGGTCAATAAAAGTCTTAAAACCACCCATGTCCAATATCTGCCCAATAAGTATCTAATTTTCTTTGGTGACCCTAACTCTGCTCTTCAAGTGGTTAGTTAAGGGTAGTGACTGATTAGAAACACCCCTATGTCTATCTTCATCTGGTGTAAGGGATTAACCCTAGGGGTCCTAAACCTACTAAAGCTCCTGTCTTGGTTGATTTCCACGATCTCCCCATTGAACTTTATCCCTTTCTAAAGAATATAGGGAATTGTGCTGGCAGAGTCTCTGGCCAAAGATCTAGGGTAGGCATCAACCCCAAATGGGACCCTTAATTTTTTATCGAAGTAGACCTGAAGGAGGAGCTTAGAACCTCTATTCTTGTCAAAAATTCTCATGGTAGCTCTATTCATCTACAGAGACTTGTTTATAAGGACCTACCCAATGCCTGTTTTCATTGCTTGAAACAAGGAAATCACTTTAAGGATTTCCCTGATTTAAGACCTTATGTCCCTAAAGAAGAGTCTTCCCAGGATAAAAAAAGACTCCTTTCAACCTATTTCTAGGAAGAATAGTGCTAAAAACCCTAAAAGCTCTAAACAAGATAATTCCACGAAGAAGAATAGCTCTAGTCCCCTGATAGTTGATGTTTTTGACCCTTTTAACTATGGTCTGCTTGATCCTAATAATATCACCGACAATACTAACCTTGAGGAGGCTCCTAATGATGATGTCCCTAAGGAAACTAATCATGAATCTTCATCTCCCATTCATGTCTAGTTGGACAAGGACCATGTTCAAGTCAATGATTCTCCTTCAGAGATCCCAATGGACCAAGCCAGAGGTCTGTTCTCCTCTTCCTCTTCAAATTTTGAAGATGTCAGTATCCCTAATGTTGCCATATACATGTGGTAGTGATGTGTGTGAACACACTTAGGACCGTCAGGGCATGTTTTCCCTCCTTAGGAGGTTTTTCCACCCGTGCATTATATATACGTCCATCACTCTAGGGCTATCTCATCTTTCCATTGCACACTAAGTAATATACTCTCTATTGTGTGCCTTGAGCTTCCTTTGTCTTCTCCAAGCTGTGTCTGTTTCCCTGCAACCCTAATTCCAACAATTGGTATCATAGTAGGTTGTGTCCCCGGCTTAGTCACCAGCAGCTCCAGTACACACTTGCTCACTTTCTTCAATTTTTGTGAGCTTTGGCAAGCGTAAAAGTTCGAAAAATATTTTGAGCTAGCCTCCGTTTCCACTACATGCAATATTGCAAAGGTTATTTTGTCATTTTGTGCAAAATTTTTATCAGTGTCATTTTTTGCATAGCAGATCCCTTACTGTCTTCTACGGTTTGTGCTATATAGCATGTGTTGTTCCTGCTTTGTTCTCCTCTTTTTGGGTCATTTTCACTAGGGATTTCTTGACGTAATCACGATCGTGTGATTACATTAATAAGTCTAGTAATTACATAAGAAAATCATGTGATCACGTTAATTGTTAATGTGACTTTGATTATGACCTACAAAAACCCATCGAGACGGTTAGCCCCTTAGACTTTTCATTTTTCCCTGCAGATCCCACCAGGATCTTTTACTTTCTTGACAGGCCCGCCGGGCATTTTCTTTTGCCTGACAGGCCTGTCGTCGAGAAAACCAAAAAGCCCGGCGAGAGCAATTATATATAGTAAACAACGTGCTTACTACGGTTTTTAGCTAGGAAAATCCTTGGGGGGTGTATCCGAGTGCCGATTATAGTCATCTCCTTGTGAATTGACCTAAAGTTACATAGTCACATGTCCTTTTTTGGGTCGAACGTGATTCTTAATTCGGTAACCAGTTCTAAATTTTTTTACTTCCTTTACCGAACATAAAGGTACAAAACCAAAACAATTGAAATTTTGAAGGGTCATGCTCATTGCGACAAAGCCATTGGTCCAAATGAGGGCTGTAATTGGTTTTAGAAAATGAGCATATGTAAATGACGAGTCGATAGTCAATGGTTGGATGTCCTGTACTAGTGTACTAGGCGTATAAAGATCCTTGAAGTCTTGCATTTTTCACCATCATAGATTTGAGTTGATATACACTGTCACTCCACAATATAAGAGCTATAATCCTTAATTGGGTGAAAATAGCTTTTATATATAAAATTGGCTGCATAAGGGGGCTACAATCCTTCACTAGGTAAAGTAGTCCTCAATTGTCTGATTATATTGAAGATTTATTTACGTTAGTCATGCATTGGTTTATACAGAGAGTGCATTATGTATTATGAAAGATTATTAGTGCATGAAATGACCAGTCATATATTTTATTGCTTTCGTGTGTTTTCTAAACAACTGACATTTTCAGTGTAGAAGTTGATTATTCTTTATAGCTTTTGAAATTAGATGTGTCTTATTGTTTACAAATCAAAGTGGACATATAAATAATCATCATAATAATAATTGCATTGAGAAATTCATAGCATTGTTGTAGTTATTATAATGTACATAGAGTGCATTGCAATGTGTATGTTTGCTCACAACATAGGTGATCGATATGTGAATTGACTAGCGTGCATTGAAAATCTCATATTGTGCAGTTTTGGTTACTTTCATAGTGAATGGTTTTTTAATATATATTGAAAATAAGAAAAATGTTTTAAAAATTGAACCTCTGGTTGTTTTGTCTTCAGTTTTAATTTAAAAGCAATGGAGCAAAATGTGCGCACAAGTGGTACGAAGAAGCCAAAAAATAAAAATCTCCTTACAAAGAGTGGGATTATGCTCACAACATATGCGGCTGATATATGGAGTGGCAATGTAAATTAAATCTCACAACAAAATCAGACACTGCACCATGTATTAGGGATCATTTTTGGATAGCGTTAAAAAGAGTTGTAAGAATTGTGAACATCCTCAGGCACCTGCAATTGCAAAGCGTTTGAAAGAAAAGCTCGCCAAAAAGGGTGACAAGAGACAACAGATATATAGCTCTGTTGCAAGTCAAGGATTGTCAGAGCCAAATATTTACTCCGTTGATCCTGTGGTGATGCCAACTAACCTTAGAGAAATAGCCTACATAGTGGGAGGAAATTTCAAGTAGCATTCCTTTTAAGTGATAATTGACATAGCACGTTAGGTAGTGCAATTTATCTTGAAACAACAAATAGTGCTCGATTTGTATAGAATGCGCATGTCATTGATGTTGAAATTTCCTACTGAAACTTGATTCTGCACACATTTTTATACATTGGAATCACTTCTCTGCAGTAAGTGCACTATGATTGACACATTCAATTGCACGGCCTTTGATGAATGGCAGCTTGAGTAGAAAGAAAAAGTTGTAGATAAAATTACATGTCTACATGGCGACGTAAACAAGGCTGCTTGGTGGAGGAGTGTAATCGATGCATACCATGCTATAATGCCCATTATTTTTTTAATTCGCAACCTTGATCAAAGGGCGCCAAATTTGGGCAAAGTGTGGATGACATGGTGGTCAGCCCAACAGAGTCTTGAAAATCCCAAAGAGCTGAAATAGTTTGTAGTAGAGAAGGAGTGGTGACTACTATTCTCTGGCAAACATCAAAAATTTTGGCCAAGTATTTTCATGCAAGGTTAAAGAGCGCTCATAGTTCACTCCATAGCGTGAACTATGAGCGCTCGATCCGGAGTATTGGAATTTAGATCTGATGTCCAATACAGAGATAGTCAGTGATTTCTATCACGTGGTCAACACGTTCTACTCCAACGTTCAGGAACGAATTGATTGCATAAAAGAAATGAGTGCATTTAGATCAAAAGATGATCCTTTTGCGAATAATTTTGTACAGGTAATGAAAAAGATCAACCTGCATGGAAGTGGTGGATGATGAATGGTGGAGAGCATTACTAGACCTTACGTCCCCTTGCAATGAAAGTACTGGCACAATGTGCAGTAAACTCAAGTTCGAAGAGAAATAGGAGTATGTACAAGTATGTTCACAACACTATTTACAACATACTATTAGCAAACAGAGTGGAAAAATTAGTGTATATGTTTTGCAACAAAAAGATATTGAATCACATCGAAAGTGCTGGCTACAAGGAGGAAATGCCAACCTGGTTGTGTGATTTTCAAAACGAAGACGAAGAAGAGTTCAATGTTGGTGTATCTCAATGCACTATAGATGAAATAGAAGAGAATCTGATAATAGATATGGAGATTGAATTACAAGGAGATCTACAATATTCAGACTTAGAACTAGGTAACAACTCCACAAATTCAATATAGCTTGAGAGTAGAATGAAGATCGTGTCAAAAACCATTGTAAAAGACCTTGTATTCAATGTGTTTTGATCATATATAATGCTTCATATTTGCGATTATACATATTTATCAATCTCAATTGTGTTTCTTTGAAGCAGCATCTTGGTCACCAAACAGATTTCTAATTGTGCTAGGGGTATCTTGACGGGCTTGCTTGAACCTATACTCATTTGCCATGCCAAACATGACATATATTCCTTGTGGAATATCTTGTGAACAGATTGAGCATCGGCTACTATTTTGCATTAAACGAATAAGACAGACGAAGTGATAATAATGACCCCATGTCAGTGTATATTATCCACTCCATCCATCAAAATTCTTGTAGCAAACTGAACATTGGGAAGATGAGGATGCATCTGAAGTAGACGAGGGGACCAAATCTGGATGCAGGACAAGGTGGCTGATGTGTGTCCCTTGTACAAGTGGAGGATTCACTCACTGTGTCAAATTCTGAAAGTCTTGGCTTAAGTGGTCAATGATTTTCTCCATCCGGACTTGTGATGAGTGTTGGGGTGTCTGGGTGGCTATAGAAAAGCCGTCTTATTTCTGCATCTTTCTCTACCAGCTGTGTCGTGTAAATATCTTTCTCTCTCTTTAACTGTAGGTGCCGCGACACCTTCCACTATCAATGCCAGTTCATCTCGGGTGAAAGTGACACAACTCTCCCTGATATCATGAGTGGCAACAGCTGTCTCCTTTGACAAAAAGTCTATTGGTTGCCGTTGCACAAAGTGAACATATAAATTTTTTGCAAAATATAATGCACAATTTGCATTGTGCAATGGATGGCCATAAACTTCCAAGTAGATCCTCTAAGCATTTTCTTTGATCGCAGCGTGGAGGCACTTCAATACATTTCACCTTCCTTTCTTGATCTTTGCATCCTCACATGGACATATTGTTTTGATCATGTCCTTGGTTACTTCTTTATTGATCTCTTTCCATTGCATGTGGTTTGGATTTGCCCATTTTGAAAGTCGTCGCACAGTGCGCGTCGCTTGCTGTGTTGACATACCGTGTCTAGAGACTTCATGTGCTAAAATGCATTAACAACCGCTTGTTGTTGATCATCAGAGGCACTGATTGGGTGCCACAAACTTGTTCTTCATTGGCCATTTTCTCTTGGAGTTGCAATGGATAAATAAACAAATATTCAATATCATTGGCAAATATATATTCTCATGATTCAACATCGGCACAGTAACTGTATTCTCATATACAATTCAAAAGCATATGTAGATGTAGGCAGACAAATTGATTACAGAATATTAAACAATTGTCAGCAATAAACATTAAATTGTAATATAATCAAATGCATAAACAATTGTAAAGGTAAAAAACTAAACAAGTATGGGGTCACTAATTTAACGATCGAAAGGCACTAGAGGTCAACTATTAATACCATGGGCAAGCTTCTCAATTTTCTCTGGTCAATGAAGTTGTTTAATCGCAAGAGCCAAGTATTTCATGTCCGAGGGCTGACTAGAGACTATACCTAGAAGACCTTTTAGTTAAGCTACGAAAAAATGAATTGCTTATGAAATCATCGCCTGACTTATTTTTTCCTTTTCTTTGACCCCCCAAAGTCTTTTGACATTAATTCAATTTTGATGTGTGTGCTTATTTTGTTTTTTTGCTTTTCAAGGAAAAGCGCCCACATTGCGAAACTCTAGGGCTTTAGTACCATAGGCGATACATGTGAGTGAAGTACCAAATCAAGCTGAGATTTCTCTTCCAACTTAAGATTTTACATTATGGAAATTTGATTTTTCTGTTTGTTCATTTTCAGCATTTTAATTTTGTAACTTTGGGGGGTCATATAACACTGTTACCCTCCCCAATCTCATCACACTATTAAACTCCCTTTACAATACTTAAGCTAAAGGTCAATAGGGACTAAGCCTACTAGAAAGCCTCAGTACATTGCACACAATGCTGCCTAAATAAGATTAAGAACCTAAAGTAACCATTGATTATTAGGAAGGCATTTCCCATGGTATTAAGAGAAGATCTCTAACTCCTAACTTGGTCAAACTAGCTTAGTCAGGCTGCTTGATTCTGAAACCTAGACAAGGGATTATGACAAAAAATTATATAGAATCTAATGTTTAATCTAAGCAAATGTGTGGAATATTATGCTACCAATCACAATTAAAGCAAACAAACATGGATGCAAAAAGAAGACAAGGGACAATGCTAATAGACAAGAAACACATGTTCGTGTTGATGATCGCGATTGATTCCAAGAGTGAACGAGAGAAAGACTGCATGAAGGTCCAAATCCTAACAACAGTAACACGTTCCTCTACATACCAGAAAACACAAAGAATATCTCTAGGAGGCACATCAGTGGGAAGAGGCACCAACCCTTATTGAACACAATCAAACAACATAAGAAACCCTAACCTAATTATTTACACTCCCCCTAGAGAGTCAAGGGAATAAGATATTGTAGAGATTGGGGGGGAACCCTAAGGCTAAACCCCTTCCTCGTCATCATCAAGATAAACAAAGTCATCATCCGTGAGACCATATGTGCCATCCATGTAATCATGTAACTCTTCCTCATCATTAGAGGCACAAATGTTCACTAAGAACATCAGTAGACGTCTATAGTCATTTTGGTCAAGAGGGTAATTTTGTGCAATCAGAGAGACATCCTCTACTAAGTATAGATCAGTCGTGGTCAAGAGACGTATTAGCCATTCTAACTCCTCAAAATTTCTCTCACACGCTAGCGTATCTACCAAATCCCATTCACATGCAAGCACCCGGTAGACTATGTGAAACACTTGTGCAAAGTAAAGAGGGTCCCTTTCACCCAAGGTAGGAGTGGAGGACTCTATCATATTAGCCATATCTATACACACAGATAGATGATGGTTAGAGTGAAAATATTATAAGGGTCATGTCAAAGGTCGTGTCTTTGTGCATAATATGTTTTTATGATTTTGTGTTATGTATAGAACTCGTAGGTTTCCAGATTTTTGTTTGGTGGCTCTTTCTCTTTTACTTGTTTATTTTTGTCTTTCGTGAGTATAAGGATTTATATATACATTCCCTAAGATTGGGAGATTGAGAGGTCAGAGAGGAAGGTTGAGAGGGGAGTGAGTGAATGATGACTGTCAGCAAAACACTCCCCCCTTCTTTGGGTAGATCATACATTTTGGAATGATGTCGTCACCTTTTGAAACCAATTGTTCCAAGTTGTTGTGGGTAAAGGCTTTAACCAATAGTTTTTGACCGTCCCTATGCGTACCATCTAGTTGCAAGGATGGTAAGGTACTCTCCCATGATTTTATTTGCAACGTTGTTGTAGGTGGTGAACTTACAATAGGAGGTGCAAACTCTTTCTTGTTTGTATAGATATGTACAATGGTAGGTGGAGGTTGTGTCAAAGCTTCTATTTTTGTATAGGAACTACATGAAGAGCAAGAAGCTTCATTTGACTTCCCTTTTCCTCAGCTAGATGGAACAAATTGTTCTTTCTTTGGTACCCAAACTAGCTCTAGAGCGGGTGTGTAGAATTCTGTGATTTTTTCTTTCTGCGATCTTCAATTTGTTTTGAAGCTACAGGATTGGGCTCACATGGGTCAAGTGATAGGTAAGAGCACAATTTACGTTTTGGCACCCATATTTGATAATTTCTTTCATAGTAGCCGTGGGCTTCCAATAGTTCTTTAGAAATCAACGCAATGTTTCTTTACTCTTGGTGCGAGTAGGATGTTTCTTACCAGGCTCCTATCTTTTAGTACTAGCAATGGTTGCTAAAGAATCTTTAGGGAGCCACTTGTATGTTTTCTTTGTTGTATTAGGCTGGGTCTTGTGTGTCTCAACCTTTATTTCAACAACAGAAGTTGAAGCTCTAGAGAGTTGGGCTATGGGGACATATGGTTCAACCTCTTGGACATGCAATGTTTTGGGTTTTATTTCCTTAAGAGTCAATATCCCAGGGACTATCGCTTGAGTGCCAAGGCTAAGAGTTGGTTTCTACGTTGTGACACTTCCAGTCCCCCAATCAATAGTGCATTTTGTGGCTATCATCCACGTGTGTCCTAGGTTTATATTACCCTCCATAGTTCCAACAGGCATGACCAAAAAGTCTTGAGCTACAACCCCATTGTCATAACTGACAGAAGTGTGCCAGATACCAAAAATCATAATTTTTTTCTTGTTGACACCCTTGACTTGGATAATACTCTTAGATAGGGATGGCTTTCCCAACTGACACCTCAGTCCGTATGACAACATATTATATTTAGCACCCGTGTCTAACAAGGCATTATATAGCACTTTTCCATAGTCGCTATTTAGCTCAAAGGGTATCGTAGAGGTGTGTCAGAGTCCAACCAATCATCCTCTGTTTCAACATGGAATGCGTGTGTAACTCCAAGGTTGGCCTATCATTGGCGTCTTATGCGTTGTTGTCACTTCTTAGCCTCAGCTTGAGCTTGTATATTCTTCAATTTTTTTTGTGCCTTGGCTGCCTTTTTTTGATGGATAACACGTAGCTCCTCTTGGCTTAAAGGATCATAATATCTTTTAAATTTTCTACCATTGAGGAATCCAATGGTTTCAACTCCATCAAGAGTCTCTACACGAATGGTTCCTTGTGGGGTGATTTCACATACTCTATATGGACCTTTTCCCGCATATTTCAACTTTTTCTTTTTTACATGCACTCCATACATAAGGACTTTATCACCAACATTGATATCTTTGTTCTTTAGATGACGGTCAAACCATTTCTTCCTTCTATCTTTCTCCACAAATGCATTTTGCACAGCCAATTGTCTTTCTTTATCTAACCTCTCAAGGATATATAAACACTCAACTAAAGGGTTACTGTCCCAACCTTCTTGTGAAATCTACACGTAGACTAGGAAGTACAAACTCCCATGGCATAAATGCTTCTTGGCCATATACCATTTTGAATGGTGTACAATTAATAACCACTTTGTAAGAAGTACAATAAGCCCATAGAGTTGCAGTCAACTTCAAATCCCAATCTGTGTGATGAGCTTCCATCGTTTTGGTCAAGATAGAAATTAAGGTCTTGTTGGTACTCTCAGCTTGGCCATTTACTTGTGGATAATAAGGTGCGGACTTACAATGAGCTATCATGAAGTTTGTAGTGAGTTCTTTTATCACTCCATTTATAAAATGAGTGCCATTGTCACTCACAATCTCAAAGGGACAACCAAATCTTGTAATAATATTCTCAAAGAGAAACTTGGCAGTTGACCTTGCATGAGCCTTACATGTCACCCTGGCTTTCGAAACTTTGTCACATAGTCAGTGGCAACGATAATATATCGAGATTGAGTGCTACGAGCTGCCATACTAATTGGGCCTACAAAGTCTAAACCCCATTTTTCAAATGATTGAGTCACTTTAACAGGATGTAAGGGCATCTTATCCTTTCTTTGTGTGATCTTGTAACATTGGCATTCATCACATCCTTTTGCAAAAAGTGATGCATCTTTAAATTAGGTAGGCTACCAATAGCCTGATTGCAACACCTTTCTAGCAGTTAGTTCCCCTGAGAAATGTCCTCCGGCTATACATACCCATGTGGGCTTCTTGTAGTATGTATAAATACTCATCCTCACAACACAACGTCTAAGAATATCATCCTTCCCTAGCCTGTAGAAAGTTCCTGCAATGAGAGAATAAGGTTCACATTCTTTTAACAGTTTTCGACCTATATCCTTACGAAGCTCTTTGGGTGGAAAACCATTAACTAGAAAGTTCACAATCTTCTCACTGCATTCAGGCATGGTCTCGACTAGAAATAAGGAAGTATCGGGCAATTCATCATCGACTCCAATAGGGGCTTCACCATTGGGTATGCAAGACAAATGATCCACTATGACATGTCTTTTACCAGGTCTCACCACAAAGATAAAATCAAACTCAAGGAGAATTAACAACCATCGTGTAATTCTTCCCGTGGAACAAGGTTTATTTACTAGATACAACAAGGCTTGATGATACACATAGAAAAAAAACTTGTTGGCAAGAAGGTAGTAGCAAAATTTCTTCACTGCGTAAATCATAGCTAAACCTTCTCGCTCTGTAGTGGTGTAGTTTCTCTCGGCATCATTCAATTGACGACTTGCAAAGCTAATGGGGTAGTCCAATTTATGTTCTTGTGGTTGAGCTAGAACACACCCAATAGCAAAGTTTGATGCATTAATATGCACATGGAAAATTATATTCCAATCGGGCACTCGTAAAATGGGAGCACTTGTCAAAATCTTTTTTAATGACTCATAAGCATGGTCACACTCCGCGGTCCAGTGGAACTCAATAAGAAGCTTGTACAAAGGACGAGCTATCTCGGCAAAGTTTAAAATAAACCGCCCATGAATCTTTGAACTCCTTTATAGTTCGTAGGCTGTGGCAATTTAGCAATGGCTTTATTTTGCTCTCACCTGAGGAAATCTTATTTTTGGACACTATATGCCCTAATATGACTCCATGTTTAACCCAAAATTGGCATTTGAAAGGGTTTAAGGAGATGTGATACAATCTGCACTTCTCAAATACTTTTTGTAAAAATGATAGATGTTCTTTATAAGAGGAATAAACACAAAGGTCATCTAAGAAAGCTTCGCAAAACTCCCTCAAATTTTCTCTAAAAGCAGTGTTTATTAATCTTTGGAAGGTAGCAGGAGCATTGGTTAAGCCAAAAGCCATAACACAAAATGCGAACACTCCAATTTCGGTTATAAAAGCCGTTTTAGCTTAGTCCTCTAGTGCAATTGTGATTTGATTGTATCCAGAGTACCCATCTAAAAAGCTATAAGCTTCCTTTCCTGCAACTCTTTCAAGCACATGTTCTGAATATGGCAAGGGTAATGGTCCCTCCTAGTGGCGGCATTGGCCTTCTTGGGATCCACGCACACTCTGAGTTTTCCATTCTTCTCCGGCATAATAACTATTTGAGACACCTATTCTGAGTGCTCAATAGGGTATATGAATCCGCATTTCACAAGCTTTTTAATCTCTTCTTGAACAATCTTTGCATACTTAGGATTCATCGGGTACGGTCGTTGCTGAACTGGTTTAGCCATGTTGTTTATGAGGATTGTGTGTTGCACCACGGAAGGTGGAACACCTTTCATATCATGATATGTCCATGCAAATATATTTCCTGAATTCCTTGAGAAGTTCTTTAAGTACATACTCCTCAGTCTCTGTCAGATCTTGGGCAATGAAGGCAGGTTTGGACTCCTCACTTGGGTCTGCTAACTTTATTTCCTTAACAATTGTTGGACCATCATAGGCTCCATTGCTTCCATTGATAGGTTTTCTTTGAGCCTTTGTATACACAACCTTATGCTCCTCTAGGATTTAAAACGATTGCGGGCAGGGTGTAAGTCTGTGGGGTCTTGTTGTTCTGTGGATTGTGATTTCACTTTTGTTTTCTTTTTTTGTTGAGCTAACTCTCAATTTTGTCGTCTCCTTACGGTACGGCTTAACTTTGTCTTCTCTGTAGCCTCTAGTTGTGCGATGTCAATGGGTTGTTGACTACATCACATAACATTTTGAAGGTATTCACACTATTTATCTATCAGCTTCCGATGAGCATCACATGCCCCTATATAATTAAGCCATTCCATGGTAGATTTCTTTTCATTTATTCTAGCATGCACATTTTCTCGATATTGCCGCCTCTTATATCTCTTACTCTTCTTGTCTAATTTTTTATTACGATCTCTAGTGAAGAGTCACTAGATGAATCGATACTTGTGTCTTCTACTCTCCTGGATAGATTGTCATCTAGGGTACCACTGGGCCTTAAATGGTTTGTCCCCACATTTGCACTAAGATTTAACTCAGATTCTTTGTCCTCGGAGTCAATTTCAATTAATGATTTTGACTTTGAGTCGTATGGGCTATAGTCTTGTGAGACGCTACTGGTTCCAACTGGTTCCAATGCCAATCAAACCTTCATCTTGTAGGTCATCAAAAGCTATATGCATTGCTCTAGCATATTTAAGGGTACGAGTTGTGGCATTTCATCCCCCTCGGGTGTTACCCAAGTCATCCCCCTATTTACCCAAGTGTCTATGGTTGCTGCTAGGTGGACCCAATCCACATTGTCCGACTCAGTCATCCCAGGTAGTACATCCATATAAGGAGAATCTTCCCCAACATCAGTGTCCACTTTACACGTGTAACAATACTGCAATGGGGCCGAGTGAACTGTGTGTCAGATCTATGATCTATTATAAATCTGTTTCCCAGAGGATGTGCTCGACCAGTTACAAGATCCACTCGAATGACAGAATCTTGGAACTGCAAGTAGACATGGTTTTTAGACTAGTAATGCACCGTTTTTGCCTCCCTCGTGAAAGACGTCCTAAGATAATCTCAGATGTCATAGTGTGCTTGAAGAAATCCATAACAATGAAGGTATTTCTTATTTTGTGTCCAAAGACCTTGATCTTGAGATCTTCTAGCATCCTAATAGGTTTGACAACATACCCATTGGCCATCTTCACTACTATGGTTGTGGTCCCAAGGTGAGGTCTTCCCATAGTTTCCCAATAATTTTTTGTCACAATGCTAACCCCATCACCACCATCAAGGATTCCCTTCATAGTTAATCCCTTGGTAGTGATTGGTATGGTCGCATTGGATTCATCGCCCTCAAAGTATTGTCCCAACTTGTTAACATGTATTTCTACAACAGAGTTCTCATCCAGGTTGGATTGTGGATCTAAGTGTTCCTCCTCTATTGGCATCTCCCTAACGACTTTCAATTCTCCATTGAGGAAAGCTCGAAGAGCTAAGAATAGCTCGGGGTCTCCATATAGTTTGGACATGATGGTGGTTCTAACTTCTGAAGCCATGCAATCCATCAATTTGGCAATATTTCACGCACCTTTTGGGCTTCAGTCCCTTGACGTGGGGAAGATGGATCTCCATTTCTTTGATAGGATCAGATAGTCCCTTTGTAAACATTCTTTCCAACAAGAAGTGAGAACGTCCACTTTCCCGTGACTTTAAGTCTCTTTCTTCTTGGATGACACTAGGTATGGCTAGGGGTCTATGGACTTTGTGAGGTTGTTATTGCGTAGGGAACACTGTGTTTGTAATCTGGATCTGCCTAGGTGTTGGCTCTAGATCCCTTTGGGTATTTTCTACCAAACTCCTTAATTGCTTGACTCGCTCGATCTCCTCTGTAGGGTTTGGTTAAGTTCCTATCTTCTTCTTGGGTCCTGGCCAGTGTGACTCATGACGATCTTCCTTGTTGGTTTCTTTCCTAGTGGTCGTTTTGGTCTCCATGGTTTCACGTGATAAAAATCCTCTTCAGCGTTGTTCATATATACGGGGTCATCACTAGTCCCTATGTTGGTCTTTGAATTGGGGTCTAACTTTGCTGCTTTTTGCGATCTCTTCCTTCGTATTTTCTTCTTTTTCTGAGATTGGGCAATTGATGCCATGTCTCTTTCTTCAAGAATATAATTTTGTTTTTGGAGCATCAATCCCGTGAGTACATTTACTGGTACCATAGGTGTACTTTGTGTTGGCTCCTTCGTAACCTCAATTAAATTTAATGGCGTGATCTTTGGTGCATTTGGATTATTCGAACATTGGGCAACCAAATGATCTATGCCACATCGATTACACATGAGTATCGGCATTGTAGACATGCTTACTTGATTGGTTTGCATTAGTGTAGCATTCTTTTATAGCCTAATAGAACACTCGGCTACACGATGTGGAGCTCCACACTCATAGCATTGAAGAGGTGGTCTCTTGGCAGTCTAATTGATATTTTGGCCTCTTGCAGCAAGAGCAGCTACTTGATAGTAGACAGGTTTGACTTGTCCCCAATAGTCCTCCTTGTAGTATTGTGGACTTTCTTCAAGCGCATCAATCCCATAGGCAATATTAGGGTCTATATCTTCCTCACAGCCTTCCAAACAAGCAATAGATAACTCACAACCCACTTGATTTACAAAGGTGATTCTCGGATGTGATGGTTGCGGTCCTAGCACTGGAGGTGGTAAGGGTGTTGTTTAAATAACATTTTGGACCCTAGGGACCATGTGTGCTTGTTCAAGAGGTGGGGCCGGCATCAATACAACCACTCGAGGTGTGTCTGTCCATGCTAAGGTTGGTCTATTGGCCAATGTGCGCTTAAATACTAATCCTTAGCTTGATGGCCATACCTCCCATAGGCATTGCAATTCCATTGAATTTTACTCTAAAAGTAGGACATTCATTGGTACTATGCGGGCCATAGCATACTGAGCACCATTGTTGCTCCCTTCTTGGATACATATGATTGTTTTGCAGAGCACGATTGTCTCTAAGACTCTCTTGAATGGCCTTGGTGAGGTCTGCTAAAGTCATCTCAGATATCTTTGGCTCCTTAGCAATAGGCTTTAGGGTCATTGGCTGATGCCCCGATGCTTGTGAGCTAGTAGATTTAGGCTCAATAGACACTCTTTCTCCTTGAATCATTAAATTATCCTCCAATTGGATCGCATTGATGGTGACTGCTTTCCAAGTGGTGATACCTCTAATGACTAGGCCATTGTAGATATCCTCATGTCGTAATCCCCTAATGAATCTATCAAGCAATTGGTTATTATTGAAAAGCTCATTTGGATTACAACGAGAATTCAAATGCTTCAAGCGACTAATAAAGTCTCTCACCGATTCTCCTTTCTCCCGTTGGGCTTTGGGGAGCTGAGAGGCTACACCCCAAAGCACTCCCTCTCGTATGTATTCTTTCAAGAACAGTCTCCTGAGAGTAGGGTAAATCGTTTTTTCTTCCACCCTTAGGGTTCTATACCAATCCCCAGTCTTCTCACTTAAGGTCAGGCTTAAAGCATTACTCTTATGTAGGTCATATTGTTCTCCCAAGGAATCACATATTTGTTCAAAAAGTTCGATATGCTTTCTCACATCCCCATCTCCACTAAATTTTTGTGTGAGCTTGGCTATTTGTACTGCCTTACTTCTAGGCTCTCTATCAGGTGTGTTATACATATTCTCAGCAATAGATCGATCGATAGATTGAGCAAATGTTGCCAAGTCACCTAAGTGAGCAGGCACTGTGGGCGAAGACGCTCCAGAGACTACATGTGGAGTAGGTATTGGCACTGGGCTTGGCGCATAGGAAGCTCTTAGGTTCCAAGTTTGGTACAATGTTCTGCCATGTGGTGGTCCAAAGTTCATATGTGTGGCTCTAGGCATAGCAGACATCGGATGTGACATGCTAATGCTAGCCGGTATGGTCCCATTGAAATAAGAGCTTGGGTGTTGTGGTTATGGAGCATAGGTTGTTGAAACAATGGGAGGGGTAGGAGCTACATGAGTACGAGGACCCACAGGTGTATACGATTGGACACACTTGTAGGTATGTTGCATGCATTGAGGTACCATGTAGCGGTGCTTTACTAACAAATGAGGTCCATGGCATGTTTCTTGGCATGCCCATCATTGGGGTAGGCATGGTAGCCGTGGTGTCATCAAGGGAAAGATGAGCTAGACTCGGAAAAGTAAAGCTATCATGTGTGGGCTCAGAGTGCACTTAGACCCCAAGCAAAACAACATATGGAGGATCCATCGGACTTACCGAGGGAGTCTCCATTTGCGATAAGGTTGGTTGTTTAGCCTTCCCTGCATCCAAGAATCTCATGAGACCCGTTGAAGGCATGTGGATACCCTTGTTCTGTCTCTCTAGCTCAATAACCCTATGAATGACCTCACAAACTCTTTGTTGTTGATGATGTACACTAGTAGTACCCGTTGTGGATTGTAGGACATCTAACCAACCCACGTGATATGTGTGACCTGTGTATAGGTCGGTTAGAGTTTTCGTTTGTAGTTCGTACTCCCAGTTCTCATTTAGAAATGCTCCATCTAGGATCGAGGTGCTAGGGGTGTCCTTTGAACTAGATGCAATGTGGCTCTCTATGGGTTGACCCTTAGTGGTCGCTAAATCAAGAGCACTCGATTGCTCTCCTAGCAAGGACATTGACATAGGGGCTTTCGCTTTTAACTCTCTTCGTTGCTCTGCTTTGCGTAATCTCTCAATTTTCTTTTCCCTAGCCGCAATGATATACCACTCAACCTCTTGCACTTCGGCAAGGCTTCTACCATGAGGTAATATAACCTCGGAGGGGAATAGCTCTGAGAGTCTTAGAGGTGTTGGTGAGTGCCCGTGAAGGCCGCTCACCTAGTTTTTTAGGTGTTTACAACCTTTTGTATTTTTTGTCCCTTTTTAAAACCGAACCATGGAGTATGGCGTACGATAGCTCAAAATGAGCATCTTGGCTAGGGGGACGTGCCATACTTTACAGCCCCCGATCCGGTTACGTACAGCCCTCGGAATCCTAAAACTAGTCTTTTCCTAGGTGGGGAGAGGGCTAGAATTAGTAAGTCCAAAGGGTGAGTGTGAAGGGGATGGTGGAGGACTTGAGGAACTTGACCCACATACCCTCCCTTCACTTGAGATCCTAGTCTTTGTGAGTAGTATATCAGAGGCCTGGGCGTGGGCTTGGGCTTGGGCTTGGGGAAAGATAACGATCGTGATCCCTTCCTTTTAGAATAATATTTTTTTAAATTTAATTTTTGAATTTCTTTTTAGTCCCAAATATCCTTTTTTCTTACTAACTTCTTTTTTCATTTATTTTCAAAAAAAACTTTTTCTGAGGATAATGTAGCCGCGTGGACGCCGAGCTCCCACGCGCACACAACACCTCCTAGGAGCTCTGTCTACCTCCTTGCAGCTAATGAACTGTCTAACACAGAATTGCACACTCACACACAATCAACTCTGCTGCTCACTGTCTACTCTACTTCTCACTGTCTACACTCACTAACAGCTCTATTAACACCTGCACAATATAGATCTTGCAAAACTAACAAAAACTAGTGCAATGCAGCACTAACAGAGCTTACAGTTATTAACAGAATTTTCCAAAAACCTGCTAATTTTCCCTTTACAGTCACTAAACAGTTCTCACAGAACTCAACAAAAAACAGAAAACAGATGGAAGAAAAGCTTCCAGAGGTAGCACTGAGTTCTCCTCAAGCTTAATGCAAGGCTGTCCCCGGCAATGGCGCCAAAAATATACACTTTGCCGCACTTGTCAAAGGCTGGGAACTTGCCTGTGCACTGTATGTGAGCCTCAAAAGGCTGCAAACACACAGCTAGAGAGTCCCAGCAAGCTCAAAGAACAATGGTGTGTCACTCACCTCCCAATGCTTCCGTCGTGAAGGATCCTGTGCTGTGAAGAAGAAGGAGCTGTCGTCGATGCATCTCTCTACCGCCTTGCCGCCGCCGATGTCGCCACAATGCTCGATCTCTCTTTCTCTCTCTCTCTCTCTCTCTCTCTCTCTCTCTCTCTCTCTCTCTCTCTCTCTCTCTCTCTCTCTCTCTCTCTCTCTCTCTCTCTCTCTCTCATCGGCGATCACTTGCACACCTATTGGACTGACAAGCCCGATCCCTGACTCTACCAAATAAATAATACGGCGTTCGTCGTAGGTGATAGGGTGTCTGTGAGGGTTAACAAAACATGTTTAAAATTGAGTCTTCATGATGCTGGTGATCCTGTCGATGTCACTCTTTACCAAACTTTGATTGCCTTATTTATGTTTGCAACACCCTGTCCGATATTCAGTTTGCAGTCTCACAGGTCAATAGATTTATGCATAGCCCATGGTCTAAGCATTGACAGGCTGCCAAGAGGATTTGTCGCTACTTGAGTGGCATTTTACATCTTGGCTTGTTTTATCCCCCCAAGGGGGAATCATTGCCGCCAGATTTACATGTTTTTTTGGACTCAGATATACATGAATGGTTGAGCAAGAAGCAATCTACTGTGTCCACTTCTAGTTGTGAGACTGAGTACATGGAAGTCTTCACAGCTACGGTTGAGTGTATATAGCTCAGACGCCTTATGGATGATTTGGTTGTTGGATAGGACATTGCCAACACTATCTACATCGATAGTCAGAGCGCATTGGCAGTTGCGAGGAACCCAAATTTTCATGCTCGCACAAAGCACATTGAGGTGGGTTACCACTATGTTAGGGGGAGGCTCTCAGCAGGAGAGATCAGCTTGGCTTATGTGCCAACGCATGACAACCTTGCAGATCTTTTCATAAAGGCATTGTCTTGTAAGAAGTTTGAAGCTTTTAGGAAAGTTTGAGATTACTCGACTTTGTGGATTGATCATGTCCTCAGAGCATGGCACTTTCCTATCCTCTATGTGCGAGCTCTCGTTCACCCCATCACTCACAAGGGGGATTTGTTACCATATACATGTGGTAGTGATGTGTGTGAACACACTTAGGACCGCTGGGCCATTTTTTCCCTCCTTAGGAGGTTTTTCCCCACGTGCATTGTATATAACCCCATCACTCTAGGGCTATCTCATCTTTCCATTGCACACTAAGTAATATACTCTCTATTGTGTGCCTTGAGCTTTTCTCGTCTTCTCCAAGCTGTGTGTGTTTCCCTGCAACCCTAATTCCAACACCTAACACTCAAGACAAGGGGAAGCAAAAATTTGAGGATGATCTTTTTGTTTCTCAACTACAGGAGCATGATAATGTGGTAAAAGCTCATCTCACCTCAGAAACAGATAAGTCCATTGACATATACATGACTTAAGGAGAGGAGGAAATACTACCTATGCCTCTATTTGTTACATCCAAAAGGAAAAAGGAATCATCCAAGGATCTTGCCAACCTCCATTACTTTGGCCAAACCCTCCAAAAGTAGTAAAAAATGAAGTGCCCCCATATCAAGGATTTCACCCTAACCTGCCAAGGATTGACTGAGCTAGTCAGAGCTCAAGCCACAAAAAATTGGATTATTGATGCTAGTGTTAAACCTGACTTTACTGGTCTATAGGAGATTAAAACTATTGGGCATAATCTCTTAACCAATCTTCAAAGATCGGGGGCAGACTTCAAGTGGTTCTATACTGATCATATGCATGGAAGAGGGGGATCAGCCCTAGCTAGTACAATAATCTACTCCTACATGCTCATAATTTTAACACTGGGAATTGGATTGTTGTCACTTTGGATAGCCATTTCAATTACACTTTAGTCTCTATTTATGTCTCAAAATCTATATCTGAAAGGGAGGTAGCTTGGGTAGATATGTCTAACCTACCTGGACCTTGTATATTTGCAAGAGATTTTAATATGGTTGAGAGTGTACATGATAAGTAAAACCAGCTAGGGAAAGTAGTCAGTGGAGGTGAGAAAAATAAGTGGGAGCAGTTAATGCTCAAGATGAAACTATTAAATATCTCAGGAGGTATTGGTTTGACTTAAAAAAATAAGCAGAGTGGTGACAACTTCAGAGCAGCTAGACTGACAGAATTTATATGATCTTTGATCTATTGCAAGACTACTAGGTGAGTTGCTATAAGGGCAAATCTCTCTTGATGTCTAATCATGCTATGGTTTTTTATCTGCAAAAGGATGAATGCATGTTTAAGGTAGGGTGGCCTCACTTGGATCAGTCTCTGTTTTCCATTGAAACTGTCAAGGAAAAATTCAAAGAGATTTTTGAATCTTCATTTAGAAAATTTACCTCAATTTTTATGGCTAGGGATCACGCTGACAAAGAAACCCATAAGCTCTTGACTTTTTACAAAAGGCAGGCTAGAGACATTAGAAATAATAGAAGAATGATGATAAAAAATTAGATTGTTGATTTGGATAGTACCTCTGACCCTAGTAGTTCCCCTGTCATAATAATCAATATCTAATTCTCCTAAATGATTTTCTCATATTAAACTGATCATTTAATGTGGGGAAGTGCCAGGGGAGAAAAAGCTAGAATATTGTTTAAGCTAGTAGACCGGCCACAGTAGGGATCCAAAGGAGGGAAAATAGGGATCCAAAGGGGGGTCCATCTGCAAAAGAGCCATGTGCAACAATGGGCTAAAAAGACCTTAAGGTTCAGCCCATTAAGACTTCCAAAATGCTAAGGTTCCAAAATTCAAAGGTTGTGTCCAAAGGTCAACCCTAGGGAAAATTGGATGCTTTGTGTGTGCCCTAAAAGTCTTTGCACATCCCTACATGGGAGGGGGTGAGCCCTAAAGGTAGGGGATGAGAGAGAAAGCCACACACACACACACAGGCTCCCTTTACACAAAGGGAATGAGGGACACATGTCAGCTCCCTAGGCCAGATGCCCACAAGGTGTGCCCAATTTCTATTGGATGACCCTTGAAGTGGACCAATGAGAATTAAACTAGAGTAAATCTAGTTTAATTAATTTAAAAACATTTAATAAAAGAAACCAATGAGAATTAAGTCTCCTAGAAGACTATTGGGCAGTCTCCCAAGGGGTCCAATGAGCATTCAGGAGCCCCATGGCTTGCCTGATTCCTATTGGCCAAGAGGCAAAGGGTTCCAATGAGAGTTTAGTTTAATTATTTAATTACCTAAATCTCTCACAAAAGGGGAAAGGGGGACACATGTCAGAAGGCTATCACTTATGCTGCTTAATTGTAATTGGCTTGACTTGGGGAGGGCCAATGAGGCTTCAGCAAGAGCAATTACCAAGAGGGCTCGCCCAAGAGAGAGAGGGGGGGCTGATTTTTGCAAGGATTATCACACACACACACATACACACTCACACAAGCTCATGTGTGAAGAAAGAGAAGACTATCTCTTCCCAAGTTTTAATGGAGAACTCATCACCTACTCCAAGCTTGTGAGATAGAAGCCTACATCAACACTCTCTTGGCATGTGGATGCAAATCCAACCAAGAGCCAAGCTTCAATGCATGCTCATCTCCTCTACCAAGCTAATTACTAAGCTAAGCTATGCTAATATGAGTGATTATGTGAGGAGATGTACATCTTTCTCGTAAGATACTCCTTCTTCCTCTCAATCTACTCTCATACCCTGCTAGCTCTCACCATCTTCGAAGGTGTGTGAGGTCTTGGGTCTGAGAACGGGGATAATTCAAGTTGTGTTTGTTAAGTGTTTAGCTTAGTGCATGAAGTTTCCATATTCATTGCACTAGCTAGTCTTGAAGGAACACAAAGAATTGTATTGTACAATGTCTCTCTTGATGGGAGAAACCATAATACAAAGCCTTTTGGAGGGGGGACCAGCTCCATGCAAATCCGGTCCTCAACTGTTGTCAATAGCTTAATTTCTCTCTCTTTTGAAAGTATTGTCGATGCTATCTAATTAGGTGTTATGCTTTTTGTTGCTCGCTCCACCCAAGCACTCTTGTAATTCTCATTAGGAATCTATTCTAATGAAATGCCCACTATGTTCATGCTAATTTCCGCTACACATAAGTTATTAGGCCATTAAATGTTACATTGGTATCAGAGCTCAAGGTTTCTCTTTTCTTGCTCAACAGGGGAGGTCCTCAAGCTAGCTACAAATGGTTGGTATTATTAATTGTGTGTGAGTAAGTAGAATAGGGATTTTTCAGCCTTGCAGTGCGCCTGCCTTTGTGCAGTTAACGGGGCATCACCGTTGAGAGCTATGGTCTTAATAGTGGAGTCCTACGGGGCTTGCCTATTTCTTAACCACTATTGAGCTATTAGAAGCTTGACAGGAGCCGGTGATGTTTTGGTGTCGAAAGACCCTCTCTTCTATTCCTTGCAATTAATGGTATTCGAGCCGCGGGTACAGTAGCTTGAGTGCTTTTTCTAAAGGGGTAAAGAGGAGTAGCAACTAGGGCTCGAAGTGCCAAAGTACACCTAAAAGTTTACACCTAAAAGTTGTTAGAATGGCTGACAATAGTAAAGAGAGTGAAATTAATGTTGATAACTTTGATTTTGCTCATGAGCAAGCTACTAATGATGCTTCAATGCTTGTTAACTATCTTGTTTCTACGCTTCAACAAGCCATGGGCAATCCATCTCTCCAAAGTGAAGTGCAACGGCAGCTCCGTGCTCACGGGATTCTTCAAGCTAATCACCATGACGAGAGAACACCTAGGAAGCTTCCTTGTGAGACTACCAAAAGAGGTCTCTCTCCGATTCAGGAAGAAGAAGAGAATCCTTATGAAGGGCTCAAGAATTTACTTCTTGATGATGCATCTCCTTCCCAAAGGGGAACTCAAGAGCCTCCACTGAAGGAACGAGAAAGAAGCGAGTCTCCAGCCACCTCGGCGGAGATGGCTCCACGAGGACGGAGGGCTAAACGCTCTCCATCACCACCAAAGCGGAGAAGACCATCGTATTCTTCTCCTCACCACAATTCAAAGAGGGATGATAAAAAGCAAGAGAAGAAAAAGGCGAGAAAGAGGACACCCTTTTCTCCATCTTCTTCATCCTCTTCCTCTTATGAAAGCTATGGTGAAGACGACAAAGATTAGGACAAGAAAAAGGCGAGAAAGAGATCACCCTCTTCTCCACCTTCTTCAAATTCTTCACCTTCTGAAGAAAGTGATGGTGCAACCTTTGAACCATCAAAAAGAAGAGGCCATAGGAAATCCTATGCCGCATGGAAGAGGTCGTCCAAGCTGAAGAAATTCAAAGAGGGAGGGAAGAGCATCTCTTTCCTTACCTATGATGGTACCTTTGGTGCCACGGACAAAGTCTTGGCCTTTATCCAGCAATTCGATGCGGCGTTTGGAGATGAGGGCTTCACGGAGTCCTCTAAGCTACTCCATGTAGCTATGCACTTTCAAAAGTCCACCAGACAATGGTGGTCTAGCCTACGAGCCAACGGTGAAGCTCCACGAACATGGAAAGCGTTAAGAGCTTCCATTATGAAGCAGTTTTTGGCCACCGATGCCAAAGACAAAGTACTCACCGAATGGCGAATCTTAAAGCTCTCTCCCAATGAATCCATCCACAAATATGTAGACAAGTTTTGGGACCTACAACTCAAAGCCACTGTCTTCAAAAAGTTGGATTTTGGAGAGCAAAAGCAACAATATTGTGCGAGCTTAACCGAAGAAATGGCGGAGTATGTCAACTCCCAAAGGCCACGTACCATATCGGCGGTAATACACCACACTATGGTGGCCTCTTGAATCAATTTCCAAACGGGGGCAAAAAGAAATAATAAGCTCCCGGAAAACAAGGGTTCCAATGAGCCCAAGGGGAAGGACAATTTCCAAAAGTCTCCTAAGGGCAACTCCAACAAAGCTAAAGAGAAGGGAGTTTACAAAGGTAAGAATAAACTCTCTCCTGAAGAGCTTGAGCGTTATCGTAAGGATAACCGGTGTTTCAAGTGCGGCAAACAAGGGCATGCGTACCGCGCTTGTCCCCAAAAGAACAACCGCCAAGATCCTCCTAGAGCTTCCTTGGTTGAAATCCAAGAGGAGGAGACTCACCAAACTCACCACAAAGGATCTCCTCTATGCCATGCTTGGGGAAAGGTAAGAGAACATGATGCTTTTATTCTCTTTGACCCTGGTTCTACTCACAATTTTATATCTATGGAGTTAGCCACCAAGCTAGGCATACAATCCTACAAGATGGGAGATGTCCTACCCGTAGACAGTGCCTTCAAGGGGCAAGAAGCTTCAGTCACTCCCTTAATTGGGAAATTGAGGCTTCATGTCCAAGGCTATGTGGACAAAGAGGACTTCTTTATCTCTCCTCTCAAGCATGAGGATGTAATCCTAGGGGCACCATGGTTTGACCGCCTGGCTGCCGATGTTAAATTTCCTGAAAGGAGAATCTCCTTTAAGTTTAGGGAAAAAGACATGTATATAGATGCTTAGGAAATGGGTAACACCATCCCCATTGTACATACACCAGCTTTCAACAAGTCAATAAAGAGCTCTATTTCTGTGTACATGATTTTTGTTAAAGATTCTCAAAATGAACCTAATGCTTTAGCAAAAGAAAACAAAAGCAACCAAAAGGAATTAGAGTTATCCAATTTTCTCAAGGGGTTTCAAGATGTTTTTATTGACGACATCCCTTGTGAGCTACCTCCTAAACGAGGTAATGATGACCATGCAATTGAACTTCTTCCAAGAAGTTCACCGCCTAACAAACCTCCTTATAGAGTTTCTCAAGATCAACAAGAGGAGATTATGCGGCAAGTGCATGAGTTAGTTGAGAAGGGTATGGTTAGGCCAAGCTCATCTCCATTTTGCTCACCTGTGCTATTAGTGCAAAAGAAAGACGGCACATATCGTATGTGTGTCGACTATAGAGCACTAAATAGGATCACTATCAAGAATAGGTTTCCCGTTCCACGGGTAGAAGACCTATTTGATAAGCTACAAGGATCGACCTACTTCAGTAGGATTGACCTAAAAAGTGGCTATCATCAAATAAGGATAGTTGATCAAGACATTGTAAAGACCGCATTTCGTACTACATTTGGTCTTTACGAATACATTGTCATGCCTTTTGGCTTGACCAATGCACCAGCCACATTCAACCGCTTGATGGAGAAGCTGTTCAGGCCTCATCGAACCTTCACTGGAGTATTCTTTGATGATATTATCATCTACTCTAATTCATTGGAGGAACACAAGCAACATCTCCAGGTAATATTTCAATTTTTAAGAGAGAATAAACTTTATGTTAATCGAAAGAAAAGTGAATTTTTCTTGCAAGAGATTCAGTATTTAGGTCACATTATCTCTCAAGATGGCATCCAAATGGATCCATCCAAGTTAGAGGTAATAAAAGGATGGCCTAAACCAAGGAATCTTCATGAACTAAGAAGCTTTGTAGGTATGTGTGCATACTATAGACGCTTCATAGAAAAGTTCTTACAAATTGCGGGACCATTACATGACCTAACAAAGAAAAGCGTTAGGTATACGTGGTCTGCTAAGGAGAACAATGCTTTCGAAAAGCTTATCTCTCAACCTGTGCTTACACTACCGGACCTCTCAAAACCATTTGAGGTCCAATGTGATGCTTGTGGTGATTGCCTTGGAGCTGTTTTGCTCCAAGAAGGGCATGCCATAGGCTATGAGAGTCGAAGGCTCGACCCTGTTGAGCAAGCTCTAGGCATATACGAAAAGGAACTCCTTGCAGTTCTACATGCCTTAGACTCATGGAAGCACTATTTATTGGGGACTCCTTTCATTCTGCGAACGGATCACCAAAGTCTTAAGTACTTCATGACGTAGACCAAGCTCTCCGACAAACAAATGAGGTGGGCAAATTTCCTTTTGCAATTTCATTTTCATATTGCTCACATTACTGGCAAGCATAATCAAGTAGCCGATGCACTCTCAAGACGACCGAGAGTGAATGCGGTTTCCATAGCAACTTACAATGATCTATCTTCAATGATAGATGAGTATGCTATTGATCCCGATTTTAGAGATGTGATTTCAGCCCTTGCATTAGGGAAGAAAGAAGAACCATTTACTTTACAAGATGGTTATCTTCTCTATGGCAATAGACTATCCATTACTAACTCACTACGTGAGAAAGTAATGTATGAATCTCATGCTCCACCTTACGCGGGGCATAGAGGGATTCAGTCTACCTTAAAGGGAATTGAAACATATATCTATTGGCCTACCATGAAAGTGAACATACAAGAGTATGTTTCCAAATGTGTGGTATGCCAAAAGACAAAATTTGATAGAGGGAAGCAACTTGGATTGCTTCAACCCTTGCCAATCCCTAATTCACCATGGGAGAGCATATCCATGGATTTTATCTTTGGATTGCCTAAGTCTATCCATGGGAATACGGGAATATGGACGATAGTAGACAGGTTCAGTAAACAAGCTCATTTTATAAATGTCAAAAAGACCATTAAAGCCCATCAAATGGCATCCCTCTTCATTTCACAAATTTTCAAGTACCATGGCTTGCCAATGTCCATAGTGTCGGATAGAGATCCTAGAATGACCAGTAATTTCTGGAAGGGTCTCTTTGAGAATTTAGGGACAAGGCTAAACTTCTCTTTGGCCTATCATCCACAAACGGATGGCCAAAGTGAAATAGCTAACCTAACCATTCTCGATCTACTAAAAGCCTATGTAACAGAAGTAGATCAAAGATCCCAATGGGAGAAGTAATTACTCTTAGTGGAGTATGATTACAATAACACTGTACATACTTCCACGGGAAAAGCCCCTTTCGAGGTAATTGAGGGAAGATCAAAAAGTCCCTTGCTACTTAAGGTACATTGGAAGATCTTCGCTGCAGATGAGTATAGCCGAGACCTACAAGAATCTTTTCAAAAGATTAAGGATGCTATCTCTATCTCACAGCAAAGGCAAAAGGCTGCTGCTGACAAGCACAGAAGAGCCCAAGCCTTAAAGAAAACGATTGGGTCTTGTTAAAGTTTCCCAAGGCTCAATTAAGGCACACGACGGGCAAGAATCCTACGGGCCACCAAAAGTACTATGCTAAACTAGCAAAAAGGTATTATGGTCCCTTTCAGATTCTTAGGCCAATCAATGAGATGGCCTATCAACTCAAGTTGCCCAATCATTGGCTCATACACAATGCTTTCCATGTGAGCCTATTAAAGCCTTACAAAGGAGAGCCACCTCAAGAACCAACTATTGAAGACCCACCGGAGATCGAGGACCAAGAGGAGGTGCTGCAGCCCGAGTCCATTCTCCGACATGAAGACAAGGTATTAAGAGGCAGTAAGACTATCCGACGATATCTTATTAAGTTTAAGAATTATCCTTTTGAAGATGCTAGATGGATGCAAGGCATACAATTAAAGGATAACCTAAACCTTGTCAATGCTTACAATGCTTTCCAAGAGTAAGCAAATGTACAAAATGTTAAAAATGAACAAAGTTTTTTTCTTATAAGACTCTTTTTTTTTTAATTTGTGCACAAAAATGAAGTAGTATGCATGCTTAGATCAAGTTTGCGGAGACGACGTCTCCCAAACACCAAGTAGAGCTTGTCACTCTACTATGGAAGACTGATAGGACTAATGTGTAAACATGCTTGCGGCAGCCTCAGGCTCTCAAGCGCCAAATGGACTAGTCATCCATTGTGGAATGATGTCGTAGGGTAACATAGGGATCCTCTACCCGCTAAGAAAAGGACTCATGAATATGCTTGATCTTCTCTACACCATAGTCGAGGACGACTATGATTTCAAGAGAGAGGTAATGTCATAATAATCAATATCTAATTCTCCTAAATGATTTTCTCATATTAAACTGATCATTTAATGTGGGGAAGTGCCAGGGGAGAAAAAGCTAGAATATTGGTTAAGCTAGTAGACCGGTCACAATAGGGATCCAAAGGAGGGAAAATAGGGATCCAAAGGGGGGGCCATCTACAAAAGAGCCATGTGCAACAATGGGCTAAAAAGACCTTAAGGTTTAGCCCATTAAGACTTCCAAAATGCTAAGGTTCCAAAATTCAAAGGTTGTGTCCAAAGGTCAACCCTAGGGAAAATTGGATGCTTTGTGTGTGCCCTAAAAGTCTTTGCACATCCCTACATGGGAGGGGGCGAGCCCTAAAGGTAGGGGATGAGAGAGAAAGCCACACACACACACACACACAGGCTCCCTTTACACAAAGGGAATGAGGGACACATGTCAGCTCCCTAGGCCAGATGCCCACAAGGTGTGCCCAATTTCTATTGGATGACCCTTGAAGTGGACCAATGAGAATTAAGCTAGAGTAAATCTAGTTTAATTAATTTAAAAACATTTAATAAAAGAAACCAATGAGAATTAAGTCTCCTAGAAGGCTATTGGGCAGTCTCCTAAGGGGTCCAATGAGCATTCAGGAGCCCCATGGCTTGCCTGATTCCTATTGGCCAGAAGGCGAAGGGTTCCAATGAGAGTTTAGTTTAATTATTTAATTACCTAAAGCTCTCACAAAAGGGGAAAGGGGGACACATGTCAGAAGGCTATCACTTATGCTGCTTAATTGTAATTGGCTTGACTTGGGGAGGGCCAATGAGGCTTCAGCAAGAGCAATTAGCAAGAGGGCTCGCCCAAGAGAGAGAGAGGGGGCTGATTTTTGCAAGGATTATCACACACACACACACACACTCACACACGCTCATGTGTGAAGAAAGAGAAGACTATCTCTTCCCAAGTTTTAATGGAGAACTCATCACCTACTCCAAGCTTGTGAGATAGAAGCCTACATCAACACTCTCTTGGCATGTGGATGCAAATCCAACCAAGAGCCAAGCTTCAATGCATGCTCATCTCCTCTACCAAGCTAATTACTAAGTTAAGCTATGCTAATATGAGTGATTATGTGAGGAGATGTACATCTTTCTCGTAAGATACTCCTTCTTCCTCTCAATCTACTCTCATACCCTGCTAGCTCTCACCATCTTCGAAGGTGTGTGAGGTCTTGGGTCTGAGAATGGGGATAATTCAAGTTGTGTTTGTTAAGTGTTTAGCTTAGTGCATGAAGTTTCCATATTCATTGCACTAGCTAGTCTTGAAGGAACACAAAGAATTGTATTGTACAATGTCTCTCTTGATGGGAGAAACCATAATACAAAGCCTTTTGGAGGGGGAACCGGCTCCATGCAAATCCGGTCCTCAACTGTTGTCAATAGCTTAATTTCTCTCTCTTTTGAAAGTATTGTCGATGCTATCTAATTAGGTGTTATGCTTTTTGTTGCTCTCTCCATCCAAGCACTCTTGTAATTCTCATTAGGAATCTATTCTAATGAAATGCCCACTATGTTCATGCTAATTTCCGCTACACATAAGTTATTAGGCCATTAAATGTTACACCACCCCCCCCCCCCCGCCCCCCCCCATCCCCCCGAGTTAGAGCTTAAAGCTAAACTTAGAGACAAAGAGCTCCTAGCTGCTAATGCCTCTATCCTATGGACAAGAGAGTTTTGGGTTGGGAAAGTTGATAAGCCAGATAGAATATGTTCAACCTTCTCAAGGAAAAGAAAATTAAGGATTTTATTCCTTTGCTTAAGAACAAGGATGGAAATGTTGTGGGCTCTCATCAAGAGAATATGAGAATTGCTAAGGAATAATTTTTATCCATTTTCTCATCCCCTCCCGTAAGAGGGGCTGATCACACTACAACTAAAGCCACCATTGCTAGAATAAGAAAGAAAGTCTACTTGATCGTGTGGCAAAAGTGTTGAATCATCCCCTCATAGAGGGGGAGATTATAAACACTATCTCTTCTCTCAAAAATGGAAAAAACCCTGGTTTGGGTGGGATTCCCAATGAGTTTTTTCATTAGTACAAAGAAGTTCTAACCCCTCCCTTCTTAGCCATATGAAAAGAGGCGTGTATACTAGGAGCTCTTCCCACATCTATGAATGCTGGTATCATCATACTAATACATAAAAGGGGAAGAAAGAGGACTTAGGGATCTGAAGTCCTATCACCTGTCTGAATTTTGTCTATGAAGTCTTTGCTTTGTTTCTAGCCAGAAGATTGAGCCCTATAATGCATCAAATTATCTTGCCTGAGCAAAAAGGCTTCATAAAAGCTAGCTTCATTCTAGATGCTATCATTACTTTGTGAGAATCCATTGACTATGCCTAAGACAATAAGAAAGAATTCATTTAGACGTTGACAAGGCTTATGAAAAAATTGAGTGGGACTTCATTTTTCATCTCTTTCTGACATAGGTTTTGCAAGAAAGTTCATCACGCTCATCCAAACTCTGTTTGGTAATGCTTGCGCTAGAATCTCCATAAATGGAGGGCTGACAGATGTTTTTGCCTTGAAGAGGTCTATTAGACAGCGTTGTCCCATAGCCCCTCTACTATATGTCATTTGCTAAGATGCTTTGGGTTTGCTTGTCTAGGATACTATGATAAAGGGTCACATCAAGGGCATCAAGATCCCTGATTTAGATAAATATCTGGTCTTGCAACAGTTTGCAGATGATACTAACTCTATAATGTCTAATGTGCTTTCTTTGTGGAACATTTTTGGAATTGCTTAGACATTTTTGTTTGAAGAGAAATCTCTAGGTTTAAACTCCAAAATTATAAAGCTTGGAACAGTATGCATATCAAAGATATCTTGTTGTCTCCTATCCCTTTCTTTCCAATTGAATTTAAAGTTGTTTGTAGGATGTGGAAGGCTTGGAAAATGCAAAAGACTGCATGGCCAAGCTCAAGGTACCTACTAGAGTTGCTCAGGCCTCCAGTCAGATCTCTTAGGTGGCTCATGAAATCTTTAAATTGTTCAAACCTAACTGCAAAGTGGAATTTGGACCAAGAAAAAGCTCAACAAGTAGAAAATCTTTTGGAGCTCAAGGCAGTGGACCTACATGTTTAAGTGCATATGGACCTACTCCATTGCCAAAAAACACAATACCCTGCTGTGGCTGATCATCCATCAAGGAATTTGGAGCTGGTGACCTATATTTAGTCAAGACGATGTATGACGAAGCTGATGGTTATATTGTCTTGTGGATGACTACGATGAGCCTATACCTTCTTTCCTCTAAAGGTGAATCTGGACTTATCATCAATATATATATATATGTGTGTGTGTGTGTGTGTGTGTGTGTGTGTGTGTGTATAACCGAAGTAATTTTAAGGCATACTTGTGTGTTTCAATGACAACACTGGTGTCAAACCAAACATTACATAGAAAACATGTTTCAAAAGTTGAATGGACACGACCTTACAAATAAGCAGGCTCTCCCTTGTAGGTATGAAAACATTATTAGTGAACTAATCATCACTTTGTGTCATGCAATTGTTACGTTAATTACCTGGTTTTGGCAATAAGCTGATAATTGATAACCCCAACTTTCAATTTGCAGATGGAAAGCAGTCATTTGTCAACGCGCATAATCTTGATACTAATATGCTGATATTGTGTTGTGACCCTTTTGGTAGTTCGACCACACAAAAAGACAGGTCTAGATGGGCATGTAGAAGCAATATGTTGTGCAAGCCGAGAATGACAAGCAGAAAATTGCTTACCAAATTGAGTAGCAATATACAAGTGAATAACTGGGAACGCCTTTTTCTTTACAGTGAACAGCAGGAAACATACTCATCATTCAGGGTGACTAGCAGGGCCTGAAACCACAGCCTGCCAATCATCAGCAAGCCACTTTGTCGAGCGAGAGCTACCTCCACATTGTCTCAAAGCAAAAAGGACCAGATACTATCCAGGTTTCTTCATAGCCGCATGCTGCAGTAATGGCTCCAAAATCCCACAGCAACTACATACATGAGGGTTTCTAAGGAACTTCATGCTGCAGTAATGGCTCCAACCTTCAACCCACTGAGAGTATGGATGTTGTTATGCTAACAAAAGGTTAGCTGGTATCACCAACTCTCTCTATGCTGATATGTCCCCTGAGGAAAGAGCCCAGATCCACCTATAATCCTCACAACACATTAGGTTTAGTGTTTACTACTTTCCCTATGACATCTCAAGCTTCCTATGCAAAGCAGAGTACGCTGTTTGTTAGTGCTGACCTAGTAGTCTTCTGTATACAAATCTGGGCCAAACATCTCATCAAGGCCATTAATGAACTCATCAAGAGACGGAAGATTCCACACAAGACTGTCCACAGCCATCCCATCACCATTCGGTAACGTAGTATTTTGCGAACATACATCGTTAACCTCAGCAACAGATTGTTGGCCATCACTGACAAGTTGTCCTTTGAGTTGTTTACCACGGGCGGTCGTTCTCTTGTGAAGTTTTACAAGCGCATAATCTTTGGTATCTTCTACAGTGCATTCATCCATAGAATATGTGCAACCATCATGATACTTAACACCATCATTGTTCTTCCCTTTCTGTTTTTCATAGGTGAAATACTTTTTGACATAGTCACGGTTCTTTTTCACTGCTCGCCCTTGTTGCTTCCAATGATAGCCATCCTTGGTAAGCATCAATCTTTTCCCATTACTCTTGTAATTGCACCGCACAATCAAGAAGCACGTGTGACCATTTGCTACATTGCATAATGAGAGAAAGGCAAACCCACATTTACTGAAGTGAGAAAACTTTCGATGCCATTTAGAAAATAAGAAAATGTGCTTTTCCCTACCTGCACAGATATCCCATGGATGCTTGAGAAAGAAGTCCTCATCAACTTGAATGTTTCTGGGTGACTTTAAATTGACCGAATATTCCCGTAGAGCAGGCACAAGTGAGTCCAAGGAGGGCACATGAACACATTTGCTCTACATTGTCATACCTTGAAACATTAGGTTGCTTGAGTGATTTGCATGACCCAAATGGACCCCACATGTATCCAAGTTGCATTGTTTCACTAGAATGTACCTCAGCAGATGACGGTAGAGAGGCCTGCTGAGGTGGCTGCTGGTGTTGGCGTTGTAGGGCAACGAGCATGACATGCTCCTGGCAGTGGCGCCATCCACAGTATTGCGAGGGCGTGGAATTCTCGTCGACAAAGACATGGCGGGTACAACCAGGCAGCTTGCACCTTTGATCTGGGCAGAGGCGTGAGGTGAAATCAGAGAGCCAGACAAGGTAGTGAGACCTGGAGCACCAGGCATGGCTGGGGTAGGGAGGATCGCAGCAGGAGGGTAGGGCACAAAGGCCAGCTGAGTTGCGATCTAGTATCTGCTGATGAGGGTGAGGGAGAGATGAATGGAAGCGTTCCGCCATGAGAAGCTGATGATGCAGATTGCCGCAGGTCGAGTGACGTGTGGCACGGCCTAGAGAAGGGAAAGGGGGCTTGCTGCATCCTGGAAGTGCGCATGTCTCGCTTGCTGTCATCTTCCCGAGTAGGGATGGGGAAGATGAAGATCGCAGCTGCTTGCAAGACCAGGAGCTTCTTCTGTACAAGGGGTCCCGCATTCTTCTTTGACTGGTGCTGCGGCGATGGTTACAACAGCCTACGTCAAGTCTACGCTAGGGTTGCGGAGGAGCTCATCATTTGGAGTCTAAGCCTGAACCTTACACTCAATGTCTCTTTGATGCTCTTCAGTTTCGACTTTTCTGAGTCCATTTCTCGTATTCCGTTTTGACTCTAAGGTTTCTCTAATCTGTCTTTTGTTTGTTTTAATTCCTCAGCTAGAATCGCGTCTTACTGTTCTTTTTTCAGCTTCGTGAGGGTTTTCCTAGTTTTCCATGTGTTTCTATGGCTTCGTCGTCCTTGACTTTCTTCGCTTACACCTCCTCTGTTTCTCATCTACAGCCATAGCAGCAGAGCAATGGCGAGCTCTACAGTGCTCGCCTTAAGAAAGATTAGACGTTATGCACTGCTCGCTTCCCCAACATAGCATTGGCGTGTGCCAACAACAGGTTGCGAAACAATATTCAAGGGAATGAATACAATATTTCTCGCTCAAGGGCAAACTCACTTGGACAGGCCCGCTGTTTTTTGCATTTCGCCAACTATTTCATAGAAGAAGAGTTTTAATATTCTATCTTTGTGTGCTTGGTTCCTGACAAGTCGTGACTTCTACCGTTTTTGATTGTGATGCCCTGATTCGATAGCGGACAAAGGTTTGTTTAGGGTGTGTTTTGTTTGCTTGGGCTCGTTTCTTTCTGGCTTGAGGTTTTAACCCTTGACTGTATAGCTAAGTGACTGTCTTAGCAGGTGCGTGCAGAGCTGCGAGTAGTTATCATGCTGCCTCCTAACCCCCCGCGTTGTCATCAGCACAATGTGTCTTCTCATCATATGCCCTGGAGGATCATTTTCCCCTGTGCCGTCAGGCTCGTAGAAGTGGAATATAGATCTGTTTTTGCTAATGTTATACTCTTGCTCTTTGTCAACACCTATTGCTTCACCTAACTACATGCGGCTAATTTAGCGATGATCATTGTGCAGGGAAAGTAGTGGATTGCTGCCGAGGCTTATTCCGGGTATGGGTCGGGAACGGGTAGGGTTGGGCTATGCTTCATGTCGCACTTGCAATGAGAGTGAAGTGCGTTGTCAGTATCCTTTACTGTATTTGGTCTTCAGTGTGGGTTAGCATTCATAACAGGTCCGGAAGTATGATGGTGATGCGGTGATGCCCATAGCTCATTCATCCCTTTCCAGATATTATGAGAATGAGCAACTTTAGTCTTCCAGCTTAATACTGTCTTGTGCTAATGTGGGATTCGGTGTATGCCTATATGTTAGTCTGTGGTGGATGTCAAGTTCTTTGTGTTGTAAGTTTTTCTGTTATGCCTCTGTAGACGAATCAATAAAGGCTTTTTTTATGTGTAGTTCGCTTCGGTTGGTCGGGGATGCTGTGATGTCGACTCATTTTCTGATCATCTTTGGATGAATAGAGATGAAACATAAATAGACTGAGCATTTTAAGTAATGGTATGATGTATACTATTGGAAAGCTGTGATGATGAGTACATACCCTACTACGGATTTACGTCCGTTATGCTGTAGGGTATTGTGTCTTAGCTTATGGGATAGGGAAAGTCGATTGATTTTAAGGCAGAATTAAATTGCACTCACGCAACATAAGAAGAATGTTGTTGTCTGTATAGATTGGTGAAGTGCCAATTTTCCTTAAACATATCACGATTGTAGCGTGCTAATCCGCATGAATGTTACAGATTTTGACATTTGTGTGTTAAAAAACTCCTGAGCCATTTGAATTTTGTTATATTGCTGATTTTTTTCAAAACTTATGTTAAAATTCGTAAATATATTATTGGCTCTATACTCTAATTCCAATTTATTGTGAGATATTCACTTCATTCTTTTCGGAAAAAAAAATCAATAAAAAATAAAAGAAGTAAGATATGTCCAATAATTTTGAGATAGGCTATAAAGACACCCTCAAAGAACGTGTTGTCTTAAAAACGGCACTTTAAGACAGCACGTCAAAACATTTCTATTCTCATTAATGAGAAGATATTTCATCCACTTATTGCTATTATCCTCTGCTTTGGCTCTATGCTAAACGTGAGGCATTAACTCACTACATCTTCTCTCCCTCAGGTCCTATATAACCAACTATCCCTAGCACAATATATATATGCTATTATTGAAGCTTAAGGTCATCTTGTTGAAAGTTGTCTGCGCTTAGCAACTTTTACTTGCCTGCTACAATGGATACTCCCATGAATGGTAAGTACCTTGCATAACAAGATGTTATTTGAGCTGTGATTACCTTGAGCATGTGATCTAGAGCATTGACTTGAGCATCTTTTCGTAGATGTTAGTTTGGATGATTCATTGTTCGAGCCTGAGCACCTAGAAGCATCCTTCTTGCATAAAGAGTCTCTTGAGACTAAGAAGTGTAACGTTGATGTTGATGTGTCACCTTTGGCTCGAAAGAATCGATCCTCAGAGTCTTCTCCGCTTAGCAAAAAGCTTAGCCCAAAAGGAAAATTGAATAAAGCCTCTTCTTTAGCTATAAAAAGAGCTTTGCTCTCAGTCAGAGGTAATCTCTTGCTATTTTCTCTTAATTGGATTGAGTCCATTACTCACACCAATGTTTATGTTTAGGTAAAGCTTCTAGGTGCTTGGCAGATACCTCGTTTTCATCATCTCTGATAAAGAAAACAGATGAAGGAAAAAACGAGCTTAATGCTGAATCTTTCACTTCACAGTTGGCCATAACTCCTGCCTTAAGAAACTTAGCTATCTCCGAATTGTCAGAGACTGCAAATTTTAGATTCTCTTTGGAAGGGAAAGTGTTGTGTAAGTATGGTACTTACAAAATACCTAAGTCTAACTTTGGTAGATACATGCGTGCAGACCTTCTTGACAAGGAATCTAGTCATACTATAACTTTTGTTGTGACTGAGATATACCTCTTAGAGTTTATCGAGGCCTTTGCTGTTCATGATTATGTGCGTATAGAGGGGGCTTGTGTAAAAAGAGCTGTTGCGAAAGACGGTGGTACTTGTTTGTGGGCTTTATATGCTGATGCAACCACTTTAGTTGTTAAGGCAGAGCCTTTCGAGTGTTGTCTCTACCTTTATCCAGAGCAAAAAATCAAAGAGCTGTTGTCCCAAAGTTCAAACGCTAGCGAGTTTGTGTCTAGTGTTGCGTTCATTGTTGTCAAGATAGAGAATTCAACAAAGAGTGATGGCACTCCTAGTTTTCGATTGACTATTGCTGATGGGCCGTCGACAAGTGATCGAGCTAGTGTAAGTCTTGAGCAAGCTTTAGAGTAAATAGTTAGTATTTTTTTTCCCATGTTTGTGTTTATGGCAGCTTCTCTTTGTTCCAACGCGACGCCTCGACTATCAGCTTATGGTGAATGAGGTCAAAGAAAAGGGATTTTACACTTGCCTTGCTCGTAACATCAACGTCTTCAAACACTTATCAAACACTCTAAGTGTTGTCGATGCTACAATCTTGTGTCCACTCCCTTTCTCATTTGGATGATGTCTTCCAAGAATACTTGCATAAGCAAGTCTCGAATTTAGGTTTTGGGAAGAAGGTAATTTTTGTATTTGCGCATTGAACAAAATTCTCTTTTTTCTCTTATTGGTAAATGTGGAATTGGTAGGTGTTTGGGACCTTGGAGATTGTGAGTGTAGACAGCTTGGATGTGGAGTTTTCTTGCGGTACGTGCAAAGGTCTGAATGTAAGTCACCAAGCTAGCAATCCATTTTGCTACTCTTGTGGAAGACAATCTACAATCAATAAGCAACCACTGTTACCTGCCAAATTATATCCTCAAGACGGAGAGGCTGTTGGTGTTATTTTACAAGGTGATGTAGTTGACTCTGTGCTCGGATTCTCTCGTCCATTCTTGCATCTTTTCGAGCAAAGCTTGGTGGAGTTAAAATCTTCGCTCTTGAACTTTAAGAAGGCTGGTTGGTCCACTATTAACAAGGCGGGGCGAGTGACTGCTTTTAAAGGTGCTCAGTTTTGTGGGTAGATCGTAAAAGATTGTATTTTGATCCCATATTTAGTTGTAAATCCCCGAACAACAAAGATGTTTTGCTAAGCCTACTACACCTTTTTAACTTGGGTCTTTCGTTGCAATCTCTCGAGTCCAAACTTGTCGACATTATTGCAGAGCAAATAGAATTAAAAAATGAAAACATTTTGAAAATGTGGGTGGAGCCTTGGATTATCAATGATCAACCACCTTCTTTTAATCAAAGAGAATTTATGATCTCTCTCTTGGCTAGTCGACAATCATCGATGACACTTGGTCAGCATGGTGTGCAAGATGTTTTCAGCGATGTGAAAACTGTACTTTTATCAGGGTGAGGTTTTACGTGAAGTTCGCTTTTTTGGTGCCCTTGATTGTGCATCTTCATCCACTTTGCCAACTCTGGTTGTGCTAAGCTTGCATGGTGATTTTTTATGGTTTCCTAATGGATTTGACATTCCTAAACATAAACGATGTGTATGGAGTAAAGAGGCTACCTTGTCTCTAGCCACTCTTGTCGAAACTCATGATGTTGCAGTTCAACAAGTTGCATCTATCTTCTTGCAACTATACCCCAACACCTTTACCCTTAAGCAAGTTACAACTAAAATTTACAATATGTGCAAGTCGTCTCGAATGCATCAAAGAATCTCTATTGTTTCACCTTGTAGAACTTCACTATATGCAAAGATAGTTGAAGATACTCCTTCTTTTGATTGTGCTTCATGTGGTTCTCTCATGTTTCGTCAAAGTTTGCATGGTTTGTCAAAGGTAGAGTTATTACTTCTTAAGAAAATAAAGTCAATGGGCCTTGATGATAAGGTGCTGCGAGTGTGTCACTCGTGCAAGGTTTCATTGAAAAAACATCAAGAACCAATGTTCTGCATTAGAAGAGAGATGGCTTTTAGTATCAAAATACCCAGTGTAGAAAGATTGAATTCAGTAGAGAGTCGTCTTGTATCTTTGCGCATACCATTTGCACAAATTCGAGAGCTTAACTTTGAAGGTCAATTTGGTTTGCGCGGAAGCATTGTGAATGTAATGGCAGACTTGTCTCGGGTGCAAAGAGTGTTGCCACGCTTTTCTAGTGATCAAGCTTCAATTCTAGTTGAAATTAAGCGTAAGCTTGATTATGATCATGCCTACTTGAGTGGCATTGTGCGGCCAAATTGTGTTCTTCAAGCTTTGATTGACCTATTGAGAACTCCCATGTACATTGATCATGGCGTTATAATTGATATGTCTTGGTCATCTAATTTCACACTCCATCCAAATCTCACTTGCAGTCCACACCAAGAAGATCTTGAAGAGGAGATTGATGCTACGGACACTTTGGTGCATGGTATCTACTTCGCACAACAAGTTGTGGACCATAATTCACAAGTTGCAAGTATAGCCCCTTGTGAGGGATTCAACCCTCTAAGCATTTTCGATGATCAATCTTGTGAGGAGTTGTCATTCCCAACATTGTTTTTTGGTCAAAGAAGAAAGTATCATGTGTTGGCAAAGAAAAAATACCAAAAAGTAGCACAATGGGAACTTAAAAATGTGGATAGACGATTTGTAAGCAACACTGAAAACTTGTTTTTTAAAACAATGAAAATTATCATAGCAAAAGTACTTGGATCCATATGGGTGCGCCTACGCAAGGGAAAACTCTCTGGCAAGCAATTACAAGAAAAAGATGTTCAAAATAGCACTAACATAGAGTAATTGCTTTCGTCTGAGCTAGGGTATCATGACTTCCAATCATTGCGCACTTCAATCGATTATAAGGTGAAACTTAAGCGAAACATGTTTGCAATGATTCGTCAACTTGGTCAACCGACTTTCTTTGTGACATTTTCATGTGTTGAGCAAAGATGGAAGCCTTTAAAAGATTGTTTGTGCACATTAAATCCTCATATTAAAGAAACAGATTACCCAACCAAAGCTTCATTCATTCGTGCACTTGTACGTTCTAATCCTGTCACAACAGCGCGGTACTACGTTCATAGATTTCAAGCCATGAAAAAGGAGTTGAAGCGGAACACTGCCATCCTTGGTGAATCGATAGATTACTTTTCTGTGACCGAATTTCAAAATAGAGGAAGCCAGCATGATCATGGATTGCTTTGGGTAAAAGATGCACCTCTATTTGGTGTTGTACCAGATAATGATACAATACATTTTGTCAACATGCATATTGCTACCGACAAGAATTTGTTGGATGAGTCTCTCAGAGGCGTGCAAACCCACTACCATCGCAAAACATGCAAAAAACGCAAAAGTTTTTTCCGGTTTGGTTTCCCACGATCACCCTCACGAGAAACTTTGGTTCTATATCCAATCACCGTGTCGCAAACAGAGAAGGAAGCACTTTTAGCCATTAAAAAATGCATTGACGATCGATTGCTTGCTCTTGGACATGATTCGGAAGCGTCATATGATGAATGGTTGACCTCTTTGGGAATGACTGAAGAAGTGTACATTAAGTCCCTTTCAGTGACCATCACAAAGCCAACACTACTCTTGAAAAGACATCCAAAGGACATTTGCACAAACAATTTCAACAAAGAGCTGTGTAGTCTATGGGATGTGAACATTGACATTCAATTTATATTCAATGGCCATGGCGCTGTTGCATATTGCACATCATACATGACCAAAAACGATTCAACCGCTAGCAAAACAATCAAGCACATATTGCAAGATTGCAAGAAAATAAATGTGCCAACGTTGGATCGATTGAAAAAAACTGGCAATGCTTTGATCAATACACAAGAGATGACATCACAACAAGCTACATATATTTCTCTTTCGTTGCCCTTACATAGTGCGAGCAGACAATTTGTCTTTATCAATGCAGACTTCGAAAACCAACGTACATTGTTGTTGAAAAGAAGAGCTACATTGAATACTTTGAATCCTGATGATACTAGCATTTTCTTTGACGATCTTGTCACTAAGTACACTCATCGTCCAAATAACCTTGCACACATATGTTTGGCTGATTATGCAAGCAACTACCAATGTGTGCGTGATTCTACTCGCAAGTCTAAGAAATCTCGAGTCGTTTGATATGCTAACTTAATTCTGGAGAAAGATGCAGAGAAGAATTTCCATGAGCTTTGATCACTGTTCCTCCCATTTACTGGCGATGAGAAAACCTTTGAGAAAAATGTTGGTTGTTGGAAAGACAAATATTCCACAAACTATGCAATTATAGATGAGAATCGTCAACAATATTCTAAGCTTGAACTTGGTGCAGCAAGCACTAAAACACTCTCATTGCCCTCATCCTCAAGATTTGAGCATAACGAGTCATACAAATATGAGTTGGGCCTTGATATTCAACCAAGCAAGCCCACCACAAGATCTTTACCAACATTTCAAAAATTGGCATTATGCAACGAGGAGTATCACTCACTTGTGTCCAAGTTGAACATCGATCAACGCTCCCTTTTTTATGACATTATGCTTAGGAAGCGGTTGGTAGCCAGCTCAACCAATCCATCTCTTTTTGACTGGGGGTGCGGGAACGGGAAAAACTTTCACTTTGCAAGCAATTGTGCAAGGCCTGATCCGTCACTACAATGCCTCTCTTGAATTAGATGTTGATCTTCCCTTGACATTATTGATGGCATATACAGGAAAAGTGGCTTTCAACCTTGGAGGCACAACAATTCACTCAGCATTGTGCTTGCCCCTTGTCTTCCAACCAAATGTTTCTCTTTCTTTTGAGAGCCTTGCCGAGCTCTCACAACTATATAAAAACCTCAAGCTTGTTGTGTTTGATGAGGCTTCTTTGATTGAAAATAGACTCTCGCGTTTCGTAGACACAAGGCTGCGATCAATTAAGCACAATCATATAGAGCCATTCGGTGGTCTAGATGTCATCTTTTGTGGTGACTGTGTCAAGCAAGCCCAGTTCGTGATCGTTGGATATTCAGCGAGCCACAAGATTCTCTGCAATTGCTCTCACCTTCGCTTTGGCTCACCCATATAAAATGCCACGAACTCACAAAAACAATGCGTCAATCAGACAATGACTTCATTGCCATTCTCAATAGAATTTGCAAAGCAAAACACACAAGCGAGGATTTGTTCCTCTTGAATACCAACCATAACAATAAAGCCTTTAACAAATTGACAACACCCCATTTAGAATTCACCAATAACTTGAAGGACTCACATAACCAACTTGTTTTTGAAGAATTGCCTGATCACCCATACATAATCCATGCGAGAGACAACCACCATAAAACTTGTTCGAAAAACCTTGTTGTGCCAAACAACCCACAAAACACAGCAGGCTTGTCCTCAACCTTGGAGCTTAAAGCAAGAATGATTGTTGAGATTTGTGGTGGGAATATCGATATTTTTGATGGTCTTGTGAATGGTGCTGATGGAATTCTGAAACTTGTAGAAAGTAGAGCTAACTGTCTTGTTGCATGGATAGACTTTTTTGATTCCTCACCAGGCTCCAAACAACGACATATGAACCAGCACCTTAATACGATTTCCATTAACCCTCAGTGGACACCAATTTTTCAAACAATGAAAGAATTTCAAGTTGGTAAAAATGCATTGAACACTTTCTCTTGAACTCAATTTCCAATACAAGTAGCGAATACACGCACTATCCATAGGTCACAAGGCTTGACAATGAGCATAGTAGCCTTTGATCCAACATCAATAAACTCACATGGATTGGTCTACACAGCTCTTTCCCGCATCAAAGATCCATCAAACCTCCACATTCTCAATCCGATTCATCCAACTCAAATCAAAGTCGACAAAATTGTGTTTGATGAGCTTGATCGCCTTAACAATGAAGCCAAATGGGAATATTTGACAAAATTTCCATTCGCATACAAACACACACATCATATCATTCAATCATTGAACATCGTTTCTAGTCACAAATATCTCAAACATATCAAAGAGGATTTGAATTTTACAAGTTCTGACATTTTGTGCCTCCAAGAAACAAAGCAAAGAAATCCTTCCAATGATCTTGCACCAAAGTTTCATCATGTCCATCACCACAACAAAATTGGTGTTTCAATCTACTACAAGCCTAGCATGAAGCTCCACTCTGCAAACACACTGCTAGCTCCAGGGATAGAAATCATTCAAGTTGTATTAGCCATCCATGAACACCTTGATTGGGAAATCATATACGTCTACAAATCACCAAACACATCTTCAACCGCATTGGTGACACAACTCTATGCCTTGCTGCAACAATCCAATCCTACACGAATGAGTGTCATCATGGGAGACTTTAATATAGACAATGAGCCCACAAACAATCATTATCATTACTTGGAGGAGAAGCTCCAAGCACATGGCTACACACAACAAATCCATGATGTAACCACCACTGTGTACAACTCAAAACTCGATCATGTTTGGATTAAAAATCCCCCTACATCATTCATCGCAGGGACACGATTTTGCTTCTGGTCTGATCATTCATCCACACATCTAATGATTCCGAAATGATTCTAATACCTCCCTCCCTCCCTCCCTCCCTCCCTTCCTCCCTTAATCTCTCTCTTCCCTCATCCTCTCCACAAAAAGAAACCATGTTTCCATATTCTATGCCTACCTTTATCCTAAGAAGATGCCACTTTGCTACTCTTCAATCCTTCATCGAAGTCAACATTCTATGATGTAATCTGCAAATCACTTTCTTTATGGATCAATGTGACTTTCATTCTTGTAGTTTTGTGTTCCCCTTTCATGTTCTAAATTCGTTTCATGTATTGGTAGGCCTTGTGATTTTGTCACTTGTTTACGAAGGGATCAATGGCCAATTTTAAATTGCAGGAGCAGGGCATCGCGTGCCGTCGATCTTGTGATGCTGCCCGAATTTACTAAACTAACCTGAATTTATCAGGAACATGTCTCCCAATGCTCTCAAGAAACACGCGCAGGCAAAGTGGTTAAGGTGATAGGCTCTCAACGGTGACGTAGTGGGTTCAAGTTGGGGGGGGGGGGGGGGGGGGGGGGAGGGGGGGTGCAGGCCACCCGAATTTACAAGTTTTGGTGCACCCGAATTTACCCGTTTTTTCGAATTTACAAGAAGCGGATCAGATGGCTCAGATTGCACCTAATCCCCATAATAAACGTGGGACATTGATCCCCTCCTAAAATGGCCATGTGAGATATTGAGGAGGATAGTCAAGGGAATGCCCCAATTCTCTCCTGATTCTGAATCCTGAACCATGAACTGAATGAACTCATGAAGGGGGACTCTGAACGACCTCGCAAGTGCACACGTGCCAAGAGTGCCTTTTCCTTGTGAAATGGATAATGGCTTTTGAAAGGAACTCATCAAGTGCTTTCTTTTTTTGCGCAAAACTCACAATTGTGAGTGGATTATGTTGATCAACCCAAAAAATTATAAATTCTTGTCATGCTCGCATCGAGCCATGACATCACAAGGAGACCATAGGTACATCGGCTGACAGGGAAGTCACCCCAGAAGGACGACTTCTTTAACCTTGCAAGCCGTTTACCACGATGTTCTTCAGCTTGATCCACTCGTCCGAGTTCTTCCATTTTCCTAGGGCTATAATCATCATCCTGCTTTCTTGAACTATTTCGATAAACTTTGCTATTTTTACAATGTTATTGAACACTCGATTGTTCCTGGTCTTCCATACCTGTTTGAGGTAGCAATATCTGACAATTTGCGTTGCAATTAGCATCTCCTGATTCTTAAAAGCCATTCCTCCTAGATAGAGACCATTTTATAAAAACATATCTTCCAAGTCCTTTGGACCCACTTGTAGATCCTTCCTGCCAGACCACAGATTGCCGGGCATTTCTTGAAGAGATGGGAGAGGTCTTCACTAGCTGTTTTGCATTGAGAGCACGTGTATGGGCCGATCCCCCTAGCAAGAACCTTCACCCTGGTCGGCAAGGCTCCCCACAGTACCTTCCAGAGGAAGACCTTCATATCTTGAGGCAATTGTGAGGCCCATATGTTCTTGGTAATTGTCGCCCATCTTCTTTCTGGTCAGTTCATTCCCCACTGTTTGTTCAAGGGAAGGAACCAATCTATTGACGCCATAAGTGTGATATAGACTTATTTAGTTTGAGGTTTAAAGAAGTGTATGTCCTTAGGCCAGCGCCAGGCTTTCCACTCAAACTCAGACTTGTAGCTAGAGGGAGATCCCAATTATCTAGTCTTTTAAGGACTCTACTAATTAGCAATCTCTCATTCCCATTCAGATTGTATTGGAGAACCATTTGGTATGTTCCTTTCCATCGGTTTACTACTATAGTCCCAAAGGTGGCCCACACGTTTAGCACCTTTGTTGTTGATCTTTAGCAACTTCCCTCCATAATGGGTTTAAGAGGATGCTTCCTGCCTCACACAGCCATGGGAACCAAGTAAGCGGAACATCAAGTGTTTGTTTATTAAAAAAAACAAAGTAAGCAGAACATCAAGTGCTTTATTCTTAGCCTAGCTTTGATAACTTTGAAGACTTGAAAGTGAGAAAAACCCCATTTGCTCCTTCTGCATGTGAACAGTTGTTCTGTTGTAATTCAATTCCTGCCTTACTTTGGTAAACAAGGTGAGGAGGCACTAAGGGCATGGTCACATGAAGCTTAGTTTTTTGTTACAGTTGCCGACAACCTCTGACAAGAGAGTACATTCCACCAGCTTCGTAGTGTTACTGTGCCGAAAAAGGTATCGTTATCAAACTAAGCGGGTCACGTGCCGGTGAGCTCCTGTTTTCTCTCTCTCTTGACTGTGCCTCACACTCTCTCTCACTACAGGCTGTCCCCATGGCCCTTTGAGTTGTCGTACTTGCTGTGGTCAAAATATGTCGAGGATTACTGAAAACTAAGCCTCGTGTGACCATATCTTAATAAGGCCTCAAAGACTTATGGAGAGCAACCTTAAATGAGTGCCAGAATCACATGGCACTTTTGTTATGTTATAATATAAAATTATATTATCAATTATAACACATACATACTATTTATAACACATACAAACTAAGTAACACCTCACATTAATTGAGGGGATCTACACCTGAAGCCGGGGAGATTGTAATCGTAGGTGTCAAGTCAAAAACTAAACTCATACACAAATTAAACCCTAGAAACCAGGACAATGCATGTTGACTAACAATATAACCTCATAAAAAACGATAAAGCCACTTAATGTGTGCGTGGGTGAGGTGGTTAGTCCATGCATCTTAGAATCAGGACGTTAGGTTGTGGGTTCAAATCCCGAGTCATGGAGCCAGAGTCTCCATACTGCCTTGAATTTTGTACCGTCCAAGTTTAGTTCGCCTCAAGATCCCACCCTCGAACCTCCGTCGTTGATCCCATCACCCCCCCGCCCCCCCTCCTTAAATTCTTGGTGTCACTTAGTGGAGAGGGGTGTGCACACTCCACATTAGCTCTAATGGAAATGGCCTATGAACTTTGAGAATAGCGGAATTAAGAGAATTAGAGTGACCATTTTTGTGAGGTTACTTTGATAACATAGAGGGTGAACTTAATTGATGGTAGCAACATAAACATAGCACTTAATTAACTTGGCATGAACAATACTTTTTCAAGAGAGAGAGTACTAGAGAACATGACAATAGTTGAGGACCAGATTTACTTGGAGCCGATCCACCCTCCAAAAGGCGTTTGTATTATAGATTCTCCCATCAAGAGAGACTTAATACAATACAATCTTTGTGTTCCTTGTGACCTAGGTGATGCAATGAAGATGGAAATCTTCATGCATGACAAGCATAACATAAACTCTGCAAAAAACATTAACTATCCTAAGCCTCAGTCCCAAGGCCTCAAACACCTTCGAAGGTGGAGAGAGCTAGCGGGGAATGAGGGTAGGGAAGAGGAAGAAGAATCATCCATAGGAAAAATAAATAGTTCCTTACTTATCATCATTCTTCTTGCTTAGCATAGCATAATAGCATAGCAATGAAGATGATGAAGATGGCAAGCTTAGCATTGAAGCATGGCTCTTGGTTAATCTTCCTTTCCATAGCCAAGAGTGTTGGTGTAGCCTTTCAACTTCTCAACAAGCTTGGAGAAGGAGATGGAGCTCTTGCACTTTGCACTCCACACAATGAGTGTGTGTGTGTGGGGGAGAGTATATCCCCTCTCATGCTTGGTCCACACCTCTCTCTCTCTCTCTCTCTCTCTCTCTCTCTCTTGTGTATATTTAATTATATCATTTGGACATATGTCCTCTTTTTCCTCTTTGAGAGAGAGAGAGCTTAATTATTTATTTTAATGCATCTAAATTCTCATTGGACCCCTTTAAATCCTATCCAATAGGATTCAAGCATATCATGAGGGCCACATAGGGAGGATCTTGACATGTGTCTTTTATGCTTCTTAAGATATCATGTTTGAATTGAACACTTTAAGAACCTAGTCATTTAACCATGGAAATTGTTTATGCCTCTTGAGAGTTTATGTTTGAATTGAACACTTCAAGAACCTTAGTCATTAAAGCATGAGAAGCACCTTAAGCTTGGGAAAGGTTCCCACAAACACTTTAAGCACTTTAATTAGCAAACATGACAAACACCTCATGGTTGGGTAGGATTCCCACCTCAAGGTCATCCCTAGCTTGCCTAAGGTCAAAGGACTTTTTAACACTAACTTTTGGAGGTCTTTAATGAAGCTAACCCTAAGGCTTTAAGCTCCTTTAGGAAGCATTGCTCTTTAACAGACCATCTCTCATTTGGACCCCTTTAACCTTGGCCCCGTGTTGAGACAGATCCGTAAGTACTTGTGTATATTCTAACCCTTGTTCCCGTTTATTCTCCCACATTAAATGATCAGTTTAATATGAGAAAATCATTTGGGTTTGTTAGATATTAGATTTTATGACATTACCTCTCTCTTGAAATCATAGTCGTCCTCGACTATAGTAGAAGAGATAAAGTCTTAGTCATTAGTCTACATTTCTTAGCGGGTAGAGGATCCCTTTTCACCTTGTGATGTCATTACAGAATGGATGACTAGTCCATTTGGTGCTTGGGAAATGTAGCTGCCGCAAGCATGTTTGCTCTTTAGTCCATATTATACTCCCAAAGTAGAGTGAAAAATTCTACTTGGTGTTTGAGTGATGTCATCATCAAAAACATGATTCTAAGCATGCATACTATTTAAATTTTTGCACAAAAGAGGATTAGTCTTATAAGACAAAAACATTGTTCAATTAGAAAGAATTTACATTTGCTTACTCTAGTGTAGCATTGTAAGCATTGATATTGTTCATACTATCACAGTTTAATATTGTATCTCAAAGAGAAAGGTTAACTAATGGAGCTTAAAAGACCTTAGGGTTAGCTTCATTAAAGACCTCCAATGGTTAGTGCTAAAAGTCCTTTAACCTTAGGCAAGCTAGGGCTGAGCTTGAGGTGCGAACCTGACCTAAACTTACCTTTGACCTTAGGCAAGCTAGGGCTAAGCTTGAGGTGGGAACCCGACCTAAAATTGCCTTTGACCTTACGCAAGTGAGGGCTGAGCTTGATGTGGGAACTCCACCTAAGGTGCTTGCCATGCTTGATGACTAAGGTACTTGAGGTACTTGTCATGCTTTATGAGGAAGGTGCTTGAGAAGCTTCCCATGCATGGGGGGTAAGGTGCTTGAGTCAAAAAATGACCCTACAAACTTAATGAGGAAGGTGCTTGAGAAGCTTCCTATGCATGAAAGTCCCAAAGTTAGGGGAATCTTTGACCTAACCTTCCACTCACCCAAAGGGCACCCCTTTTCTTAAAGGACACATGGGACACATGTCAGACTCTCCCTAAGCTTAACCACATGGTGTGCTTGAATGCTATTGGTTGGGCTAAAGAGGGGTCCAATGATCTTCTAGTTCCATCCAACAAATATCTAGATATTTTCAAGCTCTCTCTCCTCTCTCTCTCTCTCTAAGTTGTAAGGAGGACACTTGTCAAAAGACTAACCATGTACTTGACTGCATGCTGCATGTGATTGGCTAGGGGAGAGGGGCCCAATGAGCTTGACGCATGTGGAAAAGCAACAACTCGTCCCAAGCAAGCAAAGGGGGTGCTAGGGGGATATACACCACACAAACACTCATTTTGTGGAACCATTCTCACTTGGAAAAAGTTGAGGAACTCCACCTCCTTCTCCAAGCTTGTGATAAGTGAGAGCCTACACCAACACTCTTGGCTATTGAATGCAAATCCAACCAAGAGCCATGCTTCAATGCTTAAGCTTGCCATCTTCTCCATCTTCATTACTATGCTATTATGTATGGTAGCAAGAAGAGTAATGATAAGTGAGGAACTATTTCTTTCTCCTATGAAATGTTTCTTCTTCCTCTTCCCTATCCTCATTCCCCGCTAGCTCTCTCCACCTTCAAAGGTGTTTGAGACCTTGGGACTGAGGGTTGGAATAGTTAATGCTTTCTACAAAGTTTATGTTATGCTAGTGATGCATGAAGCTTTCCATCTTCATTGCATCACCTAGGTCACAAGGAACACAAATATTGTATTGTACCAAGTCTCTCTCGATGGGAGAAATTATAATACAAATGCCTATTGGAGGGGGGACCGGCTCCATATGAATCTGGTCCTCAACTATTGTCATGTTCTCTAAACTCTCTCTCTCTCTTGCAAAAGTATTGTTCGTGCCAAGTTAAATAAGTACCATGTTTATGTTGCCACCATCAATTAAGTTCACCCGCTATTCTCACAAAGTAATCTCACAAAAGTGCTTCATCTAATTTCCTAATTCCGCTACTCTCAAAATTCATAGGCCATTTTTACTACATTGCATCCATCTAGAATCTTCAAAAGGATAATTTTTGAACTTAATAAGATACCGTCGTATAATCTTACCATGCCATAGTAACTTGTCTTCATGCCGAAGGATAGCTTCGGGTTGTAGCACCTCTTCTTGGTCTTCAATTTTTGGAGGGTCTTCAATAATTGGTTCTCTTGGTGGCTCTCCTTTGCAGGGCTAAAGTAGGCTCACATGAAAAGCATTGTGTATGAGCCAATGGTTGGGCAACTTGAGTTGATAAGCCATGTCATTGATTGGCTTCAAGATTTGAAAAGGACCATAGTATCTTTTTGCTAATTTAGCATTATACTTTTGATGGCCGTAGGATTTTTGCTCGTCGTTTGCCTCAATCGAGCCTTGGGAAACTTAAGTAAGACCCAATCATTTACTTTGAACGTTAAGACCCTTTTGTGCTTGTCAGCAAAAACCTTTTGCCTTTGTTGAGAGATGGATATAGCCTCCTTAACCTTTTGAAAATATTCTTGTAAGTCACTGGTATACGCATCAATAGTGAAGATCTTCCCATGTACTTTAAGTAGCAAGGGACTTTTAAGTCTTTCCTCTATGATCATAAAAGGTGCTTTCCTGTAGTAGTATATTGGACAGTATTATTGTACGTATACTCTACAAGGGGTAAGTACTTTTCCCATTGTGATCGTTGATCTACTTCTGTAACATAAGTCTATAGTAGATCGAGTATCGTAAGATTGGCTATCTCACTTTGGCCATCCGTTTGTGGGTGGTAGGCCGAAGTGAAATTCAATCTTGTACCTAGATTTTCAAAGAGACCTTTTCCAAAAATTACTGGTCATTTTAGGATCTCTATCTGACACGATGGATGTTGGTAATCCATGGTGTTTGAAAATCTGAGATATGAAGATGGTTGCCATTTGGTGTGCCTTAATCTTCTTTTTGATAGGAATAAAGTATGCTTGCTTACTAAACCTGTCGAGACTATTGTCCATATTCTCGTATCCCATGGATATACTTGAGTAATCCAAAGATAAAATCCATGGATATACTCTCCCATAGTGAATTAGGGATTGGCAATGGCTGGAGTAATCCAGGTTTCTTCCCTCTATCATACTTAGTCTTTTGGCATACCACACATTTTGAAACATACTCTTGTATGTCCACTTTCATGGTAGGCCAATAGAAGTACGTCTCTACTCCTCAAAGAGTAGGTTGAATGCTTCTATGCCCCGCATAGGGAGGAGCATGGGATTCATACATGAATTTCTCACGAAGGGAGTGGGTACCACATAGCCTATTGCCATGGAGAAGATAACCATCCTACAAGGTGAATGGCTTCTCTTTCTTCCCCAAAGCGAGGATGACATTACATCTTTAAAGTCAAGGTCAGTAGCATACTCACCTATCATAGAAGATAGATCATTGTGAGTTGCTATAGACATCGCATTGAATTTTGGTCGTCATGAAAGTGCATCGGCCACTTGATTGTGCTTACCAACAATGTGAGCAATATGAAAATAAAATTGCGAAAGAAAATTTGTCCACCTCATTTGTTTGTCGGAAAGCTTGGTTTGCATCATGAAGTACTTGAGACTTTGGTGGTCTGTTTGTAAAATGAATGGAGTCCGCAATATATAGTGCTTCCATGTGTCTGGGACATGTAGAACAACTAAAATCTCTTTCTCATAAATGCCCAAGACCCGTTCATCCATATTGGGCCTTAGGCTCTCATATGCTATGGCATGCCCTTCTTGAAGCAAGCCTGCTCCAAGGCAATCACCACAAGAATCACATTGGACCTCAAATGGCTTTGAGAGATCCGGAAGCATGCGGACTGGTTGAGAGGTAAGCTTCTCTTTGAGCTTGTCAAAAGAATTTTGCTCCCTCATGGAGGGAGTTGACGATCATTTAGACCACCATCTTCGTGGAGACACATCTTCAGAGGAACTTAGGGATTCATTACTTTCTTGTTCTTTGGATTCCTCCTCTCTTATGAGATAGAGTCTTCTTTTGGGGGTCTCATCAAGAGGCTTCCTAAGCTCTCTCTCGTCCTGGAGAGGAAGGGAAATCCCATAAGCACGAAGTTGTTGAGTAACTTCGGCTTGTAAAGTAGAGTTGCCCATAGCTTGATGCAACCTAGTAATAAGATAAATGATAAACATGGAGGCATTATCATTAGCACCTTCATGTGCAAAATCAAAGTTATCAATGTTCATTCTACTCTCTTGGTTATTGTCAGCCATGCTAACTATACTTATTTGTTTACTTAGCGTATTCTTTGGCAATTCAAAACCTTAGTTGCTACTCCTCTTAGCCTTTGAAAATAAGCACTTAAGTATCTAAACCCACGGCTCAAATTGGTTAATTATAGAGAGTAGTGGGGTGGGTCTAACATAGCAGAATTGTCGAGGGATAGCTCCTTTCGGACCTCTTATGGCTCAATAATGGTAAAGCAGTAGGCAAGTTTAAAACGAATCATTATTAAGACCAAAGCTCCCGAGGTGCGCACCATATCCCACATAGTGCGCTCAACAAAATCGATAATGATCCCAGTCCCACTTACCGTAATATAATTAACAAAATCAACCATTAATAGGATACTTAAGGACCTCTCTTCTTAAGCAAGAAAAGAGAAACCAAATGCTCTGATACCAATATAATGAAAATTTCCTAAGAACTTTGAGAATAGCGGAATTAAGAGAATTAGAATGAGCATTTTTGTGAGATTACTTTGAGAACATAGAGGTGAACTTAATTGATGGTAGCAACATAAACATAGTACGTAATTAACTTGGCATGACTAATACTTTTGCAAGAGAGAGAGTATTAGAGAACATGACAATAGTCGAGGACCGGATTCACTTGGAGCCGGTCCCCCCTCCAAAAGGCGTTTGTATTATAGATTCTCCCATCAAGAGAGACTTGATACAATACAATCTTTGCGTTCCTTGTGACCTGGGTGATGCAATGAAGATGGAAAGCTTCATGCATCACAAGAATAACATAAACTTTGCATAAAGCATTAACTATCCCAAGCCTCAGTCCCAAGGCCTCAAACACCTTCGAAGGTGGAGAGAGATAGCGGGGAATGAGGGTAGAGAAGAGGAAGAAGAATCATCCATAGGAGAAAGAAATAGTTCCTCACTTATCATCACTCTTCTTGCTTAGCATAGCACAATAGCATAGTAATGAAGATGAAGAAGATGGAAAACTTAAGCATTGAAGCATGGCTCTTGGTTGGATTTGCATTCCATAGCCAAGAGTGTTGGTGTAGCCTCTCAACTTCTCAACAAGCTTAGAGAAGAAGATGGAGCTCTTGCACTTTGCACTCCACACAATGAGAGTATGTGTGTGTGTGTGTGTGTATGTGGAAGAGTATACCCCCTCTCATGCTTGGTCCACCTCTCTCTCTCTCTCTCTCTCTCTCTCTCTCTCTCTCTCTTTTGTATTATTTAATCATATCATTTGGACATGTGTCCTCTTTGAGAGAAATAGATTAATTATTTATTTTATGCATCTAAATTCTCATTGGACCCCTTTAAAGCCTATCCATTAGGATTCAAGCACATCATGAGGGCCACATGGGAAGGATCTTGACATGTGTCTTTTATGCTTCTTAAGATATCATATGTGAATTGAACACTTTAGGCACCTAGTCATTTAAGTATGGAAACTGTTTATGCCTCTTGAGAGTTTATGTTTGGATTGAATACTTCAAGAACCTTAGTCATTTAAGCATGAGAAGCACCTCAAGCTGGGAAAGATTCCCACAAACACTTTAAGCACTTTAGTTAGTAAGCACAACAAGCACCTCATGCTTGGGTAGGATTCCTACCTCAAGGACAACCCTAGCTTGCCTAAGGTCAAAGGACTTTTTAACACTAACTTTTTGGAGGTCTTTAATGAAGCTAATCCTAAGGTCTTTAAGCTCCATTAGGTAGCATTTCTCTTTAATAGACAATCTCTCATTTGGACCCCTTTAACCTTGGCCCTGTGTTGAGACAGATCCGTAAGCACGTCTATATTCTAACCCTTGTTCCCATTTATTCTCCCACCTTAAATGATTAGTTTAATATGAGAAAATCATTTGGTTGGTTAGATATTAGATTTTAGTACATTAGAAAAATAGGCAAAGTGGATACATGGCTGGAATACTTTTAAATGTTAAGGCCTTGTAAAGAAATAAACTTCTTTCTCACATCGCCTGCGAGTAGGGTTTCCACCCACAAGCCTGTACTGGGCATCTGGTGGCTGCAGCGCGGTCTCGTGGGTTGTGACACCCGTTCGGAGAAGTTTCTATGGGCTGGAGACCTCTTCAGGCTTGGAATAGGTGTGGCTGCGGCATTCATTGCATTTGGCAAGGGTAGAAATGTGTCTGTGTGTCAGGGGTGGCCCTGGGAGTGGGGCACCCAGTTGCCCCGGTCCTTCCCAATGGTGGGTGAAAGTGCAGATCTTGGCAATGTTTTTGGATCAAGGCATGGCGGTTGCATGATTTCCTCTACAAACCCTTATCTTTGCGTTCCGATTTTGGGTTGGAAGAATGTGGTTGCGGAGGCTTAAATGTGGTTTGGTGGTTGCGGATGTAGGTTTGGTGGGCGCTATTGCGATGTATTGCTCTGTCGGCTTGGCGGTTGCTGGTCCTCCTTCAGAAGACAAATCGCTTGCTCTGTCTGGGTGTGGACTGTCTATGGTGGAGGCTTTGGATCTTGTCGGTCTTGATCTTGTGCTCTCGGGTGTGCTTGGCGGGTCCTGGCAGGTCTTGTCATGTGGTTTGATTATGACGGGGTGGGCTCCCTTATGTGCCTGGTATGCGAGGTGATGGAGCTTTCTGCTCCCCCCTAATGCGGCTTGGTCTTCTTTTGTTGTGGTTTCTCCTTTTGGTTCAATTGCTTGAGGCATGATGGTCTATTGGTGGCAAAGATTGGCATCATGGTGGCATCCCTTTTTGTCTGGTTCACTTCTCGGGTCTCTCTAGATACTATTTTGTGGGGGTGGCCTCCCCTGTTTTGGCGAGTACTTTGTGGGCCATGTTTGTTTACTATGTTGTTTTTAGAGTTGTCAGCTTGATGCCCTGGCTCGAGAAGAGCAGGGCTGGTGATTATAATTCTTTTTGGACATTATTAATTTATTCTACTCACTTTTGTAAGTTTTGGTAAAAAAAATTCTAAGGCCCTATGAGGGGCACATGTCCAACAATTAGAATTGAACGACCTTCACCATATGGGTACTAAGGCCTTTAGCAGACCAAAAATAAACAACAAAATTTAGGCCCCGTTCAGATAATGGGCCGCTTTAAGGCTTCCTACACACTAACTTTTCTCAACTATGTTGACATGAGGTGCTAGGTGGTGGTAACAACAATTATTGCCTATGTGGGTTGCACCTGCTTCAAAAAGCCATAGGGTCCATAATTCAATCAATGGCCCTGATATGTGGTGCCTTGAGGTCGATGACTATGCAAAATACACATGCTTGATGGAATCATGCTACTAAAGGAAACCATTTTCTTCGAGCGGGGGTGTTGGGGGGGGGGGGGGGGGGGGGGGTGTGCGTCACCAAGGGAATGGTGGACGTAGGAATTGGGTTTAGTTGGTGCATCCAATCAAAACTGTTGACACAAGCCAGGATGCTTCTATCACCGACTTGTTTGAACCGAGGGTTAGAGAAAATATGAAGTAAAATCACTCCTTGGTGCAGCTTGAGAGTGAACCTTAGGAGTGCCTTTTGGCTCGCTAAAACAAAAGAGGAGGGGAGAGTTATATTCCAATGGTGATCACTGTTTAGGGAAAACCTCTAAAGAGTTACAATGCACCTGCTAGGTTTTGGTTTTACCTGTGTAATAACTTTTTGTAGTTTGGAAAATTTGAAAATTTTCCATAGTTTAGTTATGATTTAAGACAAGGTGAAAATTCACTATGGCCTACATAAGGCTATTGACAAGAATTTCCAAATAAAAACCCTATGAGAAAGTGACACTATAATTTTTAAACATGTAGTGTCACAATACAATTTTATGTTTAAAAAGTGTAACAATTAACTATTTACATTACGATATATTCCAAAGGCATAAAAAATAATGTTTGACACAAAACTTAATTCCTCTCTTTAAAAGACAGAGGTACACAAATGTCAACAACCTCTCACAAGGCCTACAAAAATAATCTAAATTATCAATAGGTTGTCCTGTGGCATTAATCGACAAGCTTTTTTCAATGGTCCAGATTTGCACCCAAAAATCTACAAACTTGATAAAATTAGGAGGCTGCCCGTGAGAAGATTGTCAGATACTTCAAGAACTCCATCTTGCAATTGGTCCCCCTGGCTCTCCAAAGTTGTAGATCCATCGCAAACTCCCTATTGGATTGAGACAACCAGGAAGCTGAATAATAAGGGTATGAACTGACTTGAGCACTTCTGGGACAATGTCAACAAGAGTTGGAAAACCATTGACCTTATGGTTGCCCAGTACCAACTAAATAGCTTGGAGGTCTTGCTTGTCCACAAAGTGATGAAAGAGCTTGATAATCTAGTGATGCCGATCTGTGATTCGGAGTTGGACTGGAATGCCTGGAAATGGTCCGGAAGCAGTCTCTTGTGGAAACCCCATACTAAAATCATTTATCAGACAATGATGCAAATGAAGAATTGGTCTAGCCCCCTTAACAAGCTATGGAAAAAGCAATGGCTGGAGGAAAGGTGGGAGCATGTAATGGAGAACATATGGAAGCCAAAGGTTCCGCATTACATGAAGGTTTTCTTATGGAAGGTTATTTGGGGTGCTCTACCGACGGGGATGAAGATTCAGGAGAGAGGGATTGGGTCAGATCAATGCTTGGGGTGCAGGTTAGCTAGTGAAGATCTGGCCCACTTGTTCATGGACTGCCCAGCTATAAAAGGCCTAGCAGGGAAAGTATGCAAGTGGGTCCAGAGAACATGGAAAATTAGTTTTTTCAAGACTGACCTTTGCCTTGGAAGTAATAATTCAGGTAGTCCTGCACTCCTCGTTAGCACTCAGATCGTCAGGTACTTCTTCTTTCATAATGTATGGCAGACAAGGAACCGCCATGTTTTTGAAGGAGGATTTGAGGTGGCAAGCTTCGCAGAAATTATACAAGAAAGCAAAGTGCTAATATGGGCACTCGGGCGCAAGCATCACTCGGAGGATTGGTCTAGGACTACTTGTGCCTTGTTGTCAGCAGATGGAATGCCTAGGATAAGGGCAAATCTTGGCCATCGGTAAAGAAAAGATCTCAAAATGACAAGAGTATGGGCTTTGTGTATCAAGGGTTGTAATTTTGATCCCTGGATGTTGTCATGGCTTAACATGAGTATGACAAAACCTTGTAATTTTTTGGGCTGCTCAATATAATCCACTCACAATTGTGAGTTTTGCTATTAAAAAAAAAGTGGAACAATCAAATAAATTTTTGAGTTCTATCATTTTGAGATTGTGGAAACTTGTAGCCTTTTACATTGAATTGATTATCTCTTAATGAACCTCCCTCTTCACTCTCTCTCTACCTTTTCCCACAAGTTACAACCCGCTTGCCGCGCCTCGTTACTAATTGACATCTCTTTGGGGAGGTGGGATCAATGACCCACATTAGGAGTCACGAGGCAGGTGCAATCCGGATCGTCTGATCGCCGTTTGAACTAGGTGTGAACTAAGAGTGAACTCGAGAGGTATGTGCACCACACCCAATTTGGTGTGAACTCGACGTGAACTAAGTCTATGCTTGGTGTGAACTTGGGAGGGTATGCACACCACACCAAAATTGGTGTGAACTCAATGTGAACTAGGTGCGAACTAGATGTGAACTTGGTCGCGACGCTATGATCTATAAACTTACTACACACGTAGCTTTCAATAAACGCGCGATAACTTAGCGGTTTGAGTCAAATCCAAAGAGGAGAGGGTAGCGGGTTCAAACCCCATAATCGGGAAAGTGGGAATCTTTTGCATTCCCTAGGCATTCCAACGACCAAGTAGTAAGTAGGTACGATTCTGAAAAAAAGGTTAAAAAATAAAGAGGATCTTTGACAGATGAACGGATCTCCCAATCTTTATTGTTGATTATAGCCGAGCACTTTGAGGAGAGGAAAGAACACACTCTCTCTCTCTCTCTCTCTCTCTCTCTCTCTCTCTCTCTTGCAGACGGCGGCCCACCGACGGGCGAGAGCAAGGCCTCTCTTTGTCACTCAATTGAGGTCGCTCATCGTCGGGTGGAGCTGTAGTCTATGTCTGGATAAGTTTTGAAACCATTTCTTTAAATAGAATCATCAAAGATGCTTTTTCTGTTGGAAAGGTTAAAGAGCGAGAGGTCCAAGACCAAGGTGTCTCACTTTTTGAAAGGGAAGCTCAGGGTGGTATTGCTGCTAGTGCATAGAGGTTGGAGATACTGTGTCACTGTCTCTCTCTCAGACACGCGCAGATGACTGGGGGCATTCGCCTGCGCAGGAGGTGCCTTTGTCTAGGGTCCCCTGTCATGGTAAAAATCTAGAATCTAGAGGAAGTAAAAATATTTTCTCTCTCATAGACACTCTCTCTCTCTCTCTCTCTCTCTCTCTCTCTCTAGTCATCAGTTCCCCAAGCAAATATCTGATTCATGTCTCGCTTCGTATTCAACCCACTTACCTCCGGTACATTCTATTGCCCATCTTGGGCTTCATCTCCGTGGGTGTGAGATCCAAGCCTCCCAAAACTGGCTACAGAGCAAGGCTCGAACTCAGCTATTGCAGCTACAGCTACTGCATCATGCTCCGCTTGAAGGTAGCACAATAGAGTAGCCAGCTTGAGAGTTAAGTTTGGTAGTCACTGGCAATTTGAGACAGGTGTGTAAGTGTTGGGGCATGTGGTGGACATGGCTAGATAGGTGCTGAAGCATTGGGGCTTGTGGTGAATACGGCTGGATAGGGTGCCACTTCAGCTATGCTTGACCTTCTCGTGCACTAGAATTTTTGTGCCAAAGGATGCATCCAGTCAGCAGTACATTCACCCACCTTCGTCATCATGGATATCATGGTTCGAGGCAAGGCCACTTGAATTTGTTTCTGTAAATTTGGAAGCTACTCGACGTGCAGAGTCATCAAAATGTCGCAAAGGGTGATCAGGGCCAGCATTCTTCGTCAAATCGTGATTCACCTTTCTTATCATGAGAGTGTTAGAGGGCCCCCACAAGAGAGGGGGTCAATTGCAATAGAGAAAACCTCAATTACCCCCTACAGTCACCAAGGTACTTGACTTACCCCTCCCTCTAAAAAGTGGACACAACCACACCTTGGATTGTTTTCACAATAAAAAATTTTGAGATGGAGAAAGTGTATGTGTGTGTAGAGTTTTTCACTCAAACAAAATGAAGGAAAGACAAGGACGCTCAAAAAGCTGCGAGCCAAATCTTCTCATAAAGATTTAAAATTGGAAAGAAAACACAAGGCTTTAAAGTTGAAGAATAAAAAATTAGTTTATTCATTTTCTTCCATGCTTTAGGTTTGAGGCAGCGATAGTTTTTGACGCCCTTCTGCCCTTCAAATGGCTGTTAACCATGCGTAGGAAGGGCTGAGTCGTGAAGAACCTTGCATTTGAAGGGATCGAATTGAAGTTGCCCTTCAATTGCGAAGGAAGAAAATTGCTATGATCTGACATTAGAAGGGCCGGCCATCCAATTGCCCTTCAAAAATTTATATCAAATTTTACAAGTGCTTTAGACCAAGTTTAGTCATGGGTTGCAGTTCCATGATATTGTGCCTTCAACTTGCAAGTTGGCAGTGAGCAATGAGTCGTGACTCGTGAATTTGCACTTAATTTGAAATTTGGCCATGTGAAACTGAAGGTGTGAACGCATGTACATCGTACATCCCTAAAAAGGAAATGTTACGTAATACGAACTTACAAGTTACGGGCCTTTCAACTTTCAAGTTTCGTTATCTACTCACTGCACTCAGACCTCAGTACTCCATTGCTCACGCTGCGCAGGTTTCATTTCCCTGCCCTCGTTAGAGTCTTGAGCAGCCGAGGCCCGAACTGCTGTAGCCTGACGCCGTCCGAACTCCCCACTCACGCTGCGTCAACCTGCTGCCTCAACCTGTTGCGTTTCCGAGTCTCCGACCTGCTGCGACCTGCAAACCTGGGTGATAGAGAGCTGTTGCGGCCTGCCGCCTTCGTCTCCGACCTGCAGTGGCCTCAACTCACACACCCGGTGCCCACCTGCAGGCTGACTTCGTCTCTTCGCTTGCTTCCCGACCTACGCGCTCGACAGAGACTGTAAGAAATTAGAATTGATAGATTTTTTTTTATTTTTTTTTGGGGGCTTGCCTTTAAAGTGATTATTGGGGTAGACATTAGAGTCTAGACTAGTTAGTAGTAACTACTGGCTTTAGAGTTTAGACAGTAGCTCCTGGGCTTTAGAGTTTAAACTTTAGACAGTTAGTTTGAAGCAGGGTTAGGGAAAAATCATTTTCACAAACATACAAAAAGTCCTCCAAGACAAATCTAAACCCGAAATTTTACAAAACTAGCAATTATTTTTGCAAAATTACACTATTTAACATGTATTTAAAGCGGAATTTTCTCCTTGAAACCCTCCCCTCGGGGCTCAACGGCTACTTTGATTTTGCAACCGGCTCAAGGCTAAGCTGAGACACACTTTTCCCGAACATTGGTTTTAAGGGTGGTGCACAATGCACATTACATATTGCTGCAGCTTGCAGGGATTGCCAACATCATTACTAATTCTTAACTGAAGAAAGTAGAGGCAAACAATATATTTAAAACTATTCGGGTTTTTATATTCTTAACTGAAGAAAATAGGGGCAAACAATATATTTAAAACTATTCGGGTTTTTACATCATAATTTGAAGCATTTGCTGGCGATAAATTTAAATCTTGCTATATTTTGTCGTCTTTTTTCAAGGCAAGTTTCAACTCAAAAGTTGAAATGTACATCCAACGGGTTTGAAGCGTTTTTATGCGTTAAGTCTGAAACTGTTTCAATCTTTTTTTTTCATACTTGCAATTTTCAGTGATAGTGTGGTTTTAACTCATGTATATTAAGTCTCAAGCTAGGTGTGTGACGTCGTAGGTTTCTATCAAAGACTTTAAGATTTCTTTCTTTTCAAGTTTTTTTGAAGCAGCAAAAGTGGTCATTCTGTGTGCATACCAAAATGAAAGAAACTTATGCAGAAGAAATTAGAATAGTCTCAATTTGCCACATGGTCATATGGTTTGACCGGGTGTGTTATCTTGAGCTATCCATTCTTACCAAATGATACTTCGTGCCTCTTTTTCCTATTGTTAATTTCTTTTCTATGCAATTACAAATTCTATAGTCTCAATTTTCCACATGGTCATATGGCTTGACCGGGTGTGTTATCTTGAGCTTTAGTTTCTTACGAAAACATAGATTATGTCTCTTCTTACAATAACAAGGGTAGCAGACACCTTGGGAGTGTGTGTTACACAAACACAATGTCTTTATCTTGTATATAATTATAAATATAGTCTCAATTTGTCACATGGTCATATGGCTTGATCGGGTGTGCCATCTTGAGCTATCAAATTTTGCCTTTAGTTCTTCTATGCAGTGACAAATTCTATAGTCTCAATTTTCCACATGGTCATATGGCTTGATCGGGTGTGTTATCTTGAGCTTTAGTTTCTTACGAAAAGATAGATTATGTCTCTTCTTACAATAACAAGGGTAACATACACCTTGGGAGTGTGTGTTACACATACACAATGTCTTTATTTTGTATATATTTACAAATATAGTCTCAATTTGTCACATGGTCATATGGCTTGATCGGGTGTGCCATCTTGAGCTATCAAATTTTGCCTTTAGTTCTTCTATGTAGTGACAAATTCTATAGTCTCAATTTTCCACATGGTCATATGGCTTGATCGGGTGTGTTATCTTGAGCTTTAGTTTCTTACGAAAAGATAGATTATGTCTCTTCTTACAATAACAAGGGTAACAGACACCTTGGGAGTGTGTGTTACACATACACAATGTCTTTATTTCGTATATAATTACAAATATAGTCTCAATTTGTCACATGGTCATATGGCTTGATCGGGTGTGCCATCTTGAGCTATCGAATTTTGCCTTTAGTTCTTCTATGCAGTGACAAATTCTATAGTCTCAATTTTCCATATGGTCATATGGCTTGATCGGGTGTGTTATCTTGAGCTTTAGTTTCTTACGAAAACATAGATTATGTCTCTTCTTACAATAACAAGGGTAGCAGACACCTTGGGAGTGTGTATTACACATACGCAATGTCTTTATTTCGTATATAATTACAAATATAGTCTCATATGTAGGTTGACTTCTCTTCTCTCTTTCTTTATAGGACATCTATATATAGTCACTATGGCAGAAGGTAAGAAGAAGGCATTTCTTCAATCTCTAAGGTCAACTCTCTGCAAGACGATAAGTGACTTATCAGAGAAGCAAGTGCAGAGTATTGTGCAGAACGAGACGCTTATATCAAAAATGCTTGAAAAAGCAATTGTAAGTGCGGTCTCCAAGGAAACCTTTGTTATAAGTAAAGACAAAGCTCACCAGTCTGCTTATAGCATCATTGGTAATATGGAAAAGTGCGCTTGTGATTTATATGAAGCTCTTTCCGAAGGAATTAAATTGATAAAGCTCAAGGCTTGGGATTTGGCTTGGCGTGCTGAAAGAGAGAAGAGTAAGCGTGCCAAAGATATAGATACACAATTTGTGCTATCTAAAAAGCTACGAAGGGAGCAAGTCAACCATGCGGAAGAGAAGATGGAGTCAAAGATAGATTACCAAGGGCATCCAGCTAGGAACCCTCTGTAGAGATCTGCGAGGAACTCGGAGTGTACCATGACTCTTGGAATACCACATGATGCCATCAACTATTTACAGAATTTGGGTGTCGGCTCCTTTGGTACATGCTTCCAAGTACGAATTGATGGCATTTCGTACTTTCCAAGTGAAAATACTTATGCGGCAAAGCAGTATCGAGGAATGCCAGGACAGAAATTAAAATCCTTCAAGGACGAGGTCAGCTTTGATCTTCGACACAGGGGGATTGTGCGTAGTATTGCACATACTTGCTATGAGCCTTTGATAGCTATTTTTCCATACTTCAATGGAGGAAGTATTGGAAAAATGATGCATAGTCTATCTTTTGAGAAAGGTACCTTCAACAAAATTGTGAAAAAAGAAGAGAAAGATGGTGCAGGTTCAAGTAAAGGCAAGGCAGCTAAGCTGAATCAAGGAGAACTAACTCGAGTCGTGGCTTTTGCAAACAGTCTTCCAAATATTATAGCTGCTTTAATACACACAATGGCCTATACCCATCAAGTAGGTGTTGTTCATTGTGATCTGCATCCTTTCAATATTATGTTGGATTTTACAAGGGATTCAGATCCTCGAGTTGGCATCATTGATTGGGGATTAGCCATGAGACCTGAATCAGAGAGACGTCAATCACTCAATTGTTGTCAAAGCAAAGCCCATAAGCCTAAACCTTGGATTGCTCCAGAGCTATTGAAGGACACACATAATGACCATGTGTATACCAGAGAAGTTGATGTATATGCATTAGCCTGGCTTATTGATCAAATGGTCATCTTCTGTCGAGAGTTTTCTATGGAATACAGAACCGATTGGCTAGCATCTCGTTCAGCAAGTGAAGCATACCATGTTCAGGAGATTATAAGAGCTGGGTATCTTCTACAGGACAAGAGTAGAAAGTCATTTGAAGAATTGTATGTAGACTTAAGCCACATGAAATTGGATGGGACCAAATGTCTACGTCCATTGGTAGAAATGATGCCAGCCTTTTATTGAGTTAAAGTAAAGTTTCCTTGTAATAGGATATTGGCTATCGAACATGTAACTTTCTTTTGGACACCAAATGCTGGCCTTGAAAGATGTATTTCATTTGTTTTCAATTAATGTATCTCAAGTGTTTTTATTTTGTATATTTTAAATATATCTTTTGTAGTCGCAAAGATAGTTTATGCTATGTTTTTGAAATTTATTGGTAGATGGCTCCTCTTGGACGACCTAAGAAAAATAAAAAGCAGAGGACCATTCAAGAAGTCCTTGGCTTGCATGATCCTCAACTCTCTCTTGACAAAGAGGCTGGTGAGGCGGCTACTACAGCTTTCGGTAACACTGAAGCTGAAGGTAGCTCAAGCAAAAAGAAGTATGCTCGACGATGGATAGAAAGCTGGAGGATACCTCATCCTTGGGCTTTTCCAACAGTTGATCATGATGGAAAAGAGAGAGTCAAATGTAGGTGGTGCATCTTTGCACATAAAAAGACTCAATTTAGTGGAGAAGGATCTTCAACCTTGCAAAGGTCTGCATTAGATGAGCATGCGACGTCAGGTCCGCATTCAGATGCGAAGGCAATATGGAATGCTCACACTAAAAAAACCAAAATTCCCATAGAGAAACACATTGAAGTGCTAACAGATGAGGAGAGAGAAAGAATCATCTCAGTCATGCAAACTTTGTGGTTTGTGGTTCGTAGAAATTTGCCTTTTGATGAGTTTTCAAAGCTTTGCAATTTCCAGCGTTTCATGCGGACACCAAATATGCCAATTGCAAGTGAATATTCAGCTTATACGAGCACAAGTGCAGGAAAAGAGTTTGCAAATGCCATCAAACAAGTCTATTGGGAGAGATTAAAAGAGGAAATTGTTGCTAGTCCCTTTTATTCTTTGCAGATTGATGAGAGTACAGCTGTAAGCACTCAACAATACATGATTCTTTATGTTACTTATATGCGGGAAAATGGCAATGGCTGTATATGCACGTCATTTGTGGATTTATTGCATGTCAAAAATGATGAAGCTGAAAGCTTGTATTCTACCTTGATAGCATTTCTGGACAAAATGAAGCTGCCATTGCATAAAATGATAGGCATTGCAACTGATGGTGCCAGTGTTATGATAGGTGCTAATAATGGTGTGGTTTCGAGATTGAAGAAGGTTGTGCCGCATCTTTTGAGTTTTCATTGTGTTGCACATAGAGAGTCTTTAGCTGCAGGTGATGCATTCAAACTATACAAGGAATTCAAATTTGTGGACAAAGTGGCCAGAAAGTTATATGAATGGGCTTCCAGATCCGCAAAGCGACATCTATCATTGGCAGAAGTTGTAAAGGACTTCAATCTTGGTCGCAATGGAAAACTGAAGTTGTTAAAAATGCATGATGTTCGATGGCTCTCAAAAGGGAAAGTTATGATAAGGATAGTGCGCTTAATGCCGGCTTTATTGACTGTCTTGAAGGCAGAAGAAGCGGACTTGTATGTATACCTCACAAACTACAAAATACAGTTTCTTTTACACTTCTTTGCAGATGTCCTTGGAGAGCTCAATGTCTTGAGTTGTAAACTTCAAGAGGATCACATTGATATCTCTGCTATTGGTAACCATTTGAAGGCTTCTATAGAGTCTTTGCAAATGGCTTTTCTAGGGAATGTATTTGGGTGTGAGGCTATGTACACTCAACTTTTTTTGACAAAGGCGATAAATCAACATGGCATCATTGATTACATTGATTCCTCAGGAAATTCACATTCTCATCAACTACATCTTGGCCCTATGTGTGACGAGGATGTTCTTGATCCACATGAAACTTTGCACGGGGTGGTGAATACTCTGGCTTACATGGCAATTATGTACATCAAAGGCCTGGTGGAGTCATTGTCAAATCGTTTTAAGGTTGATTTTGATCTCTTTGAAGCGGCAAAGTACTTTAGCCCAAAGGATTATGATCAAGACTTGCAGAAAATAGATTTCTTTACGATAAGGTGGCTAGATGTATTGTGCAAACAGTTTGGAAAAGGAGCCAACTCTTTCATTAATGAAGAAGAATGCAAAGGAGAACGCAGATCTTTTATCACACGAATTCGTAACTGCTTCAAAGGTAAGAGTATGCATTCAGCTTGGCAAGATTGTTGCAATCATGAAGAATGGGAGGTTTCTTTTCCATGGACCATGAAATTATGGAGAGCTCTGCTTTTACTTCCACTTTCATCAGTTGCCTGTGAAAGAGGCTTCTCAAAAATGAATAAGATAAAAAACAAGTCTCGTAATAGATTGTCTCTTCCATCATTGGGCTTAGCAATGTTTGTTGGACTCAATACTCCGAAGGCTTCATGTCCTCAAGATGTATTGTGGGAAGAATGCTTTGATATGTGGAAATCTATGAGGAAACGAAGGATAGCAAGCTTGGAAACAAATTGATTGTTACTATGGAATTTTATTTGCTTAGATATTCAGCCAAGCGATATGATTTTGTATCGAGGGCTCTTTTGCATTGTATTGGTATTGAAGGACTTCTAATCTTATTTCAAGGCAGTTTTGATTCTCCAATTTTGTACTTTAATGATAACAGTGAATTCATATTCATTATGTCATTGGTTTCATTTTCTCTATTTCTATGTAATTTCAAAAATTTACCAAGTTGTGGTCCGTGGATTGTGGTTTGAGAATACGTTGTTTAAATAATGAATTTTGTCAAAGTTATACTAAAAGGATGGTTAAAATGCATGGAAGAGTGTGAGATAAGTGAAATATTAATGTATGGGAGTATACAATAAGTGAAATATTAGTTTTCTTGGAATTTTGATGAAGAAGGGTGCAAAATTTTCCTTTTGTTCATTAGAAGGGTAAATGTAAAATTTGCCCTTCATTGTAGAAGGGCATAAGCTGCACATGCATGTCATTAGACATTTGGGGTAGCCCTTCAAATCCTATCATTGGTTTGAGGGAAATAAAAGCTACACATAGGAAAGAGAGTGCACGACATGGAGTTGGAAAAACAAGAAGAAGCTCACACTTTACTATGCACTTTTAGAGACTCCCAAAAAGATTCATAAATTCTTACAGAAGTGGGGTGAGCCAACTACACCTCTTTGAGGTGCAGTTGCTCTACCCCCCCACTTCCAAAATAACAATTACCTCATTCTTCACGTGTGACCACCACATGGTGTGGTTAGAATCCTTGATCTAACAAATTACCCCCTCCCGTGTGGGGGGTACCTTAGATGTCATGTTAGATCTCCCTCAATATGGCCACTGGCCAGCATTCTTCGTCAAATCGTGCTACACCTTTCTTATCGTGAGAGTGTTAGATGACAGATGTCATGGAAGAGAGAGAGAGAGAGAGAGAGAGAGAGAGAGAGAGAGAGAGAGAGAGAGAGAGAGAGAGAGAGAGAGAGAGAGAGAGAGAGAGAGAGAGAGAGAGAGAGAGAGCGCCCTACACAAGTGATGCCACTACCTGCATCATTCCTTTCATGTCTTGAGAGAGAGACCAGGACAGACACTGCGTGCATCATTCCTTTCATGTATTGAGAGAGAGACTAGGACAGACACTATAGACATGGCTACAATTTTTCTCCACTTTGTACACTACCACCTGTGTGTGTGTGTGTGTGTGTGTGTGTGTGTGTGTGTGTGAGAGAGAGAGAGAGAGAGAGAGAGAGAGAGAGAGAGAGAGAGAGAGAGAGAGAGCTAGGGCATCAATGGCGACCACAAGTGAAGGGGCAAGTGGATGGAAGATAGGGGGGCCAGCGCGTCGCAAACAAACTAAATGGCAGGAGGAGGTGGATGGCAAATGGCGAGGGAACGGATGGAGGGCGCTACAGCTACCATGGTCTGTTTGTTTCCCTTACAGGGAGCATCCATGTGACCTTGAGTAGCTTGTTATTACACACGGAAAGAGGGCAAAGGCAAGTTGCAAGTTATGGGTGGGGGAAAGTTGCAAGTCTCCCTCTTTGTGTGGAACCTCTCTCTGTCTCTCTCCGCCTTCCCCTCGCAAATGCAGAAGTTGCCTCTTATTGTGTTGTACCTGAGCAGGTTCAGTGGAGCGCGGGTTACTTTATGCACCAAGGAAGACTATGAAACCTTCATGGATCAATTTACCAACATTCAAAAAATCACATTAAGTTTTACAAGGCTCCAATGTTCATTGCAAGGGAGATATATACAAGGGTCATAAGAGTCATTATAACCCACTGCACGCTAAGATGTTTACAATTTACAAAGATAAAATGAAACTATCCAAAATAGAGCCTCTCCCCCTTGCACTTGCTGCCAATAAGCGTTGATAGTCTTACTCCATTTTGAATATGGAATACATAAGCTAGTTAATCGGAGCCTTGCAAATGTGGTACTCTTTTTTATTTACCATGTTTTACATGAGACATGGCAAATGATACATGTGGCCACAAGCTATTCTGTAGTGTCCACTCCAACTATGGAAAAAGTGTTCGCAAATCGGGCAAGGGCCAACTGCATCCTTAGTGTGACCTGGAGGTGGCCACAATGTGTTAGGATGCTCGATCATTGTCATGATCGATTGCTGTTGAACCTGTTCCTCCATTTCACGGAGTTCACGCCTGAGTGGCTTGATATCTCTCTGTAACTCTTTGTCATTGCTTGAGTCCCCTTCCCTCGTCGTCTATGTGGAGGTACAAAGCTGTGTTTGCAATTCCTCCACAATGTCATGTGCTTGCATAGCGGAGCCAACCAATGCATATCTAAGCTCCTTCGTGAAATTGAAACTTCTTACTTTGGATATCAACTATGCTCTTATTGGGGGCTCTGCTGTTGAAGTCCACCGGCTGATTTTGCACAAATTGGATGTATAGCATCTTTGCAAACCACAAGGGACAATCTGTGTGGTTTAGTGTACTCCATGCATGCAAGGTATATAGCTTCGGCATGCGTGCTTATGGATGGCACAACACACTTATCCAGCTTCCATCTTCCCTTGCGGATAGAGAAGTCATACACATTTGGCCATGCTTCCTTGACCATCTTTGTGGTGATGTCTCTATTGACGTCTTTCCACTGTTTGTAGCAACTCTCGCTTGGTATTCGGGCCAGTTGCATCAGCAAGTGCACGCAAGCGATCGTATGCTTTTTTAGATTTTTCATGCTCGTCCATACCTGTCACAAACACATTTACAAAATCCAAATGTGCAATAGAACTTAAGTTTGCATCACAGATTCGTTTGCAAATCCACTGGTACACCTTGGTTTAAGTTATCACAGCACACAACACTTTGTATTAATCATTGTGCACCATGACTTTATTTGCAAATACAATGTTCAAATTTCAACTAAAACTATAACAACACACCACATTCTGCATTAATCGCTTTGCTCCATTATTACAAAAAGACATCACATTGTGTATTAATTGCTTGGCCCCATGACTAGATCATTATAAAATGGCACAATTCAACTCAATGGTCCATGAATATACAAAAAGCCTCATTTACATATGTCAAATAATCCAAAAGAAACTACTGTTTAGAAAGGTGATCAGGGTAAACATTGGAGGTCTTGCTTGTCCACAAAGTGATGAAAGAACTTGACAATCTAGTGATGCCAATCTGTGATTCGGGGTTGGACTGGAAAGCCTGGAAATGGCCCGACAGTCTCTTGTGGAAACCCCATACTAAAATCATTTATCATACAATGATGCAAACGAAGAATTGGTCTAGCCCCCTTAATAAGCTATGGAAAAAGCAATGGCCGGAGGAAAGGTGGGAGCATGTAATGGAGAACATATGGAAGCCAAAGGTTCCACAATACATGAAGGTTTTCTTATGGAAGGTTACTTGGGTGCTCTACCGACGGGGTGAAGATTCAGGAGAGAGGGATTGGGTTAGATCGATGATTGGGGTGCAGGTTGACTAGTGAAGATCTCGCCCACCTGCTCATGGACTGCCCAGCTATAAAAGGCCTCGCAGGGAAAGCATGCAAGTGGGTCCAGAGAACATGGAAAATTAGATTTTTCAAGACTGACCTATGCTTTGGAGGTAAAAACTCAGGTAGTCCTGCACTCCTCGTCAGCACTCAGATTGTCAGATACTTCTTCTTTCATAATGTATGGCAAACAAGGAACCGCCGTGTGTTTGAAGGAGGATTTGAGGTGGCAAGCTTCACAGAAATTATACAGGAAAGTAAAGTGCTAATATGGACACTCGGCCGCAAGCATCACTCGGAGGATTGGTCTAGGACTACTTGTGCCTTGTTGTAAGCAGGCGGAATACCGGGGGCAAACCTTGGCCATCGGTGGGAGTGGCTGCCCTTATAGACGTTGTAATTATGATTCCTGGATGTTGTCATGGCTTAACATGAGCATGACAAAACCTTGTAATTTTTTCGGCTGCTCAATATAATTGTCTCACAATTGTGAGTTTTGCTATAAAAAAAAAGGTGATCAGGGTAAACTAAAATCTAAACATCATCTCACTAAGCGGACGCAAACACATCTCCGAGTTGAGCTCTAACATATTTAAATGCTCACTCATATTCAACAATGTCTTTCTCTGCCTAGTTGGTTGTTGTAAGTAGTTTTTTCGCATTATAGAGGCAATCATGGCACATTGTAATGCTTTCGCTTTTGCCATGGCACATTGTAATGCTTTGAAAAATCTTTGCACCAATCACATAGTTGCTCAATGAAAAAAAAAACTGCATAGGTGTCAGTGGCTTTCAAATACAGACAAGCAGCTTTTGGGTTGCAAAGCTCAGGGGCCTTCCAAGGATGTAGGGAATGTGGGGTCTTTGATGTTGGTTGCTTGCTTCTCAATGCCAACTTGCAGTGCCAACCCCCAATCAATGACACCCACACATGGGACACCTTCCTTAGTGAAGTCAATCATGATGTTCCATGGGTGCAAGTCACAATGTATAATTCCTTTGCTGTGTGCATGTGCCATGGTCTTCACCAGAGCATCCATAAAAGAAGACGCCCAACTGAGCATATGCTTGCCCATCTCCGACTCTTGCTTTATGGGAGGGCGTCTAGGATCTTCTTTTTGAGCCGCCAGTATGTCAGAGAATTTTCCTTTGGGTGGTGGAACACACTCTAACATGTCACCCAAATCCATTCCATTGAAGTGAGGAAAAACAAGGGACCATGGCTCTTAGTGTGTTTGTGCAATGCATCTAACGATGCCCCTGTCGAACAATTGCACACTCGCCTCTAGAGTGAAAGATTGGCGGCTCTCTGCTGCATCTCCTTTGAAGTCTTTGACCACATACTACACTTCTGGTGGCAACCGAGTGACTCCATCGATTGTGCACTCTGACACAACTCCATAGCATCCTTTCCTAAGATTTTGACCATGTTCGATAGCTTCGGGTGTGAGGTAAACACCAATGGCACACTGAGGCATAAAGCAAGTGTGTAATAAATGATTCATCCCAGCTTCTGGATATGATCTTGCACCTACTGTATCTTGAGAGGAGGCTATTGAATAAAAGATGGTTCTAGCTTTGTGGCTATGGACATCTTGAGCATCAATATTGAACGCTCTTTTTGATTTTGACATCTCTACACGCCATATATTAGTCCAAAGCTGTAGCTTGGCTAGGTATGCATCCGCTGGTGCATCAATGCCCAAGTCTCTTAAACATTGTGCCATATTGCCCACAATACTGTCTATTAGCCTACGGATAGCCTTTGCTTCTACAGCTAAGAAGTGTGCTTGAAGTGCTTCAATTATCGTATCAAAGAAACGATCTCTGCGCGTCTCACTCTCCAATAAAAAGGTGATCTCCTCCGTGGTCAGGCACATATACACGTGACCAATAGAGATCTGATCTTGCTTTTTAACTCCTTCATTTCCACAGAATCCATGTTTGCTACAATTAACACATATTTTATGATTTTTAAAGACCACATAACTTTAAATTTTATAACAAATATATGCATCATGCATTGAAACTCACGACAACACTAGCTTAAAGAGTAGGCAATCATTCAATGAGAGTGACGACACCTCCAACCCAGTAGTAGGGTTGATGCTGAGACCAACACTAAATTAACCCAACAAGACAGGGCATCATTCAATGCAACTAACAACACCTCCAACCCAATAGTAGGGTTGATGCCGATAGCAACACCAAACTAAGCCTAAAAGCAGGGCATCGTTTGATGAAACTAACGACACCTTCAACCTAATGGTAGAGCTGATGTCAAAAGAAACACCAAACTAGCTTAAAAGCAAGGGCATCATTCAATGCAACTAACAACACCTCCAACCCAATGATAGGGTTGATGCCGATAGCAACACTAAAATTAACCTAAAAAGTAGGGCATCATTCGATGAATCTAACGACACCTCCAGCCCAATGGTAGAGTTGATGCCGAAAGAAACACCAAACTAGAAGCAAGGGCATCATTCGATGAATCTAACGACACCTCCAGTTCAGTAGTAGCAGGGCTGATGCCGAAAGAAACATTGAACTAGCCTATCAGCACGTATATTACTCATAAAACACAGAAAGCAGTCTATTAGCTTGTACATCGACACTCCCAATCCAATAATAGAATTGTGCCGAAAACAAGGTTAATAAAACTACCTATAAATTGAACATAACCAAGTATGTTCAACAACGGTCCAAAATAGAACCGATGCTGAAGTAAACACAATCGACACGTTATAAAATAGCGTTGGTTGGTCTAGCGTTTCACAACGACACTTCCGGTCCAATATTAGGACCGATCCCGACGTGAAAAGCAAGATCAACCTACTTTTGAAACTACAAAAAACTGTTATTAAAAGAAAGTTTAACAGTTTAAAAACAAAATAGTAAAAGAGCTTACGAAATTAAACTAAAATTTATACCGTAGTTTTCTTTGTTCCTTGTGAGGACTCTTTGGTTGGATACCTGTGCAAATCAAAACTCAAAGGATAGAATTGTGAAGAGAATGGGTCCCCTAGGGGTCCTATATATAGGTACCCTGGTAGTCCACCGTGCAACGAGGCGGGACCGTCGGGGCCGCAGCCCTCCGGGTATCTGAAGTATCCCGGCGGGGTCCGGCGAGCAACAAAGCTATCCCAACGGACAAATCTCACTGAGCCTCCCAGTCTTCTTCAAGTCACCCTGCCAGCTTTTGTGAAAATGAAGACTTGTAAATTGAGAATTTTGTTAATTTACGGTGTGATCACAAAAAAAACACGTGATCACATGAATTTGAAATCCCTGAACACATCACTATGGACTTAGCTCTTTGGGTAGGCCAAAAAGGGGAGGCATCACTAAGCCTTAAGGCCTTACCCCTTTAGGGCAAGCCAAAAAAGAGAGAAGCTGGCCCATGTTGCTATTACGTGGAAGTCTTATGTGCAGTTTTCCTGGCTTTCACACCTTGCTTGGCTGCCTCCTAAGGTCGTGCCACTTGACTGGCTTCCAAGTTCTGCCCTACTTGGTCACGTGCATGTCCTCCCCTCCTTGCGTTGCGCTCCATATGTGCCTGTCCGCCTCCTTCCCGCACATGCCTTGACCTTAAAAAATTGTTGTTCTTTAATGCTAAATCTTGAGATTCAGAAAACAAGACCATTCTCTTTGCTTTTCCACTTATTGAGTTGAGATGGACGGTGAAACCCCCCCCCCCCCCCCCCCCCCCCCCCCCCCCCTCTCTCTCTCTCTCACACACACACACATCCTTACGAATATTGTTCTTTCTTTATTTAACATAAATTTTATTTCTTTCATGGTAGGCCTTATTAAATTCTTTAACATCTCTTGTGCTTGTTTTTATTTTTGAACTAGGGTGAGGAGCTTGGGCATACGCGCGGGCGGGCCGGGGGGGGGGGGGGGGGGGGGGCTCTGCAGCTCGCGAGGCTCGCAGGAGTTGAGGTACTATGGGCATCCTGCAATAGGGAAGTTCTCTCCTTCACTTGAGTTGGTCTCATTGATGGGCTTTGGAAAGCCTCAAGGACTAAGCTTTCCTCGGGAGGGAGGTGCTGATAGCCCTACCTCACTTTGTTTGTAGATCTCAACCTCTCCCTTTTCTTTTGGATGCACAGGATATGTCGTCGCTCTCGGGGGGACATTTTGGTGACTTGGTGACTTGCCCTCGGTTGGAAGGAGTGCGCTACAGAGGTGACAAATCTGCTCCATGCTTGTGGCACCGACGGCTTGTGGAGGATGGAGTGTGGCTCTCCTGTAATAGCTCGCGTTGATTACGGCTTCATGGTGGTTTTCGTGGATGATCTATCATTCCTGCCTAGCTTGCGAAGCTTCTTTGATGGTCGGAGCCGGTTTCCTTTGCGAGGTGATGGAGGTTGAACCTCCCCCCTGATGCGCCAATATTTGGCTTCTCTTCTCGGCTGGGTGTGGTGCCCTATTCAATCTGCTATCTGGTATGCTCTCTGTGATTCTGATGTAAACGGCTCTCTTGAGGGGGTTCTCCATTGAGGGTGGCGATCTTGGTGAGTTCCGTGTCAACCTCATGATGGTTATCTTGTTATTTTGTTTACTATAATGGGTCATGTTGTTGAGCAATTGGGTAATGTATGGTGCCACGGCTCAGCTAGAGCATGGTCTTCTCTGTAAATTTTTTATTTTAAAACATCTCTTAGTCTTCACCACTCAAAATTGTGATTTCGGGGAAAAAAAATGTTTGTTGTGCTTGGTAGTTTCAACCTTGAGTTCACAATCTTTTTTGGCCATACTGACAATTGTGAGTGGATAAGTTATATTAACGTAGAAAAGAATGTACAAATATCCTCAAGCATGCTAAGTGCCTTGAGGGATCATAATCCACGATTTGCGGTTGCACAATCCTTGATAGACGAGAACTACTTAGATAGTTACATTTTGGTGACTTGTAAATATCAGACCCAAGAGAGCTTTGATTGTTGGTTCCAACTTCCCAGCTGCTTTGATTATCGATTCCAATCTACAGAGTTCTTGTGTTTTCATTTCTTAGTCTTACATGACTTGACTTCCCTTTCATTTCACTATTTCATAAAGCCAAGGTGAACCTTTACCTTGTTGCAAAGAGGTATATTGAATAGTAGCTTGAGAATCAACCTCAGAAGCCTAGAAGTGGCTTTTGGTAAACATGATATTGACCTGGGGGTCACTCACAAGTGGCTTTTTGTAAAGAGGAGTTTTCAGTAGTAGACCCACTACTCAAACTGACTTTTCACCTTTGCCAAAAGGAATGTTTTGTATTGCTTAAAACTTATGCACATGTGCCAAATGACTTCCGAAAGCTGAAAAGATATGATAGTTGGTGATTCCCTTGAGAAAAAAAGGGTATAGGTGTTACAAACCTATCACGCCTCAAGTGAGAGTGAGCAGGGATGTGGTTTTCCATGAGTTGAAGAGCTCATATGTTGATGTAAAGGAAGGATGCCTTAAGGTTGATGTAAAACGCAAGTGTGCAGTCATAGTTTAAGTATTAGTGAGAGTCCTTGAAATAGTAGGTTATGTCAAAGCGTAAGTCATATACGTTCATCGAATGGATCAAGGAAAGGGAAAGAAAATATTGAGTGCGTCATGATTATTGTGATTCAAGTGGAATTTTTGATCGGAGCAATTTGGTATACCCTCTTAACAAATCTCCAATTTCAAGAAGCATGGAGGAAGAATATAGGGCACTTGGCACAGATCCTGGACTATGAAAATATGGGAGAGTAAGGAATCTTGTGCGTAGATTATCTTATGATAGTTATGTGGCTCATCATTGTGTATACTAGTATAATTGGCCGCCTTCGACGGCCTCTCTCTCTCTCTCTCTCTCTCTTTCCCTTCATCACGTGCACTCTCTCTCTCTCTCTCTCTCTCTCTCTCTCTCTCTTTCCCTTCATCACGTGCACTCTCTCTCTCTCTCTCTCTCTCTCTCTCTCTCTCTCTCTCTCATCGGGTTGCATGAGCTCCCCGTTCCCTCGAAAAATCACAATCTCTCTCTCATTGATGAAGGACGCCAATCCTGATACCTAACCTACAAGTTGTACCCGTAAACACCCAAGTCCCCCTATTCTATAGGCGAAGATGAAGGCACCTCTGTGCTCTCAACCTCTTGCAAGCAATGTCAACAACCATTGATTGGATGTAGCTATAGGCCGTCAAACCCCCACCAATTAGGTCCTCATTAATGCGATATCCTACATCTTGCGTGGTAATCCGATTCTGATCATTGTCATCATCACTTGTGACGACATCGAAGTAATCTGGACTGTGCATACAGAAGCATTGGATCTAGAAACTTATTGAGAGTTGTTGCAACAGATTTTCCAAAAGCTGTCGGCTTCTGAGACACCCCTACTGCCAAGCCTTCTTCAAGATTCATGCCTGCACACGTAGCATTGGAGCTTGCCGCCTGTTAAAAGGGAAGAAGTAGACGCTGCCACTCATGAGATATCACCCTGAAGCTAGGAAGCCTAATGATTAGGTGCAATGATCAGATCAATAGTTGCAGGTTGAATGATCAAAGAGATTTCTCTCCCACCTTCATCATGCGTAGTGCCAACCTCTCTCTCTCTCTCTCTCTCTCTCTCTCTCTCTCTCTCTCTCTCTCTCAGAGTCGCACGGTTAATCACAATCCATCTCTCTCACTGATGAAGGACGCTAATCCTAACAAACAAATATAGTGTGGAACCTACAAGTTGTACCTATAAACACCCAATTCCCCCTTTTGTATAGGCGAAGACGAAGGCACCTCCGTACCACAACCCCAAAGACCGCCAAGCACATAGCTAGCAAGAGCGAGAAATCAAACAGTTGAAGTCCGTCTTGCAAGCTAAGGTCTTGCACAATTTTACCAAAGCGCTACACCTCTCTATGCTTTCAACCTCCTGCAAGCCACGCCGACGACCACCTACTGCTTCTCTCGACTATTGATTGTATACCACCACTGGCTAGGCCCGCATTTGGGTGCCCCATCATACAAGCCTCTGGCACCTGCTTGCCTCCAAGATAGTTGTATATTGTTGCTACAGAACCCTTAAGATTGCAGCCATCGAGATTCAAAAAGTCACACCTCTTGCCTTGTAGATCAAAGCGATAAGGAGCCGTTAGCATGGTGGGAAGCACCTTCAATGGTCTGTGAGCTTTGTTAGAGGAAGAAAAGAAGATTTGATGGTAATGCACAACGTTTTTCCCGTGTCCATACCCATACTGTTGCATAAAAAATTATCATTAACAATACATCACCCACACATATCCTCAACATGCTCGTTGTACATTTAGCTTGACATGTTGCAATATTCGCAAAATTATCATTAACAAAACGTGACCTACACGTTAATTTGTACATTTAGCTTGACATGCTGCAGTATGCTCAATGTTAACATCACCGATCAATGTGATCAACTCGATTGATGGAGGATGACGGCTAGGTGTCGAGCTTATAACCCAAATATGGATTGGGAGCCGCACGCTGTCGGGGGATAATTGTGCAAAAGGTGAGCCGGGAAGGCACCGGGCCCCTGGCTGTGAGAGGTGCGGGAAACAAGGTGTAGCAGATACAATTACCGACAACAGTATTCAAAACAAGCAGTCCGTCTAATTCCCAGTTAATCGACAAAATCCATGATTAATCAATCACTAATGGGGCTTAAATGCTCTTTACAAGAAGAAATCCTGGCTTAATCCAGGTGCTAAATAGAAAAAATGATAGAATTCTGCTTACTCTGCCTTCTGCTTCCCGATTCGAATGGTCACTGCTAACGGTTTGAGATTAAGCTTAGTTTTGGCTTACGGCTTGGCATTTGGCTTAAGAGTGAAATAGGTTAAGCTTCGGAGATTAGAGATGGCTTTCGGAAGGCTTGAGGGCTTAAGCTTGAAGATTAAGCGAGCTTAAGAGCTTGTAGACAATAATAGAAATCCCAAGCTTAAAGATATGAGGAGCTTAAGAATATTAAGAGCTTAAGACTTAAGGATTACCGGGATTAAGAGCTTCCACGCTTTTGCTTATGATGCGGAGAAGAATTCCCGATGATGAGGTGAAGGACTCCGAGCTTAATGAGCTTGAGATTAGGAGGAGTTTAAGAATTCCCCGCTTATGAGGAGGATATTAGGTGCTTCGAGATTATCAAGAGCTTAAGAGATTATCCGACAGAGAGAAGAGCTCAAGGTTATCGAGCTTAGGAGGAGGAGCTTAAGAAACCCAGATTAAGCTTAAGAGCTTAAAGCTATGGAGCTTCGAAGATGGAGCTTAAGAGGAGGATTAGTTCCCTTCCAAGATTAACTTCCCATGAGGAGAAAAAGCAGAGCTTAAGGCCTTTTTTCCCTTATGAAGAGGCTTAAGGGAAATATGAGGAGGAGCTTAAGGCCTTATATGATTATGAGGAGGAGATTCCCCCAAATCCCACGTTCTCTCCCCTTTTGTGTGGATGCATGCTTCTTTTTGCTAAAAATATCGAGGCACCCATTGGCGATGTCGCTAATGGGTCCAGCCTCTTGCTGATGTGGCAGTTGGCGGGCGACCTGCGTGGAATGCGCCGCGAGTGGCACCGGAGTGAGCGCGTTTCCCTGCTGCTTCATTCCCGTTTCATGTCGCGGGCGTAAGAGCTCTGTCAAGCCCAGCGCGAGCTGGTTTTCCTTCCCTGCGCCCTTACCATCTCCTTCTTCTTTCTTTTATTGGCTTCACACTTTTTGAAAGTTAGGGTGGCCATTGGCCATAGTTCAGTGGGCGTCCATATTCATTGGGCGGCCATCTTATTGTATGGGCGGCCATCTTCCTTCATAAGGACACCACATTAGGTAGATACAATGGACAAGGCACCACCAAGGTTATCCATTAGGCGGCCACAGCATTGGTAAGGGCACCACATTTAGTATACATATCGACCAAGGCATTGCCTGTAAATATTGCATTCCAAAAGACGACATTCCATACACGAAGCTCTGCAAATTTACGGCACCATATTTGGCATACATAGCTAGCAAAGCATTGCCAAACACGGCATTATCTTCTTGAACTTCGATGCTCGTATCAACATTCCGAATGTGATACTCCTCAAACCAATTACTGCTCCATGCATTCCAAAATCCCGGCTGCAGCTCATTGGCCGAGTGGATGGGAGTGGTACGAAACCGGCCCCTGTTGAATATTTACCGGCCAATATCTTGGTAACCGGAACTCTGATCACTGATCTGAAAAGGCCGACGCCCTCCACAAAGTGAGCACTTCATTTTTGCCCCTTCAATTGCAGTTGCCCAATCCGGTACATATCTGTTACTTACTCAACTTAAAACTGTCATAACTTCTTCGTCGTAGCTCCAATCGACGAGCCATAAAGGCAGACCGGTAGAGCACATCGAGCACTACGATTCTAGGGCACAATACCCCATCCGTGTTCACTTCAAGCATAACACTTTTGAGCATCATTAAGGCATGTTTTGGCCCTTTCAGCCGCATTGGACATACATTCTACAGTGAAGTCGGCCTGCAACCAACCCTTAATTACTGTTCATTAAACATATAAGCTTCAAACAAAATTAATGTGCACTTTCCTAGCATCTTTCTTTGCATGGGAGCAGAGCTGCATGACATTCACCCCCTCTGAACCTGCACAACCTCCGGTCTGTGCCAATTGCACTTAATCAGCTTCATTAAAATCATCATTAGACATACCCTCTGACGCATACATAACACGATCCTCTGGAGGGGGATCTGAATGGGAATCTTCAAGAACAATCTCGCCTTCTCGCTTCTTGAACAACTTGATCCTTTTTCCTGCAATAGGCACTTTAAGCATAGTACCATCTAGTTCACACAATTGATATGTCGCATTATCAAAAACATGTTGCACCACATATGGTCCAAACCACCGTTTCACCATTTTCCACATAGCAGAGTATTGGTTCTCCAAGCTACTATCATAGACAAGTACCCAGTCACCTTCCTTGATAGCATGTGGTCGTAGTCTATGCTTTCCATCAAATGCTGCCTTGTTCTTCAATCTTGCCTCCTTAAGCTTCTTTTTAGCCTGCTCAATATCCTCTTGACGCCTCTCAAGCTGCCGAATACGTAGAGCAAGCAAGTCTTCAGTAGACATACCTTCTTCCCATGGCATTATGGTCCAAGTTGTGACTGCTTCCTCCGTAGGCATAATGGGTGTAACATTTAATGGCCTAATAACTTGTGTGTAGCGGAAATTAGCATGAACATAGTGGGCATTTCATTAGAATAGATTCCTAATGAGAATTACAAGAGTGCTTGGGTGGAGAGAGCAACAAAAAGCATAACACCTAGTTAGATAGCATCAACAATACTTTCAAAAGAGAGAGAAATTAAGCTATTGACAACAGTTGAGGACCGGATTTGCATGGAGCAGGTCCCCCCTCCAAAAGACTTTGTATTATGGTTTCTCCCATCAAGAGAGACATTGTACAATACAATTCTTTGTGTTCCATCAAGACTAGCTAGTGCAATGAAGATGAAAGCTTCATGCACTAAGCAAAACACTTAGTAAACACAACTTTAATTATCCCCGTTCTCAGACCCAAGACCTCACACACCTTCGAAGATGGTGAGAGCTAGCAGGGTATGAGAGTAGATTGAGAGGAAGAAGGAGTATCTTACGAGAAAGATGTACATCTCCTCACATAATCACTCATATTAGCATAGATTTAGCTTAGTAATTAGCTTGGTAGAGGAGATGAGCATGCATTGAAGCTTGGCTCTTGGTTGGATTTGCATCCACATGCCAAGAGTGTGTTGATGTAGGCTTGTATCTCACAAGCTTGGAGTAGGTGATGAGCTCTCCATTAAAGCTTGGGAAGAGATAGTCTTCTCTTTCTTCACACATGAGATTGTGTGAGTGTGTGTGTGATAATGCCTTGCAAAAATCAGCCCCCTCTCTCTCTTGGGCGAGCCCCCTTGGTATTTGCTCTTGCAGGCTCCCTATTGGACAATGCCAAGCTCAGCCAATGGCTATTAAGCAGCATAAGTGATATCCTTCTAACATGTGTCCCCCTTTCCCCTTTTGTGAGAGCTTAATCAATTAAACTTAATTGATTTAAGTGAATTAAATCCCCATTGGACCTTTCCCCATTCTGACCAATAGGAATTAAGTAGCCCATTGGGCTGCTCAATTCCTATTGGACCCCTTCTCAGGCTGTCCAATAATCATCCAAGAGACTTAATTTTCATTGGTTCTTTTTATTAAGTGTTTTTAAATTAATTAAACTAGATTTACTCTAGCCTAATTCTCATTGGTCCACCTCCAAGGCCATCCAATAGGAATTGGGCACACCTTGTGGGCATCTGGGCTAGGGAGCTGACATGTGTCCCTAATTCCCTTTGTGTAAAGGGAGCTTGTGTGTGTGTGTGTGTGACTTTCTCTCTCATCCCCTAGAAGAAGGGCTTGCCCCCTCCCATGTAGGGATATGCAAAGACTTTTTAGTTACACACAAAGCATGCAATTTCCCCTAGGGTTGACCTTTGGACACAACCTTTGAATTTTGGAACCTTAGCATTTTGGAAGTCTTAATGGGCTGAACCTTAGGGTCTTTTTATCCCATTGTTGCACATGGCTCTTTTGCAGATGGCCCCCCCTTTGGATCCCTATTTTCCCTCCTTTGGATCCCTACTGTGGCTGGTCTGCTAGCTTAACCATTATTCTAGCTTTTTCTCCCCTGGCACTTTCCCACATTAAATGATCAGTTTAATATGAGAAAATCATTTAGGAGAATTAGATATTGATTATTATGACATTACCTCTCTCTTGAAATCATAGTCGTCCTCGACTATGGTGTAGAGAAGATAAAGCATATTCATGAGTCCTTTTCTTAGCGGGTAGAGGATCCCTATGTTACCCTACGACATCATTCCACAATGGATGACTAGTCCATTTGGCGCTTGAGAGCCGGAGGCTGCCGCAAGCATGTCTGCACATTAGTCCTATCAGTCTTCCATAGTAGAGTGACAAGCTCTACTTGGTGTTTGGGAGACGTCGTCTCCGCAAACTTGATCTAAGCATGCATACTACTTCATTTTTGTGCACAATAAAGAAAAAGAGAGTCTTATAAGACAAAGAACTTTGTTCATTTTTAACATTTTGTACATTTGCTTACTCTTGGGAAGCATTGTAAGCATCGACAAGGTTTAGGTTATCCTTTAATTGTATGCCTTGCATCCATCTAGCATCTTCAAAAGGATAATTCTTAAACTTAATAAGATATCGTCGGATAGTCTTACCGCCTCTTAATACCTTGTCTTCATGTCGGAGAATGGACTCGGGCTGCAACACCTACTCTTGGTCCTCGATCTCCGGTGGGTCTTCAATAGTTGGTTCTTGAGGTGGCTCTCCTTTGTAAGGCTTTAATAGGCTCACATGGAAAGCATTGTGTATGAGCCAATGATTGGGCAACTTGAGTTGATAGGCCATCTCATTGATTGGCCTAAGAATTTGGAAGGGACCATAGTACCTTTTTGCTAGTTTAGCATAGTACTTTTGGTGGCCCGTAGGATTCTTGCCCGTCGTGTGCCTTAATCGAGCCTTGGGAAACTTTAACAAGACCCAATCGTTTTCTTTGAAGGATTGGGCTCTTCTGTGCTTGTCAGCAACAACCTTTTGCCTTTGTTGTGAGATAGAGATAGCATCCTTAATCTTTTGAAAAGATTTTTGTAGGTCTCGGCTATACTCATCTGCAGCGAAGATCTTCCCATGTACTTTAAGTAGCAAGGGACTTTTTGATCTTCCCTTAATTACCTCGAAAGGCGCTTTTCCCGTGGAAGTATGTACAGTGTTATTGTAAGCATACTCCACTAAGGGTAAGTACTTCTCCCATTGGGATCTTTGATCTACTTCCGTTACATAGGCTTTTAGTAGATCGAGAATTGTTAGGTTAGCTATTTCACTTTGGCCATCCGTTTGTGGATGATAGGCCGAAGAGAAGTTTAGCCTTGTTCCTAAATTCTCAAAAAGACCCTTCCAGAAATTACTGGTCATTCTAGGATCTCTATCCGACACTATGGACATTAGCAAGCCATGGTACTTGAAAATTTGGGAAATGAAGAGGGTTGCCATTTGATGGGCTTTGATAGTCTTTTTGACAGGTATAAAATGAGCTTGTTTACTGAACCTGTCTACTATCGTCCATATTCCCGTATTCCCATGGATAGACTTAGGCAATCCAAAGATAAAATCCATGGATATGCTCTCCCATGGTGAATTAGGGATTGGGAAGGGTTGAAGCAATCCAAGTTGCTTCCCTCTATCAAATTTTGTCTTTTGGCATACCACACATTTAGAAACATACTCTTGTATGTTCACTTTCATGGTAGGCCAATAGAAATATGTTTCAATTCCCTTTAAGGTAGACTGAATCCCCCTATGCCCCGCATAAGGTGGAGCATGAGATTCATACATTACTTTCTCACGTAGTGAGTTAGTAACACATAGTCTATTGCCATAGAGAAGATAACCATCTTGTAAAGTAAATGGTTCTTCTTTCTTCCCTAATGCAAGGGCTGAAATCACATCTCTAAAATCGGGATCAATAGCGTACTCATCTATCATTGAAGATAGATCATTGTGAGTTTCTATGGAAACCGCATCCACTCTCGGCTGTCTTGAGAGTGCATCAACTACTTGATTTTGGTTGCCAACAATGTGAGCAATATGAAAATGAAATTGCGAAAGGAAATTTGCCCACCTCATTTGTTTGTCGGAGAGCTTGGTCTGCGTCATGAAGTACTTAAGACTTTGGTGATCCGTTCGCAGAATGAAAGGAGTCCCCAATAAATAGTTCTTCCATGAGTCTAAGGCATGTAGAACTGCAAGGAGTTCCTTTTCATATATGCCTAGAGCTTGCTCAACAGGGTCGAGCCTTCGACTCTCATAGCCTATGGCGTGCCCTTCTTGGAGCAAAACAGCTCCAAGGCAATCACCACAAGCATCACATTGGACCTCAAATGGTTTTGAGAGATCCGGTAGTGTAAGCACAGGTTAAGAGATAAGCTTTTCTTTAAGCTTTTCGAAAGCATTGTTCTCCTTAGCAGACCATGTATACCTAACGCTTTTCTTTGTTAGGTCATGTAATGGTCCCGCAATTTGTGAGAACTTTTCTATGAAGCGTCTATAGTATGCACACATACCTATAAAGCTTCTTAGTTCATGAAGATTCCTTGGTTTAGGCCATCATTTTATTACCTCTAACTTTGATGGATCCGTTTGGATGCCATCTTGAGACATAACGTGACCTAAATACTGAATCTCTTGCAAGAAAAAATCACTTTTCTTTCGATTAACATAAAGTTGATTCTCTCTCAAAACTTGAAATATTACCTGGAGGTGTTGCTTGTGTTCGTCCAATGAATTAGAGTAGATGATAATATCATCAAAGAACACTCCAGTGAAGGTTCGATGAGGCCGGAATAGCTTCTCCATCAAGCGGTTGAATGTGGCTGGTGCATTGGTCAAGCCAAAAGGCATGACAATGTATTCGTAAAGACCAAATGTGGTGCGAAATGCGGTCTTTACAATGTCTTGATCAACTATCCTTATTTGATGATAGCCACTTTTTAAGTCAATCCTACTGAAGTAGGTCGATCCTTGTAGCTTATCAAATTGGCCTTCTACCCGTGGAACGAGAAACCTATTCTTGATAGTGATCCTATTTAGTGCTCTATAGTCGACACACATATGATATGTGCCGTCTTTCTTTTGCACTAATAGCACAGGTGAGCAAAATGGAGATGAGCTTGGCCTAACCATACCCTTCTCAACTAACTCATGCACTTGCTGCATAATATCCTCTGGTTGAGCTTGAGAAACTCTATAAAGAGGTTTGTTAGGCGGTGAACTTCCTGGAAGAAGTTCAATTGCATGGTCATCATTACCTCGTTTAGGAGGTCGCCCACAAGGGATGTCGTCAATAAAAACATCTTGAAACCCCTTGAGAAAATTGGATAACTCTAATTCCTTTTGGTTGCTTTTATTTTCTTTTGTTAAAGCATTAGGTTCTTTTTTATAATCTTTAACAAAAATCATGTACATGGAAATAGAGCTCTTTATTGACTTGTTGAAATCTGGTGTATGTACAATGGGGATAGTGTTACCCATTTCCTTAGCATCTATATGCATGTCTTTTTCCCTGAACTTAAAGGAGATTCTCCTTTCAGGAAATTTAACATCGACAGCCAGGCGGTCAAACCATGGTGCCCCTAGGATCACATCCTCATGCTTGAGAGGAGAGATAAAGAAGTCCTCTTTGTCCACATAGCCTTGGACATGAAGCCTCAATTTCCTGATTAAGGGAGTGACTGAAGCTTCTTGCCCCTTGAAGGCACTGTCTGCGGGTAGGACATCTCCCATCTCGTAGGATTGTATGCCTAGCTTGGTGGCCAACTCTATAGATATAAAATTGTGAGTAGAACGAGGGTCAAAGAGAATAAAAGCATCATGTTCTCTTACCTTTCCCAAAGCAAGGCATAGAGGAGATCTTTTGTGGTGAGTTTGGTGAGTCTCCTCCTCTTGGATTTCAACCAAGGAAGCTCTAGGAGGATCTTGGAGGTTGTTCTTCTGGGGACAAGCGCGGTACGCATGCCCTTGTTCGCCGCACTTGAAACACCGGCTATCCTTGCGATAACGCTCAAGCTCTTCAGGAGAGAGTTTGTTTTTACCTTTGTAAACTCCCTTCTCTTTAGCTTTGTTGGAGTTGCCCTTAGGAGACTTTTGGACATTGTCCTTCCCCTTAGGCTCGTTGGAACCCTTGTTTTCCGGGGGCTTATTATTTCTTTTAGCCCTTGTTTGAAAATTGATTCGTGAGGCCACTATAGTATGGTGTATTACCGCCGATATGGTACGTGGCCTTTGGGAGTTGACATACTCCGCCATTTCTTCGGTTAAGCCCCCACAAAATTGTTGCTTTTGCTCTCCAAAATCCAACTTTTTGAAGACAGTGGCTTTGAGTTGTAGGTCCCAAAACTTGTCTACATATTTGTGGATGGATTCATTGGGAGAGAGCTTTAAGCTTCGCCATTCGGTGAGTACTTTGTCTTTGGCATCGGTGGCCAAAAACTACTTCATAATGGAAGCTCTTAAAGCTTTGCATGTTCGTGGAGCTTCACCATTGGCTCGTAGGCTAGACCACCTTTGCCTGGTGGACTTTTGAAAGTGCATAGCTACATGGCGTAGCTTAGAGGACTCCGTGAAGCCCTCATCTCCAAACGCCGCAGCAAATTGATGGAAAAGTACCATCATAGGTAAGGAAAGAGATGCTCTTCCCTCCCTCTTTGAATTTCTTCAGCTTGGATGACCTCTTCCATGCGGCATAGGATTTCCTATGGCCTCTTCTTTATGATGGTTCAAAGGTTGCACCATCACTTTCTTCAGAAGGTGAAGAATTTGAGGAAGGTGGAGAAGAGGGTGACCTCTTTCTCGCCTGTTTCTTGTCTTGATCTTCGTCGTCTTCACCATAGCTTTCATAAGAGGAAGAGGATGAAGAGGATGGAGAAGAGGGTGTCCTCTTTATCGCCTTTTTCTTCTCTTGCTTTTTATCATCCCTCTTTGAATTATGGCGTGGAGAAGAGTGTGATGGTCTTCTCCGCTTTGGTGGTGATGAAGAGCGTTTAGCCCGCCGTCTTCGTGGAGCCATCTCCGTCGAGGTGGCGGGAGACTCACTTATTTCTCGTTCCTTCGATGGAGGCTCTTGTTTTTCCTTTGGGAAGGAGATGCATCATCAAGAAGTAAATTCTTGAGCCCTTCGTAGAGATTCTCTTCTTCTTCCCGAATCGGAGAGAGACCTCTTTTGGGAGTCTCACAAGGAGGATTCCTAGGTTTTCTCTCGTCATGGTGATGAGCTTGGAGAATTCCGTGAGCACGGAGCTGCCGTTGCACTTCATTTTGGAGAGATGGATTGCCCATAGCTTGTTGAAGCCTAAAAACAAGATAGTTAACAAGCATTGAAGCATCATTAGTAGCTTGCTCATGAGCAAAATAAGAGTTATCAACATTAATTTCACTCTCTTTACTATTGTCAGCCATTCTAACAACTTTTAAGTGTAAACTTTTTAGGTTTACTTTGGCACTTCAAGTCCTAGTTGCTACTTCTCTTTACCCCTTTAGAAAAAGCACTCAAGCTACTGTACCCGCGGCTCGAATACCATTAATTGCAAGGAATAGAATAGAGGGTCTTTCGACACCAAAACAGCACCGGCTCTTGTCAAACTTTTAATAGCTCAATAGTGGTTAAGCCGTAGGCAAGCCCCGTAGGACTCCACTATTAAGACCATAGCTCTCGATGGTGATGCCCCGTTAACTGCACGAAGGCAGGCGCACTGCAAGGCTGAAAAATCCCTATTCTACTTACTCACAGGACATTAATAATACCAACCATTTATAGCTAGCTTGAGGACCTCCCTTCTTGAGCAAGAAAAGAGAAACCTTGTGCTTTGATACCAATTAACATTTAATGGCCTAATAACTTGTGTGTAGCAGAAATTAGCATGAACATAGTGGGCATTTCATTAGAATAGATTCCTAATGAGAATTACAAGAGTGCTTGGGTGGAGAGAGCAACAAAAAGCATAACACCTAGTTAGATAGCATCAACAATACTTTCAAAAGAGAGAGAAATTAAGCTATTGACAACAGCTGAGGACCGGATTTGCATGGAGCCGGTCTCCCCTCCAAAAGGCTTTGTATTATGGTTTCTCCCATCAAGAGAGACATTGTACAATACAATTCTTTGTGTTCCATCAAGACTAGCTAGTGCAATGAAGATGAAAGCTTCATGCACTAAGTAAAACACTTAGTAAGCACAACTTTAATTATCCCCGTTCTCAGACCCAAGACCTCACACACCTTCGAAGATGGTGAGAGCTAGCAGGGTATGAGAGTAGATTGAGAGGAAGAAGGAGTATCTTATGAGAAAGATGTACATCTCCTCACATAATCACTCATATTAGCATAGCTTTAGCTTAGTAATTAGCTTGGTAGAGGAGATGAGCATGCATTGAAGCTTGTCAAAAACATGAGCAATACTACCACAGTTGGCATGTAGATAAGAAGACGTGTAGAACTTCAAGCCAACATCATCACTCGTGGTCAGCATCTCTTCTTCATCTTCAAACTTGGCTCTTGATAACATATCTGCAACAAGGTTATCTCTACCTGCAATATGACAAAATTCAGGGTTAAGAGACTTGATATACGCTATCCATCGTAGCATGGCAATGTCCGGAGTAGAGCAATTTGCAATCATCCCTATTAGTGGCAAGCAATTTGTCTCTACCACAACAGAAGCTCCAATAAAGTATTCTTTATCGGTCCTTAGAGCAGTAGCAACGCCCCAAAGTTCCCTCTTAACCTGTGGATATCCTCGCTGACGAGCATTGAGCACCTTGCCTCCAAATCTCACTGCATACCTGTGTCCTTCAACATCATCTTGACCTATAGCCCATCCAATACCTGTCGGGCTAGTGTCAACTGTTAAAATAACCGGACTGTCGCATTTATAATCAACTTTCCTCAAGGTCGGAGCCTCAAGAAGCATCTTCTTTAATTTGTTAATAGCTTGTGTGTGAACTTCTTCCCAAACAAACCTCTTACCTTTTCGTAGCAATTGATATAGCACCTTTGCAACATGGGCAAAGTGTGGCAGCCAAATACGATAGAACACACACGCGCCTAATAATCGACGAACCTCAGTAACTGAAGAACATGTGTCCTTCATCTTTTGGATTGCTTCAACTTTTGCAGGACTTGGCCTTCTTCCTTCAGAACTGCACATGTGTCCCACAATTAAGACCTCCTTAGCTCCAAAAGTTGATTTTTGACCTGAAAGTGTTAAGTTAACTTCTTCAAGCCTTGATAATATAGCATCACAGTCAGCAATATGTTGAGCAACAAACTGTTTTCACCCCCTCTGGTCTTTTTCTTCATCTTTTGAGCCTTCTTCACAGCCCTTAATTGGTAGATCATCAATGAAAGGCATGGTAACATGTGAGATAAAGTCCCTTAACACCTTATTCATGCTGTTCATCATATGAGCTACTGAATTAGTAGCACCCTGTGGGCAGAGTGCACATCCTTACCAAACCAAGAGGAGTACGCATTGTAGTAAGATTTCTACTCTCCAAAGCTAACTGGAATTGATCATATCCTGAATAAAGATCACCCATGGAGTAAATAGATCTACCTGCAAAGGAATCAACAAATTCATCCACAATTGGGCCGGTACCCACATTGCGGATTGTGACCTTGTTAACCGGTTGCATATCCTGAATGAATGTTAATGTGACATTTTTCTTCGGAACAGTAAACCATCGATTAGAATACGGAGCACATGACGACTCCAAAATTCCCATTTGAATCTTTTCATTAAGCAAATCGATAAGCTTTGGCAAGTGAGCTTTAGGAACTGGAATAGGACGCAAGATCCATGGCATGTGTGGAATAGTGAAAATAACCATTGGTGAAACAACACTCGGATCCACACACCCAATCTCACTTGGCTCAAAAGAGAAAGCTTTACCATGTTTTTCAAGCATACCTTGAAAACTTTTGATCTCCTCTTCATTGAGGAAACCGTCTTCACCAACCTTCAGTTGCTGCAGTGTCTCCTTAGTAAACTTATGCCCTATGTTCTTCGGATCTCTGAGTATAGGCTGTCGAGAAGCCTCCTTGATTATCCCATCACTTCCTTCTGGCAGCCGTGTAGCCACTGGCCGCACTTTCTTTGCAACAGTCTTGTATTTGGTCTCTACCTGTGCTTCAACAGTTTCATCTGAATCATCTTCAATATGCATAAGTGCTTCATATGAACTTAACTCATCATACATGTCCATTGAATGCACCTTGACTACTTCAGTTTCAATTTGTAACCTGTTTTGCCTGATCTCTTCAAGCACTGACATAGTATCTTCATAAGATACCTCTTCAAAGACTCCTGAAATCACATCATGAGATTCAAGCACATCACAACCCTGCAATTCACTTTGAATACCTGAAACATACTGTTTTTCCCACTTTGGCAGATCATTAAATTTTCTGTAAGAGACTGAACCTTCAGATGTTAACCCCAAAAACCCCAAAGAGAAAGCTTCTCTTTGCGAGAACTTCTCCTCACTTGTACCACCATAGTCCTGCTTTATAATGGCACTCCGAGAAAATCTTGTGCAAACCTGTGTTCTCTAAACTCCTTGCGTATTTTCGGCATTGGATGATCACGTAGACTGTCCTTATTCCTAACATTGTCAACACATACAGTCAAGAATTGCACTGCTTTCTTACCATCACGGCGCCGAACCCTGGCATAGGCCGAGCCATCATCCAGCACTTTGGTTTCCATTCGCACAGCCGTAATGTATGGTTTCCCCAGAATTAAAGGATAAGAGGAATGCTCCTGTATAAAGAAGTTTTGCTCATCACAGACATCCCCTACAGTTACCTTAACATCACGACTCCGAACCTTGGCATAGGCCGAGCCATCATCCAGCACTTTGGTTTCCATTCGCACAGCCGTAATGTATGGTTGCCCCAGAATTAAAGGATAAGAGGAATGCTCTTGTATAAAGAAGTTTTACTCATCACAGACATCCCCTAAAGTTACCTTAACATTGGCACATGCACCGTAGAGGTCGCCTGGAATCATATTGGCAGCTCGAATCCGCCAACCATGGTCCACATCAATAGGCCATTTCCCCTTTTTGTGCAAGCTTTTAGCCATCAAATTGATCTCCGATCCATTATCTATGAGTGCTAAGACTGGTTCTTCGATGTCGCCTGGAATTGGAGCTGATCTCTTGAGACAAATAATTCCAGTGTTAGAAGATTTCAACTATTAGTGTAGGAAGATTTTAGACAGTAGACTGGACAGGAATCAGAAACTAGACTGGAATTTGGATACTGAAATAAGAATCAAACTTATGTACTGAAAATAAGGTTCAGATTCAGATTCAGATTCAGGAAGTATAACTGGAATATATGCCACGATTGGAATTACAGATCAAGGTTACAGCGAATATGATTTACAAAGAGAAAGTACAGCCGATAATATTGCCAATGATTCTCAAGTACAAGTACAGCCAAGGCGCTAACCCAAATGATAACAATAGCCAACCCGATTACAATGTAATGGGCCCTATTTATACACTTCGGGTTTACTGTAGTAATTACCATAGTAATTACTAAGTAATTTGCTGCCCATCTCCTAAGAAGACGTTCCCACACAGTGAACTATCCAGCCGTCTACATCCTTCCCTTCTTTCTTGAATTTTGGCAAGATTTCAAAATTTCTGAAAAATTCCCCTGTCTGATTCTGATGTGAGACTGAAAAATCTGCCAACCATTGGCAGAGTGGCCATACAAAGATTGCAAGTAGACAGCTGAAAAGGCTAAGGACTGTGAGAGGCAGTTGAAAAGGCCAAGGTAGAGCTCTCATCAGGCCAAGGTAGAGCTCTCATCTCCACCTGCCTGCCGAGGAGAAAAGTCGCCACTGAATTCTGAGATGGAACTACTCAGTATCCTTCCATTGGACCGGCTTTCGTTTGCCCTTTGACCTGAAGGGTGCTTGAGAAGTCCCAGTACCAGCATTCTTGTTCTGAATCAGTCGGTAAATGGTCTTGCTCAAGCTCATCCTGCCTGTCGGTGGTCATCTCTACTTCATAAGGCGTGAGGGAATGATAGGTTTTGGTGTCAGGATCATAGAGTGTACGCTTGCCCTTGCTAATTCTGGTTCTGGCCAGCTTATGACAATGCAAAGCAGTATGGATCCATCCTTCTAGAACAGGCTGATTAGTTTTGACTCGATCTTCGAAAAGAATTTCAACCATCTCCCTGTACTGTGGTGCCAGACCCGGCTTTGCTGCAATGTCTTTTTAAGGCAATTTAGAAGATTCGACCGTAAGTTGTAGCAACTGATTAGTAATCCTGGTCATTCCTCTGACTTGAATCTTCCACTGGCCCATACACAGGTGGATCCTATGCATCTCCTCTTTCAGTCCCTGAATATCATTGATTTGGAGAGCATCATTGAACAGCATTTGCCAAGTCTTCCATTCCACATTCGGTCGCTCATACCAATCGTGAAGCTCATCAGTGATTTTGAAGTATGTGAGGCGATCAACTGGTTCTGGGTGTTGAGGATACAGTGCTGGAAAGAATCTCGGCAGCTCTGTTTCTCTTGCTGGAACGGCATACAAGAGAACTGGAGAATCAGGCACGAATTCTAAAAAAATGAGAACAACCTAGTTCTCTTGCTGCATCATCTTTTTGGTGATTCTCACTAGCTGGAACAATGTTTGGAGGTCCTTTGCTAGTGGCTGTCTGGTCCTCAAGAATGGCTTTGACTCTTTGATCCAAAACTCCTATGGCACTTTGCATTTGCACCAAAACTTCCTTGAGTTGTACCCTAACATCCTTCATACATCAGTAAGTTGGTTTGTTACCCAGCAGAAGTTCTAGCTCCAGGGCAAGGGAGCGACAATCTGCAGTAGACTGCCTTTGGAAGTGTGGGTTTGTCACTCTCTCGTCAGCATTGAGTATCCATTCAAGAACTCGTTCCAGCAGCTGCACTATACTGGGATGCGCAGGTAGACGGCAAGCTTCTTTATCATGGAAAGCTGCTGATTTCCAATGTTCTACCATTTCCCTGGCTCCAACATATAGCCTTTGAAATCTTTCCAAATCAGACAAGAGATTATCATCCTCCAGATACTGTCTGGTTATGGAGGCCCGTTGATGTCTCGATTTACTATTCAGGGTAATGAGTTGCAGTGAATGTTGATGATCAACAACTGGTCTCTCATCCTGCACCTTTATTTTCCCTTTAGCATCCCTGCTGAGCTGGGACTAATCAGCTGGTTGATCCCCAGTGTGATTGGGCTGCTGCTCTTCAGTCTGCTGGTTACTCGACTGATGCCCTTCTTCCTGTCCTTCCTGCTGGCCCTCATTCTGGCCTGGCTGGTTTGGCTGTGACTGGCCTCCTTCAGTTGGCCCTGTCCCACCAGTACTACCAGGTCTTGGAGGTGGAGATGGTGGTGGGGCATCATCATCATCATTTGTATGCCCTTCTTCTTGATCATCCTCCTCCTGATCAGCTTCATCTTCCTTGTCTTCTTCTTCCTCATCCGGAGAATTCTGCTGCTCAATATAATCTAATATAGCTTGATTCATCAGAGCAGTATTATACTCAGTCCACCTTGTCCTGCAAATCACTCTGCATACTTTCCATCAAGGACTTCAAATTCTCTAAATTGAAAACAACATTGCCTGATGGATTTAAAATTTCAGCCAAGCTGCTATAGATGTATCTTTCAGTCAAAGAGGCCTTCAGAGCTGTATGGCAAATTAACAGGTTTTTGAATTCTGCCCGCTTCATTTTGAGCATTGTTTCAACCCGTTTTGTAGCTCTCAGTGCTTCATTTTGTTGATTCTTGATGATCATTATCTCAGATTCAGCCTTAGCTAGCTTCTTGTTTAACAACTCATTAATCCTTTCTAACTGAGCTTCCCGTACCCTGTGTTGTATGTTCTGCTCTTCCCGGGCTTTCTGGAGCTTTTCAATCGGATCTTCTGCCTCCTTCAAGTCAGCTTTAAGCTTTTTCACTTCATCTTCTGATCCAACAGCCTCCATCAGTTGTCCCATACAACTGACAATGGTATTCCAAGAAGACTATATGAGGACTGAACATATGTCTTTAACTGTAGTTGGATCAGAATCAATAGGCTCATATATTGTCACTGGAGCCATGTAGGGTAAAGTTGCATAATCAAATTTGCGTAGCAGAAGATGCCCTTTCAATTTATGAGTCTGCATTTGCTGCAACTTGTCCTGTTTTACCAGTTGTAGAATGTGTTCAATATTTGGAGTAGGAACTCCACCTGGCAGAGTCGAAGAAGCTGGACCTTTGCCTTTGTCCATTGACTGGTCTTCTATCTTCTCAAAAGTGGCTGGCTTGGCCTGATCTTTTCCAGAACCAGTAGCAATTGCACTTTGTGCTACTGATTGGCTAGGCACAGTCTTCTGAGCAGATTGCTGCTCTGTCTGGCTCACTACAGCTTCCTCAGTATTCACTGTCTTGACCTGGCTTTCTATTTGCTTCAAAAACTCACTGCTCTTTGTCAGTGTAGGCTTTGGCTTCTTTGAACTGCCAGCCTGTTCTGCAGTTGCTTTTCTTTTCAGGTCTGTTGAAGTAGTGTGACTGTCCGTTGCTTCGTCGTCTGAGGACAGCTCAATGTTCTTAGGCTCAGAAATCGGTTTCTCACTCCAAGCCTTCTTTACCTGCTTATTAACATCTGCAGCAGTAGCCCAATATAGGAATTGCCAAACATACCAAGCTTTAAAAACATTTTGAGATTTTAGCTTGGCAGTTTGCTGGATTACATTGTGCGAGAGAATTTGACAAAGGTTAATAGGAACCTGTGGATCCAATATCTTGGCCAATTGCATAGCAAAAAGTTGTTTGGATACATTACATTGGGTTGTTTTTAAGGCTTACTACTTCGGCTACAAACCTGTAAATAAGCAGTGGAAGCTTCCAGTCCTACTACTGGAACTCCTTGACCACTTGCCTTGCGCTTACGTTTAACCGCTTCATCCTCCTTCAGAGCTATACTGTGGAGTTGCCACAGATGGTTTGGGCTCGTTGGGCATTCTGAATGCAAAAGCGAAGGTCTCTGATGTCACTGACACCTTCCTACCATTTACCATGGCACTGCCATCTTCAGCGTCGAAAGAATCAAGAACTTGCCTGATGATGTCTGCGTCAAAAGCAATTCTTGTAGCTTGCAACACAACTCGGAGATCCCATAGTTGTAGCAAAGTCATTGCTTGGTCAGTGAATACATAACGCTGGATTTTACTATACGGTATGATGGGAAGGCTTGCCTTTGTAGCAACAACTATGGCCTGGGTTTCCTCAAGAGACTCCTGCATCTTCTCTGAGCGTTTCCTTCTACCCATACACCGTGAAGACGATGACGATGAAATAGGCGAAGGAGAAGAAGACTTGCTTGTCGTGTCAATGCCGTACCCTGGTGTCGCTGGCAAGGCTAGCTGACAGTCAACTGTCTCTTCAGAGGTCGAGGTTTGCGGTTGTAGAGAAGAAACTTCGGAGCTTGGCGATGGCGAATGGTTAACAGGAGGAAAGCGTCGCGCAAGGGATTTGTGAGGAAAAATGCTAACTCTCCTGACTGTTATACATGTTCGCGCCATAAAAGCTCCACCACTCGCCGTTCCTAGACTTGTGTGCGTCGCTGCTGTCGTGGCAGACATGCATTGGACAAGACTGCGACCCATCCTTGAAATAATTACTACTGGCGTGCCATCTGTTTGTTGGGCATTTAAAAATTGAAAAGTGTGCCTCCACTGATACTAGACTGATTCCCAGTTTGGCTCGACCATATTGGTACTGATTCTAAGGTCAGCTTGATCTGGTTCTTCTGGTACTGGTTCTGAAATTGGAACTGGTTGCACATGAAAAAGTCCAAAAATGTCTGATTCTGGTATCTCTTGATCAACAAGTTCCAGTTCCTTAGTACCTTGTTCTTGCCCAGTTTGTCTAGCCTCTACCCCATTATATACTCCTGGCAACAATAATCCAGATAAATCTTTCAGTCTGACTATGCCATTGGAGAAGACCCAGTCTACCTCAAATGGTCCTGCCCAAGCAATCTTCAGGTTTGGCTTCTTTGGACCCAGTCTAGACTGATATAGAAGCACCAAATCTCCTTTCTGAAATTCCCGAACTTTAATTCGGCGATCATGCCAGTGCTTCCTTCGTTGTTGAACAATTTCTTGTTCCAACATAGCCCGTTGCCTGAGTTCATCTAATTGCATCAATTCATCTAGCCATTTTTTAAGATTATGGTTGAAGTCTAAGCCATACTTCACAGCCATTCTCAGACTTGGGATCACAAACTCCGTAAGAACCACAACTTCAGTGCCATACACCATTTTGAATGGTGTCATTCCAGTAGTTACCTTATAAGCTGTCCTATAAGCCCATAGAGCAGTCTGAAGTTTCAAATCCTAATGGTCTGGTTCTTTTGCACCACCTTAGTGAGAATAGTCTTTATTGTCTTGTTGCTACTTTCAGCCTGTCCATTGCATCTGGGATAGTAAGGAGTAGATTTTCGATGCTTGACTGAAAGCATATCCAATAGGATTTCCATAGTGTCATTGATAAAATGTGTTCCTTGATCGGTCACAATCTCTAGTGGACATCCATATCGGCAGACAATATTCTCAAATAGAAACCTTGTAGTTGACTTGGCTGTGTTGTCAAGAAGAGCCTTAGCTTCAACCCACTTGGTTACATAACAAGTAGCCATTACTATGTACTTGTTCTTCCTGAGAGTAACCTTCTTAAAAGGTCCCATAAAATCTAGTCCCCATTTCATGAATACTCCCAGTGGTTGTACTGGCATCAAGGGAGTCATATCTGCAGCTGTTGGTTGACCCATTCTTTGGCATATGTCACAAGTTTTACAAAAACTTATGACATCAGCAATCAGTGTTTGCTACCACAGACCAGCTTGCAGAATCTTCTTGTAGGTTACTTCGTTGGAAAAGTGTCCACCAGATTCACCATTATGCGCTTCTGAAATTACTTGCATTCTTCCTTCCATGGGGACACATCGTCGAAGTATACCATCAACACCCAGTCGATAAAGTAATCCTCCTATGATAGTAAATTTCAGGCTTTTTATGATCAGGGCTTTCTTTTGATTCTACTTCCAATCCTCTGGAAAGGCACCTTGGGAAAGAAATTGATAAATATCATATCATTCAGGATCCACTGATTCTTCTGCCTCTAACTGAAATAAATCAGCATCCACTGGTTCATCTCTCAAGGGTGATTCTGAATATCCATCCGTACTTCTTGAGAGAAAATCAGCTCCACAATGGTTTCGGCCAGGCTTATGGAAAATTCTGAATTCAAACTCCATTAGGAACATCATCCATCTTATCAGCCTGCCTTGAATAATTACTTTATTAATAAAAAATAGAAGAGCTTGATGGTCCACATAAAAATGGAATAACTTTCCCAACAGGTAATGCCTGAACTTTGTAGTGCTGAAAACCATTCCAAGGGCTTCTCTCTCAGTAGTTGTATAGCCTTGTTCAGCCTGACTAAATCTGCGACTGGCAAAATAAACCGGATAATCAGTTCTTCCGTCTGGCTGAGCTAATATTGCCCCCATTGCCAATACCGAAGCATCTACATGTACATGGAAAATAATATCCCAATTTGGCTGCCTAAGGACTGGTTTGCTGGTAATGGCTTTTTTCAAATTCTGGAAGCTCTCCTCGCATTCAACAGTCCAGTTTAACTTACCGGTCTTCTTTGTAAGCTCATATAGTGGTACTGCTTGAGAAGCAAACTTATGTACAAATCTTCTATAGAAATTCACATAACCCAAGAAAGAGCTCAACTCTGAAGCAGTTCTGGGTGCTTTAGCTTGCTGAACACACCGAATTTTGTCATTGGCCATCTCTATTCCATTGCAGGAAACCACATGTCCCAGTAGCTGTCCCTTCCAGACTAGAAAAACAGATTTGAATGGATTCAAACAAATCCGCTTCTCCTGACAGCGTTTGAAAACCATTTCTAGGAATAGGAGGTGCTGTTCCTCATCTGAATAGACAGTGAAGTCATCCATGAAAATGGCAAGGAACCGATGAAGGAATTCATTAAACATCTCCATCATACACCGCTGAAAGGTAGCTGGTGCATTGCATAGGCCAAATGGCATCACCAGATACATGAAAGCTCCCCACTCTGTGATGAAAGTGGTCTTAGCTCTATCTTCAGGAGCGATCTGTAACTGGTTATGTTAAGTATGGAGCCTGATTTACCCTTGTAATTTTTTGTGGTAAAAGCGCACATTTGTAAGGCCCCCATTATGAGGAGAAGCCATCCTGCGTGAAGGAAAATCACTCGTTGGAAACCAAAATTTTCACAGCGGCCAAAAATCAGGGGCAACTTTAGACTTTTTTTCCCTCGCCGGAATATTCCTTTTCATCGGAATATTATGGCCGGATGGCGGCCGGAAAGTGGTAGGAAAAAAATTGTCGGTTGGCCGGTGGCCGAATTCAAAAGCGGACTTGTCTTCTCAAGGGCGACCACACATGGGCGGATTGAAGGGTCCGATTTGGACTTATCTACACAAGGCGGCTAGACATGGCTCCCTCTCATGAGAGAGGGCAGCCCTTTTGGCCTATAAAAGGAGGCCATTTCTATACACATTTCATAGTGTGAAGTTGATGCAACAAGGTGAGTGTGAGGTGGTGAGAGTGAAGCAAGGCGGGAGCTCCATTAAGGGTATAATCCCTTTGTAAACTACTTCTTGTTTTGAAGTACTAAAGCCATTGAGTGGCTGCTTTCTCGTGGACGTAGCCCACATTGGGTGAACCAGGTATATCGTGTGTAATCTCTCTCTCTCTCTCTACTCTACTCTATAATCTCGTGTATGTAAATCTGTCTCTCTCCATTAAATAATCTACTCAATTATCTATTTAGCTACGTCTTACTTCCTAACAGGTTATAGCCACTATAACCATCCATGAAGCTATACATTTCATATCCTGCGATCTCATCAAGCAACATGTCAGTAAAAGGCAAGGGAAATGGATCCTTTATAGTTTGGGCGTTTAGTTTCCTACAGTTGACACAAACTCTCAATTTTCCATTCTTCTTGGGGACGACGACTATGGGAAATAGCCAATCACTGCTTGCCACTTCTGTGATGAACCCAACCTTGAGAAGATTATCAATCTCCTCCTTGACCTTCTTTGCATAGTTGGGGTTCATCCGGTATCTTTGCAGTCGTACTGGCCTAGCCTCTGGTGTCAGCCGTATTCGGTGCTGACATACTTCAGGATCTACTCCCTTAAGATCTGTATGTTCCCAGGCAAACACATCTTTATAGCTCTGGAACATTTTTTGTGCCTTTTCCTTCATTGCCGGATTGAGGTGCTTGTTGACCTTGATCATTCTAGGATTATCCTCTGATCCTAGGTTCCACTCTTCCACTTCTTGGTCGTCTGGAAGCAACCAATTTGGCCCGCCTCCTTTTTGTTTGGTCGATTATTCAGCGTAATCCCAGGATGGTCCATTCATTTCTGAATCAGTATTCTGATCCACTGGGTACTCTTCAGAACATACTGGTTCCTCTACTATACCAGTATCAGCTGGTTCTCCCATCCTTCCAGTTAGCTGGATTGTTCTTTCCCCTGTATTGACTTCAATAAACTAATCAGGGAATTGTCTCTTCTGCTTGTTAGCCTGCTCTTTGTTCAGCAAGACTGCATTCAAGTCAATTTCTGCCAAAGGGAACATGTTCATGGCCGCTAGCATTTGCTCGATCTTCTTGGCTCTGTACTTCTGACATAACTCCTTTGGCCTCAGTTCCTTTTTCCAACTCCTGATATTATTGGTATGGATTTGGATTCTGCCACTGGCCCTTCTATGGTCAATGTTTGGTTTGCATAGTCATGAACATCATGTGCTGTTCTCAACCAATGGGCGCCCTAGTAGCATCCCAAATGCTCCTTGCACATCCAGAACTAGGAAACTGGTTTTGAATTTCTCCCTCCCAACTCTTATCTGCATGAATCATACCCGTCGCCTATACGACTCTATGATTTGCCATTCGTACTTTGAATGGTGCTGGTTTCATATTAGTGATACCCATTCTTTGCTGAAGATGGGCTCCCATTATGTTGACTCTTGCTCCTCCATTCAGGATAACACTTGAGAGAGGTTCCCACTACTTCCTAACCTTGTAGTCCACCTGAATAAGTGGAACTTCATCATCTCGGACGGCCGTCAGGTCCACTGTTCTGGCATCTGCCTCAGCTTTCCTACGTTGTCTGATAAAGTTGGCCACCTCAGGCAAGGTTTTTCTTATATCCAGAACTAGGAAATTGGTTTTGAATTTCTCCCTCCCAACTCTTATCTGCATGAATCATACTCGTTGCCTGTACGACTCTATGATGTGCCATTCGTACTTTGAATGGTGCTGGTTTCATATTAGTGATACCCATTCTTTGCTGAAGATGGGCTCCCATTATGTTGACTCCTGCTCCTCCATTCAGGATAACACTTGAGAGAGGTTCCCACTGCTTCCTAACCTTGTAGTCCACCTGAATAAGTGGAACTTCATCATCTCGGACGGCCATCAGGTCCACTGTTCTGGCATCTGCCTCAGCTTTCTTACGCTGTCTGATAAAGTTGGCCACCTCAGGCAAGGTTTTTCTTATATCCTCTAGCTCTACAGTCAGCTTCTGTATTCTATCACAAATTTTCACATGAATTTCTTCTCTCTCTTGGTCAGACTGATTGTCAGAGCTTGAAGAACTGGTATTGTCACACTACCATTCTTCTTTTGCAGTGCTTCCACTCTTTCCATCCACTCCTAGTTCATCAGCTAGTCCATATACCATAGCCAGCATGGTCTCATTTATGGCCGGTATTGAATGATCTTTATCAGTCGATTGGGCTGGTATCCTCTGAATGACTCTAGCTTCGGAACTTTCTGGCTGCTCTGGCAGCTTCTTGGCTTAATCCTCCGTGATTTTTGCCGCTAGTTCCCTCTGCTCTTGCCACTCATCTACCACCTTTTCTTTACCTTTGGCCTTCCACACTTCTCTTTGTTGAGCCCACTTGCTGCTGTTAGGATTGACTGGTGCTTCTGAAGTGTCTGGGATTTCTTCAATGAATACACCCTTGCTTCTAGTAACTACCCTGACTGGGACTGGCTCTGGTGCCTTAGCCTCAGTAGTAGTCGTTTTGCAGGTGCATCTGGGCATTGGGCTGCAAGATGGCCATACTTCCCACAAGTGTAGCAATTCATGCTCCTGTTCTGGAAGTTGCCTCGTCCTCTGCCTTTGCCCCTACCTGGTTGGAATCGGCCACGTCCCTTACCAGTACCACTGGTACGTGGTCTCTCCTCTTGAACTACTTTGATTGGTTCTACCTTCACTAGTTCAGTGTAGGCAACCACTGACAGATCTTTGCCTTTCTTAAAGTGGTGGATTCTGATGCCACAATTATTCCATAGGTGACCAAAAGCCTTGCAGTAGGTACATTGTGGACATTCAGTGCAGATATGGTCCTTGGATTTGCATCTTGAACACCAAGTCTCCATTTTTCAAACTGGCTGTCTTGTGTGGCTAATTTCGGAAATCTGTCTATCCATTTCTTCAATTTTCTTGGTCCAGGATCCCTTCTTTGATTTCTCCTTTGCTCGTTCATTAGAGCTGCTCTCGGAGCTACTGGACATCTCACTGGAATCAAAACTTTCAGTAGAAGAGCTACTGCTATATGGTCCTTCGCTTCTTGTGGCTCTTTTTCTTCTTGGCTAGCTGTTCCAGCTTTAATGCCCTTTGGACCAGATCATTGAATTTCTTGGTAGGGGCTGGTACCTCTTGTTCCCTAAGTTTTTGCTTTTGAACCCATTCAGGAACCATGCCCTCAACCTCTTCTCAGATGGCGGTTCCTGTAACTGCCTGGTTAGCTCCTTGATCTTTTCCACATAACTGTGGACTGATAAATTTCTCTGTTTGATCTTATCTAATTCACAAAGAATATCTTAGTCCCCTCTATTGTCAGAATATTCCAACCTGAAGGCTTTGAGAAATTTGTTATATGATCTGAGCTGGCAGGCCGGGTAATGGTAATACCATTTCGTCGCTGCCTCCTTCAAGGTTTGTGGAAAATATTCCCCCCAATCATCTTCATCAATATTTTTCAGTTCAGCATATTGCTCGAAAGCTTGTATGTGAATGTCTGGATCATCCTTCTTCCCTCCCTTGAATATTGGAAAAGAAATCTTCAGGGAAGCTGTGTAATCATTCCGATTACTACTAATCCTGCCACTTCTCTTCTTGGATTCAGAATGACGCTTGGGAGTCTTCTTGTAATTGTCAGTGTCAGCATCCCAATCAATCTCTGTCTCTGTCTCAGTGTCAGTGTCTTCTTTGGTTTGTCTGCTAGAAGTTCGGTGAATTCATTTACCTCCCTTGGTATCCTCATCTCTCTGTTGGGACCGAGAACTCTTGGAACTCTTTGCCTTTCGTGCTTCCCGTTCTGCCCGTCGGCATCGAGAATGACTGGAGTGCTGTGAGTCCTACGCCTCATCAGCCTGACTATGCTCCTCCTGAGCCTCAGTGTCAGTCATCTTCTCTTGCTTGGGGTCAGACTCTCTTCCTGACTCCTTAGGAATGGGGTCAACACAAATGGTGGATTTTCGGCCACGACTGGATTTTGGTGCCATTGCTGAAAACTTCGAACTGGGAGAAGAGTCTTTCAGTCTCAACGAGCTTCAGCTTGAGCCACCGTGATCGCCAAAATGGAATTGGAGTTGATCTCTTGAGACAGCTAATTCCAGTGTTAGAAGATTTCAGCTCTATTAGTGTAGGAAGATTTCAGACAGTAGACTGGACATGAATTAGAAACTAGACTGGAATTTGGATACTGAAATAAGAATCAGACTTATGTACTGGAAATAAGGTTCAGATTCAGATTCAGAAGACTGGACGAGAAGTAAGTATAATTGGAATATATGCCATGATTGGAATTACAGATCAAGGTTACAGCGAATATGATTTACAAAGAGAAAGTACAGCCGACAATACTGCCAATGATTCTCAAGTACAAGTACAGCCAAGGTGCTAACCCAAATGATAACAATTGCCAACCCGATTACAATATAATGGGCCCTATTTATATACTTCGGGTTTACTGTAGTAATTACCATAGTAATTACTAAGTAATTCGCTGCCCATCTCCTAAGAAGACGTTCCCACACACTGAACTATCCAGCTGTCTACATCACCGAGCTTTACAACAGTTTTGGTTGTTGCTCTTGCCCAATGAGTCCTTGAAAAGTGCCTCCTTGGTATGCTTTCACTATCTTCATCTTCATTGAAATGAACATGCCTTACCTCAGGTACGGTTGGATTTGACACCACCACAGACCTCGACTCTTCTTCTTCTTCAAAATTCGCCAAATACTCTTCATAGTCGTCTAGAATTGCTTCAATGTGGCGTACCGCCTGGCTCTTCACTCTCCTGTTCACTTGGTATCTGCGGATTCCTTTTGATGATATCTATTATCTCCTCATGAAACTCACGTTTGGCAATCCCCAATATATCACCCAATGTGAGCTCCACCTTGCTATTCAGAATTCGCTCTTCAAAGACTTTCTTTAAATCTGTAGCTAATTCAATGTTTGACTTCAGCTTATAAGAGGGTCCCCTGGGTTTACCTTGCTTTTTGTCCTTAGGTGCATCCTCCATCACCACTTTAGGAGCGGACTTAGGAGCAAGAATTTCTTCTTTCTTGCTGTTGAACCTCGTTGTCCTCTTCGATGTCGCAGGAGCTTCTTCATCTCTTTTCCGCTTCTCCTCCACCATAGCCTCATTAGCTTGAGACTTCGCAATGAATGCATACACTGAGAGGGAATCCACTGGATCAGTCCACCCTGTGGTTTCTCGAATTGAATTCCCTACTTGCCGCAGCTTTCCATAAGTTACCTGTCCAGTTTCTGCTGTCTTCAAAGCATAAGGCCATAATTGACCCTTGGTACCTGCACCATCTTCATCACCCTTACCGCAGACTTGCAGCCCATAAGTAGCTGCCTCCACAAGAGCAACATTATGCTGAATCTTATCAACTATCTTCTTCATGCCGCCCCTACCAAAGTTCAGGCGGAGCATATCACCTGTTGCCCTAAGTTGTATCTTCTTGTCCTTCCAAAACACGAAATTCTTTTTATATGCTTCGTCAAATTCATCACATTCCTTAACATACTTGTGGTCTTCGCTGTCACACCACATGCATCGGTCCAAACCTTTGCGTGGTGGCTGTTGCCTAGGCTCCGATGTAGACCCCTTTGCAGCTAGACCATCAAATTTAATAGCTTTAAAATGCAAATTCAATTCTTGAATACCTTTTACCAATTCGTCAAGAACTGGCTCCTCCACTCTGGGTATTGCCGAGGCTGTTTTCTCTTTAGGTTCCTCCTCTACAACATCCATGATGTCAGCCACGATCATCTTGTCAACTCTCATATGTCGTTTCATGATCATGTTGACTGCTTTGGTGACTACCTTCCAGTCGGATGTTAAGCCCAATTCTCCACTTGGATACTCTAGCAACTGCACTAAACTCTTCTGAAGTCGAGGATCAACAGCCTGGATAAACAGCTCAACCTTCTGATCCCTCATTGAACGTTGCTCTGCGAGGACAGTTGCTCAAATTTCTTCTCAAACTCGCGCAATAACTCTCGTGTAGACAGATTTTTGTTCTTCTTCTGCACCCACTTCATGAAACTTTGCCTGGTTACTCTTTGAGAATCCTCTAGGAAGTATTCCTCCTGAAGTGCCTTCTTGAAATCCTACCAATTCGAGCCTTGAAGCACCCGAATTTCTTTAATTCGACTCCTAAGTTTCGGCTCAGCAATCCAATGGAACCCTTCTACTGCGTTCTGATCATCAATTCCATTCTCTTCCATTGCCTGTACATAGATATTGCAAAATTTGCTAATATCCCGGCCTTCAAATCAATGCAATTTCTAGGTAACTGTGTGCCGAGCTTTACGGCTCCTCTCCTGCAAATTGTACTGCTGTTGAGCAGCCTGTTGTTGTTGCATGTAAGAAGCAAATTGGTGCATTATTTGCTGCATGACAGCCTCTTGCGGTGTCGACATCCTTCTTCACCACACTGCTCACCCTAGCTCGTTTCACGTCGGGTTCACCAAGAATGTCGGGGGATAATTGTGCGAAAGGTGAGCCGAGAAGGCACCGGGCTCCTGGCTGTGAGAGCTGCGGGAAACAAGGTGTAGCAGATGCAATTATCAACAACAGTATTCAAAACAAGAAGTCCGTCTAATTCCCATTTAATCGACAAAATCCATGATTAATCAATCACTAATGGAGCTTAAATACTCTTTACAAGAAGAAATCCTGGCTTAATCCAGGTGCTAAACATGAGAATTGATAGAATTTTGCTTACTCTGCCTTCTGCTTCCCGATTCGAATGGTCACTACTAACGGTTTGAGATTAGGCTTAGTTTTGGCTTACGGCTTGGAATTTGGATTAAGAGTGAAATATATTAAGCTTCGGAGATTAGAGATGGCTTTTGAAAGGCTTGAGGGCTTAAGCCTGAAGATTAAGCGAGCTTAAGAGCTTGTAGACATTAGTAGGAATCCCAAGCTTAAAGATATGAGGAGCTTAAGAATATTAAGAGCTTAAAACTTAAGGATTACCGGGATTAAGAGCTTCCACACTTTTGCTTATGATGCCGAGAAGAATTCCCGATGATGAGGTGAAGGACTCCGAGCTTAATGAGCTTGAGATTAGGAGGAGTTTAAGAATTCCCCGCTTATGAGGAGGATATTAGGTGCTTCGGGATTATCAAGAGCTTAAGAGATTATCCGGCGGAGAGAAGAGCTCAAGGTTATCGAGCTTAGGAGGAGGAGCTTAAGAAACCCGGATTAAGCTTAAGAGCTTAAAGCTATGGAGCTTCGAAGATGGAGCTTAAGAGGAGGATTAGTTCCCTTGCGAGATTAACTTCCCATGAGGAGAAAAAGCAGAGCTTAAGGCCTTTTTTCCCTTATGAAGAGGCTTAAGGGAAATATGAGGAGGAGCTTAAGGCCTTATATGATTATGAGGAGGAGATTCCCCCAAATCCCACGTTCTCTCCCCTTTTGTGTGGATGCATGCTTCTTTTTGCTAAAAATATAAAGGCACCCATTAGCGATGTCGCTAATGGGTCCAGCCTCTTGCTGACGTGGCAGCTAGCGGGCGACCTGCGTGGAATGCGCCGCGAGTGGCACCGGAGCGAGTGCGTTTCACTGCTGCTTCATTCCCGTTTCATGCTCGCGGGCGAAAGAGCTCTGTCAAGCCCAACGCGAGCTGGTTTTCCTTCCCTGCGCCTTCGCCATCTCCTTCTTCTTTCTTTTATTGGCTTCACACTTTTTGAAAGTTAGGGAGGCCATTGGCCATAGGTCAATGGGCGGCCATATTCATTGGGCGGCCATCTTATTGTATGGGCGGCCATCTTCCTTCATAAGGACACCACATTAGGTAGATACAATGGCCAAGGCACAACCAAGGTTATCCATTGGGCCGCCACAACATTGGTAAGGGCACCACATTTAGAATACATATCAACCAAGGCATCGCCTGCAATTATTGCATTCCAAAAGACGACATTCCAGACACGAAGGTCTGCAAATTTACGGCACCATATTTGGCATACATAGCTAGCAAAGCACTGCCAAACACGGCATTATCTTCTTGAACTTCGATGTCCATATCAACATTCCGAATGTGATACTCCTCAAACCAATTACTGCTCCATGCATTCCCAAATCCCGGCTGCAGCTCATTGGCCTAGTGGACCGGAGTGGTACGGAACCGGCCCCCGTTGAATATTTACCTGCCAATATCTTGGTAACCGGAACTCCGATCACTGATCTGAAAAGGCCAACGCCCTCCACAAAGTGAGCACTTCAGCCCAACGCATTCATTTCATTTTTGCCCCTTCACCTGCAGTTTCCCAATCCGGTACAGATCTGCTACTGACTCAACTTAAAACTGTCATAACTTCTTCGTCGTAGCTCGAATCGACGAGCCGTAAACACAGGCCGGTAGAGCACTTTGAGCACTGCAGTTCTAGGGCCCAATACCCCATCCGTGTTCACTTCAAGAATAACACTTTTTAGCATCATTAAGGCATGTTTTGGCCCTTTCAGCCACATTTGACATACATTATGCATTGAACTCGGCCTGCAAAACCAACCCTTATTCACTGTTCATTAAACATATAAGCTTCAAACAAAATTAATGTGCACTTTCTTGGCATCTTTCTTTGCATGGGAGCGGAGCTGCACGACAACGCAAGCTACTCCACTCCTCTACAAATTTAGCGATCGCAAGCTAGGAGAGTCTCTCTCTCTCTCTCTCTCTCTCTCTCTCTCTTGCCCTGACCCTGAAGAGAACGACTAAGGCCACAAAACTGAAGAGAACGACTAAAGCCACCAAACTGAAGAGAATGACTAAGGCCACAAAACTGAGGGGAACATCTGCTTTTTGTTGCCTCTAATCAGGAGTTATCAGATGAGAGAGAGACACAAAGAGAGAGAGGGAGAGAGATTTTGTGCACTTTGTTGCCTCTGATTGAGTCATCAGATGAATGTGTGTGTGTGTGTGTGTGTGTGTGTGAGAGAGAGAGAGAGAGAGAGAGAGAGAGAGAGAGAGAGAGAGAGAGAGAGAGAGAGAGAGAGAGAGAGAGAGAGAGAGAGAGAGAGAGAGAGAGAGAGAGAGAGAGAGAGAGTCATAATAATCAATATCTAATTCTCCTAAATGATTTTCTCATATTAAACTGATCATTTAATGTGGGGAAGTGCCAGGGGAGAAAAGGCTAGAATATTGGTTAAGCTAGCAGACCGGCCACAACAGGGATCCAAAGGAGGGAAAATAGGGATCCAAAGGGGGGCCATCTGCAAAAGATTCATGTGCAACAATGGGCTAAAAAGACCCTAAGGTTCAGCCCATTAAGACTTCCAAAATGCTAAGGTTCCAAAATTCAAAGGTTGTGTCCAAAGGGTTAAAGCTTAGGGAGAATTGGATGCTTTGTGTGCTCTCCAAAGTCAACACATATCCCTACATGGGAGGGGGCGAGCCCTTCTTCTAGGGGATGAGAGAGAAAGCCACACACACACACACATAGGCTCCCTTTACACAAAGGGAAGGAGGGACACATGTCAGCTCCCTAGGCCAGATGCCCACAAGGTGTGCCCAATTTCTATTGGATGACCCTTGAAGTGGACCAATGAGAATTAAGCTAGAGTAAATCTAGTTTAATTAATTTAAAAACATTTAATAAAAGAAACCAATGAGAATTAAGTCTCCTAGAAGACTATTGGGCAGTCTCACAAGGGGTCCAATGAGCATTCAGGAGCCCAATGGCTTGTCTGATTCCTATTGGCCAGGAGGCAAAGGGGTCCAATGACAGTTTAGTTTAATTATTTAATTACCTAAAGCTCTCACAAAAGGGGAAAGGGGGACACATGTCAGAAGGCTATCACTTATGCTGCTTAATAGTCATTGGCTTGACTTGGGGAGAGCCAATGAGGGCTCAGCAAGAGCAAATAGCAAGAGGGCTCGCCCAAGAGAGAGAGGGGGCTGATTTTTGCAAGGCATTATCACACACACACTCACACAAGCTCATGTGTGAAGAAAGAGAAGACTATCTCTTCCCAAGCTTTAATGGAGAACTCATCACCTACTCCAAGCTTGTGAGATAGAAGCCTACATCAACACTCTCTTGGCATGTGGATGCAAATCCAACCAAGAGTCAAGCTTCAATGCATGCTCATCTCCTCTACCAAGCTAATTACTAAGCTAAGCTATGCTAATATGAGTGATTATGTGAGGAGATGTACATCTTTCTCGTAAGATACTCCTTCCTCTCAATCTACTCTCATACCCTGCTAGCTCTCACCATCTTTGAAGGTGTGTGAGGTCTTGGGTTTGAGAACGGGGATAATTCAAGTTGTGTTTTTTAAGTGTTTTGCTTAGTGCACGAAGCTTTCATCTTCATTGCACTAGCTAGTCTTGAAGGAACACAAAGAATTGTATTGTATAATCTCTCTCTTGATGGGAGAAACCATAATACAAAGCCTTTTGGAGGGGGGACCGGCTCCATGCAAATCCGGTCCTCAACTGTTGTCATTAGCTTAATTTCTCTCTCTTTTGAAAGTATTGTCGATGCTATCTAACTAGGTGTTATGCTTTTTGTTGCTCTCTCCACCCAAGCACTCTTGTAATTCTCATTAGGAATCTATTCTAATGAAATGCTCACTATGTTCATGCTCATTTCCACTACACACAAGTTATTAGGCCATTAAATGTTACATTGGTATCAGAGCACAAGTTTCTCTTTTCTTGCTCAAGAAGGGAGGTCCTCAAGCTAGCTACAAATGGTTGGTATTAATAATTGTCTGTGAGTAAGTAGAATAGGGCTTTTTCAGCCTTGCTGTGCACCTGCCTTTGTGCAGTTAACGGGGCATCACCGTCGAGAGCTATGGTCTTAATAGTGGAGTCCTACGGGGCTTGCCTACAGCTTAACCACTATTGAGCTATTAGAAGCTTCACAGGAGCCGGTGCTATTTTGGTGTCGAAAGACCCTCTCTTCTATTCCTTGCAATTAATGGTATTCGAGCCGCGGGTACAATAGGTTGAGTGTTTTTTCTAAAGGGGTAAAGAGGAGTAGCAACTAGGGCTTGAAGTGCCAAAGTACACCTAAAAATTTTACACCTAAAAGTTGTTAGAATGGATGACAATAGTAAAGAGAGTGAAATTAATGTTGATAACTTTGATTTTGCTCATGAGCAAGCTACTAATGATGCTTCAATGCTTGTTAACTATCTTGTTTCTAGGCTTCAACAAGCCATGGGAAATCCATCTCTCCAAAGTGAAGTGCAACGGCAGCTCCGTGCTCACGGGATTCTCCAAGCTCATCACCATGACGAGAGAACACCTAGGAAGCCTCCTTGTGAGACTACCAAAAGAGGTCTCTCTCCGATTCGGGAAGAAGAAGAGAATCCATATGAAGGGCTCAAGAATTTACTTCTTGATGATGCATCTCCTTCCCAAAGGAGAACTCAAGAGCCTCCACCGAAGGAACGAAAAAGAAGTGAGTCTCCCGCCACCTCGACGGAGATGGCTCCACGAAGACGGCGGGCTAAACGCTCTCCATCACCACCAAAGCGGAGAAGACCATCATACTCTTCTCCACGCCATAATTCAAAGAGGGATGATAAAAAGCAAGAGAAGAAAAAGGCGAGAAAGAGGACATCCTCTTCTCCATCTTCTTCATCCTCTTCCTCTTATGAAAGCTATGGTGAAGACGACAAAGATCAAGACAAGAAAAAGGCGAGAAAGAGGTCACCCTCTTCTCCACCTTCTTCAAATTCTTCACCTTCTGAAGAAAGTGATGGTGCAACCTTTGAACCATAAAAAAGAAGAGGCCATAGGAAATCCTATGCCGCATGGAAGAGGTCGTCCAATCTGAATAAATTCAAAGAGGGAGGGAAGAGCATCTCTTTCCTTACCTATGATGGCACCTTTGGTGCTACGGACAAAGTCTTGGCCTTTATCCAGCAATTCAATGCGGCGTTTGGAGATGAGGGCTTCACGGAGTCCTCTAAGCTACGCCTGTAATGGCGATTGCCCACACATGAGCAATAGGCATTACGGGAATGATTACCCACAACTACATTATATGATCATCAACGCACAGAATGACAAGAGAAGGAAGTACAAAGTACACAGACACAGAACAACCCTTGCTTCATTTATCTATAATCCAGACACAGAGTACAATAGATGATGCCATGAATATCATAGAGATTGGTTATGTTACATCAAAAGACAGGTATGCCTCTCCATATACAACCGCTGCTCCAGCGCAGATCGGGAACGGTGCACACACTCCTGTCCCATGATATCCTATGAAGAACTGCCGCTCCGGCCGCCGCATACCGCATGACTCCCTACTCCTGAGCCGCAGTGTCCAGACCTCCGCAGGACCGCAGGTGCGGCTAATGCCGTAACACCTGGCACGCACGGTGGATTGCGCGAACCCACAATCAGTCCCTCCGGTTGGAAGGTTCCGATGGTTGCTCTGCACCCTGCTCTGGTGAAGAGGAAACATCAATATAGCCAAAGCCCCGAAAATTTGCAGTATGGGCTCGATAGACCTCATCCAAAAGACGTGGATCTATCTCAATTTGTTCCGGCCAGGCAGCCCGAGGAATAAACTGCGTTGGCAAGGAGATAGATTGAGGCGGCTGTGACAGAGGAGCAAGAGGTGTATGCAAGGGATAATAACGAGTAAGGTAGCGATTAAGAGCAGCCCAAAATGGAGGGCAAGGTGGGAGACTGAGAGAAAAGGAATGAGCTAAGGTCTCCACCCAAAAACAGATCCTGCGCCTCTCCTTACGAAATCGGCGAATCATTTTCTGCAAACAAGAGACATGAGCCTGGGCTTGAGCACAATCCTATGTAGCTTGTGCCCAATCAGCAACATCAAAACCCTCTGGAACAACACTCTTACCTCTGTCAGTGTTGGATGACTCAGGTTGGTGCACCACAACCTGCTGAGCGGTTGGTTGTGCTCCCACCTCAGCAGCCAAGCGTGTGCTCCAGCTTTGTAATTGATTATCTAAAAAAGTTCGGAGATCCTCTTGCATCTCCACTACCAATGCATCCAAATCAGTTATGTTGATCATTACATCGCCAGGGTGCGAGGTTAAGTAAGAAGCTAGGCTATGCTGTGTTCTCAACTGAAGAAGTTCTTGTTGAATAGACCTTACAGACTCAGCATTAGCCCCTCTTAATCTTTGTATTTCTGCCCCTTGCTGGCGAGTAGTGGCAGTCAGCTGTTCATTCTGAGTGTTTAACTCGTCAATCCGAGTCTGCGAAGTCGCTACCTGCGCTTCCAACTCATTGACTCGTCCCTCTGTGGCTGGGGCTGGCTAGGCCGCACGAATAGACTCTGCAAGTATGCTTAAAAATGTGCCGCATGCCTGTAATTGGTCAGCAGGGGTCGCTGCTACCGTAGCCTCCCAACGTAGCGCTGCGGGGAGAATACCTCCCGTCGAGGCAGCCGCATTTGTAATACCCGACGTTTCCGGTTGAGCGGGGATGTCCGCAACCGCAGAGCTCATCCGCAAGGGAGTCGTACTGCTAACTCTTTCCTGCATTCGAGGGCGCCAGCGAGCCATCGCAGAATCTTCCGCAACAGGAGATGCAGTTGCTGGAGGTGGTGTTGAAAATTGCTGCTCCTCGCGGCCGCGCTTGTGGCTTGCTGATCCTGCACCTGCAGTGGCCATCTCCTGGGCTCCAGAGGATACCACCGCCATCGATGAACCAGGAAATTCCACAGTACCCACCTGTTGCTGCTATGTTTCCCTCTCCGCCGGCACTGCCAAGCTTTGTGTTTGCGACAGAGGAGGATTAGTGCCTTGGACCACCAAGCGATCATCTTCAAAGTGGCAAAGAGGACGCAGGGCGAGAGGAAACACTTCTCTCAAAGGAAAGATCAATGTGAGCAGTTGGCCCACCTTTGTATTGGTTGGGGTACCCCTCCCCAACTGTGCCATCACTCGTTGGCACTCCGCCAGCAGTCGCTCTCTGACCACTGCTGCCCAAAGTTGGCCAAATGCAACACATTTCTAGCTCGAGTCGAAATAGTATATGTTTTGGCCTGTAGCCAAATCGCCTCAAGGAACCACCGATATGCATCCCTGGTTGCCACATCTGACAACCCTGATAGTTTATAATCCCCTTTGACCTTCAAGCCAAATTCCTGCTCGACATCTGCAGTAGGGATCACATGGGAGGCTCGCACCACGCCATCGTTGGGTAAACAACAACATCTTGAGATTCTTTCTGCTATCAACTGTATCTGTTGATTGTTGAGGACCACCATATCACCAGCCGCGAGTTGCTCGATCAAACGTGCTGCCTGCGGGTGCACTGGGATTCCTTGCGAGTCCAGGTTGGCGAACACATGCAGCCGCAAGTCTTGCAGCCATGCGTCCACTCGTCGAAGCACGAGTTGCTGCACGGGAGTGAAAGGGACACATTGCAGAAGAGAAGCTGTCATGGTGGTGATGAGATGCAGGAGCAGAGAATAAAACACTAAGAGCGTGTGACACATGAAACTAGAGAACCACAATAAAAAACGTCTGCATGCAATAGTAACCCTTCCACAATGAGTTCCCAAAATAGGGTGATCCACGGTGTCGCAACCATCATAGATCTTTTCCCACTTCCCAAGATTGCATGCAAAAGAATCCCCAATCATGATTAAGGCGGCTTCCGGCTCTTTTACCGCAACAAAGGGGCACTGAATCGTGGTAGGTGAAACATAATGGCGCAGTCTGAAACCATTGATCGGCACAGAAATAACCTCCCCCCGCAAATCCACCAAATAAAAAGAAATAGGCCCGCATGCTTGAAAAATCCAAAATGGTCCTGACCACCTTAATTTAAGCTTCCCCGGCATCTTCCCGAGACGGGAATTGAAGACAAGGACAAGCTGTCCTCGAACAAATTGCCGTGCTTTCGGGCGATCCAGCCATTTTTTCCGCCTAGACTGTAGATCTTGCAGCACCGCAAAGCTCTGCAGCCGCTCTTCGTCCAGTTCCTGCAAAACATCCAATCGATAAATCACGGAATCCTCCGGAAGAAGCCGATCCGCAATCAACATCCGCAAACTCGGAATCACATGCTCCACCGGAGTGATTGCCTCCATGCCAAATGCTAACTTAAAAGGAGTCAATCCTGTTGCCACTTTGTAAGCTGTCCGATAGGCCCATAAGGCAGAAGGAAGTTTCACATCCCAATCCGTTCTATTCATATTCACTAACTTTGTCAAAATTCGAATCAATTGTTTATTGGTTGATTCTACTTGCCCATTCGTCTGAGGATAATATGGAGAAGATTTCCTGTGCAAGACAAAGTAAAACCGCAGCATTCTCTCCATCACCTTATTCAAAAAATGACTTCCCCGGTCACTAACCAGCTCAATAGGGCAGCCATATCTAGAAAAGATATCCTTATATAAGCATCCCGCCACAGAAATTGCAGTGTTATCCCTCAAAGGCCATGCCTCCACCCATTTGGTAGCGTAATCCGTGGCTGTCAAGATATACTTATTCCCTGTGTGAGCTGCCACTGGTTTAAAAGAACCAAAAAATTCCAAACCCCACTTTTGAAAAGGCTCCAAGGGCAAGACTGGCTGAAAAGTCATTCTCGACCGTTTGGTAGGTTGCCCCAAACGCTGACACACATCACACTGTTGCACATAGTTTCTCGCATCTTGAAACAATGTGGGCCACCATAATCCTGATTGGAGAACCTTTCTAGCTGTAATTAGTGCTGCAAAGTGACCTTCGGCAATACCCATATGTACTTCCTCTAGGACTGCTTCCTGCTCCTGTGGTAGCACACATCGGAGTAACACCTCTGCCACCCTGCGGTAATAGAGCTTCCCCATAATGATCTCGAAATTCCTGCTTCTAATAGCCATACGTTTCCTCTTATGGCTGGTCAAGAAGGAAGGCATGTCTCCATTGTCGAGAAAATGAAACATCTCCTCATACCATGTCCATGGAATGCTCGGAATGACCCTTACCTGACTCGGGACGGTAATATCTTTTGCAGCGACTTCTATTAGAAACAGAGATGCATCCGAAAATTCATCAGCGACCCCCGTCGGCAGCTCTCCAGAGTCTAACCGGGATAGGTAGTCAGCCACCGCATGCTGAGCCCCTTGCCTATGTATGACCTCAAAGTCAAATTCCTGCAACAGAAGCACCCATCGGGCCAATCTTCCCGTCAAATTCTGTTGCCTTACGAGGTATAACAAAGCCGAATGGTCCACATGGAAGAAAAACCGTCGGCCCAACAGATAGTGCCGGAATTTCTTCACTGAATAAATCATCCCTAAACATTCCCTTTCCGTTACTGAATAATTTCTTTCTGCAGATGATAATCGTCTACTGGCATAATAGACCGGTCGGAACCATCCTTGACTTTGTTCCTGCATCAACACACTGCCAATAGCGCGATCCGAAGCATCCACGAACACATGAAAATCCTGCCCCCAATTCGGTGCCAGCATAATCGGAGCTTTGGAGAGCTGCAATTTTAATCTTTGAAAAGCCAAATCACATTCCTGTGTCCATTCAAAATCTATAGCATGAGCTGCCTGAGTAATCGGGATTGCCAAATGCGTGACAAACCGCAAATGCCTCCCATGCCATTGGGCTTGACCCAGGAAAATCTGGCACTGTTTCTGATTCCGCGGTGCAGGCGCTTCCATAATTGCGGCAATTTTATCCGGATCCACAGAAATGCCGTCTTCATAGATGATATGCCCAAGGAGCCTGCCACCGCGAACAGCAAATGCACACTTTAAAGGATTCAAACTGAATTTTACCTCTCTGCATTTCGTAAAGCATAACCGTAATTGTTGCAAATGCTCCAATTGTGCTCCAAAAACACTGAGATCATCCAGAAAAATCCGCATAAAATCCGTCAAGTAAGGCCCAAAGATTTGAAACATATCCCGTTGAAAAGTGGAAGGTGCATTCCACAATCCAAACCACATTACTGTGCAGGTAAATACTCCCCATGCGGTAATAAAGGCTGTTTTTGGTTGATCCCACAATGCCATTCTGATTTGATTATATCCACTAAAGCCATCCAGAAAAGTATACATCTCATGTCCTGCTACATCATCCAAAATGGAATCCAAAAACGGGAGAGGAAAAGGATCTGGAACAGTAGCGGCATTCAATTTTCGGTAATCCACACAAATTCGGATTTGCTTATTTTTCTTTGGTACTACCACAATTGGAGAAATCCATTCCGGATTATCAATAGGGGTCATAAAACCCACTTCCAACAGGCGATCAATTTCCAATTTAACTTGCTTTGCCACATTCGGATTCATCCTGTACGAATGCTGCTTCACGGGCACCGCATCTGGTTTCAAATTGATCGTATGCTGATAAAACTTAGGATCCAATCCCTGCATGTCCGCATATTCCCATGCGAAAACATCCTTAAACTCTGTCAGTAATTTGATCAAATCATCTCTAAAACTTGCTTCCAACTGCTTATTAATGTATATGGGCTGCGACTCCGCTTGCTCCCCAAGAAAAACCTTCTCTAGTTCATCTTCCTTAACCCTTGTAATTTTTTCCATTTGCGCCTCAAACACTCGTTCTTGCTGAATCACGTCCTCCAGTGACTCAGGATTTGGAAGCACCTGTTGTTGGGGCTCCCCTATTCCTCCTGGAGTTCCTGAAACCCCCACCGAATGCCCTTTCGGAATCAGAGAAATATCCGCAAGGTATAGAGAAACCAAATCCGGATTCGCTTTGAGAAATTGTTCCTCTTCATCCTCTTCTAATCCTTCCACCATATTAACTGTTTCTGCTATCACCGGCCATGCTGCCTGAACTGGTTGTTGGCATGTTCCCAACATCACACGCACTTTTCTTTTACCCTTCTTTATTGTAAGCATATTTTCTTCCCAATTATGTTTTACCCTCGCTTGTCGTAACCAGGGTCTCCCCAAGATAATGTGATAATCCTGATTATGATCTTCAATATTCAAAACTACTAAGGAAACAACAAAAGACAAGCCCGCTACATCCAAAACAATACCCCGAAGTAAACCCACTGGTTGCACTCTTCGCTGATCTACCATGCGGACTACAAAGGGTGCAGGCTCCCAATCACTGAGACCAAAACGCTCACACGCTGCTTGGGTGATAATGTTTACCCCCACTCCCCCATCCAAGAGTACCTTGTCAATGTATGTGCCATGGTATCGAACTGAAAGTTCCGGAATACGGGTATCCGTGATCCTATTCGCCGGCAACGGGGCTGAATCATCATCCTTGCTTTCAACCTTCCCAATGGCGACTTCCCTCAGCTCAGTGGCCGTTTGTCGCAGTAATGCATTATGGAAATTCGGGACCAATTTCAGCAATGAACCCAGAGGTACTTGAATTGGTGACGTGAGAACCTCTTTCCAAACTGAATTCCACTCCTCCTGTTCTTTAATATCACCCTTAATTCCAGATTTCCCTTCCCTTATTTCCAGGCCTACAGTGGTTGGCATAGTCGATGGTCCTGCTGTCTTTACTGGTGGTACGGATTGTGGCAAACAAGACACAATATTTTTCCGCACCTCTTCCTGAGCCGTCCAATCCGGAATTTTCACATCGGGAGTTGGAACCACATTTTTACCCGATCGCGTGATTAATGAAACCGCTGGGTCAGACTCCTCCAATCCTTCAATCTGAACCATAGCCACACTAGGCTGTTTCCCTGCAGCGCATTCCTGATTTTTCCGATCATATTCTATAGCTTCAGTACACTCAGATCGCCAATGACCATCCCCCAAACAGAAAAGGCATGTCTTGGGGCGATTAGGATCTCGGCCACCTCTTCCGCGGCCTCGTCCTCCCCCTTGACCCCGTCCTCCTGCTTGACCTTGCAGAGGCGGCTCTGGTGTATGAGCATGAGCCATCACCACAGCAGGCTCTTGTCCCTGCCCTATCTGTGGTTGTTGCCAGGTAGAAGAGTCCCCTTGTCTCCGACGACCCCGGCCATTGAAATAACATTCCACTGTATTATGAGTATTGATCGTGCAAATCGCACACCACTTCTAATTCATTGCACATTCCTGAGGAGCATGGCCCGGATTCCGACATTGGGTACACCAGATTTCCTTCAGACTTTTAGCCACTGCAGCCGATTCCGTCGATCCGGAGGATACACCTTTCCCGTGACGCTGGGATTTTTTCCGTGGTGTCTCTTCTGATTCTTTTCCCGAATCGCTGTTGCCTGAGTCTGAGGAACCAGATCCTACAGATTCCGACTCCAAACTATCACTGCCACTGTCCTGTGACTTCCGATGAGATTTTTTTCTATCTTTCTTCTTTGACTTCTTTGGATGTTCCGTATCCTCTAAAGCCTCTCCTGCTACTACAGCCCTAGCAATTACAGTATCCAGTGGAGTAGTTACCTTATCTACTGTCGCCATAGCTGTTCTGAGATCCTTGTTGAGCCCCCGCAAAAAATAGTCATTCAGTACTTCCGCTGCCGGTCTTTGTGCCTGAGGTACCCTATGCAAAAGCATCCGAAATTTTGCAGCGTAATCCTCCACTGGAAATGACTTTTGCCGGAGCGTTCGAAGCTTCTCCAAATGTTGAGGGGCTGTCTTTTCCGTTCGAAACCTTCATAGAAACGCTATGGATCCGTCAGCATACGTCTGGAAATGATCATCAGGATATTCGGACAACCATTTCGCAGCTTTCCCTGAGAGTGTAGATTCAAATACTGACTGTTGATGGAGAGAAATCACCACCCCAGGATGATTCAATCCATAAGCTTTATTGAATTGACATAAATGTGCATCCGGGTCTTCACTCGAAAGACCTCGAAACCGACTATACTTAATCTGAGGATGAGCCATCACTCCTTGCTCAACTGTTCCTCCTCCCTCCGGAAAAAGCTGACGAGCACTAGGAGGTGGGGACAGTGGCGGAGATACTCCCAGACTGCTTACCGGAGACGGTGGTGGAGCAACCTGTGTGGGTGAGGGTGAACATACGACAGGAGGACATGACTGACTGCGCGGAGTACGTCTCGCTCGCCGCAACCTCCTACCACGCATCGGGCTTGGTGATGGAGATACAGATTCCTCAATCTGCGGTGAAGAAAAAACAAATTCATCTGAACCTCCTCTCCTTCGACGTCTTCCTACAATTGGAACCACAGGGTCAGGCGGACCCTGCGACCTAGTGCGCATCCATATTCATCACAGGCCGTTCATCATGCATCGTGGTCGCCAGATGTAATGGCTATTGCCCACACAGGAGCAATAGGCATTACGGGAATGATTACCCGCAACTACATTATATGAACATCAACGCACAGAATGACAAGAGAAGGAGGTACAAAGTACACAGACACAGAACAACCCTTGCTTCATTCATCTGTAATCCAGACACAAAGTACAATAGATGATGCCATGAATATCATAGAGATTGGTTAAGTTACATCAAAAGGAAGATCGGGAACGGTGCACACACTCCTGTCCCATGATATCCTATGAAGAACTGCCGCTCCGGCCGCCGCATACCGCATGACTCCTGACTCCTGATCCACAGTGTCCAGACCTCCGCAGGACCGCATGTGCGGCTAATGCCGTAACAACGCCATGTAGCTATGCACTTTCAAAAGTCCGCTAGACAATGGTGGTCTAGCCTACGAGCCAACGGTGAAGCTCCAGGAACATGGAAAGCTTTAAGAGCTACCATTATGAAGCAGTTTTTGGCCACCGATGCAAAAGACAAAGTACTCACCGAATGGCGAAGCTTAAAGCTCTCTACCAATGAATCCATCCACAAATATGTAGACAAGTTTTGGGACCTACAACTCAAAGCCACTGTCTTCAAAAAGTTGGATTTTGGAGAGCAAAAGCAACAATTTTGTGCGGGCTTAACCGAAGAAATGGCGGAGTATGTCAACTCCCAAAGGCCACGTACCATATCGGCGGTAATACACCATACTATGGTGGCCTCACGAATCAATTTCCAAACGGGGGCTAAAAGAAATAATAAGCCCCCGGAAAATAAGGGTTCCAACGAGCCTAAGGGGAAGGACAATGTCCAAAAGTCTCCTAAGGGCAACTCCAACAAAGCTAAAGAGAAGGGAGTTTACAAAGGTAAAAACAAACTCTCTTCTGAAGAGCTTGAGCGTTATCGCAAAGATAACCGGTGTTTCAAGTGCGGCGAACAAGGGCATGCGTACCGCACTTGTCCCCAAAAGAACAACCACCAAGATCCTCCTAGAGCTTCCTTGGTTGAAATCCAAGAGGAGGAGACTCACCAAACTCACCACAAAAGATCTCCTCTATGCCTTGCTTTGGGAAAGGTAAGAGAACATGATGCTTTTATTCTCTTTGACCCTCGTTCTACTCACAATTTTATATCTATAGAGTTGGCCACCAAGCTAGGCATACAATCCTACGAGATGGGGGATGTCCTACCCGTAGACAGTGCCTTCAAGGGGCAAGAAGCTTCAGTCACTCCCTTAATCGGGAAATTGAGGCTTCATGTCCAAGGCTATGTGGACAAAGAGGACTTCTTTATCTCTCCTCTCAAGCATGAGGATGTAATCCTAGGGGCACCATGGTTTGACCGCCTGGCTGCCGATGTTAAATTTCCTGAAAGGAGAATCTCCTTTAAGTTCAGGGAAAAAGACATGTATATAGATGCTAAGGAAATGGGTAACACTATCCCCATTGTACATACACCAGATTTCAACAAGTCAATAAAGAGCTCTATTTCCATGTACATGATTTTTGTTAAAGATTATAAAAAAGAACCTAATGCTTTAACAAAAGAAAAGAAAAGCAACCAAAAGGAATTAGAGTTATCCAATTTTCTCAAGGGGTTTCAAGATGTTTTTATTGACGACATCCCTTGTGGGCTACCTCCTAAACGAGGTAATGATGACCATGCAATTGAACTTCTTCCAGGAAGTTCACCGCCTAACAAACCTCCTTATAGAGTTTCTCAAGCTCAACAAGAGGATATTATGCAGCAAGTGCATGAGTTAGTTGAGAAGGGTATGGTTAGGCCAAGCTCATCTCCAATTTGCTCACCTATGCTATTAGTGCAAAAGAAAGACGGCACATATCATATGTGTGTCGACTATAGAGCACTAAATAGGATCACTATCAAGAATAGGTTTCCCGTTCCACGGGTAGAAGGCCAATTTGATAAGCTACAAGGATCGACCTACTTCAGTAGGATTGACCTAAAAAGTGCCTATCATCAAATAAGGATAGTTGATCAAGACATTGTAAAGACCGCATTTCGCACCACATTTGGTCTTTACGAATACATTGTCATGCCTTTTGGCTTGACCAATGCATCAGCCACATTCAACCGCTTGATGGAGAAGCTGTTCAGGCCTCATCGAACCTTCACTGGAGTGTTCTTTGATGATATTATCATCTACTCTAATTCATTGGAGGAACACAAGCAACACCTCCAGGTAATATTTCAAGTTTTAAGAGAGAATCAACTTTATGTTAATCAAAAGAAAAGTGATTTTTTCTTGCAAGAGATTCAGTATTTAGGTCACATTATGTCTCAAGATGGCATCCAAACGGATCCATCAAAGTTAGAGGTAATAAAATGATGGCCTAAACCAAGGAATCTTCATGAACTAAGAAGCTTTATAGGTATGTGTGCATACTATAGACGCTTCATATAAAAGTTCTCACAAATTGCGGGACCATTACATGACCTAACAAAGAAAAGCGTTAGGTATACATGGTTTGCTAAGGAGAACAATGCTTTTGAAAAGCTTAAAGAAAAGCTTATCTCTCAACCTGTCCTTACACTACCGGACCTCTCAAAACCATTTGAGGTCCAATGTGATGCTTGTGGTGATTGCCTTGGAGCTGTTTTGCTCCAAGAAGGGCATGCCTTAGGCTATGAGAGTCGAAGGCTCGACTCTGTTGAGCAAGCTCTAGGCATATATGAAAAGGAACTCCTTGCAGTTCTACATGCCTTAGACTCATGGAAGCACTATTTATTGGGGACTCCTTTCATTATGCAAATGGATCATCAAAGTCTTAAGTACTTCAAGACGCAGACCAAGCTCTCCGACAAACAAATGAGGTGGGAAAATTTCCTTTCGCAATTTCATTTTCATATTGCTCACATTGCTGGCAAGCATAATCAAGTAGCTGATGCACTCTGAAGACGGCCGAGAGTGAATGTGGTTTCCATAGCAACTCACAATGATCTATCTTCAATGATAGATGCGTATACTATTGATCCCGATTTTAGAGATGTGATTTCAGCCCTTGCATTGGGGAAGAAAGAAGAACCATTTATCTTACAAGATGGTTATCTTATCTATGGCAATAGACTATGCGTTAATAACTCACTACGTGAGAAAGTAATGTATGAATCTCATGCTCCACCTTACGCGGGGCATAGAGGGATTCAGTCTACCTTAAAGGGAATTGAAACATATTTCTATTGGCCTACTATGAAAGTGAACATACAAGAGTATGTTTCTAAATGTGTGGTATACCAAAAGACAAAATTTGATAGAGGGAAGCAACTTGGATTGCTTCAACCCTTGCCAATCCCTAATTCACCATGGGAGAGCATATCCATGGATTTTATCTTTGGATTGCCTAAGTCTATCCATGGGAATACGGGAATATGGACAAAAATGAAGTAGTATGCATGCTTAGATCAAGTTTGCGGAGACGACGTCTCCCAAACACCAAGTAGAGCTTGTCACTCTACTATGGAAGACTGATAGGACTAATGTGCAGACATGCTTGCGGCAGCCTCAGGCTTACAAGCGCCAAATGGGCTAGTCATCCATTGTGGAATGATGTCGTAGGGTAATATAGGGATCCTCTACCCGCTAAGAAAAGGACTGATGAATATGCTTTATCTTCTCTACACCATAGTCGAGGACGACTATGATTTCAAGAGAGAGGTAATGTCATAATAATCAATATCTAATTCTCCTAAATGATTTTCTCATATTAAACTGATCATTTAATGTGGAAAAGTTCCAGGGGAGAAAAGGCTAGAATATTGGTTAAACTAGCAGACCGGCCACAATAGGGATCCAAAGGAGGGAAAATAGGGGGGGCCATCTGCAAAAGAGCCATGTGCAACAATGGGCTAAAAAGACTTCCAAAATGCTAAGGTTCCAAAATTCAAAGGTTGTGTCCAAAGGGTTAAAGCTTAGGGGGAATTGGATTCTTTGTGTGCTCTCCAAAGTCAACACATATCCCTACATGGGAGGGGGCGAGCCCTTCTTCTAGGGGATGAGAGAGAATGCCACACACACACACACAGGCTCCCTTTACACAAAGGGAATGAGGGACACATGTCAGCTCCCTAGGCTAGATGCCCACAAGGTGTGCCCAGTTTCTATTGGATGACCCTTGAAGTGGACCAATGAGAATTAAGCTAGAGTAAATCAAGTTTAATTTATTTAAAAACATTTAATAAAAGAAACCAATGAGAATTAAGTCTCCTAGAAGAATATTGGGCAGTCTCACAAGGGGTCCAATGAGCATTCAGGAGCCCAATGGCTTGTCTGATTCCTATTGGCCAGGAGGCAAATGGGTCCAATGAGAGTTTAGTTTAATTATTTAATTACCTAAAGCTCTCACAAAAGGGGAAAGGGGGACACATGTTAGAAGGCTGTCACTTATGCTGCTTAATAGTCATTGGCTTGACTTGGGGAGAGCCAATGAGGGCTCAACAAGCGCAAATAGCAAGAGGGATCGCGCAAGAGAGAGAGGGGGCTGATTTTTGCAAGGCATTATCACACACACACTCACAAAAGCTCATGTGTGAAGAAAGAGAAGACTATCTCTTCCCAAGCTTTAATGGAGAACTCATCACCTACTCCAAGCTTGTGAGATAGAAGCCTACATCAACACTCTCTTGGCATGTGGATGCAAATCCAACCAAGAGCCAAGCTTCAATGCATGCTCATCTCCTCTACCAAGCCAATTACTAAGCTAAGCTATGCTAATATGAGTTATTATGTGAGGAGATGTACATCTTTCTCGTAAGATACTCCTTCTTCCTCTCAATCTACTCTCATACCCTGCTAGCTCTCACCATCTTCGAAGGTGTGTGAGGTCTTGGGTCTGAGAATGGGGATAATTCAAGTTGTGTTTGTTAAGTGTTTTACTTAGTGCATGAAGCTTTCATCTTCATTGCACTAGCTAGTCTTGAAGGAACACAAAGAATTGTATTATATAATCTCTCTCTTGATGGGAGAAACCATAATACAAAGCCTTTTGGAGGGGGCACCGGCTTCATGCAAATCGGGTCCTCAACTGTTGTCATTAGCTTAATTTCTCTCTCTTTTGAAAGTATTGTCGATGCTATCTAACTAGGTGTTATGATTTTTGTTGCTCTCTCCACCCAAGCACTCTTGTAATTCTCATTAGGAATCTATTCTAATGAAATTCCCACTATGTTCATGCTCATTTCCGCTACACACAAGTTATTAGGCCATTAAATGTTACGGAGAGAGAGAGAGAGAGAGAGAGAGAGAGAGAGAGGGAGAGAGGGGGGGGGGGACGGTTACGGAGCGAGCTTTGAAGTGATATTTTTTTAATTTTTTCATCCCACCACCACTACCTTTCATTGCCGCTCCTTAGCACCCATTACCACCCACCACCCTAGCCCACCACTGGTGGTTAGTGGTGCTAGCTTACTACCACCATGTGCCGCCCCTACTCCTATCACCACCGCCCATTGCCTCCCCTCCCTTCGATGGAGTAGCCAAGGACCTCCTTTCTCTCTCTCTCTCTCTCTCTCTCTCTCCTATATGTGTGTGTGTGTGTGTATGTCCTCCTATCCTGCTCTCTCTCTCTCTCTCTCTCTCTCTCCCCCCACTTGCCACCCTCTCCCCACCCCCTATTCCCTTTCTATCTCTTTGATCCCACCACACCACCCCTCGAGTCCCTCCAGCCCTAGAGAGAAACGAAACAAAATGGAATGAATTATTATATTAACTAAAATGGAATGAAATGCTATATTAAGAATTTTCATAAGGCAAAAATGACCGAGGAGACCAAATTGATACAGTCTTGGTGGATCTTATACAATGTATGGGTACAAAGTAAAATGAGAGAGAAAGAGAGAGAGAGAGGGGAGGTGGGAGAGAGAGAAGGGAGGGGCCAGTGGGGGAGGGAGAGGTAGATAGATAGATTTTATTATCATCCTCGGACGTCAAATATGACATATGGGACCAAAGTTACATGTGATGTAGTATTTATGTGGCCGATGTGAGTGATTCTTGATGGTCCAAAATTGTGGTGATGAAAGTCGCAATGGAGAGCCCACACTATGGCTGGGAGAGGAAAGTGTGTAGGTCTACGTCATGGCTGGAAATGTGAAGGAAGTAAGTTTGCATGTGACCAAAAGCTGAGCACTCTAGAAGTGTGTGGTACTTAGACTCTCGAACTTGCAGTGAAAGGGAAAAGGAAAGATAGAGAGAGAGAGAGAGGGGCGGGGGGGGGGTTGAGAGGGGGAGAGTGGAGTGTAGTATCTTTTTTTGGCCTAAGCACCCTTGCACTCCCTTTCTTTGCCTTAAAAAAAAAAAACTACACTCCACTCTCCCCCTCTCACAATCTCCCCCCCCCCCCCTCACGCCCAACCCTTCCCTTCCCTTGCAGACCCTCTCTCCCCTTCTCTCTCTCTCTCTCTCTCTCTCTCTCTCTCTCTCTCTCTCCCCCCCCTTCTCTCTCATTTTATTTTGTACCTAGACATTGTATTAGATCCACCAAGATTGTATCAGTTTGGTCGCATGGGTCATTTTGGCCTTTTGAAGACTGTTAATATAGCATTTCATTCCATTTCATTTGGTTTCTCATTGGGATTGGAGGGACTCAAGCGACAGTGTGACATAAGGCAGAGAAAGAAAAAAGGAGAGAGAGAGAGAGAGAGAGAGAGAGAGAGAGAGAGAGAGAGAGAGAGAGAGAAGGGGGAGACAAAATTGTGAGGGAGAGAGGGGAAGTGTATTTTTTTTTTATAAAAGAAAGATGGTCTCATGTACAACCCCCCCCCCCCCCCCCCCCCCCCCCCCGTGCGCTCCCTCTCTTTCTCTCTCCCAGTCTCCTACTCTCTCTCCACCTGCTACCCCTCTTCTCTTTATCTCTCTCTCCCTCCCAATCGCCCCCCCTTTGTCTTCCCCTCCCGTTATCACTCTCTCTTTCTCTCCCCCTCTCTCCCTCTTTTACAAAAAAAGGAAGGCACTAGAGATATTGCTAGTGCTTTGTTTTTTTTAAACATCTCTCCACCCTCTCTCTCTCTCTACCCTTGCCACCCTTCCCTCTCGTCCTAGTGTGTGTGTGTGTGTGTGTGTGTGTGTGTGTGTGTGTGTGTGTGTGTGTGTGAGAGAGAGAGAGAGAGAGAGAGAGAGAGAGAGAGAGAGAGAGAGAGAGAGAGAGAGAGAGAGAGAGAGAGAGAGAGTCTACCCTTGCCACCCTTCCCTCTCGTCCTAGTGTGTGTGTGTGTGAGAGAGAGAGAGAGAGAGAGAGAGAGAGAGAGAGAGAGAGAGAGAGAGGACATGGGGGAGAGAGGGGTGGAGGGGGGTGGAGCTCACTCCAGGAAGGGAGGGAAGGCAAGGGAGGGAGGGGGAGAGAGAGAGAGAGAGAGAGAGAGAGAGAGAGAGAGAGAGAGAGAGAGAGAGAGAGAGAGAGAGAGAGGACATGGGGGAGAGAGGGGTGGAGGGGGGTGGAGCTCACTCCAGGAAGGGAGGGAAGGCAAGGGAGGGGAGAGAGAGAGAGAGAGAGAGAGAGAGAGAGAGAGAGAGAGAGAGAGAGAGAGAGAGAGAGAGAGAGAGGATATGGAGAAGGGGTTATAGAGTGACTAAGAAAAGAGAGAAGAAGAAGAGAGTAGGAGATAGGAGGACTTTAGGGAAGGGATGGTGGTTTCTAGAGGAGGAGCTGGAGGAAGGGAAGGTGGTTAGAGGAGTAGATGGAGAGAGGAGGTGGAGGAGAGGAAGGATGTTGGAGGAGGAGGCTGAGGAGGAGGAGGAAGGGAAGAGGAAGAAGCACATGGGCGGCAAGAGGAGGAAGGGAAGGTAGGGAGGGCGGCACTCCAAAAAAAAAAAAGCTCTCTTCATTGAGCTCGCTCAAAGATCCAACGAGAGAGAGAGAGAGAGAGAGAGAGAGAGAGAGAGAGAGAGAGAGAGAGAGAGAGAGAGAGAGTAGACCCTAAAGAGAACGATGAAGGGCAGAAAATAGTGCATGCACTACAAGAGGTTCTTCACACTTGTGATGACTGTAGCAACAAAAATACACGGGGATATTTTTTCCCTTGGCGTCACTATAAGCCTCGCTAAAAAGGTCGCAAAGAGAACGTTGCTATATGCGTCACTATATAGCGACACATATATCGACTTTGCAATTCCCAATTTAGCGACGCATATATTGAACATAACGTTTTCAAACTAAAGATGCAAAATTGACAAATGTATCTCGATGAAAGTGAATTGACAAAAGTAATACACCGACAAAATTATACACCATAGGCAAAATCACTTGATTGTTAAGCTTTGACCAAAATATATTACTTACAACACAATTGTCATTATTGAAAAAATACATCGTTTACCAATAGTTACAAAATTGACTTACGCACGTCAACTCCTTATACATGCTATGAGAAATGAAAACTAGTGCTATCTGGCTACGACTAGATTGAGTCGACTAATTTGACATCTCATTGCATCCAAGTGGGCATAAAAACAATAATTTTTTGTAAGTATAAACATATAATTACAAAACAATTAAAATTTTAGCTTATTATTAAAATATAACAAATTTAAGAGAGTAAATTTAAATACTAACCAAGCCGGAGCGAGAACTCAAAATGTCCATAAGAGCGTTTAAGCCCTTTCTGCCCGCATACTCACACTCGTACAATGTGGGGTCACGTCCAATCATCAACCACTGTTCAAAACATACAAAGTAATACATTATGTTAGAACTTAATATACAAATACCCATAGCTACCAAACCTAAAGAGAAATGCAAAAACACTTATAACGTCGGCCTCAAATGATACCCATCTGTCGCTCCCCAAGTGGTGCGAGCTCCTTGTCTCTACTCGCGCTTTGGCTGCTTCCTTTTGTTGCTTGCACTTGTATGGATTCTCACATGCTGCTCGCTTTGCATTCTTCCAATCTTCTTTGGCCAGCCAATCTGACCAGTTCCACCCATTCTTTATTGCTTTCTGCACTTCAGAGCGCTTGTGCTTGTAGTACTCGCGCATTCATACCTTTATCAGTTCTTCATTGAAATGCTCATCCCAATTTGACACGGGAAACTCGTCATGCAACATGCTGGTAACTCTGTCTTTGAATGTATTTGGCACTTCACTCCAGGTGTTTAGTATGTAGTGTTGAAACACCTAAGAGAAAAGGCTGCACATGCGCGAGATCACCTTCTTGCCATCGTCATCCAAGATGATGCTATCGCTATGTCGACCGAGTACCTCAAGCCCTCTCACATGTAATGCGTAAACCTGGGTGTCACTGCAGGCATCTTGACAGGGGCCTCGAGTGGCGTCTCGATGAGGGTACGGAGGACGATAGGTGTCTCCATTGGAGTCTGAGCCCCAAAGCAAGGAGTGTCAAGTGGAGTGACTCCCGGACAAGTAGTGAGTGGTGTGTAGCCAGGAACGGCCGATAGCCGTGCGAAACCTGGAGTAGAGGGCGACAACGTGGCTGGTGTGGGGATGGGCAAAGAAGAGGAAGGTAGGAGCCTCGACGACTACGAGGTGGTGTATGGAAGCATTAGCAGCGGCTCCTCCATAGCAATCGCCGCCACCACTAGAGCGCCGGTGCCTAAAGGAGTGTGTAGATCGTCTAGTTGACACGAACTCTTGGAGCGTGATGATCACTCCAAAGTAGACAAAGACTCCGAAGGAGTGGAACAAAACAACTATGTATCGGAGCGATGGCGGTCCTCGTATGACCTTCACAAGTTTAGCATAGAGACAAGAATGGACAAAATTCCATGTGAATACAATATATTATAAAAAAGAGAAAAATTGCTCAGATACAATGTCTATGGCTTTAAGAGGTCTCTCTCTCATCCTCGCATAACTCATCATAATTCCCTATATCTATATAGAGCTCTCCGTTTAGGCAGATTTCCTCCGTTTCATTTTGTAGGTCCTCCGCATGCATCCCATACACAGTAGTAGCACCAGGCTCATCTAGCACCACCTCAACGGATTTCAAATCAGCATTCTTTTCAATCTCCTCCATAGATGCGAAGGTGATTGACACATTGTAGTCCTCATACGTCCATGCACTACGAGGGGCTACCTCTATGACATACCACCTGCAAGAGCCACATAACTTACATAAGTGCTTCCAAACCATCGGTTCTCTAAAGTTGGATGTTAAATATTTACACACTTACTTGTTCACAATGCTCGGGTAGTACAAAAGTGTCTCGAAGGTCGGTCCATGAGTCCACCTCAAGGAAACCTGACTCTCCTCTGTGCAGAGTAGCATTGTGATCCTCCTTGTTTATCTTGAACCATTGCACGTCGAAGAAATCCACAAAAAATCCTCTATAATATATCCATTTCTTGTAGCATATCGAAGTAAGTGAGTTCCTCCACCATAGGATCTGTATCAAAGGACCGCCGTTGACTAGATGGTTTGAATTTTGCCATGATTTCATAGTCTTGTGTAAAACGCTTTTTGTCAATCTGTTCCACCCTAAAATGTTGACCTTTACACCATGCTACTGTGTATGACTTATACTACAACCAACATCGACTATGAGTGTCCGTCCAAACATCTAGAAATCCATGAGCAAACATACCTTGGGACTGCAACCCCATGAGTACTCCCACTCCTCCTCAGTGACCTGTTCGCCGCACTGTTGTGCGATTTTTAATTGGTTGTGTAACCATCTTAAGATCATGAATGTTGGTAGGTTCTCAAGACCCACCGGGTAATTCATCGGTGGTCATCTTTCCCGTCTCCACTCGATTCATGCTTCACACCCATATTCTTCCCTTTATACTGCCCTGACACAATCAAGCTTAGAAACAGGTATCCCTTCTTGGTAGTCAACCACGGGGGAATGTTGTAGTTGACAATGACAACTGGCCATACACTATAAGATATTGACCTCTGACCAAATGGATTTATGCCATCCATAGCTAGCTGAGGTACAACTTTTGAGCTTCCCTGGAAAAATCCGGCCATGTGTCTTCTATATGCTTCCATGATGTGCAATCTGCAGGAATCCATAGCACACCGTCCAAAGATCTATTCTCCTTGTGCCATGGTGCTATAGCGGCCATGGACTTGCATTCAAAGAAATGCTTGATGCGAGGCAGCAGAGGAAAGTGTTGCAACACCTTTTGCGGTACTTTTTTTCCGTGGAGATATACTCGATATCTCTCGGAATCACATTTCAGACACTTCTCCCATGTCTATGTATTCCCCTCTGAAAAGAATGCAGTCGTTAAAACAAGGTGAATAGAATTGTAATCTATCCCCAAGTTTTGCAAGATCTTCCTTGCTTCCTCTCTGGAATCTGGCATCATATTATCACCTGGCAGTATGTGCTCTTTGAGAAATCTACATAGAGAAAAAATGCAAAACACTTGTGTAAGTAATTTTGTACATTATACATTTAGAGTTTCTTATTGAAGTAGACACATAATAATAGATCAGCTGAAAAGTGTTGTGACTCTAGTGTCACTCCATCCAAAATTTGCCTGCATGTTGAGAAGAACCAGGAGCACCTTCAATCTAGACACATGTGCTCCATCATACAAAGGCGTATTGGCTTCACTTTTCATGTCATCATAGATAAGCCTTTCAGAATTGATGATTGTCTCGATCATTTTGTCAATCTCGGGCTTAAACATAGCCTCGTTGGGAATGTGATCTGCATGATCACCCTCCGAGCTGTCAAAGGCTGCATCTTGTGGCCTCACATATGCTGCTTGAGTAAAGCATCTACAAACACTTCTATTGGGTTGCAAGATTGCTAGAGTGCAATGAGTTGTAATTGGCAACAACTCGATCTATAATAGATGGGTCAAACTTGCCAAATTTGCGAACGTGCTATAGAGAAACGCGTCTTGTCCATGCATAGAATGTTTGCATTGATTACAAGGACATAAGATCCTTGTTGAGAGATAGGCATTTTGGTTGGACGGTCCCGCATCATCGTCACTACTCATAATGAATGTAAACACCTTGAACCTTGAACATCATTTAATCTTCACTTACTATCCTCCATCTCTTATCTCTCTCTCTCTCTCACACACACACACACACATACACACACACATACACAATGTGTGTGTGTGTGTGTGGGAGAGATAAAGAAAGAGGGAAAGGGAACATGACAGAGAGTGGAGGGAAAGAGCGTACCTATCTCTCCTTCCTCTCCTCGTGTGTGTGTGTGTGTGTGTGTGTGTGAGAGAGAGAGAGAGAGAGAGAGAGAGAGGCACATGTATATATGTTTTTCAAGAGCATCAAAACTCAGATCTACAGATCTAAGTTTTTGGTGCTCGCAGATTATTTTTTTACGGGGTCGGCGTAGCTATATTCGCTAAAGGCGTCGATATGAGTGTCGCTATGCAACAAATACTATAGCGATGCTCATAGCGACACCCATAGCAATGCCGTGAATTTTCACATTTGAGCATTGCACTGCTATCGTCGCTACTTTGAAGAACCTCTTGTAGTGATGCTCCATGGAAAGAACTGCCGCTATTGTTGGCTGAGGTGTTAAGAACAATATTGAGAGAGAGAGGGGGTGAATGAAGAGGCAGGAGGAGGAGTCACTAGTAAATGAAGTAAGTGGCAACGAACTACAGGACGTGAGTGTGGGGTTTTTTTGGACATTCTAGTGGGGAAGCCGTTGGGGGTGTTGTGTGGCCAAGTCAAGGCACGGAGACAATGAGGAAGGTGTATGGGGAAAAGGCACTAAACGTGGTGGTGGGAATAGTGGACAAAAAGAGCGGGATGAAGGTCTAGCAATCACCCATGGCTGGCTCTGTGTCCCCTTCATTGCATCTCACCTGTGCCATTGCTTATACCTGTTGCTCCTTCCCAACAGCTAGCAGCAACACCACCATCAAATGTGCAGCTCCTACCAGGATATCTCCACCCCTCTACGAGAAAATGCTAGATGGGAATGATGAGCCTTGAAGAGACGGGGTCATCCATTAGGAGAAATATGAACCTTGCATGGGCCTTGTAAGGAATCCTAATTTTTAGGGATTAAGACTAATGTTGTGTGGGGTTTAGGGGGCAAGGGCATTGAAGAAGGTAGTTTTGAGTAGGCTTTTCTAGCTTTTTTTAAAGACAAATGTAGGATGTGGACCTAAGGGGTTAATTTCTCTCTCTAGCTTTTTTTAAAGTGAAGGAAGCATAGGGGTGTGTCCACATCAGCAAAAACGTGGGTCACTAAGAGTCAAAATTTTACTTTTTTAGAAATTTTTTATTTTTTCTTGTTTTTTTACTTAAAACTCCCTCACAACATATATACATATCAAAAAATCATTTTTTGACCCATTTTTTAACTCACAAGTTTAGAAAGTCCATTTTTTCAAAAATCTTTTCCCCCAAAAAGTAAAAAACATTTGTTCTCTCCACCTCCTCCCTCCTCCCTCCTCCCTCCTCTCTCTCTCTCCTCTTCCTCCCTGCCCCTACCTTCCTCCTCCTCCCCAATCTCCCCCTTCCCTCCCTCCCTCCTTGTCTCCTCCCATCTTCCTCAACCTCCCTACCCTTTCCCATCTATCTTTTCATCATTTGCTTCCTCACGCAACAGCTTCCATGGTGCTCACAGAAATCACAAATGTTTTGCTTCCACCACCACGTACTCCGCACACCAAAAGCATACATATTCGCTTACCCACGGCATTTGCACCGATGACCGCTAGTGAGGGTGATCAAAGGTCATCACAGGAATGTTGCACCGCTTGTAAGACCAATGTTGACATTTGGGTGGATGGTCATTTGTACCCTTACGATACTATAAGCTGCTTCCATCCACCGTTTCATAGCCTTTCCACATTTGTTCAATTTCTTGGAGGGGAGAAGCAGGTTTGTTAGGCTATTGCAAGCGGTTGTATGGGTGCAGGTGTTTCTTTGCATATGTGGATGCACGAATGTCAAGCTCTTCACCTCAAGACGAAGGCATTACAAGAGAGCGTTGCCTCTTCGGAGAGGGTGGTTAAAACTCTTGAACAACAAATGCAAGAAAAGGAGTCCCACATCCAGAAGCTTACCAAAACCATCACATACTTGAAAGAAACACCCCTTGGTGCAAGGGAACGCAAACGCACGTATTCATTTATTGAAGCTCTTGCACATTTGGGAGGAGCACACAAACGACGAGTTACAGCCACAAGGTGATTTGGTCTTTACTTGCATGATGCATTCTTACTTCACACTATTTTCTAACATTTATGTTTATTTGTTGCTAGAAACTTCATCCAGGAGGCATGCGGTGGAACAAGCCAAGATGAGGATTGTCAACCTTCTCACTAGTTATCTCAATACCTAGGATGTGATTTCTATCTTACAATCACCTGGAGGTAAGCACATTAAGGATGTAGTCACCAAGGACCTTATGCGTAAATTCAAAAATGTGGTTAGTGATGATGATGTGCAACAAGCTTGTGATGAGGATGGAATCAGCACCAAAGCCTATCAGGCTATATTCCAACTCCTAAAGGATGCCCTCAAAGAACATGGCATTGTGGAAAACCTATTTTCCATTCCTCACAAGGTCAAGCTTGCAAAGAAGGCCACAAACGAAGATGTGTTCTCCCGCATTGGGACATACCTACACATTGAGAACACAATGCCAACTTCCCTTTATGCTTCATGCGCAACAAAGACAAGGGGAAAAGGTAAGAAACAATCCATAAGACCTTCGGAGAAGGGCTTTCCTTACACAATGTGGAACAATATTTTCGTGGATCTTAGAAGGCTTCAAGAAGCCATGCTTAGATTTTACGAGTTACCTGAAGCAGGTGACACACTTTACTTTTTTCTTTGGTAGTGTTCTTATCATAGACTCTGAAGTTTAAGATCTTGACACTAATTATTTTGTAGTGCTTGGCACAAAAGTCGCTTTTGTGATGAAACTCGATGAGTGTCAAATAGTGAAAGGCCAAAGGTTAGAGAGACTAAGTGTCACTCTAATAACGAGGCCCTTCTACAAACCAAGCGAAGGGATTCAGTCGAGCAATATCCCACCCCATCTTTTAGCGTGCAATTAGAGAAAGACATTTGGTGGTTGGGTGCTATTGAGGTGCCCAAAGAGACCAATGGAGTACTTTCATGGATTTTTGAAAGAACTCCATGGATCACAGAAGTAATACACTCCCAAATTGCAGGTCAGAAGTTGGAGATTGAGGGTTTTGGTAGTTATGATATGGAGTGACACTTAGGTGCGGATTTGAAGACCATAAAGGGTTTGCTTGGCTGCAAACAAGGGGCTTCTTCTCTCATGCATTGTCCATTTTGCACTCGAGGGTACAAACCTAATGGACAAAAATCACATAAGAGCACTGCAAAGGTCGGTTCCATGCTTCCATGGCAAGGGCATGGAGAACAAGGGTTAGATTTTCGTGATGTTGGAGATGAAGGTAGAGAATGGGAAGTGTCTATTCTCAGATGTCCCATGCTCAATGCCCCAGACCGTGATCAAAAGGACCACGCTTGGAATCCAATCTCTCCATTTCCTCTATGGAATGTACATTTTTGTACATTACACGCACTCATGCGCATTTTTGATAGGCTATTGAAGCTCCACATTGACTATGCTTTCACAACAAAACAGTTGGAAAAGTCCCAGGAAGCGATTGAAAGAGTGGAGGTACTCTTGAATTCCATTGGCTGTCACGGTGGAAATGTGTCTATCGTTGCTGCAAATAACACAGGAGAGGCCCATGAAATTGCTCAACAAGTGTCAATGAGTGGACAAAAAGCTAGACACTTTTTGAAGAAAGTTTCCCAAGGAAAGCCAAGTCGATATGATGCTCAAAACAGCTCCAACTAGCAGGCAGGTAACCTTTGAGAGCTTTGGAAGGAGTTATGCAAAGATACTACTGACAATGATTCAAATGGCGAGCTTGCAAACAAGCGCAAGCAAGTTTGGGCACATTTTGATAAAATGGTCAAGCTTATGGGCCTTAACAGCACAACAGAAGAACAACACCAATCATTTCAAGAAGCCTTGGTGGATTTTACCAAGGTCTTCACCCTTTCTTGGGGTGAAAATAACATCACACATTACATGGTAAGCCATTTTACGTGGTGTATTTATTACAAGGGATTGTTTTTATTAAATAATGTGGATCGTTTACTCATGTGAACAAGATATCTTGTTTGCGCATGGTGCATTTTTTATGCACAAGTATGGATCGCTTGAAATTTTTAGCACTCAAGGCATGGAGAAGTCCCATTATCGAGCAAGGGGAGTGTACTTCAAAAATACTCGACATGGTGGTGGAATGGTGCAATCCAATTATTTGGAGGAGATGTTCAACTGGTTTTTTTGCACAACATTTTCTCGTAAGCTCACAATGGAGCATGCGCGACAATCCAAGATTGCTATTGAAGTGCGGTAATGGAGTCGTCAAGAGCATAGCAACAAGTGGCAAATGTCGCAAGGTCCCACCAAGCATGCTGCATGACGGTGATGCAGAGTGCGACAAGGATAAAAGTGGATACTGCGCGAGTCACTAAACGTGAACGTAGGGTCCAACTCTTAGCGACATGTTTATTTAAAAAATAATAGTTTTTTTAAAAAATTAGTGTGAACAAGGCCCTTTTTAAATTGGCCCTTATAAATATTGCATGCTCTCATAAACCACTCATTTCTTAAGAACAGGTGAGCTCTTACCAACAAAATGCCGCGCACCAAAGAAACCGCGAAAGAGCATCCGCCTGCCAACAAAAACACCCTCCAAGGATGTGAGAAGCCGGCATGGCTTAAAGGCACAAGAAAACGGCCACGAACACCTAGCCGTTCTAGGAACTCTTCTGGCAGTGGGCATGGTGGTAGGGCAGCAGAGTCATCGAGGGCTGTTCAATCTCTACCTCCTCAAGATATAACACCTAGAAAAAGAATGAAGCAACGTGCCCAGCGCTGGAGAGAATAACAAGGCCATGAAACAACAGAGTCCGATAGGGAGTAGCCATCGCGCCACCGATCACAAGAAGGACTATCTAGGACTCGGGTGGTCCATACAGACACTGAATCAGAGAGTGAGCCACCATGGCTGCGATATAAAATACCGCGTACACACAGGGTGGCCGTTGAGGGAAAGACAATGCCTCGAGGCTAGGGAGCTCTCCCTACACAACAAGATCGGCAGCCAAGGGAAGAGGATGAATCAGAAGAGGCTATAGAACTAGCCCCTAAGCATGTAAACATGCGCAAGTCTAAGTTTTTCAAGAAGCCTAAACGCCGCCCGCCAGCAAATGTGCAAGTGCCCCCAAGAAAACCGCAGCGGCGCCGAAAAATAGCAAGGGCATTTGCAGAAATCCGCCACTACCAGAAGACTACGGAGCTTTTGATTCTGTGCGCCCCCTTTGCTCGCACAGTGAAGGAGGTGCTTCAAAGCTATGGAAATCAGTATAGAATGCAAGCAATAGTGCTAGAGGCTATTCAAGAAGATGCAGAGGCCCACATCATTTTGGTGTTGGAAGATACCAACCTATGCGTCATTCATGCAAAGCGAGTGACAATATAGCCAAAAGATATGCAGCTTGCACATCGATTGCGACGAGACTTTGAGTATTAGCCGAAGTTATCTCTCTTTTTGTATTGCACACCCTTATCTTTGTAATGTTTTGACTTTCCAATGACAATATGATCAACAGTTGCGTCTACTGTGTCTATTATCTTTGTAATGAGATGACTTTGCAATTTCAAGTTTTGTATGTAATTTCAGTTAATTTCAATAAATTTAGGTATTTTAAGTACCTTGGGGGGTAGATAAGCCCTCCAGGAGCAAAAAAAGCCTGGCCACAAGGGCGCGCAAATGGCCTATCCATCAGTCTTGGATGGGCCATTTGCGTGCCCTTGTGGCCAGGCTTTGTTTTGCTCCTGGTAGGCTTATCTACCCCCCAGGGTACTTAAAAAGCACAAATTTACTAAAATCAATTGGTTTTGCATCATTATTTTAGATGGAGGCTTGTGGCCACCCTTTTTTGGCCATTTCAAGCTTTGAATCCTCCATAGGATATAAAAAAAGTTAACATATTGTGAAACCAAGTGTCTATGCAACATTAATTTGGATTTTTCAAATGTCCAATGTAATTGGGCTTTTTGGTGAGGGGTGTACTAGGTAGAGCTAAAGCAGGTGATAGTGTATTGGAACCTTAAATTCAGAATTGATTTCACCTTTTCTAGTGTCCTTGAGTGTAAACATATGCTGAAATTGCCATAAAAAGGGTGGCCACAAGGCTCCATTTAAATTAATGATGCAAAACCAATTGATTTCAATAAATTTGTGCTTTTTAAGTACCCTGGGGGGTAGATAAGCCTACCAGGAGCAAAAAAAAGCCTGGCCACAAGGGCGCGCAAATGGCCCATCCAAAACTCATGGATGGGCCATTTACGCGCCCTTGTGGCCAGGCGTTTTTTTGCTCCTGGAGGGCTTATCTACGCCCCAAGGTACTTAAAATACCTAAATTTACTGAAATTACATACAGAACTTGAAATTGCAAAGTCATATCATTACAAAGATAATAGACCCAGAACGATGTTGTTACTTCAAGCAAAAAAAGACAGCTTATTGAAACATATCACCAATTACAACAATTTTCAAGATTGACAAATCACATTTAAAAGAATTTTCAAAATAGAGAGACAATTCCAAATATTTTTTATTACTTCCAAAATGGTGATTTTACATCATGTATCTGAGGAGTTCATAATTTTCTTGACCATTTCCTGGCGCCTATTTTGTGCATAAGGCAACTCCCCAGTCAAGAGGGACTGCGCTATGGCCTTTGGGTCAGTTAAGCCAATGGAAGCATGTATCCCTATCTGGGCAAGCACTTTACCACGAAAGCCAGTGCCAAACGCTGTGCATACAAGGGATCTATGCACTAGGAACACTTGATGCGCAGTTTGAGCAATGGTGTTCAAACATAAAAACTTGCTCAAAGCTTTCAACGACCAAGTCATAAAATGGGCATGGGGAGTAAATTCATTATGGATAATGGCCACATCGCCAGGGGGGAGTTGTCCTAGGTAATGCGCAAGGAAAGATTGAGGTCCAAAGCCCGTCCGCTTGCCACCCGTCCTTGCAGCAAAATCATCAAGCTCCACGACATCCTATCATAAACCGATGAAGGTTGAGAAAAAAGACAATGAAGGATAAAATAATAACATGAAAATTAGGATACAGTTTACCTCCTGCTCCTTTTCGTCCTCCTCCGTGTTGCCCTTTTCATGAAAGTCAATGCTCCCATGCACCGCAGATACGAGCTTTGGATCATCAGATGGGAGGTTGCATAATGGCATAGGCATCCTAGCAGCCTCAACCTTGGCTTGTGTGGCTTGGAATTCTTCCTTAGCCACGTGCAACTGCTCTGCTTCCAGGACCTCCGCACATACAACTGCAATAGTGTCAGCAACAGAGTCCCCAACTGTCAAGAGATTGCTTTCTAGGGCATCTGGCTTATTGTCTAAGGGACATTTGGTGCTGTTGCATAGCACGCTCAAGCATTCATCCATGCGCAGGCCAAATGATTTCTCTAAATCATGCATAAACACATACTCCTCCCCATCCACTACCACTGAGGAGAAGTGGCTAATTTCTACCTCTGGGATAGCCACATCCGTCAGTGGTAGTGGCACTGGAGTGTCACTAGGGCCAGCCACAACTATGGATTTCTCAACCACTTCCTCGAGACCCCTGGGGTACTCGAGCCGGAGTGTCTTTCCTTCCGCTACAAGGTTCATGGGGGTAACCTGCTACTCCTTTGTGTCCTTGATAAAGGACCCAGCTTGAAGGTGTGGTAAGCGGAGCTCCTCCAAATCAGGTTCCTCGCTCACCAAGAAGATAAATGTTGCGAGCCAAGAAAGGTACTCCACACCCAACTTGTGCTTCTTGAGCGCCGACACCCCTGGGGCTTGCTCGTCCAAGTAATGGCCTGCATCGGTGGCAATTTCTTGGAATCGTTGCAACCGCTTGGAGAATGAGCGATCACCTTTGTGTATATAGCGCAAAAGATCGTAAGGCACCCAGATCCCTACATGTGTGGAGATAGATACAAAATATTTTATGATGTGCTCCTCCACGAACGCAAAAATCTCGGCAAATGCATCCATGTGAAGGGCAATTGTGGTGTCAAGGTCAGGGAGACGAGTGAAAAAGGTGTGGAGGTCCAACTTCCCTTTGTATTTGGTGTCCTCGAGGAAGAGGATTAAGCGTGACAAAGGGGTGCATGTGGCTGCAGATGCTGAGGCTGTGGAAGCATCCATGTCTAGCTTGGGGTGTAGATAGAGAGTGGAGGAGCTCAAGAGTTGCAAAAGTGAAAATAGTGAATGAGTTAGGTGGCCCCCCTTCAATAATGCACCCTTTTTTAAAGACATTAAAAAAAAGGCACTTTCACCAAAAAATGATTTCTCATCTCAATGCGAAAAATTATATTCAAAGGCATGATTTGCCGAAGCAAATCATGTTGATTACATCGGGGATTTTTTTGACAATTGCATGAGTTACAAAGTTATAAGATCGATAACATAGTTCCATCCATCCCCCAGTCCTCCTCGACCTTCAAAGGCATGATTTGCCGAAGCAAATCATGTTGATTACATCGGGGATTTTTTTGACAATTGCATGAGTTACAAAGTTATAAGATCGATAACATAGTTCCATCCATCCCCCAGTCCTCCTCGACCTTCAATTTGTCTTCCATTATCTTCCCAATCTGCGGACATTTATTACAATAAGCATCCAATGATCGACAAACCATGATGTATTGAAAATGTGGTGGAAGGATTCTCACCTTGTGACCTTGTAAACGAAATAGTGCTTCTTGAAGGGCCTCAAAACCCATAATAACTAAATGTTCTCGCACATTACTGAGAGTCCAATGCTTGTTCACTTGGACTGCCTCCAAAGCATCGTTGGGCATCTTCACTGCAGTGTCAAAGCTTGCAATAGCGCCGTCTACACTATGTAAGGGAGTCCACACTCCAAGCTTGCACATCCAATGATCATAGTGAAACCGTATGTACAAGGAGGTACGGGATTTCAAATAGCGCATTCCAATACCTGAAGCTCCAACCTTACAACGGTAACGGTCCCCGTTGTGCATACCCTCCACAAAACCCCAGTCCTCTTCTAAAAGCCTTCTTAATTCCTCATAATGCACATCTTTACATACAAGCATTATGGTAGTCTCCACAAATCCAAACTCTTTAAAAATGTGCACAAAACAATGAATAGGCAAACACCAACTCAAGCCCACAGACCTAGAAGCTTTAGAGTATCTCAAAGAGTTTTGGACATCTATTATCATCTTTTGCTTGAAAGATGCTATCGACCACAAATCTGGCACCGGCCACTCCATACTTAATAAGGAAGTTACTTTGATGGGTTCAAGCTTTCCAAACGCTTGTGTAGAAGTAGGGACAATATAGGAGTGAGAATAGAAGAAAATCCTTCTTTGAACCAGTTTGGTTGGGCAAAGATGTGGAAACATTGTTGCTCCAATATCCGCATGTATAACATTGAATGTGCCGGAGAGACTATGTAGTGGCTGCTCCTCCACCAACATGGATGGAAATATGACTATAAATGCATGAAAAATCTTAAGTATGAATCCATAATAACATTACACTGTGATTTCACACCTAGCTTTGTATTCTCAAAACATGTGCTTACAATGTGTTGGAAATCGAGGTGGTTGTTGCAATTGCATGGTTGACATTGAGAAAACATGTTGCACAATGGCTACGGTCCCCTTGTCTTTGTGGTTCTTGAAGCCAAAGAGCTTTCCTTTCTAATGAAGATCCAAGTTTTCACGATTCCACACACGATGAGGGCCAATAGCAGATGGTTGCATGTATACCCAAGCACCTTTGGTGAACTCTTGTGGCACCCACTCATCATCTATACCTATAGTGTTGTGGCATGCAAGTGTTGTGACCTCATCCTTTGGCCGCCTTTGCGAAGTAGAGTTGGCCATGGTTGAGCAAAGAAAATTAGGAGGAGGAGTAGGACCTTGCTTGTTGCTACAATGTAGGTGGGATAAAGTGATATGAGAAGGTGGTTAACCCTTGTGGCAATGGGAGGAGAAGGTGGATAACCCTTGCTTGGTGTGGCAATGGAAGGTGGTATGGGAGGAGAGAGGAGCTTCCTTACTGCACCAATGGAGATGGTGTAGAGAGAGAGAGTGTTGGAGTAGAGGATGAGTGTGATGGTTGCAACCAAGGAGGGGTTGGAAAAGGGGTTCTAGAGAGAGAAAATAACTTTTTGCCTAAGGACTACTTTTGGGGGAGCTCTGGATGGTAAAAAAAGATTTTTCAAAAGTTTTTAAAAATTTTTGAATTTTAGGGTTTTTGGGTGCACGTTTGACTTTTTGAGGTCAAAAAATGCTTTTTTGACCATAAAATAGATTTAGGGGGGTTTTAAGAAGATAAAATTTGAGTTTTGAAAATTTTGAAAAATTTCAAATTTTTGGGATTTTTCCAGAACCGGATCAAAAAGGAGGGAAGTTGGAGGTTCCATATGGCTGGCCTCTAATTAGCCTTAATCCCAAAGGCCCCCTAGAGGGTTCATATTTTTCATAATGCGAGGGGCTTGCAGACCGGACCGTTGCATGCTAAAACCAAATTCTCCATACTCGATATTCATACTATCGCCATTACTTGATACCCATGGTAGCTCGACTGTTCATTTAGTACGTTGGACGGTGCCTCCAACATAGTAGCTAGTGTAGTGGCTCTCAGAGTCTCACTCCAAGAGTCCTTAGGACGTTCGTGTTGACTCCCTGCGTGCTACCTGCGGCCAGATGGAGCAGGAACAGCCACGTGTCCGAGGGAGGGCGGCAGAATTCCTCCCCGTTTTATAATAGTATAGATATGACAAAGATTGTGCATGGTGTAGGGCCTGCTTTGTTGGAGGATGTTGTTTTCGATTAAAAGTGGGGTCAAGCTACAGATTAGGACATGGCTACCCTCAATGCTAATGACACATGGATTTGGTTCCATTTCTAAAAGGAAAAAATGTGATTGGATGTAGATGCTCATGAGCAAGGTACAAAGGTAGCAAAAGGTTATGCACATACTTATAGCATTGCTTGTGATGAGACATTTAGCTTGGGGGCCAGGACGGCTAATATATATACTATTATTCATGTGGTTGCGACAAAAGGTTGGGTTTTATATCATATGGATGTGCATTATTGCATGGTGACTTGCAAGAAGAGGTGTATATGGAGCAACCACAAGCATATGAGAATGTGAGACATATTGAGTATGTGTAAGCTTAGAAAAGGGTTTTATGACCTGAAGCAAGAATCTAGAGCTTGGTATGAGATAATTACATCATATTTGGGCACACTTGCACAATGGAGTGGCACCCCCACCGGCTAGACTTTGCTCTCACTCTGGCTCTGAATGATGCCTACACAATGAATGGAATTCACATGATCAATGATGCCCACCATGTGGAAGCATGTGACCCCTTGTAGCCAGTGCCTGTGAAGCGGACCTCAAGCCAAAAAAATAATCAGCTAATTGCCCCTAGTTTCACGCGCTTACCAACACTATGGCCCAACCTATTTACTTCAGCACCGACGGTAAACAAGGCTATGCAATTTCAACTATGCTGTTTTTTGCAGAGTGGATCAAAGGCCATCCTCGTTCAACGTTGACCACTGACTTTGCTTCGTGAGAATGCATGAAAGCGCCACATGGATAGAGTCAAGGAGGGGGTTGCACCTCGACATGAAAATCTATTCTTTGATTCCTATTGGTTTTTATATGGCTAATGCACATCACTCCTTGTATGTGCAAAAGAATGAGGTGGGTATTGTGATCATTTGCATCTATGTGTGGATTGTTTGATTGTTGGTGGCAATCATGAGATTGAGCATGTAAACAGACTCTTAAAGAAAAACGTTTGACATGAAAGATATGGGAAATCTAGCTACGTTTTGGGCATTGGAATTATAGACACATAACAGGGCATATAGTTGTGTGTATACAAAAAAGTAAATATTTTATTAGAAGCTAGATTAGGGTCTAAAAGGGTGGATGATCGAAGGGGGAAATCCAGTGGAAAAAAATATCCTTGGTATATGCACATGGGTTTTTTATGTGTACTATACTTCAAAGGGAGTTGATTTGACACTAAGAGAGTACATATAGAGAAGGCACATGAGAGGATAGGTTGTAAAGGAAAGGAATTAGTAAAAAAGTGGTGTATTAAAGACAAGTTGTGAGAGTAAATAGATTCCCATTTATGTAGAGATGGTAGAAAAAGATTTTGGGTAATGGAAAAGAATGATGAGGACGTAGATGGAAGATGTCGTGAAAAGCTTTTGGTTCAATTTTCAAGCGAGCCATTGACATGGTTAGGTTGTCCTACAAGGTAAGTGCATGGCTGGAACACAAAAGAGTGTCTAATACATACTAGCTCGATAGGCGGGTCTTTCTCACTCTTACCGCCGATACATGTATATGTGTGTGTGTTTATACATCTCCCCATGACACACACATGCACGATGGACACTATCACCATTGACCTACTGATACTTGTTGACCCATGCTTAAATTCACCAGTTTGTAATGGATTGGCCTCATAGGTCATTTTGGCCTTTTGAAGATACATTAATATATCATTTCATTTCTATGTCTCATAGGTTAATGGCTACTCTTCCTATGTGTGGGTGTGTCTGAATGTGTATGTCACAATTTTCTCTAGAGTCAAGCAATGGGGTCAAGACTCATTGAGCACATCTTTTGAGATGCTTGATCTCCATTGAACCAAACAGACCTTTAAGGTCTCTTGAGATTGCTCCTATGATAATAAAATCTCTTGTCCCTTGTGTGCATTAGAGAGGGGGAATGGCGGAACACACCCGCCACACAAACAAAGGCCTCTCTATAGCTCAGGATATCCACATCACCCCTATCCTCTTTGAAACACCTTCAGAAAACACACTATGACCTAGGAGACCATTTGCTTTCTCACTTCCCAATGCTTACGCACTCCACAAGATCACCACACAACACACCTACTACCACATTATGTCTCTACCCTAGCACACACATAAACGCTCAATCTCACTCTCTCACACATAAACGCTCAATCTCACTCTCTGACACAAAGCACCACCGATCCGAGGGGGGGGGGGGCACACATATCCACGCTGCCGCCATCGTGGGGAAACACAAGAGTAGGAGAAAGAGAAGGGGGGAAGGGGAAATGACAACACAACTGGGCAATAGTGGCTTGATTACACTTCATAAGACAAATACAAAGCTTGCACTAAAATCACAATGGCCATTTTCATGAAAAGAAACAAAGGGGGTTGACAAGCACACTCCTCTGTCAAAAAAACTCCACTCTGCAGACTTCAAACGACACCAAAAAAGCCCCCCATTTGATTAAAAGATGGCTTTTATAGTAGATGACCTTCAACTTAGGAAACTGCTATCGGATTGGTCCACTTGGCATCTCAATTTGGCATCTTTGAAGGGGGAGCCGCCTTGCTTGATCTTTATTGGACCCCTTTATTTGTGCTTGAGAGGGGGTCCTAGCTTGAGAGAGGGGTGCACTAGCGAACCCTTGGGTGTTTTTTTGAATTTATTATTCATTTTTATTAATTTTTTTCCTAATCTTACCCTCTTTCACCTTTGAATTTGCCCCTCTGGGCCTTTGATCCACCTGCTCTCCATCTGCCCACTTTGGAAACTTCCTTTAAAAAAAAAAAAATTGGTCTTTAACTGCCCTTCTCGAGCCTGCTTTACCTCCTTATAGCCCTTGGAATCGGCTCCTTTGACTAGCTCTTTGGTCCATCCCCTTGACCACACCTCAACCACCTTTGGATGGCCTTTGAAGCTCCCCTCCTCTGTGCGGCCTTGCCTTGGACTGCCCTGAAATGACCCTTTGAGATTTCCCTGTTAGATGCTCCTTCTACTCAAAGGACCTTGGGGTTAACACCCTCCCCTTTGGGCCCACTTTCCCTCTCTCTGGCTCATCTCCTCTCTTCTTTACACATGAATAGCTCCTTGTGCCCTCTCCCCAAGCACTAGTGAGGTCGCTGGGAGGGGGGGGGGGGGGGGGGGGGGGGGGGGGGGGGTCTTTGAATTTGTATTAAAAAAAGGGGGCCTTGGGAGGTCGTGGAACACCTCCCTTGTGGACTTGCCACGTTAGCATGCACAACTGACCACCACTACCACCGTGAGTGACATCACGCCACCAAAATTGTCTGTCCGCCACCCAGCGCCGCCGCACCGCAAATGGGACACCACCCCCGCCTACGCCGCGCCCGAGAGGGCTGGCCGCCATCGTTGCCTGAGAGCTCTCTCTCTCTCTCTCTCTCTCGTACACTTCCACAATGGATGACAACCTTAGACTTATACATCACCTTTTGGGCTCCAAGATGCACATATGGGATTTTTCCTAATGCCACATGGAAGCACAACGGGGCTTGGCCCTTGGGATGATAAGACCACCATATAAAACACTTCTAAAATAACATCCCTTTTTCCATACTTTCTCACCCTTCCCATTTTTTGCTCGGTAATCCGATGCCTGAGGTGCGACATCTAGCGGAAAGCCGTCATTGCCAACCCTAACCTCCTTTGACTTATCGCACTCCGATTTTCCCGGGCCCTCTCCTCGAGGCCGTCCAAATTGCTAAAATCAAACTGACACCATGACGTCGAGAAAGAACGTTGACTTCAACGTGCAACACCACTCTGCCCAGGCTCCGATTGACGAGCCACGATTTCCTATGGCCTCCCCTTGCCGCATATAGCACATACAAACCTTGGCGAGGATGTGAAGACTCCAGATGACACCCATATCGATGTTGTTAGGCAGGCACATACCCAGCCTTCGGCAAATCTTCTAATGGCCATAACTTGCAATCTAGAGCTCTGATCTGCAACCTGAAAAGACAAGCATGCTCCATAATTCAAGCGCACGTATCTATCCGCTGACATCCACTCTGGCCACCTATCCCCAATTGCCCTATCCGTCACGCAGATGTGCTAGACCTTCCAACATTAAACTGGAATATCTTGCACACCGGGGCTCCGTTTGACGAGCCGTTTGGACTAGATTCTAGAGTACATTGAGCACTAAATTGCAGGAGACTGATGTAACACTTTGGACACTTGAACCCGCCATCCCAACCGGCCCATTTGGGGCCTCCTTGGCCAAAAAAGCCACATTAAGCATACATTTTCCCTACCTTTTGGCTACCCACGACCTTGATATGTACTTAAACCCTTTGCCCTGCACTAGTGCACACTTATGGCATTGCTTATCACTACTCCTAGCCTTGACCAACTTTGTCTGTACCATCATTGCCCAACCCTTGTTGAACATTCATGTTTGACAAATAGCATATTTACAAAACTTTAGAAACAGGCACATCAAACTGACAACTCAAAGCACTTACAAAACCACAACCATATGTACAGGCTATGTACAAAAGCTTCATTTCCTCTTGTACACTGCATTTTTAGGTGGGTTGCCCACCCCCTGGGCTACAAGTTGATGCACTTCAGGCACTATACTTCTTTCAAAATATAACTTGAGCGACACACCATTCACCCTGTGCCTAAGAAGCTTACCATTTTCTCTTACCAGCTGATAGGTCCCGTTTGGAAAGGCCTTTTGGAGTTTGTACGGACCCGTCCACTTCCTCTTGACCTTCTTCAGGAATGTGAAATCCAAGTAACTCTTGTACCTCATCACCAGGTCTCCCTCTCCTTGTCTAGCATAATTAGTCATTGTTGTTTTTCAATTGATTTCTTGAATTTCTTAATTTATTTTTTTAAAGAATTGATAAAATTTGCTGAAACACAAATAATGTGGCCATATCAAGTGGTCAAACGTGTTGCCATTGGAAACTCTCTTCACATTCTTGGGTCCCTTTCTTGGTCAGCTCATGTAAAGGAAGTACTTTAGCTATAAACATATGAATAAACCTTCGATAGAAATTCACATATCTTAGAAAGAAACCTAGTTCAAATACATTTGTTGGACCTCTAGCTTGTTGGACACACTTAATCTTATCATTGGCCATCTCAATACCATTTCTGGAGACAATGTCCAAGACACTAGCCCTTCCAAACCATGAAAATTGATTTGACTGGGTTCAAGAAAATCCTCTTCTCATTGTATCTCTTAAAGAACATTTTGAAGAAAATAAGTTGCATTTCTTCACTGAATAAGACAGTAAAATCATCCATAAAGATTGCCAAGCATTTGTGCAAAATTTCACTGAATATATCCATCATACACCTCTGAAACATAGTTGGAGCATTACAAAGTCAAAATGGCATGACTAGGCACATGAACGCTCCCCATTCAGTGATAAACATTGTGTTGGGCCTATACTCAGGTGCAGTTTTCAACTAACTATAGCCACTATATCCATCCATAAAGCTATACATATTGCTTCTTGCAATCTCATCAAGTAGCATATCTATGAATGGGAGTGGAAAGGGATACTTCATGGTCTAAGCATTAAGCTTTATGTAATCTACACAGACCCTTAACTTCCCATTCTTCTTAGGAACCACTACATTTGGAATAATATGTCATTACTTTCAGCCTCACAGTGATAAACCCTGCCTTCACAAGGTTGTCAATCTCTTCCTTGACCTTCTTAGCACAGTTGGGATTCATTCTGTATCTATGCAGTCTGACTGTTCTGTCATCAGGCTTCAATGGAATCATATGCTGGCATACTTTAGGATCAATGACTTTTAGGTTGGTGGTTCTCCCATGCAAACACATCGTTGTACTTCTCAAATAGTGGTCTTGCCTTTTCCTTAATCTCTAGCTTCAAATGCTTGTTAATCTTAATCATCTTAGGATTCTCATCTGTGTCAAGATTCCATTCCTCCACTTCTTGATCATTTGGAAGCAACCAATTTGGGCCTCCTCCTTTTCTCAACCATTGATTCTACCCTTTTTCTGTGAAAATTCATGTTGTATGTTTGCTAAATGGATTACCTAGTTCTACAAGTCTAGGCTCCATCTCTATTCTTTCAATAGTTTGACTTGAACTTTTTGCATTCATCTGATTTGGTTCAACTGATGGTCTAAAATCAAACATTTCATGATCTAACTAGTCGAACTTTTCTGGTGTTCATCCATCCAGTTGAATTGTTCTCTCTCAGTGTTCAACTCTATGAACAGATCTGTGTATTGTTTCTTCTGTTTCTCAGCCTGCTCTTTATCCATCAAAATAGAAATTAGGTTGATTTTTATCAAAGGGAAAATAATTGCTGAGGTTAACATCCTTTCAATTTTCTTTGTTCCATATTTCTTGCACAAACCCTTCTGGCCTTAATGCTTCCTTCCAGCTTCTTGTCTTATCTGTCTTTATCTGGATTCTCCTAGTGGATCCTTGAATTTTCAATGTTTGGTCAGCATAATCGTGCACCACCCTTGGTCTTCCTAAAAGCATCCCATATGCTCCCTATACATCTAGGACTAAGAAGATGGTTTTGAATTTCTTCTTCCGTAGTTTGATTTGCATGTTCTCAATCAGTCCTGTGGCCTAGGCTACCCTATGGTCAGCCATTGTCACTCTAAATGGTGCTCCTTTCAGACCATAAATCAATCATGTGGCCTCGACTACCCTATGGTCAGCCATTCTAACTTTGAATGTGGATCCCAAATTTCTGCCTCAGATGCTCTCTTAGGATGTTTACACCATCTCCCCCATCCAGTATTACTCTTGGTAATGGTTCCAAGCACTACCTTAGCTTGTAGTCAACGTGAATGACTGGAACCTCATCATCCTTAATGGCCACCAAGTCCACCACCCTCGCTTCGGCCTCTGCCTTTCTTTTTGGTTTAATGAACTTTGTAGCTTCTAGTAATGTCCATTTGATATCATCTAATTCTACCGTTAACTTTTGAATCCTTTCACATATATTCACATATACTTTATCCTATTCATTATCAAAGCTACAACCTAAACTAGAAATTTTCTTTCCTTCACTGTCTTTGCAGTTCCACTGGGTTGACCTCCCTTGTTTGGTCACTAGCTAACCCTGTGATGGACTCTTTGACTGGTCCTTAATCAATTCAATACCTTTAGCTTTGGTCAAGGCTGATCTAACTTTTTGTACTTCTTTAACCAGACTCTGAACTATAGCTACCATGGACTCAATTCAATCCAAATACTGCCTTCTCCTATGTTTTCCATGAGTGTTCTTCTTGAAACCTTGAAGATTTAGGCTCTAGTTTTTGAATCATCCACGAATCTGAACACTTTGACTATTCTAGCATCTTCTTTTTTAGATTATCTGTAACCTTGGTTGCCGGCTCTCTGTTCTTGCCATTTATCAACTACCTTCTCTTTTCCTTTTAAATTTCATACATCTCTCTACTATTCCCACTTCTTAGTTTTAGTCGTTTACTTCTTCTTAGGTTCTTATAGGATTTCTTCAATTATGACACCTTTACTTCTAGTCTCAACTTGTATTGTCACTGATACCACTGCCTGTTGTTCAGATCCCTCTAGTTTGGCAGTATCTAGGCACTGAGCTTCAAAGTGATCATATTCCCACATGTATAACAATCTAAGATTCTTTTTCCAAAGTCACCTGTGCCTTTGCCTTGGCCAGTACTTGCATTTACCAGTACCTGTGTTGGTCTCATTTTCTTTGGAACCACTTGTTCCATCTACTTTCATTGCCTTGGGATTCATTAGTGCAATCATTTGATAGATCTTTTCCCTTCTTGAAATGATGAATCTTAATGCCACAATTATTCCATACATGCCCATAGGCCTTGCAATATATACATTGTGAGTTAAATTTTCTTTGTGGATGCTAGAACCTCATGTTCCCTAAACTTCTTGATTCTGAAACCATTAAGGAACCAAGCTCCCATTCTTTTTTTTTTTTTAATGGAGGCTCTTGCTATTGTTTGGTCAATTCCTTCATCTTCTCCACATAGCTTTTGATCGACAATTTTCCTTGTTGGATTTTATCTAGTTCACATAGTATGTCCTCATCGCCTCTATTATCTGGATAATGGTAGTACCATTTTCTTCTTGCCTCTTTCAATGCTTGAGGAAAATATTCCCCCCATTTATCCTCATCTATGTCCTTGAGTGTAGCATACTGTTTGGAAGCTTGGATGTGCACATTTGGGTCATCTTTCTTCCCTCCTTTCAAAAGTAGAAATGAGATTTTCACGTCAGTAAAACATTCTTGGTGACCAGATTTGGTTTTGTGAACTGGCTTTTATCTTTGGATTGTCTCTTAGCATAATGATCTAGATTAGCTTCTGTCTACTAGTAGGGAATTGCTATGCACCGTGTGTGAGCCATAGGGCTACAAGCACACAACTTGACAGATGCAAACAAACTCTACATCTACAGGGTGGTGTGTCGCTCACCTCCTACAGTTCTGCCACCGAGGGACTCCGTGTGTGCATCGCGAAGAACAAGCCGCCTCGCCATCACTCATCCTTCTCTGTGTTGCCGTGCTTGCCACCAATGCTCAATCTCCCTCTCTCTCTCTCTCTCTCACACTCACACACACACACACACACACACACACACACACACACACACACACACACACACACACACACACACACACACACACACACACACACACACACACACACACACACACACACACACACACTCAGACAAGCAAGAAGAGGTGAAGCAAGAGCCAAGATTGCATGTTGAGAATATTTGAAAACCCAAGTTTACAGCCTTATCTAGGGCTTGCCGTCCTTTTCACATACAAGCGGCCATATTTTTTCAGTCAGTGATAAATGGGTCTGGTTCGTCTTCTATCAGCAATCATCATCCTTTTACTATAAACCTCTTGGATCGACAAGCCCGGATCATGACTAAACATATGCACTAAAGAATAATGGTGGCATCATGGGTTAACATGCCCCCCTTCTTGATGTAGATTCTGTACTAGGAAGCTAGTGAGGTGAAGCTCGTTCGTCAAGGTGGTAGAGCATCTAGGATAGATTGTTTGCACAACAAATTCACCGTGAGAGTATGCAAACAGAACTATATGGAAATAAAGAATGAGGGAAATATAAAGTACATGAAGACATGAGTAATTGCAAATAATTATGAAATGCTACACTACCATTAAGGATGAATAAATTGCACTTTGATAAAATTAATCAAATCAAGAGTTTTGGGCTTATGGATGAATCTATCAATTCAGTGGATATGGCTAAGGTTAAAACAACTACTCTAGTAGTAGCAAAGTTAGGAAGATTATCTAAATGCCAGATTCCCCAATTGTGCCTTTTAGCTTTGATTAGCCAACTCACTCTCACAACTCCAAACAAGAGCTTGAATTTTTCACTTTAAGCTTAATGGAAGTCTTTTTCATGTCATGATCTTTTTTTTTCTTTTTTTTTTCTAAATTATTTTCCGTGTGTGCTTATTTTGTATGTCTGAGCCCTTTTGCTCTTCAAAGAAAAGTGCCCACACTGGGAACCTTGAGGGCTCTAGTACCATAGACAATACATGTGAGTGAGGTACCAAATCAAGCCAGGATTTCTCTTCTAGCTTAAGATTTTACATTTGTGGTACTTTTTCTTTTTGCTTCCATGTCCTTTGCATTCTCACTAGTGTCTTTTGTTGTTGAAGTGAGCAAGCTTCTCTATGCCTAAAACACTCCTAAGGTCTCAAGCACCTAGATAATTTTACCAACTAGGACTAGTGGTCAAGTAAATGAGTTAACCTAAAGTCATGGCCTCCTAACCTCAAGGCTCATCCATAAGACTAAACTCTAGTTCATCAACCTAAGCAAAGAAAAATCTATATACCTATAATGGTAGATAACAAAACATAACTGAATGCACTTAATCAAACCATGGAAAACCATAATCAACAAGTATAAATACCCACCATCATGAATCATGGAAAGTAGTACAACTAGAGGTATTGATTTACTCATTTTTCCAAAGCAGATGTCCTCAACCATGTCTATGGAGATCCATATAAGTTCTACACAACAATATCAAGCAACAAGGCACTATACCTTGAAGAGGCATGTCATTGTGAAAAGATCAAAATGCTTGGAAAACAAGCTGAAACAAAATCTAGATCCCTAACCGACCTATATGTTATCACTTATGGAATCAAGGGAAGATGATATTATATAGAGAGGAGGGCATCCCTAAGGCTAGGCCTCTATCCTCATCATCTAGATAAACAAAATCATTTTCCCAGTGAGACCATAGTCTTCCTCAAATTCTTGATCATCTTCGTGTGCACATATGTTAATCAAGAACCTCACTATGCATGGATACTCATCTTGTGCAAAAGAATAGGCATGTGCCATTGGAGAAACATTCGTTACTAGGTACGGGTCAATAGTAGTCCATAGACATACTAGCCATTCTAACTCCTCAAAATATTTCTCACGTGCAAGCCTCTCTACCAAATCCCATTCACAAGAAAGTACAGGGTAGCATATGTGAAACACTTGAGAAAAATAAAAGGGTACCTTTCATAAAAAATAGAAGTGCATGCCTCTTGTGAACTAGCCATCTCTGGGAACATAGATAGATTTGGTTAGGTCTCTAAAACATGAGGGTTGTTTCTTGTTCTGCTTGATGTGACATGGTGCATTTGGACTATGTGTTGGGTCTGATAGGGTGCACTCTCGTTGCTAGTTGCTCTTGCTCATTTACTATTTTCATCCTCTTTCTTGTTTTTTGAATTTGGTTTGCTTTAGTATAGGACTATATATATACATTCCCTAAGATTTGGAAGGCAAGGGGTCTGGGAAGAAGGTTAAGAGGGAAGCCATAGAATAATGATCATTAGTAAGTATGGCCCCCTTCCTTGGGTGGATCATACCTTTTGGAAAGTTGTCGTCACCTTTTGAAACCAAATGTTCCAAATGGGCGAATATTTTGACCAATGGGATTTTGCCACCTTAAGTTTCATCAAGCTATAAGGGTGGTAAGGTAATCTCCCATGATCTTATTTGAGAGTTGCTTCAGGTGATGAACTCATAATTGGAGGTATGGATTCTTTTTTTTGTGTGGATTTGTACAATGGTAGGTGGAGGTTGTGTCGAAGCTTGTATTTCCATAGATGAACTACATGAAGAGTTGGAAGCTTCATTTGACTTCCCTGTTCCTGAGCTAGGTGGAACAAAACGTCCTTTCTTCAGTACCCAAACTAGCTCTCAATCGAGTGTGTAGCATTTCGTGATTTTTTCCTTTTTGCGATCTTCAAATTGTTTTGGAGTTATAGGATTTGGCCTACATGGGACTTTAGTAGGTGACAAGGAAGAACACAAGGTACATTTAGGTACCCACATTTGATTGTTTCCATCATTGTAGCCTTGGGATTCCAATAGTCGTTTAGAAATCCAACGTAGAATTTTCTTAAATTTTTTGGGGTGAGTGGGTGTCTCTTACGAGGCTTTTGTTTTGAACCAGATTGAGCATCGAAAGTGGTTGCTAACAAAGCTTTAGGGACCCATTTTTATGTTGCTCTTGAAAATTCACACTGAGCCTTGGGTGCTTCTTTCCTTGCTTTCGCCGTGAAAGTTGAATCTCTAAAGAGTTGTGCTATAGGGATAGATGTATCAACCTCTTGAATATGCAGTGTTTCATTTTTTCTTCCCTCAGGAGGCAATAACTTAGGGACTGTCGCTCGAGTGGCAGGACTGAGATTTTGTTTCTGTGTCGTGATACTCTCCGTTCCCCAAAAATCAATAGTACACTTGGTTGCACATCCACTTACGTCCCAGGTTTATGTTTCCCTCCATAGCACCTGCAAGCATGACCAAAAAGCTTTGGGTCACGGTCCCATTGTCATAAGTAACAGGAGTGTGCAAGATTTCAAAGACAATAGTGTTCTACTTGTTAATACCTTTGGATGGTACTTTTGGATAAAGAGGGTGGATAGGGGAAAAGGGGAACACACCCGACACACAAATAACACGCCTCTCTATAGCTGAGGATAATCATTGCACCCCTAACCACTAGAGTTCATCTTCAAAACTCAATAATCTTGCAGGTAAACCACCGTTTGCACCCAACTACACACATACACACCCATTGGGATACCAGAAACACGTCAATCACCCTGTGCAGTCCAATTCACTGCCTTCACCTTACACACAACCACTCTCAATTACTTTGTGCACAACAAACCATTGGGGGGGCACAACTGGAAACATATGCACACAAGTAAGAGAAGATAAGGGGGAAGGGGAAAAATTGACACCAACTGCGTAGCAAAGATGGTTTAGCTTGTGAAAAAACACCATATACAAGATATCTCCAAGCTAGTACACCCAGGGCGAGAAAAAAGAGCAATTAATCTCTAGCCCTCTGGTTCTCTGTCAACACCACAATTGCACCTCTCTGCTCAACACTCTCCTGTGGAGAAAAATAGGGGCCCAAAGCTTCTTCCTCGACTTCAACAAGCCACATCTTTGCAACCATAGGCCCTGTGGATGAGCCGTCAATTCCAGTTAGCTCCATACATTGCATAGCACAGTCCACAACCTGATGGAACTTCAAAAACTGCAAGGTGACACGCTTTCCAAAGCAGTCAATCCAACTTGAAACCGACCCCTGACAAAAATTCATCTACTAATATCTTGACTTTCGGGACTCAGATTGCCAATCTAAAAAGACCAACATGCTCTATAAATCAAACCCTACAAAACCATAGCTCCAACTTGGCTCCAACTACTTGGCATCACCTGCCCTTCTCGTCTCAGATCTGCAAACACCTCTAACTTCAAAGATTCGTATCTTGCACATTGTGGCTCCGTTTGACGAGCCATCTGGACCTGTTCCACCAGCACTTCAAGCTCTACATATTGAGGCCAAAAACTAGCTATGTGAACCTACTTCACCTACCATCCCATCACGCCCTTCTTGGAACCTTTTTGGCCTAGAAAACCACATCATGCATGCATACCTGCTGCTAATTGTCTGCTTGAGCTCTTTATACCTGCTCCATCTCTTTGACATGCACCTGTTAGCTTGCATATATCTCCTTGTGCCATTTTGTATGGTCGACCAACTTTGACTGCACCATCGTTGCTACTAGTGTGGAGGATCAACAACAAAGAGTTTGTGAAGTTATCCATAGGTTCATTGAGTTAGAGAGACAGAACAAGGGGATCAACATGCCTTCAACGGGTCTCATGAGATTCTTGGATATAGGGAAGGCTAAAAAACCAACCTTATCGCAAATGGAGACTCCCTTGGTAAGTCCGATGGATCCTCCATATGTTGTTTCGCCAGGGGTCTCAGTGCAATTTGAACCCACAAGTGATAGCTTTACCTTTCCAAGTCTAGCTCATCTTTCCCTTGATGACACCACGGCTACCATGCCTACCCAATTTATGGGCATGCCGAGAAACACGCCATGGACGTCATTTGTTAGTAAAGCACCACTACATGGTAGCTCAATGCCTGCAATAGTACCTACAAGTGTGTACCAATAGTATACACCCATGGGTCATCGCACTCATGTAGTTCCTCCCCCTCCCATTGTTTCAACAACCTATTCTCCACAATCACAACACCCAAGCTCTTATTTCCATGGGACGATACAGCTATCATTAGCATGTCACATCCGACTTCTGCTATGCCTAGGGCCACACATATGAACTTTGGGCCGCCACATGGCACAACATCGTACCAAACGTGGAACCCAAGGGCTTCCTATGCGCCAAGCCCAATGCCAATACCTACTCCACATGTAGTATCTGGAGCGCCTTCACCCACGGTGCCTGCTCACTTAGGTGACTTGGCAACATTTGCTCAAGCTATTGGTCGATCTATTGCCGAGAATATGCGTAACACGCCTGATAGAGAGCCTAGAAGTAAGGCAGTACAAATAGCCAAGCTCACACAAAAATTTAGTGGAGACGGGGATGTGAGAAAGTATATCAAAGTGTTTGAACAAATATGTGATTCTCTAGGAGAACACAATGACCTACATAAGAGTAATGAGTAAGCCTAACCTTAAGTGGGAAGGCAGGGGATTGGTATAGAACCCTAAGGGTGGAAGAAAAAACGATTTACCCTACTCTTAGGAGACTATTCTTGAAAGAATACATACGAGAGGGAGTGCTTTCGGGTGTAGTCTCTCAGCTCCAGAATGCCCAACGAGAGGAAGGAGAGTCGGTGAGAGACTTTATTAGTCGCTTGAAGCATCTGAATTCTCATTGTAATCTAAATGAGCGATTCAATAATAATCACTTGCTTGATAGATTCATTCGGGGATTACGACATGAGGAGATCTACAATGGCCTAGTCATTAGAGGTATCACCACTTGGGAAGCAGTCACCACCAATGCGATCCAATTGGAGGATAATTTAATGATTCAAGGAGAAAGAGTGTCTGTTGAGCCTAAATCTACTAGCTCGCAAGCATCAAGGCATCAGCCAATGACCGTAAAGCCTATGGCTAAGGAGCCAAAGATATCTGAGATGACTTTAGGAGACCTCACCAAGGCTATCCAAGAGAGTTTTAGAGACAATAGTGCTCCGCAAAACAATCATATGTATCCAAGAAGGGAGAAATAATGGTTCCCAGTATGCTATGGACTGCATAGTACCAGCGAATGCCCTACGTTTAGAGTAAAATTCAATGGGAACTGCAATGCCTGTGGAAGGTATCGTCATCAAGCTAAGGATTGCATAGTATTTAAGCACGCGATGGCCAATAGACCAACCTTAGCATGGAAAGACACACCTCAAGTGCCTGCATTGATGTCGGCCCCTCCTCTTGAACAAACAGCACAACAGATGGTCCCTAGGGCCCAAAATGTTGTTCAAACAACACCCTTACCACCTCCAGTGCTAGGACCGCAACCACCACATCCGAGAATCACTTCTGTGAATCAAGTGGGTTGTGAGTCATCTATTGCTTGTTTGGAAGGATGTGAGGAGGATATGGACCCTAATATTGCCTATGGGATGGATGTGCTTGAAGAAAGTCCACAATACTACATGGAGGACTATTGGGGACAAGTCAAACCTGTCTATCAAGTAGCTGCTCTTGCTGCAAGAGGCCAAAATATCAATCACACTGCTAAGAGACCACCTCTTCAATGCTATGAGTGTGGAGTTCCACATCATGTAGCCGAGTGTCCTATTAGGCTACAAAAGAATGCCAACTAATGCAAACCAATCAAGCGAACATGTCTACAATGCCGATACTCATGTGTAATTGATGTGGCATAGATCATTTGATTGCCCAATGTCCAAATAATCCAATTGCACCGAAGATCACGCTATTAAACTTGATTGAAGTTACCAAGGAGCCATCACAAAGTACACCTGTGGTACCAGTAAATGTACTCACAAGATCGATGCTCCAAAAAAATATATATATTCTTGAGGAAAGAGACACGGCATCAATTGACCAATCTCAGAAAAAGAAGAAAACAAGAAGGAAGAGATCGCAAAAAGCAACGAAGTCAGACCCCAGTTCAAAGACCAACATAGGGACTGGTGACGACCCCGTATATATGAACGGTGCTGAAGAGGATTTTGATTCAGGAGAAACCATGGAGATCAGAACGTTCACTAAGATAGAAACCAACAAGGAAGATCTTCATGAGCCACCATGGCCAGGATCCAAGAAGAAGATAGGAACTTATTTGAAGGAGTACGAGCGGAAGTGCGACGCGAGAGAGAGTGCGAGAAGAAGAGCACGACGATATGGTGAACTCGCTCTACTGTAATGTGTAGAGCATAGTGAGTTCTTATTAGGTTTTTACAAAAGAATATGTGTACATACCTGGCAGCCCGTCCACTTACCTGGGCGACCACATTGGGCTTTATACCCCAACAACCTCCCACTTAAAGTCCAATGTGGTACTTTAAGTGTGAGAGAAGCTACTATACAAGCTAATATACAAGAGATGTAGAGAAGTGATGTACTACCCTACACCTAACTGCTTGCGAAAATGAGCAAAGCTCTCTGAGGGAAGTCCTTTTGTAAGTAGATCAGTAGGATTTTCTGTGGTGTGAACTTTGACAAGTTGAAGTTGCTTATCCTCGAGCATTTACCTGATGAAATGATACTTCAAATCCACATGCTTTGTCTTTGAGTGATAAACTGGATTGCGAGCCAATTGTATAGCACTTTGACTATCACAATATAACACAGGCATCTCTTATTTGATTCCCAATCTGTTACTAGTCGATTAAGCCAAATTGATTCTTTGCATGCCTCTGATGCTGCAACATATTCAGCCTCTGTAGTAGACTGAGTAACACAATCTTGTAATCTAGAACGCCATGATACTGCTCCACCAGCCAATGTAAAGACATACCCTGACGTAGACCTTCGGTTGTCTAAGTCACCTGCATAATCTGAGTCTGTAAAACCCTTTACACTTAGCTCCTGACTCCCATAGCATATACGCATACTCTTTGTAGCTTTCAGGTATCTCAATATTCCTTTCACTGCCTCCCAATGTTTCTTGCCTGGGTTTGACATGTATCGACTTACTACTCCCACTGCAAATGCAATGTCTGGGCGAGTAGCAATCATTGCATACATCAAACTACCCACTGTAGACGCATATGGAATCTTATCCATTTCAGCATGTTCTTCCTCAGACACAGGACAATCTTGTTTGCTAAGTTTCACATATGGTGGCAATGGAACACTCAATGCCTTTCCCTTCTCCATATTGAAACGTTGCAAAACCTTGTCAATATACTCTGTTTGAGATAACCAAATCAACTTCTTTGATCTGTCTCTCTCAATGCGCATACCAAGTATATGACTTGCCTCACCCATGTCTTTCATGTCAAACGATTTTGCCATCTTTGACTTCAAAGCTGAAATTTCTTCCAAGTGCTTGCCAGCAATCAACATGTCATCCACATACAAAATAAGGATCAACCAACTACCATCCTTAGCCTTCTTTGTATATAGACAGTGATCGAACTCACTACGTTTGTAGCCTTGAGAAAGCATAAACTTGTGGAATTTATGGTACCATGCCCTCGGTGATTGTTTTAAGCCATAAAGACTCTTTAACAACTGGCATACCCAATCTTCCTTGCCTTTCTCAACAAACCCTTCTGGCTGCTGCATGTAAATTTCCACATCTAAATCACCATGCAAGAACACTGTCTTGACATCCATTTGGTGCAACACCAAATCTAATATGGCAACCAATGCAAGAAAGCATCTCAATGTAGTCATCTTGACCACCGGAGAGAAGACTTCATCAAAGTCAATGCCTTGTTCTTGCTTAAAGACCTTGGCAACAAGCCTTGCTTTGTACTTTGGCTGACTATCATGAGCGGTGATCTTATACCTGTAAACCCATTTACAGGGTAGAGCCTTTTTGCCCCGTGGTAATTTAACTAGCTTCCATGTCTGGTTTTTATGCAGAGCTGTCATCTCTGACTGCATGGCCAATTGCCAATTCCCGGAGTCCTTCATTTGCATTGCTTCCTTGTAACATGAAGGCTCATTGCAATCAGTCAACATGACATAGTTCATAGATGGAACAAACCTATCAGGAGGGCGCGTGACACGTCCAGATCTACACAAAATAGGTGGCTCAGGCTCAGCCACAACTTGTGGTTCCACTCTATCCTGTCCTTGCTCCTCTTGAGCCCTGACATTTTGTCTTGCACGTGCAGGTCCATCTTCTTGGAAGACAACTCTTCTAATCTCCTCAACCCTCTCTGGTTTAGAATGATATTTGGATTCATTAAAGTGAACATCATTGCTGCGGACAACCTTTCTGGATTCGCGATCCCAAAGTCTGTACCCCATCTCACCATAATTACCATAGCCTAGAAAGATGCACTTTCTACTCTTTGGCTCAAGTTTGTTCCTAAATTCCTTTGGAACGTGAGTATATGCCTCACAACCAAAGACTCTGAGATGCTTGTATGAGGGCATTTTGCCTGACCATACCATCTCTGGCACTGAATCCTTCTGCAAAACCTTGCTAGGAGATCTATTTACAAGATGAACAGCTGTTGATACAGCTTCAGCCCAAAACCCATTTGGCAGCTGTGCATTAGACAACATACTTCTAACCTTCTCTTGTATGGTCCTATTCATCCTCTCAGCAACACCATTTTGAGGAGGATTGTAAGGAGCAGTAAGTTAACATTTTATACCTTTTGAATCACAAAAGTCCTGAAAGGCCTTTGAAACATACTCTCCACCATTGTCAGTGCGTAAGCATTTAAGCTTCTTGCCACTCTGATTCTCCACAAGTGTCACAAACGTTTTGAAAACACTAAACGCTTCATCCTTGTGCTTGAGAAAGTAAACCCATACTTTCCTCGAGTAATCATCTATAAATGTCATAAAGTAAGAAGCTCCCCCTAGAGATAGGTTAGGCATAGGTCCACACAAATCACTATGAACAAGTGCCAACTGTGTATCTCTTCTATTGCCTATATGCTTATGTGGCTGCTATGTTTGCTTACCATATAGACAATGTTCACAGAATTAAAAATCATTAAATGAAAAGCCAGGCAAATAACCAGAACGAGACAAGATTTCCATTCCCATCTTGGACATATGTCCTAACCGGCTATGCCACAAAGAAACGTTCGGCTGCTCGGTTACATTGATTACATTTTTAGAGACATTTGATACATAAATCATGTAAAGTCCTCTAGACTTTACTCCATGTGCTACTGTCATAGAACCCTTGGATATCTTCCACATGTTCTGTCCAAAAGTGGTGACGTAGCCAGCATCATCAAGTAAACCTGTGCTGATCAAGCTCTTTGTAATTGCGGGAACATGTGTCACATTCTTCAGCGTGAAAGAAGAGCCATTCTGAAACTTCAATTGAACATCTCCAACACCTAAGATCTCACATGTCTCCCCATTTCCTAGCCGAACATGATCTTTAGTGGTCACATAAGAAGTAAACCACTCCTTGTTTGGAGACACATGAAGTGATGCCCCTGAGTCTATAATCCAGTCACTCAGTGCATTTCCATCAGATGCTGTAAGAAGAGCTGAGTCCATTGTATTCTTTAAGAAGTAGATGTCTCCTGACACTAGACTGTCATCCTCTGCAACAGTGTTTGTCACATTTATTTCTTGAATCTTCACTGAGGACTTGTTCTTCTCACCATGGTCTTCAGCTTTCTCTTTGCCTTTTTCTGCTTTCCATTCTCTGCAGTCTCTTTTCATGTGACCCTTCTTGCCACAATGGTAGCATTCTATGTCACTCTTGCCTTTAGCACTGCGGGACTTGCTACGAGACTGATTCCTCTTTCCACCTTTGTACTTTTCTTTGGTCCTTCCCCTGACAACTAAGGCTGTTCCTTTGCCTTTGTCCATTGTCTTTCTATTGGTTTCTTCAGTAAGCAGACTTCCTTCTACACCTGCTATGTTCAAACCATCTGGAGGGGCAGAATTACTCAAAGCTGTGCAAAAAGTGTCCCAACTTTCCGGCAATGTGATCAACAGGAACATAGCTCTAACAGGTTCATCAAACTTGACACCTTGAGCTGACAACTGACTGTAGATTGTGTTGAATTCATTCAGATGATTGGACATAGGTGTCCCTTCTTTCATCTTCAAGTCAACAAGCTTCTTAAGCCAGTATACCTGTGAAGCTGCACTCTGCTTCTCCTAAAGATCACTCAGCTTTAACCATGCTTGATAAGCCGACATCTCATCTGCTACATTGAAGTAAACGCGTTCTGCCAAAGTCAGCATAATGGTAAAAAGTGCCAATTCATCCATTTCGCTCCATTCATCTTCGTCCATATCTTCTGGTTTTATCCCCTTGAGCTTTATAGGTTTTATCTGCTTCTTTTGTACCAAAACGTGCCAAATCTGCTTCTTCCACAATGGGAAATTGGTTCCATCTAGCTTCTTGATATTGTAAAGAGCAGTGTCCTGTGATCCAGCCATAGCTACGCTTCACAGTAGTTTACTTTCCTGGGAAAAATTCGGCAGAGTTTCCACTGTAAACTGACCTTTGAACCAATATCAACCTGTCAAATGAACCAAGAAAGCTTCAGATTCTGCAGAAATTTTGGCAGAGTCTCCTTTGTAAAATGGCTCTGGTGTACTAAAAACAGACCAAAAACTAGCTCAAAAAACACTGTCTCTCTGACACTGTAAGCTGTGGGTAAACCTGTCCTCTCTCACTGTCCTGTCACTGTCCTATAAGCATAGACTGCGACAATGCCTCAACGGCAGTAAAGCAAAGATGCAATCCCAACTGTCTGACTCACAGTCAATACATCCTAGCTGCCTATCTAAGGGTGCTCGAGGGATCGCTCCAAGAACTGTATCACCGAAAGGATCTCAACATTCGAGAATCCCCCAGCTCAATAAAACCTCACTCGACCCTCAACAAAGGCTGCAATAAATCTGATAGTACATAGACTTCCCACAAAGTCATACATCCACAAAGTTCCCACTGTATGCTGTAACCGCTACGGCGGTTGTTTGCTGCGTGACTCACAGCCAGCAAACCCTCAACAGACATACATCATCTCTGACAATACATCCCATGTGGAAGTACCTGCAATGTCAGGATGAAATCTAGAATATCAAGAAGCAAACACAAGCTACCTAATGAACTAGTGGATGTCGCCTACAGTCTGTGTGTAGATGCGCCCGTGTCGTATGTGACACGCCTCCAAGAACTGTGAGCCGTCCTTCGATGTGTAGACAACCACAAATCAAGACTCTGGGCGTGTCACACTATGGCATCTGAGACGATCTTAGGACGTCCTTTCATGAGGGAAGCAAAAATGGTGCATGACTGGTCTAAAAACCATGTCTACTTGTAGTTCCAAGATTCTGTCATTCGAGTGGATCTTGAAACTAGTCGAGGACATCCCCTAGGAAACAGGTTTATAATTGATCATAGATTTGACACCACAGTTCACTTGGCCCCATTGCAGTATTGTTACACGTGTAAGCGGACACTGATGTTGGGGAAGATTATCCTTATATGGATGTATTGCCTGGGATGACTGAGTCTGACAATGTGGATTGGGTCCACCTAGCAACAACCATAGACACTTGGGGAAACAGAGGGACAACCTGGGTAACACCTGAGAGGGATGAGATGCCCGTACCCTTAAATATGCTACAAGCAATGCATATAGCTTTTGACAAGACTCATCCTTATATAACGAAGAAAACATACAAGTGGGTCCCTAAAGCTTCTTTAGCGACCATATTTAGTGCTAAAAAACAGAAGCCTTGTAAGAAACATCCCACTCACTCCAAGAAAAGTAAGAAAACTTGGCAGTGGATTCCTAAACGACTATTGGAAGCCCAAGGCTACTATCAAGGAATGATCAAATTTGGGTGCCAAAACGTAGATTGTGTTCTTACCTGTCACCTGACCTATGTGAACCCAATTATGTAGCTCCACAATGAATTGACGATCGTGGAAAGAAAAAAATTACAGAATGCTACACACCCGCTCCAGAGCTAGTTTGGGTACAAGGAAAGAACAATTTGTTCCACCTAGCTCAGAAAGGGGGGAGTCCCATGAAGCTTCTAGCTCCTCATGTAATGCATCCATAGAAGTAAAAGCTTCTCCACAGCCTCCACCTACAATAGTGGACCTCCATAAAGCTACAAAGGAATCCACACCTCCCAGTGTTCAAGAATCACCTGATGAACCACTTCAAGTTCGATCCTGGGAGACTACCTTACCACCCTTGCAACTCGATGAGGCACCTAAGGTAATAGAAAACTACTGGCAAAAATCCTCACCTATTACCAACTGGAATGATTGGTTTCAAAGGGTGATGAGCACATTTCAAACGGTATGATCTACCCAAGGAAGGGGGGAGTGTTTGCTGGCAGTCATCATTCACTCACTCCCCTCTCAACCTTCCTCCCTGAACTCTCAATCTCCCAATCTTAGGGATTGTATATATAAAGCCTTATACTCACAAAAAACAAAAATAATAAAGAGCAAGAGCAATTAGCAAACGAGTATGCACAATAAAGTCAAAACATTGACCCATCCGGTACACTGAAACAGAAACCTATGTCGAGAGAGAGAGAGGGAGAGAGAGGTGGATCAAGCATAAGAGGGGGGTATACTCTCCCACACACACACTCTCTCTCTCTCATTGTCTGCAGTGCAAAGTGAAAGAGCTCCATCTCCTTCTCTAATCTTGTTGAGAATTGGAGAGCCTACACCAACACTCTTGGCTATGGAATGAAAATCCAACCAAGATCCATGCTTCAATGCTTAAGCTTTCCATATTCTTCATGTTCATTACTATGCTATTATGCTATGCTAAGCAAGAAGAGTGATGATAAGTGAGAAACTATTTCTTTCTCCGTTGGATGATTTTTCTTCCTCTTCTTTACCATCATTCTCCGCTAGCTCTCTCCACCTTCGAAGGTGTTTGAGGCCTTGGGACTGAGGCTTGGGATAGTTAATGCATTTTGCAAAGTTTATGTTATGCTTGTGATGCATGAATATTTTCATCTTCATTGCATCACCTAGGTCACAAGGAGCACAAAGATTGTATTGTATCAAGTCTCTCTTGATGGGAGAATCTATAATACAAACGTGTTAGCAAAAAGCTAACTCGGATACCATTGGATACCATTTTTTGGAGCTCTCATTGTAAAAACACTTATTATTTTGATAAATCGTAAATATTGTAACTCCTACTTTCTAGATGAACATCGTAATTGATGAGCCAGTGCTACAAGCTTCTAGATTGTATCAACTTGTCTTTAGTTAGAGCTCCCGGATTATTAGCTTTGACCACCAAAAACCTTGGTTAAGGTATAAACGCCAATTTTTATAAGTTTTGGAAAATAGAAACTCGGTGTGAGCTAACAACGCTCACTTCTCTCCTTCTCACGCTTCCTACTCCCTCCCCGATTGTCACATTGCAGTCACGTCTGTTGCATTGCAACCGCAGGTAAGAGCTCTACGCATTGACGTAAGCATTTCACGATATTTCATAGACTTTGGCATCCTCGACTCGTGGACTAATTCATCGTAAGTAGGAATTCAAGATTTAAAATAAAAAACTAAGTATAGGTGGGGTATTGGGACATCATTGCTAAGCATTTAGGTGCATTCTGGGTCGAAAACGACTAGGTCAAAAACTCACTGCTGCTGTTAATAATCGTGATTTTTGTACATAACCTAAAGTGAGATTTGAGACCATAAGCATGTGTGCTTAGGTCTTATAAACATGTCCTAGAAGTTTCGTGACGTTTGGATGTCGTTTGATGGTGTAATGGATGTGATTTGTTGGACGATGAGCAATTAGCTTTTGGTGATTTCAGTCATTTGAGTGTAGCTTGAGTTAGATGCGAGTTGTTTATTGTTTTCCAAGAGATTGACAACCTCTTGTAGACTCTATGTACTAGTCGAGTCAGCTTCATCACATGGATTGACAATTATATTCATGGTTCTTGCTACGTTTGCAATAAGATAGGAGTGAGGTTAGACACCCATCCAACATTTGGGGCGGTTGTCGAGGATCTAAGAGACCTAAACTAGGGAAAAACACGAGCGTCTTGTGAAGTTATCATTTAACTTCCTTTAAGATCACCTAGAGTCAAAACTTTTTTTTAAAAACCGCATAGCTTAAGATTGTCGTCTTTTGCTGTGTAGAGGTATCTTGGAAGTAAGTCGTACTTGCTAAGTACCTTTAGGATTATAGGATTATAGAATTAGATTAGGATTTTGAGAATGATTGATGGACGAGACACATCTTAAAATCAAGGCTCAGAAAACCATAGAAAACAAGAAAACGAGTGTTTGTGGATACTTTCCACAACCCCATTGCAGTAGAACCTAGGAGTAGGGTAAGTAAAATCCGTAGTGGATTTCAGAACATTGCTCACTCCGAAGGAATCAATTGTGAGTTATTATGTGAAGTTGCAAAATTTCAGGTCTACAGCTAGAAATAGCACCAGAAGACTGTTAACCACTCAATCCGACTGGAGAGTATGCTTTAAAAGTTGTATAAACCAGTGGGTAAGCTCAAGGACACATTGAGGTAAAAAGTTCAAGAGTTTGCAAAAAACTAAAATTATTTGCTTTTTCTTGACATTTTAGGCCAAATTAAGTTTTGTCTTGACTCAGAGGCTTAAAATAGCTCATGAAAAGACTGTCCACTGAAAAAATTGAAAAAAGTGTTCATTTTAGGCTTAAAGTAAATAATCGTGATTATTTACTTCCAGCTCAAAAGTGACCAATGTTGATATCAGAGACTCTATGCATGTGTACAAACATCTTTATAAAGGCCCTGTTTAGCAGCAAGCTAACACGGACACCACGGATACCACTTTTTGAAGCTCTCATTGTAAAAACACTTATTATTTTGATAAATCGGAAATATTGTAACTTCTATTTTTCGGATAAACCTTATAATTGATGAGCCGGGGTTACAAGCTTCCAACTTGTATCAACTTGTCATTGCCTATCTTTACTTAGAGCTCTCAGATAATTAGTTTTGACCACCCAAAACCTTGGCTAAGGTATAAAAGTCAATTTTTGTAAGTTAATTGTAAGTTTTGGATAATAAAATACACAGCGTGAGCTAACGACGCTCACTTCTCTCCTTCTCGTGCTTCGTACTCCCTCCCCGGTTGTCACATTGCAGTCGCATTAGCCACAAGTAAGAGCTCTACGCATTGACATAAACACATCACAGTATTTCGTAGCTTTTGGCGTCACCGACCCGTGGCCTAATCTCATCATAAGTAGGAATTTACACTTCAAAATAAAAAACTAAGCATAGGTGGGGTATTGGGACATCATTGCTAAGCATTTAGATACATTCTGGGTCAAAAACGACTAGGTCAAAAATCCGCTGCTGTTAATAATCGCGATTTTGGCACATGATCTAAAGTGGGGTTTGAGACCATAAAAGTGTGTGCTTAGGTCTTATAAACTTGTCCGAGAAGTTTCGTTACGTTTGGATGTCATTTGATGCAGTAACGAATGTGATTTGTTTGCCGATGAGCGAATGGCTTTTGGTGATTTCTGTCACTTGAGTGTAGCTTGAGTTAGATGCAAGTTGTTAGCTCTTTTTTGAGAGATTGACAACCTCTTGTAGCTTCTATGCACTAGTCGAGTCAGCTTCATCCCATGGATTGACAATTTAATCGTGATTGTCACTAAAACTGCAATAAATAGGATAGTGAGGTTAGACACGCATCCCACATTTGGCGCTGCTGCCGGCGATCAAAGAGACCTAAACTAGGGAAAAACACGAGCACCTTGTGAAGTTATCCTTTAACTTCCTCTAGGATCGTACTTTTGCTGTGTAGAGGTAGCTTGGAAGTAATCGTACTTCTTGAGTGCCTTTAGGATTGTAGGATTGTAGAACTAGATTAGGGTTTTGAGGATGATTGATAGACGAAATAAGTCTTAAGATCAATGCTCAAGAAACCATAAAAACAAGAAAACAAGTGTTTATGGACACTTTCCACAACCCCATTGCATAAGAATCTAGGAGTAGGGTAAGTAGGATCCGAGGTGGATTTCAGAACATTGCTCTCTCTGAAAGAATCAATTGTGAGTTGTTATTGGAAGTTGCAGAATTTCAGGTCTACGGCTAGAAATAGCACGAAAAGACTCCAAACCACTCAATCCGACTGGAGAGTAAGCTTAAAAGCTGTTTGAACCAGTGGGTAAGCTCAAGGAAACTTTGAGGTAAAGATTTGAAGAGTTGGCCAAAACTCAGATTATTTACTTTTTCTTCATATTTTAGGCCAAATTAAGTTTTGACTTGATTCATAGGCTTAAAATAACTCATAAAAGGACTGTCCTTGAAAAAAGTACAAAAATTGGTTTATTTCAAGCGTGAAGTTAATAATCGTGATTATTAACTTTCATCTTAGATTTGACCAAGGTTCATACCATTGACTCATTGCATGTGTACAAGGCACAAAAGATTTGGATCACCAAACTGGCAAAACACTAGGTAAAAACTAAAGTTTGTACTGACTTTCTGAATCTTGAGTGTAAATTGAAATTTTTTTAATCCAAACTTGATAAAATTGATTCATTAGCTTATATTGATGCTATAAACATGTGTACATACTCAGTTGGCCAAAAAGATGCAAAAAGTTACCAGTTGTAAATAATCGTGATTATTTATATCTGCCCCATTTTTTAACTTTTTTGACCAAGTTGGCATACCACTAGCTTTACCATGTTGTACTAAGCCCACAAACCAAATTTGGTAAGATTTCGATCATTGGATTGAAAATTGTGACCAAATCTGCAAAGTTAGTCTGTAGACATAAAACTGATGACCATTTGACTAAAACTTGTCCCAACTTGTTGAAACTTGGCTAGAGACCTTAAATTGAGGTGCTTAACAGACCTGTGTCAAAGTTGGGACAAAAATTTGCAAAAATATAGTTGGAGTAAATAGTCGCGATTATTTACTACTGCTTCAAAAATTGATAATTTTGCATATTTGAGTATACCACAAGGTCAAGCATATCAAGTAGACCACACAAATCCATTTTGATGAAATTTGGATCACAAAAGTGAGACTTAAGCCAGATTCTTGAAATAAGAGTCTGCGGACACGAAACATTTGATAAACTTGAACAGATTTGTCCAAACTTGTTGAAACTTGTCCAAGGACCTTAACATGTTGTATACTTGGCAAACCAAGCCAAAAAGTGTAAAAAAATGACAAAAGTAAATAATCGCAATTATTTACTACTGCTACGCAGAGACACCAGTTTTGACTTTTCAACTTGTACAGTTCTAGACCAACATAATACAAAGCCACCGGACAATTTTGGGTTCAATCAAATCCAAATTGGTACATGTTTACTCAGTTTCCAAGTTGCAGATTAATCCTTTGAATCTTTGCCAAAGTCGAATCTGAAAGTCAATTGCTGACTCCCACAGCTCGATTTGAAGTGATATACGCAGACCAATCACAAGAGTTAGCAAAAATCATACAGTCTTTGTGAAAGAATAGCTAGTGATAGCCATTTTTCGGCTCTCCATAATTGCCATAGTGAGTTACCTCACCCTACCAAAATCACCTAAACACTGTGGCTATTCTTACCTTTTTATTGTACATAGGCGTGTGTGAGTTAGAGGGCTTTTCCCATATCTTCTTAAAACCCTCAGCTAGCTAGTCACTGGGCTAGTTGAGCAAAATAAATAAATAAATAAATATATTATGACCCATTTGTGTGTATATATTTCATTTTACATAGGGCCTAAATATAGGAAATTTTCATAATTATTTTGGTATTTATTTAAATATTTCTACCTAGGTGTGCGTTATTTTCCTAAGTATGTTATGTACATTGGCTCACCATTACCACAATTTTCTTACCATTTTGCATACTCTTTATTCCATATAAAAATATCTTCACACAAGCTTCTCTTATTTTTGGTGTGAATCCACTCCTAAGAATAACCTCAAAAATACCTTTCACCATCAGTCATTTTCTTTCACTAAATTCCTATTTCCTAGAGGTATTTTTTCTTATCTCTTGTAAATAAATATACTTCAATAAAACCAAATGAGGGTCCCCTCATTTGATTCCATATATTTTTATATATCTCTTTTTTTCACTTTATATTTATTTATAGCTGACACTATTTTAGATTCCATAAGTTGTTTATATATACTAGCCTGTTTTTCCCCATCTTATCCATGTATTATATTTTGCATAATCCACAACCATGCATATTTTCAAACCTCTAAGAATCAATTAGGTCATGCTCTGATGCAAGGAGGGACTCACCTTTGGAGCCATATGCAAATTCAACAAAAGGGGGGCCACTGAAGACTTTTTTGTGAAGAAAAACAGGTATTTTGGTGGGATTTTTTATATCCATCTCCACTCTGAATTTGAAGCAGTGGTCAAAAGAGAAAACGTGGATCAAAAGCTGAATAATCACCTCAAAAATTTTGGTGATTTTTGGAACAACCACCGGTGAGCTAGGATTTTTGAGTGGACCCCAGTCTGCCCACTTTTCTCACAAGTAGCCCATAGTCTTCTTTCACCTCTTTCCATACTTCTACACACACACACACACACACACTCATTCCTCTCAATCCCTCACTCAAACCTGCACCTTTCATGGTTTCTCTCACCTTCTTCACCATTAACCTCCCCTCTTACTTCCATAGCTCTCATATGAGCTCTATATGTACATACACCATCTCTATGCTTCTCTCTATTACTTCCAAAGTACAATTCCATCTTACCCCTTCTCTATATACATAAAATTCAGCATGTAAAACATGTTTAACCTCTGAAAATTGAGATATATCATCAATGCAATTGCCATTTTCATCGCGATAATGAACCTTGGCGGCGGTGGCGTAAAGAAGAGAAGACGAAGAAGAGGATCAATAGTCATTTTGGGAACCTACACAAGTAAGTACTCCTTCAAGCTTCACAATCACAAGGATTTCCTCACTGCATTCAACCATCTTAATTCAACCATCCACCTCATTCTACTCAGTGTAAATATAACATTAACTTTCTAGTGATTACTAACACTAACCAGTAACATACTAACAAAAAATAGCCATTGACTTAACCATAAAAGACACCTCACCTCAAGACATGTGCATAGTAACTCTCTCTCTCTCTCTCTCTCTCTCTCTCTCTCTCTCTCTCTCCTTCCTTAAAACTCTACTTTCACCTTATCTACCATCAACAATGCTCTCTTTTGAGTCCACATCCATGGCTCAAGCAGACAAAGAAGGCCCGCAATGTTTTGATATTCAGAAAAATCATAATCCTGATTTGTTAGCTTATAAATTAGGATTTTCAATAATCTTAATGAGGGGTCTCCAACCTATAAATAGGCCCCTCTCCTTCTTGTAAAACAACCTCCAATATCTCACATAGCACCCCAACACTCTATGCGTGAGGAGAGACTTAAGCGTAGCAACCACTTTGTGAGCTTCACTTTTGGTGTGAGAGAAGCTTTCAAGCTACACATTGCCAGTGAGAGAGCGTGAGTTCCAAAAATCTCAAAACCACTATTGTATATGCTCCTTCATCATCAATAAATTGAGGTTTGGTGCATCAAAGGCGTGATTCGACATTCAAATCTTCGTCCTTCCATTTGTGCAATAGGTTTGGTGAATTCAAAGTGACTTGTGTATTTTGAGTTTCTATCGGTTGATCTTGATTTTAGAAAGTGTTTTAGTGTGTTTTTTTCATTTCCAATTTTGTGTCCATTGTAAGAGGGTATTGTGGTGAGAGGTCTTCCACACCCTAAGACAGTGTGTGTGTTTTGGCAATGTTTAACAATCACTAAGCATTGAGTGAGTTTTGTACAGGTTCTACGATAACCATCTCCATTTGCAAGTCACAAATAAGTTATTACGTAAGATCCATTCCTCTCTCTCTTCCCTTTGCTCTAGGTCTCTCTAGTCCATTTTGTGTGTGTCTTGGTGTGAGGTTGCTTGTGTGTGTTTTGTGGTGTATCTTCTTGGTTGTGAAAAAATCTCTTACGTCCTAGTTCGCATACCATAACTAGGTGGTGCCCCTATCTTGTTTGGGTTTGGCTGTGGGTTTGTTGTTTTGTTGTGCTTGTGGTTGCTCCAGCCCCAATTGAGCAGCACGGGAGCCTTGAGGGGTGTTTAGAGGTCGCCTCTCTTGTTGCCTGCCCCAGACTGCTTCAATTTTGGTGCCCCCACTGAGGAGGGCTTGTGTATTTTTGTGTAGGATCAACCTTTAGCATAGTCAAGTAGTTTGCATAATCCTTTCATTCCCATTGCAAGGCAAAAGGTACACATAATTGTTAGTACTAAGTTGCAATTTCAGCGAGAGTAATTCGTAGAATTTTGGGCCCTCTTAGGTTGGCCGAGATAAACTCTTCAGTAAATCCTTTTATTTTGCCTCTCATTAGATACGACCTTAGTTTAGATGTCTATATTTTTGTTTTGTTTTAAGCAGTAGGTCATGCATAGACAATGGATAATGGCCCAGGAATAGAGGTTTTTCCCTTCCATTTCACTCCACACATTATAATAAACATTGCAATTAGTAGAAAAATCCATTTTCAACAACGTATGGTGTTCATGTTTAGTACCCAAAGAGTAGGAGAAATTATCGCGTCACCAAACCCTGTCATCCTGCCTCTTATTGATTATCATAGGTCATTTGATGTGAATATTTTATTTTGTTGTAGAATAGATTGCAATTTAAAAAACATTATTGTGTAAATCTTTTTAAGAAAGAAAAACAAAAACGTGTTGTCACTTTGAAACTGATTCAATGGGGGCCCAATGCCAAATGTCCGGATATCCTCTTTTCTTTGGAGAGCCTAGAGAGGATGCATAATTATTTTTAGCAAATTTCAAGATGTCTTGCTGTATCAAGAGGATAGTAACTGATCAAGAACGTGTAGAAATGTTTGAGGTGGTCCTTAGGAAAGATGCTAGCACTTGGTTTGACTCTTTGTCTGAGGAAGTTAAAGGGAATTACACGAAAGCTGTGAATCATTTCAAGAGATACTTCATTGATCCCCAAAACACTCAAAAGCTATGGCAAGACATTGTTTCTCACAAACAAAAGGACTTAGATGACTACCACATGTATAAACAAGAGTTTCTACGTCTTTGGGTTGTATGGGTGAGAAATGTTGCTAACCCTGGTGATGGTGCAGAGTTCCTCAAGAAGGAGAGATTCATAGCCCGTCTCTTTCCCACACTCAAGATAAAGGTTGAGGTGGGTGCACCTGCTACCTTTGATGCAGCTGAAACTAGGGCTGTTGAGAAGTATAGAAAACTCAAGTGCCTAAGGGGAGAGGTTCCAATAGAGGGTTCTATACCTAAGGGAAAATTGCAAGCATGTGACATCTAGAGATATTCTTGAGGTAACAGCGGAGGTAATTGAAAAGTTAAATGAATCCTTAAGTAACTTGTCAATTCACCTTGCACAAACTATAGGTCCCAAGGAACAAGCAAAGAAGTTAGAAGAGCGAGAGCCACCATGACCTAGGAGAGTCTTGCAATGTTGGAATTGCGGAGAGTTTGGACATGGGATGTATAATTGTCCTTGGCCCCGTGGGGAGCCAGGGAGACCTAACTTGAACTACCCAGTGATGAATGCAGGTGAAGGAACTAGTCAACAACCATGGCTTCTACAAAGGCCAAATAGAGCAAGACCACCTCCACGAGGAGTGGAAGGAGTTCCACCTTTGCCAGACCCAAATGTGCATGTGGTAGAGGTGACAAATTCCAATGAGGTGGACATGGAAGCAAATGGCATTAAGCGTGGTCGTGGAAAAGGTAAGGAGAAAGAAGGAGTCACGTCTCAAAGTGACCATGGACGAGAAAAGAAGGCAAAGGAGACCAAGGAAACCAAGAGGACTCGACGTCGTATCAACCTCCAAGACTTCCCTCTTGGACATGGTATGGCTTCGTACAAATTTTTGGAAGACATGAGAGATAAGGGTCCTGATATCTCATGGCCTCAATTTCTTGCATTATGTCCACAAGTTAGGAGGGATTTAACAAGGGCAGTTAGCACTAGGAGAAAGGTAAAAGAGAGTGTGCCTGTTGTAAAAATTGCACAAGCTGAAATGAATGAGGACATTACACCGGTGCTAGACTGTTACATTAAAGGAAGATTGGTTAGTAAAGGTCTAGTGGATGGGGGTGCACAAATTTGCATCATGACAGAGGGACTCATGCAAAGACTAGGCATGCACATCCACGAGACACCTGAAATCACAGTCAAGATGGCAAACAATAGCAAGGCTAGGTGTGTAGGCATTTGTAAAAATGTCTTTTTAGAGGCCTTTGGCATTAAAAAGGAGGTGGATTTTTATGTTATGTTGACCAAGGGAAGTGGTTATCCATTTATCCTAGGAAGACCGTGGCTAATGAAAATGCGAGCTTTGCAGGATTGGGAGAGTGGAAAATTAATTTACAGGAATGACAATCATAAGAAGGTTGTCTTTGACATGAAGGAGCAACGCCAAGAGGAGCTCCATGAAGAATCATCTCAAAGTGAAACGGAAGAATATTGGACTGATAACACTTCAAAAGAAGAAAGTAGCGGTAGCATTACTGAAGAGGAGTCTTTCATCGAAGTCATGGGGGTAAGGTTTAAGCCAACCAACCAAGAGACCTCTTGTCAAGGTTTGGAGGAGGTAGGTTCCCAAGAGAACCAAAATGTGGAAGATGAAGGAATGTTAGAAGGTATGTTGTCTACAACACTTACAAAGGATGAAAGAGAGGAGTTCAAAGGTGTGTTAAGGAAATTTCCTAAGCTTTTTGCTAAAGACTACACTGACGTGCGTGGAGTAGATGATGTTTAACACAAGATCGAGCTAAAGCCAGAGGCCAAACCTAAAGCTCAAAAGCTATGAAGGTTAGGAGTCATCAAGGAGCAGGCTCTACTCAAGGAGGTAAGAAAGCTTCTAGCAGCAGGTTTCATTTATTCAGTGGAGAATTCAGAGTGGGTCTTGCCCGTTGTTGTCACTCCCAAGAAAAATGGCAAGTGGAGGGTGTGTGGATTACCGTCCGCTCAATGAAGCAACAAAAAGAGATCACTTTCCCCTCCCATTTCAAGATGAGATACTAAATGAAGTAGCTGGTCACGAGAAGTACACCTCGTGTGATGGCTACTCAGGTTACTTTCAAATAGGGATCGCATTGGAGGATCAATTGAAAACAACCTTCATCACTCCTTGGAGTTGTTATGCTTTTAGATTCATGCCTTTTGGCTTGACAAATGCTCCTGCAACTTTCCAACGTTTCATGAACATGGTGTTTCAAGCATTCTTTGGAAAGTCAATTAGGGTGTTCATTGATGATTTCTGCATTTATAGCTCAAAATCGTGGCATCTACAAAAGGTAGAAGAAGGTTTAAAAAAGCTTTACGACATGGGAGGTCAACTCAACCCCGATAAGTGCCATATAGGTGAGGATGAAGTGATCTTTCTTGGTCACAAGGTTTCCTATAAAGGTATTTAGGTGGATCCTTCAAAGGCAAAGGCTCTTATTGAGCTACCGTCACCGAAGAATCTTAAAGAGGTCATCTCATTCATTCAAAAGGTGAAGTATATGTCACGCTTCATTCACTTAGCCTTGGAGTTACTTCACCCTTTGCAAAAGTTGACACAACAAGTCGAGTTTGTTTGGTCTGATGAACTTGAAGAATATTTTTGTAACATCAAAGTCATTATGTCAGAGCTACCAACACTTATGCCTCCTTGTTGGGAGTACACATTCTTCGTTAGCTCTAGTGTTGGGAAAGAAAAAATTGGTGCTGTTTTGCTACAACAAGATCCCCACAGTACCAGGATGCAACCCATCTACTTTGCTAGTAGGGTAATGAATTCTTTGGAGAGAGGCTACACGGAGGCAGAACTCATGATGCTTTCTCTCATGTTTGCGGTGAGAAAGTTTAGATCCTACTTGCTACCAAAATCTTTTGTAATTCTCACTGCAGAAAATTTGTTCCCTTGGGTGTCATCTCAAATGAATCTTAGTACTAGGATCTCAAAGTGGATTATGGAGTTGTAAGAGTTTCAATACTCTTTCAAGGTAGAAGATAGTGTGCGTGCACAATTGGCAGGGATTCTCACTTATAGGGTGCAAGAAAAGGAGATTAAGGTTCCTGAAGTAAAGACCTTACCATTGCCACCACCAACCAGTATTCAGTATTCCTAATTCTTTTACCTTGTTCTTTGATGGAGATTTTCGACGAATCACAGGAAAAGCAGGGGGAGGGCTAGTGTTGTTCAACCCAAGTGAAGAGGTGGTCATGAAAGAGAAGGTCAATCTACCACGTTCAACTAGCAACAATGAAGCAGAATAAGACACACTACTTCATGGTTTAAAGATGTGCATTGGCCAAGGCATACAACGTCTCATGGTAAAGGGGGATGCACTTCTCATTGTGAAGCAGATTTTAGGCATTTGGGCATGCAAGAATGAAAGATTAAGGAAAAACGTTCATGCCATTTGTAGGTTGTTTAATCAGTTTGAAGAAGTGCAACTATATCACATTCCTAGGAAACAAAATGAAGATGCCGATTTACTTTCACAACAAGCAGTTACATGTGTTGAGAAAGAAGTGCAAGTCATCATGGTGGCAGCAACTGTCAAGCAACCAGGATACCAGGGATTGGAGTCATTGGCTCCCATTATTGTCTACATTTTGGAGGGTGAGTTTCCACAAGACTTTACAAAAACTCAAAAGAGGAGACTCATGAAGAAGGCAAGTTTCTATCTCTTCCTAGAAGGCTCCCTCTATCAAAGAGGGAATGATCAAGTGTGCAGAAGAGTACCAACTATCGAGGAAATTCCAGCCATTCTAAAAGGTTTTCATGAAGAGGCATTTGGTGGTCATTTTTCACAAGAATTAACTGTGAAGAAGATTTTGCTTGCCGGGTATCTTTGGCCAAGCTTGCATGTGGATGGCCAACATTGGTGTAAAAGTTGTCACAACTGTCAGGTAAATGGAAATAAAAGGTTGGTCCATGGTCCGAGGCAAATAGTGCTTGCAAATGGACCCTTTGAAAAGTGGGGCATTGATGCTATGGGTCCTCTACCTAGAACAAAGAATGGTAAACTCTACATTCTAGTGGCTGTAGACTACATGACTAGGTGGGTAGAGGCTCAAAGTGTGGCCAGGGTAAATGGGAAAACAGTGAGCAGGTTTGTCTACACTAATATTTGTTGTAGATTTGACACACCTCTAGAGATTGTTTCGGATAATGGTCCGGGGTTCAAGAAGGGTTTACTCACAGAAGTTTGTGAAGAGCTTCACATTCTACATCGTCATAGCACACCATACTACCCACAGTCAAATGGTTCGGTGGAGAAGTCTAATGGTGTCATTGCAGGAATCATTAGAAAGATGGTGCAAAACAAGACAAAATTATGGGATGACTTCGTGGATGGTGCCTTGTGGGCATATCGAACCACATATAGGGAAGCCACGGAGTTCACACCATTTCACTTGGTCTATGGTCAAGAGGCTTTGTAGCCTATCGAGCTCAACATTCCAACAATGCGGCTTCATGGAAAAGGTGCACAAGATGATCAAGAGGTATGGATGGATCGACTTCTTACGTTAGTGGAGCTTGAGTGGAAAAGAGAAGCAGCTTACGAGTGCTACAAGAGGAAAGCCACACAAGCAAAAGAAAAGCTCGACAAGAAACTGAAGGACAAAGGCATCAAGGAAGGAGAGCTTGTGCTAAGGTATGACAATCGACTTGACAATCTTTTTGATGCCAAGTTTGAAACTAGATGCCAAGGGACATACATAGTCAAGAAGGATTTCAATTCAAGTTACTATCAGCTTATGGACTTGAATGGTAAAGAGCACTCCAGGAAGGTAAACGGGTATCGCTTGAAGCCCTATTTGAGTCGCCTTCTACCAAAGGATCTACCGAAGGACTGTCAAAAAGTTACTATCTCATGTAATTTTTGCTGCATGAAGCATGAGTGTGACAAGGGGCCAAACAATGAAGATCTCGTCAAGGACTCTGAAGCACTCTCTTTGCAAAAGATGCTCTATGATGGTACATGAATATACCATCATCCTGGGGGAGGGCTAATGATAGCCATTTTCCGGCTCTCCGTAATTGCCATAGTGAGTTACCTCACCCTACCAAAATCACATAAACACTGTGGCTATTCTTACCTTTTTATTGTACATAGACGTATGTGAGTTAGGGGGCTTTTCCCATATCTTCTTAAAACCCTCAGCTAGCTAGTCACTGGGCTAGTTGAGCCAAAAAAATAAATAAAATAAAAAAATAATATATATTATGGCCCATTTGTGTGTATATATTTCATTTTTCATAAAGCCTAAATATAGGAAATTTTCATAATTATTTTAGTATTTATTCAAATATTTCTACCTAGGTGTGCGTTATTTTCCTAAGTATGTTATGTACATTGGCTCACCATTACCACAATTTTCTTACCATTTTGCATACTCTTTATTCCATATAAAAATATCTTCACACAAGCTTCTCTTATTTTTGGTGTGAATCCACTCCTAAGAATAACCTCAAAAATACCTTTCATCATCAGTCATTGCCTTTCACTACATTCCTATTTCCTAGAGGTATTTTTTCTTATCTCTTGTAAATAAATATACTTCAATAAAAACAAATGAGGATCCCCTCATTTGATTCCTTATATTTTTATATATCTCTTTTTTTCACTTTCTATTTATTTATAGCTGACACTATTCTAGATTCCATAAGTTGTTTATATATACTAGCATGTTTTTTCACATCTTATCCATGTATTATATTTTGCATAATCCACAACCATGCATATTTTCAAACCTCTAAGAATCAATTAGGTCATGCTCTCATGCAAGGAGGGGCTCACCTTTGGAGCCATATGCAAATTCAACAAAAGGGGGGCCACTGAAGACTTTTTTGTAAAGAAAAACAGGTATTTTGGTGGGATTTTTAATATCCATCTTCACTCCGAATTTGAAGTGGTGGTCAAAAGCGAAAATGTGGACCAAAACCTGAATAATCACCTCAAACATTTTGGTGATTTTTGGAGCAACCACCGGTGAGCTAGGATTTCTGAGTGGGTCCCAGTCTGCCCACTTTTCTCACAAGTAGCCCATAGTCTTCTCTCACCTCTTTCCACACTTCTACACACGCACACACACACATTCCTCTTAATCCCTCACTCAAACCTGCACCTTTCATGGTTTCTCTCACCTTCTTCACCATTAACCTCCCCTCTTACTTCCATAGCTCTCATATGAGCTCTACATGTACATACACCATCTCTATTACTTCCAAAGTACAATTCCATCTTACCCCTTCTCTATATACATAAAATTCAGCATGTAAACCATGCTTAACCTATGCAAATTGAGATATCTCATCAACGGAATTGCCATTTTCATCGCGATAATCAACCTTGGCGGTGGTGGTGTAAAGAAGAGAAGACGAAGAAGAGGATCAATAGTCATTTTGGGAATCTACACAAGTAAGTACTCCTTCAAGCTTCACCATCACAAGGATTTCCTCACTTAATTGAACCATCCACCTCATTCTACCCATTGTAAATATAACATTAACTTTCTATTGATTACTAACACTAACCACTAACATACTGACACAAAATACTAACACTAACATACTAACACAAAATAGCCATTGACCTAACCATAAAAGACACCTCACCTCAAGACATGTGCATAGTAACTCTCTCTCTCTCTCTCTCTCTCTCCTTCCTTACAACTCTACTTTCACTATATCTACCATCAACAATGCTCTCTTTTGAGCCCACATCCATGACTCAAGTAGACAAAGAAGGCCCGCAATGTTTTGATCTTCAAAAAAATCATAATCTTGATTTGTTAGCTTGTAAATTAGGATTTTCAATAATCTTAATAAGGGGTCTCCAACCTATAAATAGACCCCTCTCCTTCTTGTAAAACAACCTCCAATATCTCACATAGCACCCCAACACTCTATGAGTGAGGAGAAACTTAGGCATAGCAATCACTTTGTGAGCTTCACATTTGGTGTGAGAGAAGCTTTCAAGATACACATTGCAAGTGAGAGAGCGTGAGTTCCAAAAATCTCAAAACCACTATTATATATGCTCCTTCATCATCAATAGATTGAGGTTTGGTGCATCAAAGGCGTGATTCGACGTTTAGATATTTATCCTTCCATTTGTGCAATACGGTTTGGTAAATTCAAGGTAACTTGTGTATTTTGAGTTTCTATCGGTTGATCTTGATTTTAGAAAGTGTTTTAGTGTGTGTTTTTTATTGCCAATTTGGTTTTAGTGTAAGAGGATATTGTGGTGAGAGGTCTTCCACACCGTAAGACAGTGTGTGTGTTTTGGCAATGTTTAGCAATCACTAACAATTGAGTGAGTTTTGTATAAGCTCTACGATAGCATCATAACGAACCATATCCATTCGCAAGTCACAAATAAGGTATTACGCAAGATCCATTCCTCTCTTTGTTCCCTTTGCTCTAGCTCTCTCTAATCCATTTTGTGTGTGTCTTGATGTGAGGTTGCTTGTGTGTGTGTGTTTTGTGGTGTATCTTCTTGGTTGTGAAAAAATCTCTTGCGTCCTAGTTCGCATACCATAACTAGGTGGTACCCCTATCTTGTTTGGGTTTTGGCTGTGGGTTTGTTGTTTTGTTGTGCTTGTGGTTGCCCAAGCCCCAATTGAGCAGCATAGAAGCCTTGAGGGGTGTTTAGAGGTCACCTCCCCTGTTGCCCACCCCATACCGCTTCACTAGCATGATCAAATTGATACAGGAATCAGGTTGCAGACAAGGAATCGGTAGCTTGATAGAAAGTTGCAATCAAATCAAGTAGAAATTGATGACAAGTTAATCCAAAGGTAAGTAGTCTATCCAGGGCTTCGCAAGTCTTTATGAACCTTAGATCTTATCGTGTACTAGGAAATCAGGGCATATTCGGAGAAATCTCTAGTAAAGTATCCACTGAAGAGAGCGTGAATCAACACAATTCCTTGCACACTATCCCTGAAGAAGTCTCAGACACTTTTTTTGATTTGACATCTGAAATGTCTTCCTATTCGACTCACTCGGAAACCAGAACGACAGTGCGCTATAAACATATACTCTCATTTTATAAGACTAATCACCATGGAGCTCAGGTTTACCTGGATCCTAACGAAGAGTATGCTATTCACATTGATGACCATGGTATTGAGTTCAAGGAAGAGATTAGGGAAAGCAAACAAGGAAAAATGTACATGGATCAAAACAGAACTCAGTATTTACAAGTCAAAAACCCTGACATGATAGACAAATGGGGGTTAGAAGTAAATACCATAATCCTAGATATGTCAGCAAAAGAGGGACCACCAACCTTAGAATTCAAGGGATACGATCAAGTAGATTTGAATCCTTTGAAATGGCTTAGTACGGATAATCCTAGGATCGAAGTCTATTGTTGGGAGGATAGAAATGTAAAAGATCTTCTGTGGACTTTGCATGCCAAATCACGACAACTGACGGCCATGAAGATCATCTATATCTTCAAGATCAAGGATAAGGGATTAGCAGATCTACCAACCTACTTGTTTAGGATTGTTATAACAAAAACTTTGTTATGATGACTCCTGAGGAGGTAGAGCAAACCAAATACCAAGGGTATCCCATAAGGGATTGGATATCGGAACAAGGACCATAAACAATTCCAAGAGATGAACACCGTGAGAGATCTTCTAAGACTAATGTTAAGAAACCAGAAACCACCTTATACGCAGAAAACCGGGTGATACCAAGGCCAGTCCAGAGCTACACGAGTCACTATTTCCAATAGATTGGTTTGAAGGACTCGAAACACGACCAACTGCCAGAAGACCAAGACTTGAACCAAACAGACGTGTCAGACCAGCTGATTTTCAAAAATGGGTCAGAAAATACAATGGATCAAGGGATCCATACGACCACTTAGCAAGCTTTAAGCAAGTGCTACGAGCAGAACGTATATTCGATTTTCATACTGAATTCGAGGGGTTTGGAACGACATTAGAAGGAAAAGCATTGACATGGTTCCAAAACATTCCACCAAGGTCAATCATGGACTTGAACACATTAGCTCAAGGATTTGTAGCTGCTTGTTCTAAAACGGGGATCAAACACAATACGGTAGCTCAAATCTACAGCTTCCAACAAAAACATGGTGAGTCTATTAGGGATTGTTCAACTCGAATGAAACAATACATTGCCAGATGCCCAGAGCTAGAGATACCTGCAAAAGAAGGACTAATATCATTATTTCTAGAGGGACTGCTAAACAAAGAACTTCATGTTATAATGTATAGCAAGAATCATACAACCATAGAAGCATGTGTGTCAGATGCTACTAACTTAGGAGATAATTATGATATTTTGAACAAAGAAGATGTCCCTAAGGATAATCAAAGTGAGAAAACAACACCCACTAAACCAACACAAGTAGGAACGGTTGATGTAGCATCACTTTCAGCCATAGAAGACATGCTCAAAAGGATGAACGTCATGATGATTAACAAGCAAAAAGCACCTATGAAAGGACCAAAACAAGGGATACCTCTACAGGGACAACCAATAAGGCCACCAAAATGGTGTGCAATCGAGGGTAAATGGACCAACCATGAGACCAATGAGTGCTAGTTCCGACGAGAGTATGATGGGAATGTTTAGTGGAATGTTTAGTACGTGTCCATGAGGCAACAAGGACAACCCATGTCTAGATATCAGCCTAATATGGCCCAAGCTCAAAGACCACCGATGGGTATGGAAAGACCTCAACCTATGTTGGGTCAACAACCTCCATATCCATGACATAATGCATTGCTTGTAAAGTACATGCATCCCGAGGGAGTCATAGATGAACAAGCACTTATGCCTGTTACACCTTATGCTGAGCCTAGTCCATCTACAATAATGGTAGAAGGATATTGGTATAATTCACATCCACCACCAATGGAAGAACCTGTGACTTATGATTCACCATAAGTCGCACCAATGTATTATGTAGCTAATCAAGGTGTTAGACCTCCTATGGTAAGACCCATGATTAAGCCAAGAACGGAAAACTGTCATAACTGTGGTGCAGATGATCATTGGAAAAATGAATGCCCAGAGCTTGACAAGAACCTCAAGCCAATTGAAGCTTATTGCATACAATGTTGCAAAAAGGGAGGACACTTCCCTAAAGATTGTCCTAAAAATCCTTTAAACAAGAAAAAACAATAGTAAATGTAATTCAAGTGATATCTAGTAGCTCATTTGAGAGTGAACCGATTGTTCCAATCAAAGTAATCACTAGAGCTCAGGCTAAGAAAAAGAAACATAACTCCTCTGATGATTCAGAGAACACAAAAATTGCCTCTCAAAAGACCAAAAGAAGCAGAAGCAAAAGGTGTGAATTGAGAAAACAGAAACAACGAGCTAGAATCGAGGAGAAAACAAAAAAGCTATTTCAGGAAAAGGTGAAAGAAACTGAAAGCGAAATCAAAGAAACAACAGTGAAATCTGGAGGATCAATTTTGGTTGATAAAATTTTTGAGCCTATCAATGCATCCTTGGAAGCTTACCAAGCAGGACTTAAAGCAAACGAAAACATAAAAAACAAATGGAAAAATTATCCCTCTCCAGACATGGAAGTAGCTAAGCTTGAAGCTTATCAAAATTTGGTAAGAATCACGCAAGAGATGCTGGAAAACAAAAACCCAAGCTTGAAAGTATCGCAAAACCTGAAGAGCTTGTGGTGAGGCGGTCCAGGGCGGGCAACAAGAAGAGCAATCTCTAGACACCCTTCAAGGCTCCCGTGCTGCTCAATGGGGCTGGGGCACAACACAACACAAACCAAAACAACAAACCCACAGCCAAATCCCAACTACACAAGGGGCACCACCTAGTTTAAGAGCGAACTAGGACGCAAAAGAGGAGAATCGTTAGAGCAACCCACAAACAAGCAAGGAATTTACACTAACCATAACACCAATGGAACACTCTCACGCACTAAAACATGAGAGAGAGAGAGAGAGAGAGAGAGAGAGAGAGAGAGAGAGAGAGAGAGAGAGAGAGAGAGAGAGAGAGAGATGGTGTACAACTTAGCTTCAACTTTATATTTTGCACAAAAAGGAACTTAGAGCTTGCGGAATCAAGTGACAAGATTTGGTTATAGCATCACTAGCACATTGTCTTAGGGTTATGGGAGCCCTCTCACCATCCACCCTCTTACAATGGTAGCCAAACAATAGCCAATGAATCACAAGCAACAAAACAACAACCTTCAATGAAACAAGTCACCTTATGAAGCTGAATGAGTTTGCCAAGCCAAATTGGAGGAGAAGCATGAGCCTTTGGACATGAATTGCACCCAAAACTACCAATTCATTGATGTTGGGGTAGATACAACAATGGTAGGAAGAATATCTTCTACTCGCACTCACTCAAACTAGCTCAAGCTTTTTTATGCACCAAAGTGATGGTGTATAGAAAGCTTACTCTCTCTTTACAACCAAGATAGAACTGGCGTGTGCTACGCTCAATCTAGTGTGCAATGGTATAGTGATGTCTTTTACAAGGAGGAATGGGTTCTATTTATAGGTTTTAGAAGCCTTGATTAGAATTAAGCCTAATCAATTTTATTAGGAAAGATCAAGGATTATGAATTTTTATGAATTTCAAATGAGAATGGGGTCTCTCTTTTCTCTTGAGTCACATGGGTGTGGGCTCAAGTAAGAGAATTATTGATGTGGTGAAAGGAGAGAAACTTCCATGGGAGTGAGTGAATTTGTTTTACTTGTGCGGTTGCCTACTCCATATGTTGATAGTGTGGGTGCATTTTTACAAGAGAAGTTAGTTGTTAGTGGTAATAATCACTAGAATTGTTAGTGATACATTTACAATGGGTAGGATGAGTTGATTTGATGAAGGAAGAGGGGTGAATTAAAAGAGAATCATTGAGATGGTGAAGCTTTGAAGAAGCTTGAACTCACCCTTGTGTAGATTGTGGAAAAAATGACCGCTGGTCTTCTTCTTCTTCTTCGCTTCTTTACGCAGCCGCCACGGTTGACCACCACGATGAAAAGAGGATTTGTTGATGAAAAATCCTCAATTTGCAGAAGTTATCATGGTTAAGATGCTGAATTTTAGATATTTTTAGGAGAGGTAAATGAAATTGTAACATAGAAGCAATAGAGAGAGACATGGAGAGGGTGTATGTATGTAGAGGTTCATAAAAGAACTATAGGGATGAGAGAGAAGGGTAATGGTGAAGAGGGTGGGAGAAGCCATGGAAATTGCAGGTTTGAGTGAGGGAAGGAGAGGGAGGGATGTGTAAGAGTGAGTAGGTGTGTGGAAGGGTGAGAGAAGACTAAAAGCTACTTGTGAGAAAAGTGGGCAGACTGGGGTCCACTCAAAAAATCATAGCTCCGGCTGGTAGCTCCAAAAATCATGAAAAAAATTGAAGTGATTATTCAGAGCGTGGGCTACATTTTCTCTTTTGACCGCCACTCCAAATTCGGAGTGGAGATAGGTGCCAAAATTCTCACCAAAAAGCCTTTTTTTAATGCCTGCAAAAGTCTTTTAGTGGCCCCCTCCTTTGTTGACTTTGTACAATGCATCCAAGAGTGAGCCCCTCCTTTGTCATATTATAATACAAAGCATCCAAGTTGCCCTTGACCCATGCATGGAGGAGGATTATTGGTGAATAAAGAAATATATACATGGTGGTACTAGTGTATGGACTATTCATGGACTTTAGCTGAATGAGCACATGGTGTTAGAATAATGAGTACAAATAATAATAAAAATATGGAAAAGTTATGGATATGGAAAGATATTGGAATCATATGATATGGTCCCTCCTTGAATTATTTTGGGTGAAAGAGGAAAAGGTATGCAAGTAAATAATACAGTAAACGTAACCAATGAGTAGAAATCAATTTTTTGTTTTCACAAGGGTGAGGGTGAAAATGTGGGAGTGATTTGTATAAAGGAAAAATATGAGGTTAGCGTATGTACATATTGGCAAAAAATATAATTATGGTGTAAGAGGATGAAAGAAGGTGTACATAGGTTTAATAAAACACACACCTAAGTAGAAATATTTAAATAAAATACCAAAATAATTATAAAAAATCCCTATATTTAAGCCATATATACAATGAAATATTTACACACAAAGAGGCCATAATATACTTTTATTTTTTTATTTTTTTTACTTTTTTGGCTCAACTAGCCCAATGACTAGCTAGCTAAGGGTTTTTAAGAAGATATGGGAAAAGCCCCCTAACTCACACAAGCCTATGTACAGTGAAATGGTAGGGATAGCCATAGCGTTTGGGTGAATTTGGTAGGGTGGAGTAACTTACTATGGCAATTATGGAGAGCCGAAAAACGGCTATCAGTGGTAAGAGAAACTAAAGAAAAATCCGAAGTGGGTGGTAGAACCCCACATTGAACCAAAAGAGCCAGAACTTATAGTGCCGGACAACGAAGATGCCTTAGATGCAATTCCATTCGTAGAGGAAGACTAGACAGGACACTTATGAGAATATGTTAGAGAAATCAATGATGGGAGCCTAACTCTAAATTCAGCTCCTATAGATAGAGTTTGGTTGGACAACCTACCTCTTGATATGGACATGGATGTACAATCCTTGTACGGGGATTGCGGATCTGAAGCTTCAGGAATATCTAAACCACTGACCTTGAAAACATTACCCTCTTACTTGGGAGATAACGAAGATGAATCCATAGTGTACAAGACCACTCAAGTAAAAAGAGCGGAGCAGACCCTAGAAGTAGACAACACTCATTCAATCATGTCTACACCCATCCAATGTATTCTTACTTTGGGAGAATTGTTAAAACTCAGACCATATTTATGGAATGATAAAAAAAAACCCTAGAGAAGGTGGGGATAACGGGGCTAATCGCAAAAAATTTGGGAAAATTGAAACACGAAATGGATAACAAAGAGATTCGATCTGTTCCAATGAATAAAGACGGAGAATATTATGAAGAAGAAGGAAACACCACCCTTCTAGTGAAATATAATGACATTGAAACCATGGCAATACTGGATAGTGGAGCAGGTATAGCCATAGCCACAAAACCAGTATGGAAATCCTGGGGACAACCAGCCACATTAGACAAACTCGAATGAAATTGCAATTGGCTGACGGACATATTGAAAGACCCTTAGGCCTGCTAGAAAAGGTGATAGTTAATTCCTATGGATTGAATATCAACACACTTTTGCCATAGTAGACTTTGGAAAGAAACTCAATTACGAAATCATATTGGGAAGACCTTTCATGCGATAAGTACAACTTATCTAAGATTGGGGAAACAACTATCTATACTTGAAGCAAGTGGGATCTATAACAAGGGTTAATTTAAAAGATCACACTTATAGAGATGTCATGAAAATGCCTATACAAGATTTTGATTGAGTCTCTTGGGCTGAAACTAAGCTTCCATCTTGGTTAAACAAAGACACTCCTATTTGGATGTGTGGAGCTTCAAAAAACGAAAGCTTAAAAAGAGAAGAGTGAATCTTAGAAAGGGATTGCACAGACGAAGCCTATGTACCTGAACCCTTTCCAGAACATTTGTTTGAGCCATTTGAGTGGACTCAAAAATTAGCGACAATGGATGTATGTGTGAATACGTCTATGCCTACTCAATTTTGCAATGAGGATGGCTACGACATAATTCCCATGCAAATGATTTCAACCCTTCACATTGAAGATGAAATTGAGGAACCCAAGGACTTGATTAAAGCTCAACAAGTCTTTTTAGACCTCTACTACGATGCAACAGATGAGTTAGATGAACACTCAGCTACCTCAGAAGATTCGGGGTCGGAAAAAGAACATGTGAGAGCTAAGCTACTCATAAAAGGAGGGGAGGAAATTTTTTTTGACTTTCCTAACCAGAAACTGAGAAGACAGAAATGGTGTAGACGAAAAAGAAACACCAGAAACATAAAAAGAAGACCTATGCCATCAGCCTCCAGTAGAACACAATTCCTGATGCAGATAGAGACACATGATTGTGTCAAGGAAAAAATCATTGGCAGATATCCTTCAAACAAAAATCCAGAAATGTTGAGAACATTGAGAAAAACAAGGAAGGATACTCAAGCATTTGCAAGTCACAAATAAGGTATTACACAAGATCCATTCCTCTCTTTGTTCCCTTTGCTCTTGCTCTCTCTAATCCATTTGCTGTGTGTCTTGATGCGAGGTTGCTTGTGTGTGTGTGTTTTGTGGTGTATCTTCTTGGTTGTGAAAAAATCTCTTGCGTCCTAGTTCGCATACCATAACTAGGTGGTACCCCTATCTTGTTTGGGTTTTGGCTGTGGGTTTGTTGTTTTGTTGTTTTTGTGGTTGCCCCAGCCCCAATTGAGCAGCACAGAAGCCTTGAGGGGTGTTTAGAGGTCACCTCCCTTGTTGCCCACCCCGGACCGCTTCACTAGCTTGATCAAATTGATACTAGAATCAGGTTCCAGACAAGGAATCGGTAGGTTGATAGAAAGTTGCAATCAAATCAAGTAGAAATTGATAACAAGTCAATACAAAGGTAAGTACTCTATCCAGGGCTTCGCAAGTTTTTATGAACCTTAGATCTTATCGTGTACTAGGAAATCAGGGCATATTCGGAGAAATCTCTAGTAAAGTATCCACTGAAGAGAGCGTGAATCAACACAATTCCTTGCACACTATCCCTGAAGAAGTCTCAGACACTTTTTTTGATTTGACATCTGAAATGTCTTCCTATTCGACTCACTCGGAAACCAGAACGACAGTGCGCTATAAACATATACTCTCATTTTATAAGACTAATCACCATGGAGCTCAGGTTTACCTGGATCCTAACGAAGAGTATGCTATTCACATTGATGACCATGGTATTGAGTTCAAGGAAGAGATTAGGGAAAGCAAACAAGGAAAAATGTACATGGATCAAAACAGAACTCAGTATTTACAAGTCAAAAACCCTGACATGATAGACAAATGGGGATTAGAAGTAAACACCATAATCCTAGATATGTCAGCAAAAGAGGGACCACCAACCTTAGAATTCAAGGGATACGATCAAGTAGATTTGAAGCCTTTGAAACGGATTAGTACGGATAATCCTAGGATCGAAGTCTATTGTTGGGAGGATAGAAATGTAAAAGATCTTCTGTGGACTTTGCATGCCAAATCACGACAACTGACGGCCATGAAGATCATCTATATCTTCAAGATCAAGGGTAAGGGATTAGCAGATCTACCAACCTACCTGTTTAGGATTGTTATAACAACAACTTTGTTATGATGACTCCTGAGGAGGTAGAGAAAACCAAATACCAAGGGTATCCCATAAGGGATTGGATATCGGAACAAGGACCATAAACAATTCCAAGAGATGAACACCGTGAGAGATCTTCTAAGACTAATGTTAAGAAACCAGAAACCACCTTATACGCAGAAAACCGGGTGATACCAAGGCCAGTCCAGAGCTACACGAGTCACTATTTCCAATAGATTGGTTTGAAGGACTCGAAACACGACCAACTGCCAGAAGACCAAGAGTTGAACCAAACAGACGTGTCAGACCAGCTGATTTTCAAAAATGGGTCAGAAAATACAATGGATCAAGGGATCCATACGACCACTTAGCAAGCTTTAAGCAAGTGCTACGAGCAGAACGTATATTCGATTTCCATACTGAATTCGAGGGGTTGGAACGACATTAGAAGGAAAAGCATTGACATGGTTCCAAAACATTCCACCAAGGTCAATCATGGACTTGAACACATTAGCTCAAGGATTTGTAGCTGCTTGTTCTAAAACGGGGATCAAACACAATACGGTAGCTCAAATCTACAGCTTCCAACAAAAACATGGTGAGTCTATTAGGGATTGTTCAACTCGAATGAAACAATACATTGCCAGATGCCCAGAGCTAGAGATACCTGCAAAAGAAGGACTAATATCATTATTTCTAGAGGGACTGCTAAACAAAGAACTTCATGTTATAATGTATAGCAAGAATCATACAACCATAGAAGCATGTGTGTCAGATGCTACTAACTTAGGAGATAATTGTGATATTTTGAACAAAGAAGATGTCCCTAAGGATAATCAAAGTGAGAAAACAACACCCACTAAACCAACACAAGTAGGAACGGCTGATGTAGCATCACTTTCAGCCATAGAAGACATGCTCAAAAGGATGAACGTCATGATGATTAACAAGCAAAAAGCACCTATGAAAGGACCAAAACAAGGGATACCTCTACAGGGACAACCAATTAGGCCACAAAAATGGTGTGCAATCGAGGGTAAATGGACCAACCATGAGACCAATGAGTGCTAGTTCCGACCAGAGTATGATGGGAATGTTTAGTACGTGTCCATGAGGCAACAAGGACAACCCATGTACAGATATTAGCCTAATATGGCCCAAGCTCAAAGACCACCGATGGGTATGGAAAGACCTCAACCTATGTTGGGTCAACAACCTCCATATCCATGACATAATGCATTGCCTGTAAAGTACATGCATCCCGAGGGAGTCATAGATGAACAAGCACTTATGCCTGTTACACCTTATGCTGAGCCTAGTCTACCTACAATAATGGTAGAAGGATATTGGTATAATTCACATCCACCACCAATGGAAGAACCTGTGACTTATGATTCACCATAAGTCGCACCAATGTATTATGTAGCTAATCAAGGTGTTAGACCTCCTATGGTAAGACCCATGATTAAGCCAAGAACGGAAAACTGTCATAACTGTGGTGCAGATGATCATTGGAAAAATGAATGCCCAGAGCTTGACAAGAACCTCAAGCCAATTGAAGCTTATTGCATACAATGTTGCAAAAAGGGAGGACACTTCCCTAAAGATTGTCCTAAAAATCCTTTAAACAAGAAAAAACAATAGTAAATGTAATTCAAGTGATATCTAGTAGCTCATTTGAGAGTGAACCGATTGTTCCAATCAAAGTAATCACTAGAGCTCAGGCTAAGAAAAAGAAACATAACTCCTCTGATGATTCAGAGAACACAAAAATTGCCTCTCAAAAGACCAAAAGAAGCAGAAGCGAAAGGTATGAATTGAGAAAACAGAAACAACGAGCTGAAATCGAGGAGAAAACAAAAAAGCTATTTCAGGAAAAGGTGAAAGAAACTGAAAGCGAAATCAAAGAAACAACAGTGAAATCTGGAGGATCAATTTTGGTTGATAAAATTTTTGAGCCTATCAATGCATCCTTGGAAGCTTACCAAGCAGGACTTAAAGCAGGCCAAAACATAAAAAACAAATGGAAAAATTATCCCTCTCCAGACATGGAAGTAGCTAAGCTTGAAGCTTATCAAAATTTGGTAAGAATCACGCAAGAGATGCTGGAAAACAAAAACCCAAGCTTGAAAGTATCGCAAAACCTGAAGAGCTTGTGGTGAGGCGGTCCGGGGCGGGCAACAAGAAGAGCAATCTCTAGACACCCTTCAAGGCTCCCGTGCTGCTCAATGGGGCTGGGGCACAACACAACACAAACCAAAACAACAAACCCACAGCCAAATCCCAACTACACAAGGGGCACCACCTAGTTTAAGAGCGAACTAGGACGCAAAAGAGGAGAATCGTTAGAGAAACCCACAAACAAGCAAGGAATTTACACTAACCATAACACCAATGGAACACTCTCACACACTAAAACATGAGAGAGAGAGAGAGAGAGAGAGAGAGAGAGAGAGAGAGAGAGAGAGAGAGAGAGAGAGATGGTGTACAACTTAGCTTCAACTTTATATTTTGCACAAAAAGGAACTTAGAGCTTGCGGAATCAAGTGACAAGATTTGGTTATAGCATCACTAGCACATTGTCTTAGGGTTATGGGAGCCCTCTCACCATCCACCCTCTTACAATGGTAGCCAAACAATAGCCAATGAATCACAAGCAACAAAACAACAACCTTCAATGAAACAAGTCACCTTATGAAGCTGAATGAGTTTGCCAAGCCAAATTGGAGGAGAAGCATGAGCCTTTGGACATGAATTGCACCCAAAACTACCAATTCATTGATGTTGGGGTAGATACAACAATGGTAGGAAGAATATCTTCTACTCGCACTCACTCAAACTAGCTCAAGCTTTTTTATGCACCAAAGTGATGGTGTATAGAAAGCTTACTCTCTCTTTACAACCAAGATAGAACTGGCGTGTGCTACGCTCAATCTAGTGTGCAATGCTATAGTGATGTATTTTACAAGGAGGATTGGGTTCTATTTATAGGTTTTAGAAGCCTTGATTAGAATTAAGCCTCATCAATTTTATTAGGAAAGATCAAGGATTATGAATTTTTATGAATTTCAAATGAGAATGGGGTCTCTCTTTTCTCTTGAGTCACATGGGTGTGGGCTCAAGTAAGAGAATTATTGATGTGGTGAAAGGAGAGAAACTTCCATGGGAGTGAGTGAATTTGTTTTACTTGTGCGGTTGCCTACTCCATATGTTGATAGTGTGGGTGCATTTTTACAAGAGAAGTTAGTTGTTAGTGTTAATAATCACTAGAATTTTTAGTGATACATTTACAATGGGTAGGATGAGTTGATTTGATGAAGGAAGAGGGGTGAATTAAAAGAGAATCATTGAGATGGTGAAGCTTTGAAGAAGCTTGAACTCACCCTTGTGTAGATTGTGGAAAAAATGACCGCTGGTCTTCTTCTTCTTCTTCGCTTCTTTACGCCGCCGCCATGGTTGACCACCACGATGAAAAGAGGATTTGTTGATGAAAAATCCTCAATTTGCAGAAGTTATCATGGCTAAGATGCTGAATTTTAGATATTTTTAGGAGAGGTAAATGAAATTGTAACATAGAAGCAATAGAGAGAGACATGGAGAGGGTGTATGTATGTAGAGGTTCATAAAAGAACTATAGGGATGAGAGAGAAGGGTAATGGTGAAGAGGGTGGGAGAAGCCATGGAAATTGCAGGTTTGAGTGAGGGAAGGAGAGGGAGGGATGTGTAAGAGTGAGTAGGTGTGTGGAAGGGTGAGAGAAGACTAAAGCTACTTGTGAGAAAAGTGGGCACACTAGGGTCCACTCAAAAAATCATAGCTCACCGCTGGTAGCTCCAAAAATCATGAAACAATTTGAGGTGATTATTCAAAGCGTGGGCTACATTTTCTCTTTTGACCACCGCTCCAAGTTTGGAGTGGAGATAGGTGCCAAAATTCTCACCAAAAAGCCTACTTTTTATGCCTGCAAAAGTCTTTTAGTGGCCCCCTCCTTTGTTGAATTTGTACAATGCATCCAAGAGTGAGCCCCTCCTTTGTCATATTATAATACAAAGCATCCAAGTTGCCCTTGACCCATGCATGGAGGAGGATTATTGGTGAATAAAGAAATATATACATGGTGGGACTAGTGTATGGACTATTCATGGACTTTAGCTCAATGAGCACATGGTGTTAGAATAATGAGTAAAAATAATAATAAAAATATGAAAGTGTTATGGATATGGAAAGATATTGGAATCATATGATATGGTCCTTCCTTGAATTATTTTGGGTGAAAGAGGAAAAGGTATGCAAGTAAATAATATAATAAACGTAACCAATGAGTAGAAATCAATTTTTTGTTTTCACGAGGGTGAGGGTGAAAATGTGGGAGTGATTTGTATAAAGGAAAAATATGAGGTTAGAGTATGTACATATTGGCAAAAAATATAATTATGGTGTAAGAGGATGAAAGAAGGTGTACATAGGTTTAATAAAACACACACCTAAGTAGAAATATTTAAATAAAATACCAAAATAATTATAAAAAATCCCTATATTTAGGCCATATATACAATGAAATATTTACACACAAAGAGGTCATAATATACTTTTATTTTTTTGGCTCAACTAGCCCAGTGACTAGCTAGCTGAGGGTTTTTAAGAAGATATGGGAAAAGCCCCTTAACTCACACACGCCTATGTACAGTGAAATGGTAGGGATAGCCATAGCGTTTGGGTGAATTTGGTAGGGTGGAGTAACTTACTATGGCAATTATGGAGAGCCGAAAAACGGCTATCAGTGGTAAGAGAAACTAAAGAAAAATCCGAAGTGGGTGGTAGAACTCCACATTGAACCAAAAGAGCCAGAACTTATAGTGCCGGACAACGAAGATGCCTTAGATGCAATTCCAATCATAGAGGAAGACTAGACAGGACACTTATGGGAATATGTTAGAGAAATCAATGATGGGAGCCTAACTCTAAAGTCAGCTCCTATAGATAGAGTTTGGTTGGACAACCTACCTCTTGATATGGACATGGATGTACAATCCTTGTACGGGGATTGCGGATCTGAAGCTTCAGGAATATCTAAACCACTGACCTTGAAAACATTACCCTCTTACTTGGGAGATAACGAAGATGAATCCATAGTGTACAAGACCACTCAAGTAAAAAGAGCGGAGCAGACCCTAGAAGTAGACAACACTCATTCAATCATGTCTACACCCATCCAATGTATTCTTACTTTGGGAGAACTGTTAAAACTCAGACCATATTTATTGAATGATCACAAAAAACCCTAGAGAAGGTGGGGATAATGGGGCTAATCGCAAAAAATTTGGGAAAATTGAAACACGAAATGGATAACAAAGAGATTTGATCTGTTCCAATGAACAAAGACGGAGAATATTATGAAGAAGAAGGAAACACCACCCTTCTAGTGAAATATAATGACATTGAAACCATGGCAATACTGGATAGTGGAGCAGGTATAGCCATAGCCACAAAACTAGTATAGAAATCCTGGGGACAACCAGCCACCGTAGACAAACTCGAATGAAATTGCAATTGGCTGACGGACATATTGAAGACCCTTAGGCCTGCTGGAAAAGGTGATAGTTAATTCCTATGGATTGAATATCAACACACTTTTGCCATAGTAGACTTTGGAAAGAAACTCAATTACGAAATCATATTGGGAAGACCTTTCATGCGATAAGTACAGCTTATCTAAGATGGGGGAAACAACTATCTATACTTGAAGCAAGTGGGATCTATAACAAGGGTTAAGTTAAAAGATCACACTTATAGAGATGTCATGAAAATGCCTATACAAGATTTTGATTGAGTCTCTTGGGCTGAAACTAAGCTTCCATCTTGGTTAAACAAAGACACTCCTATTTGGATGTGTGGAGCTTCAAAAAACGAAAGCTTAAAAAGAGAAGAGTGAATCTTAGAAAGGGATTGCAAAGACGAAGCCTATGTACGTGAACCCTTTCCAGAACATTTGTTTGAGCCATTTGAGTGGACTCAAAAATTAGCGACAATGGATGTATGTGTGAATACGTCTATGCCTACTCAATTTTGCAATGAGGATGGCTACGACATAATTCCCATGCAAATGATTTCAACCCTTCACATTGAAGATGAAATTGAGGAACCCAAGGACTTGATTAAAGCTCAACAAGTCTTTTTAAACCTCTACTACGATGCAACAGATGAGTTAGATGAACACTCAGCTACCTCAGAAGATTCGGGGTCGGAAAAAGAACATGTGAGAGCTAAGCTACTCATAAAAGGAGGGGAGGAAATTTTTTTTGACTTTCCTAACCAGAAACTGAGAAGACAGAAATGGTGTAGACGAAAAAGAAACACCAGAAACATAAAAAGAAGACCTATGCCATGAGTCTCCAGTAGAACACAATTCCTGATGCAGATAGAGACACATGATTGTGTCAAGGAAAAAATCATTGGCAGATATCCTTCAAACAAAAATCCAGAAATGTTGAGAACATTGAGAAAAACAAGGAAGGATACTCAAGCATTTGCAAGTTAAACAAACAGGACAAGGAGCCAACCATGACACGAACTGAGAGGAAAAAAATTATGAAGAGTTGAAAAAAGCTTTAAAGGAGATATATACAACTGAAATGGAAACCAGAGAAGAGGATGGTAAAGATGTAATGAGTGTTACATTCCATTACAAGAAATATACTCTCCAAGGCATAAAAATCATAGTAGAACAACCTGTTAGTGAACTACGAAAATAGGGTGAGTCCTACAAAGGGCCTGAGAACGCGAAAAAGATAGACTTGGTGGAACTAGGGGAAGAACCTAGGCCTACCTACATTGCAAATGACCTAACAGAAGATGAAGAAGAGCTTTTTCTAAGCTTGCTTAAAGAATACCGAGATATCTTTGCTTGGTCTTACAAGGATCTCAAGGGTGTTGATTTAGAAATTTATCAACATACCATACCCATGAGAGATGATGCAAAACCAAGTAGACAAAGTCCATACACATATAATGAAACATTTGCCAAGAAAATCAAAGAAGATATTGAGAAACTAAAGGAAGCTGAATTCATTTACAAAATTGAACACACAGATTGGGTGTCTCTAATTGTGGTAGTACCCAAGAAGAATAGAAAATTACGAGCGTGTGTCAACCTCAAAAAAGTGAGTGCAGCTATTATTAGAGACAACTTTCCTCTTCAAATCATTGAGCATGTGTCAGAACGAGTTGCAGGAAAAGAATCTTATAGCTTCTTAGATGGCTTTTCAAGATATAATCAACTTTTGGTTGACCCAAAAGATCAGCATAAAACTGCTTTTGCAATGGAATGGGATATTTTTGCCTATCGGGTTATGCCTTTTGGGTTAACTAATGCTCCTGCCACCTTCCAAAGATTGATGAGCCATGATTTTAAACAATATCTAAGGAAATTATTGGAAGTATATATGGATGATCTATGTATACATTCATCAATCCGAACTGATCATTTTGAGCACCTCAAAAAGGTATTTGAAAAATGTAGACTTTATAGTATTTTCTTAAATATCCTAAAAAGTACACATTCATGGGTAGACAAGGAAAAATTCTTGGACATATAGTGTCTAAAAATGGCATAGCTACTGATATTGAAAAAATTTATGTTATTGCTGATTTGCCTAGACCAACAACAGTCAAGGGGGTTCAAGCCTTCATTGAGCATTGTGGATATTACAGGTGGTTTATTTACATGTACACTATAATTGAAAAACCCATGTATAGCTTGATTACACACTTTGAGTGGACCGAGGCATGTGAAGAATCCTTCATGAAGCTTCAGCAAGCTCTCACCTCAGCTCCAATATTGAAAGCACCAAATTGGAATAAGATATTCCACATACATGTAGATGCTTCCAATTTTTCCATCGGTTGTATACTAGCTCAACCAGGAGACGGGAAAATCTATTTTCCTATTTCTTATGCTAGTCGACAGTTAAACATGGCAGAAAGAATTACACTACCACAGAAAGGGAAGGATTAGGAATGATCTATGCCGTTAAAAAGTATAGATTTTACCTATTAGCCAACAAGTTTGTGTTCTTTGTGGACCACCAAGCTTTGTTGTACTTGGTCAACAAGCCATGCAGCACGGGAAGAATAGTGAGATGGTTCATCATTCTTCTGGAATTTGATTTCACTGTGGTTGTTAAAAAGGGCATTACACATCCAAGAGCAGATCATTTGTCAAGGATTGTTTTAGGAGAATCACATGAAGGGGTAGACAATGATCTACCAGATGCCTATTTGTTCTCCATGGAAATGATACCTCGATAGTCAAAAAACATGAGAGAATTTTGACTTCTTTGTGCGTACTTTTTGGAGTCTACAGTCACCCGTTTTCAGCACCGTCTCACACGAGACATGAGGGGTAAGTTCTTTACTCATCAACAATCCATTTTGTACGGCCGGTAGCTAGTCTAAACCCCTAGAAAAAACCCTAGAATTCGAGCAGTACACGAAGAACTACGACCAAAAACTGACCATAGCGGCCTGTCAACTCAGCTAAATCAGATGGGATTTGAACTGTAGCATGCTCTAACATAATAGAACCTTTCTATATCATCAATTGATCATTCGGCAAGGGTTGAGGGGGTCCCAAGTAGAATAGCTTGGTTTTTGGCAGATGCCAGAATTTAGTTCTGACTCCATTGACAGCTTGCCTACAAGGTTTACATACAATGTATATGATTGGTTTCGTGAAATCAATTAAGCAAATCCCTCGAAAAGCATAAAACGGCTCGAGGCTACAAAGCGTCAAATTTGACATACGAGGTCAAACTGATTCCAAATGAGACAGAACTGGATGAGTTGCTTCACAACTATGTTGCGGACAAGTCCAAAGCCTCAAAAGTGACAAACCAACTCAACAGGCAATGTAGTCATAGAAATCGGTGATTTCAAAGTCGACAAAGCACAAAGTGATGCCGGCAAGACCAAACTTTACCATATTCAATTTATGACTTGTTTTAGGTGTATAGAATGTGTTTAGGGCAAAATTTTTAAGTTTTGCAAGAAAAATGTGACTACTGTAAATAATCGCGATTATTTACTTTTGCACTAATTTGCCTTCAAAGTTGCATCATCACCTCACATATCATTTGTACACGCCTAATACATGCCAAAAATCAAGTATGAGAAAAAATGATCACATATAACTTGGAAAATTGCCAAAAAGCGCAAAGAAGTCTTTGCAAGCCAATTTCTGAGTTATGGACCACATTTCTTGATCCAAATCACCTCACATCCCATACACAAGGTCTATACAATGCCTAGAACCAAGTTGGGCCAAAAAATATTGATTTTGGTAGAAAAGTTAATAATCGTGATTATTTACTTTCATGCCAAAATGGGGGAAATTTGCTATTTGGCCATCATACATCCAAAGTACATGATGTGCTAAGCCCACTAGCCAAGTTTGAAAATTTTGGAGCTCAAAATATCAAATTTTCTTTATATCTACTGTTTCAGAGACCTGAAGCCAAAATCTAGTACCATTTTCATCCTATGCATCCAAATGAGCCCATATTTCATTCAAAATATCTATTTAGTATATACTTCAAGCCTGTAATGCCAAATTTGCAAAAGGTTGAAAAACTTACTCAGTTGTAAATAATCGCGTTTATTTACTTTTGTTGCAATTTTTTGTTTGGACTTTATAATTTTGTTCCTTACATGTTTTTATGCATCTATGCATGTTCAAAAATTGATTTGAATAAAATTGGACACAAATTGTCAACATTTCAGAATGAAGGACATTTTAGAGAAAAATCTGTCAAATATGCTAACTTTTACACTTTATTCACTGAATAGGGGCCATGCAAGCAACAGAGAGGGCCAAAAAGAAGCTCAACCAAAAAGAAAATTTGCAAGAGTTACCAGCATATCAACTAGACTCCGATTCAGTCAAGAATGCAAAAACGACCTATCTCTCAAAGGAAGAACTTGAAGAGCACAACACCACAATGTTCACTGGCAAATTCAAGAGCAAGGAAGGACACCAGGTAGAGCTGCAACTTCTACCCAAATAAGTATATGATGTCGCCGCGAAGCCCGAAACCAAAGAAGCTAGCAGAAGGCTAGGACTCGGAGATTTCTATGAACAAGAGCCGTGTGGGGTGGACTTCCAAAAGGCTTACGAGGTTTTTTCCACAATCAAAGAGGATGGAATTGTGCAGATCTCTGACCGACAAGGGAATAAAGTTGAAGTGGTAATTACCAAGGAGATAGTGGCAGAAGCACTCAGACTGCCAACAGAAGGAATAACAATGAGGGCAAGAGATAGGAAGACGGCCGGAACTTTCACCAAAGAAATCAACGCAACCACATTTGTAGACCTCATTCACAAACAGGTGGAAGAGCCCGCAAGGTTATACCACCAGCACTTCCATTTCCTTACTAAGAGGCCACCGAGGTATCCGACACGGAATCATGCGGTTGCCACAACCTGTACACAAGTCCTCAAATCAACTACCAGGCAGCCAATTGACCACACACAATATGTTTTGTCCACGTTGAAAGGGAAAAAGAAATAAGGAAAAATCACATACCTGGGTGCACCAGAGGTTTTGACAAGGATTTCATACCATGCCATCGGCACGGCCGACAACTTCCCACTTGCCCCAAATCATAACACTTGGATAGTGTCAGCACAACCTTCTCCTCGAGCTACAAGATCTTCCAAGAGATCATACAAGTTAGATGAAGAGTCTGCTGACAGCTCACCAGAATGGCACATTAGTGAAAGCTTGGATAACGAGGAAAGGAGAGCGTGGATAGAAGAAATGAAGAGAAAAGCCGTGACAGCACACCAGGAGGAACCCATACAAAAGCAAGCCCGGTTTGAATGAGAAAAACACTCTTACCAATGCATCCACCAAGCACAAGGAAAGGACCCGAAAAAGTGGGTGCCTATTGGGCTTAAAGGACCAAGCACCAAGCATCACACCAGGAAGCAGGCTGAAGATCCCACAGAATCCTTGGAACAAATGTATCAAGAAACCAAAGCCTTGAAGCTGAGGGAAGCACAAGAAGTGGCAAGACAAGTGAAAGTGGTGGAACAACAACAAAAGCAAGCAGAGGAAGCCATGGCACAAGGAGAAGAACAACATGCTCAAGGGGATGTATCTCCCCACATCTCTTCTCCTGTTTCCGAACGCCAAGATCACCCATGCCGAGCCCATCACCATCACCAACAGTTAGAACCACAACAGCTGAATCTACAAAAGAGCCTGAATAGCAAAAGGCAGTTGAAGCTACACAAGAACCTGAACAAAAGGAGGCAGTTGAATCAGCAGAAAAGATAGCTGAGTCTACACAAGAACAGGAAAAGGAGCACGACAAAGAGCCAAAAAGGGCAGCCAGTCCTGCACCATCAGGGGACAATAAGAAGTTTGAGCAGCCAAGAGAACAAGAGGCCGAGGAAACACCCTCTACCTCAACACAGCAAGAGAAGGCGAGGCACTACCTTCTACCTCAACGGATAAGGATCAGCCACAAGGGCAACAACAACCAGAGGCCATGACGCAGCCAAAGGATACACAAGAGACTGCACAAACATCAAGTCAGTTGGCAAGAAATGAAGATTGGCAATCAAATGACGAAGTCATCCTGCAAGTTAATGAATATACTAAGCAAATGCAAGACATGACTGAACGACTTTGCTCAGCAGCACTTGGCCGTAGCACAAGGGCCAAAGAGTTGTAGATAGTGATTGACGCACTCCAAGGGGAGATAGACGACCGACTCAATGTCATCACCGATCTACAGAGGCAAGTGCAAGAGTTGAAAGTGGAAGCTGAATAACATCAACTCGCAAGGGATAATCAGCAGAAAGAAATGGAGGAACTGGGTGATTTCTTACAAAATTGTCAGATGTATGCAGAGCAAAGGATGAGCAACTAACAGAAGTTACAAATGAACTTCTAACCACAACCCTCTCATTTCAAAAAATTCAGGTACAATTAGATGTGGCAAATGCTTCTCTATTGTACTCAGAACAAAGGATAAATGATCATGCCATATTCTTGCGGCAAATATGAGAGAATCTAGCCATGGCCTCGATCAAAGGAAGAGACGAGGTCTACAAGGCATTAGAGAAGAAAAACAAAGACCTTGAGCTGGAGCTTAAGTTGGAGCAGTCTCAACGCAGAGACCTGGCTTTGATGCGGGTCCAAAGAGAAGACGAGTTGCTAAAGGAAACAATCGAACTCAAAAGAGTCAACCAGCTACTAAGAGAGGGACGGTTAGAAACACAAGAAGAGGCAGGCACTTTAGAGAAACCTCAAATAGAAATCCTCTCAGTTTCATTCGCTAAGATGGAGACACAGGCAACAGTAGAGCAAAGTGGCAAGGAGGAGTTTCAAGTACCCATTATCGAAGTAGTTACAGTGCCAATGGTCCAGCTCTTAAAGGCTGAGGAAGATACACTGAAGGAAAGAATTACACAAGAGGTAGATGAGCAGTGGAAGGCAGCAATTGATTGGGAGCTGAGAGTACTTCATTCCGTTAATGTCACACAACTCACTCCCAATCAAATCAATGCGCAATGGCACCAACAATACCTATCCTATCCTCTGACTAAAGTGGAGCTGCTACATGTAAAAGAAAGGCTTTACATCGACATGAGAGTCGAGGGTGCAGATCAAGACCACCCGAAGTGGTGGTTGAGCTAGTTGAACACGATTCCAAGGTACTTGATTTTATTCACAAGACCACATGCGGCCCTGCAAAAGGATCCTACCTTCTGTCCTGTACCAAGAGTAAGGACCTGGATAGCACATGAGGCACTAACAAAGAAGAGGCCAACTTGGCTAAATTACCCCAAATTTCCTGCTCTAGAAAAGGGACCACCGACGGAAGAGTACATGGTGAAAACCCTAACGGGCGCCATGTCATTCTTTAAAAGTCTACCAGATTTGTCATGTGCAATGTTATACAAAATTTTCCAAATGCTACTCACCTGCATCAAAGTGTTCCATGAGCCAGAGCAAGCAGGCATCCCTTGGATGTCATTCCTCGAGGGTAACAAAGGGTTGTGCTATGATCTCAATGGCCAACCTTTTGAAGAAGTCCTCTATGGATTCTACGCCAGATGTATGTTTTTACCGTCTCCCAATATGCTGGCATTTGAGGAAGTGTTCTATACGGGATTCTTCACTTGGCGAACGAAAATATTTGGGCCAGTGATCAACAACCTGACATCAAGGTTTGTAGGCTACTCAGCAGCGGAGCTAAAAAGAAAAGTCACCATGCAGTTCATGCAAGTGTCCGATAAGAAAGGAAAATTAGATACCAAAAGGCACTCAATGCGCTTAAATACCACCTCGCCAACCGTCAACCCGAAGACTACTTCAGCCCATAAAGCTATGTCAACACAGGCGAGGGGGTGGGAATGTTAGCAACAAGCTAATACGGACACCACGGATACTATTTTTTGGAGCTCTCATTGTAAAAACACTTATTATTTTGATAAATTGGGAATATTGTAACTCCTAGTTTGTAATTGATGATCTGGGGCTACAAGCTTCCAAATTGTATCAACCTGTCATTGCCTATTTTTACTAAGAGCTCTCAGATAATTAGTTTTGACCACCAAAAACCTTGGCTAAGGTATAAAAGCCAATTTTTGTAAGTTATTTGTAAGTTTTGGATAATGAAATACACAGCATGAGCTAACGGCGCTTACTTCTCTCCTTCTTGCGCTTCCTACTCCCTCCCTGATTGTCACATTGCAGTCATATTTATTGCATTGCAACCACATGTAAGAGCTCTACGCATTGACATAAACGCATCACAGTATTTTGTAGCTTCTGGTGTCGCCGACCCGCGGCCTAATTTCATCATAAGTAGGAATTTACACTTCAAAATAAAAAACTAATCATAGGCGGGGTATTGAGGCAACATTGCTATGCATTTCGATGCATTCTGGGTCGAAAATGACTAGGTCAAAAATCCATTGCTCTTGATAATCACGATTTTGGCACTTGACCTAAAGTGGGGTTTGAGACCATAAGCATGTGTGCTTAGTTCTTGTAAACTTGTCCTAGAAGTTTCGTTACGTTTGGATGTCATTTGATGCTGTAATGGATGTGATTTGTTTGTTGATGAGCGATTGGCTTTTGGTGATTTCTATCACTTGAGTGTAGCTTGAGTTAGATGCGAGTTGTTAGTTGTTTTCGGAGATATTGACAACCTCTTGTAGCCTCTATGCACTAGTTGAGTCAGCTTTGTCCCATGGATTGACAATTCTTACTAAAACTACAATAAGATAGGATAGTGAGGTTAGACACGCATCCCACAGGCCCATAGAATTTGGATCACCAAACTGACCAAAAACTGGGTAAAAACAAAATTTTGTACTTACTTTTGAGAAGTTGAGTGTAAATTGGAGAAAATTTTATTCAAACTCAATGAAACTTGACTTATAGGCTTATATTGATGTGATAAACAAGGGTACATGCTCAGTGGAACAAAAAGATGCAAAAATTTGCCAAAAGAAAATAATCACGATTATTTACTTTTGTTTCATTTTTTAATCTTTTTTTACCTAGTCAGCATACCACTAGCTTTACCATGTTGTATTAATCCCACAAAACAAATTTGGTAAGATTAGGATCATTGGATTAAAAATTATGGCCAAATTTGCAAAGTCAGTCTCTACAGATACAAAACTAATGACCATTTGAACAAAAATTGTCCAAACTTGATGAAACTTGGCTAGGGAGCTTAAGTTAAGCTGCTTAATAGATTTGTGTCAAGATTGTGACAAAAACTTACCAAAAATTAGCAAAAGTAAATAATCGCGATTATTTACATCTGTTACAAAATTTGATATTCTTGCACATTTGAGTATACCACAAGGTCAAGCATATCAAGTAGATCACACAAATCAATTTTGATGAAATTTGGATCAAAGTGAGACTCAAGCCAGATTCTTGAAAACTAAGTCTGCGAACACGAAACAGGTGCACTTGAAAAAATGTTGTTCAAACTTCGTGAAACTTGTCCAGAGACCTCAACAAGTTGCATACTTGGCAAATCAAGCCAAAAAGTGCAAAAAACTGAGAAAAGTAAATAATTGTGATTATTTACTACTAATACACAGAGTCAGACTTTTTGACTTTTGAACTTGTACAGTGTTAGACCAACATAATACAAGGCCACCGGGAAATTTTGGGTTCAATCGGATCCAAATTAGTACATGTTCACTCAGTTTCCAGGTTGCAAATTAGTCCTTTGGCTTTTTGCTAAAGTGGAATCTGAAAGTCTCAGCAGGCTGCTGACTCACTTAGCTCAATTTGAAGTGATGCACATAGACCAGTCACAATAGTTAGCAAAAACTATACAGTCTTTGTGAAAGAGTAGTTAAATTGATTAAACGTGATACAAGAATTAGGTTGCAGACAAGGAATTGAAAGCTTGACAGCAGTTGCAATCAAGTCAAGTGGAAGAAGTTGACAACAAGTCAATGCAATGGTAAGTACTCTATCGAAGGCTTCACGAGTCTATATGAACCTTAGATATAGTCGTATACTAGCAAATCCAGACCTATTTGGAAAGACCGCTAGTAGAGTATCCATCGAAGAGAGTGTTAATCAAGGCGAACACTTGGACACTGTCTTTGAAGAAGTCTCATAAACTTTTTCAGAATCAACATCTGAAATGTCTTCCTATTCGAATCATTCAGAAACTGGAACGACAGTGCGCTATAAGCATATAATCTCTTTTTATAAGACTAATCGTCATAGGGCTCAGGTTTACCTGGATCCTAATGAAGAGTATGCTATTCACATTGATGACCATGGCATAGAGTTTGAAGAGGAAATCAAGGCAAACAAACAAGGAAAAATGTACATGGATAGAAACGGAACTCAATATTTATAAGTTGAAAACCCTAACGTGATAGACAAATGGGGGTTAGAAGTCAATACCATAATTCCAGATATGGCAACAAAAGGAGGACCACCAACTTTAGAATTTGAGGGATACGATCAAGTTGATTTGAAGCCTCTGAAACGGCTTAGTACGGATAATCCTAGGATCAGAGTCTATTGTTGGGAGGATAGAAACATCAAAGATCTCCTAGGGACTTCTCATGCCAAATTAGGACAGTTAACAACCATGAAGATGATTTATACCTTCACAATCAAAGATAAGGGTTCAACAAATCTACCAACCTACCTATTTAGGGATTTTTATAACAACAATTTGGTTATGATGACTCCTGAGGAGGTGGAACAAACCAAATACCAAGGGTACTCCATAAGGGATTGGATATTGGGCCAAGGACCAGAAACTATTCCAAGAGAAGAACCCCGCGAGAGATCTTTTGAGAGTAATGTTAAAAAACCAAAAAGCACCTCATCACGATGAAAATCAGGTGACACTAAATCCATTCCAGGGCTACTCGAGTCACTATTTCCAACAGACTGGTTTGAAGGACTCAGAACAGGACCAACTGCCAGGAGACTAGGAGTTGAGCCAAATAGACGTGTAGACCAGCTGATTTTCAAAAATGGGTCAGAAAATACAGTGGATCTGGGGATCCATATGACCACTTAGCAAGCTTTAAGAAAGTGCTAAGAGCAAAATGCATATTTGATTTCCAGACTCAATTCAAGGGATTTGGAATGACATTAGAAGGAAAAGCATTGAATGGTTCCAAAACATTCCACCAAGGTCAATCATGGACTTAAATACATTAGCTCAAGGATTTGTAGATGCATGTTCCAAAACGAGGATCAAACATAATATGGTAGCTCAAATCTATATCTTCAAACACGAACAAGGTGAGTCTATTAGGGATTGTGCAACTAGAATGAAACAATACATTGCAAGATGCCCAGAGCTAGAGATACCTACAGAAGAAAGACTAGTATCATTGTTTCTAGAGGGACTGCTAAACAAAGAACTTCATGCTATATTGTATAGCAAGAAATATGTAACCCTAGAAGAGTGTCTGTCAAATGCTATTAACTTAGGAGACAATTGTGATATTTTCAATGAAGAAGATGTCCCTAAGGATAACCAAAACAAGAAAAGAACATCCACCAAACCAGCACAAGTGGGAACGGCTATTGTAGCACCACTTACAGCCAAAGGAGACATGCTTAAAACAATGAATGAAATGATGAATAACATGCAAAAATCACCTATGAGGGGACGAGGGCAAGGGATACCTTAATAGGGACAACCAATTAGGCCGTAGAAATGGTGTGTAATCGAGGATAAATGGACCAACCATGAGACCAATGAGTGCTATTATCGACCAAAGTATGATGAGAATCTTCAATACGTGCCTATGAGGTCACAAGGACAACCCATGTAGAGATATCATCCTAATATGGCCCCAACTCAAAGACCACATATGGGTATGGAAAGACCTCAACCCGTGTTGGTTCAACAACCTCCATATTCGGACATAATGCAGTTCTTGTAAAGTACATGCATCTAGAGGGAGTCATATATGAACAAGCACTAGTGCCTGCTACACCCTGTGTTGAGCCTAGTCCATCTACAGTAATGGTAGAAGGAGATTGGTATAACTCACATCCACCACCAATGGAAGAACCTGTGACTTATACTACACCAGAGCTTGCACCAATGTACTATGTAGCTAATCAAGGTGTTAGACCTCCTATGGTAAGACCCATGATTAAGCCAAGAACTGGGAACTGTCATAATTGTGGTGCAGATGATCATTGGAAAAATGAATGCCCAGAGCCTGACAAGAACCTTAAACCAGTTGAATCTTATTGCATATGTTGTAAAAAGGGAGGACACTTTCATGAAGATTGTTCAAAAAATTCTTTAAACAAGGATAAAACAATAGTGAACGTAGTCCAGGTGATACCTAGTAGCTCGTCTGAGAGTGAACCCATTGTTCATGTCAAGGTAATCACTAGAGCCCAGGCTAAGAAAAAGAAATATAACTCCTCTGATGATCCAGAGAATACTAAAATTTTCTCTCAAAAGACCAAGAGAAGCAGAAACAAAAGATATGAGATGAGGAAATAGAAACAACGAGCTGAAATCGAGGAGAAAACGAAGAAACTATTCCAGGAAAGGTGAAAGAAACTAGAAGCTAAATCACAAAAACCACAGTGAAATCTGGAGGAGCAATTTTGGTTGACAAATTTTTTGAGCCAATTAATGCAGCTTTGGAAGCTTACCAAGCAGGACTTAAAGCAGGTCAAAACATGAAAAACAAATGGAAAAACTATCCTTCTCCAGATATGGAAGCAGCTAAGCTTGAATCTTATCAAAATTTGGTAAGAATTACTCAATACAAGCTCGAGAGTATGGCAAAACCTGAGGAGCTTGTGATAGGAACCAGTAAAGAGAAATCCGAAGTGGTTGTAGAACCCCACCTTGAAACCAAAGAGCCAGCACTCATAGTGCCGGACAGCGAAGATACCTTAGACGGAATTCCATTCATGGAAGAAGACTGGCTAGGACACTTATGAAAAAAAATTAGAGAGATCAATGATGGGAGCCTAACTTTGAAGTCAGCTCCTATAGAGGAAGTTTGGTTAGACAATCTACCTCCTGATATGGACATGGATGTATATGGGGATTGCCGATCTGAAGCTTCAGGAATGTCTAAACCATTGACTTTGAAAACACTACCCTCTTACTTGAGAGATAACAAAGCTGAATCCATAGTGTGTAAAACCACTCAGATAAAAAGAGCGGAACAGACCCTAGAAGTAGACAACATCAATTCAATCATGTCTATACCCATCCAATGCACTCTTACTTTAGGAGAACTGTTAAAAATCAGACCATATTTATGGAATGATCTACAAAAACCTCTAGAGAATGTGGGGATAATAGGGATAATCGCAAAAAACTTGGAAAAATTGAAATAGGAATTGGATAACAAAGAGATTAGATCTATTCCAATGAACAAAGTCGAAGAATACTACGAAGGCGAAGAAGGAAACACAACCCTTCCAGTGAGATATAATGACCTAGAAACCATGGCAATAATGGATAGTGGGGCAAGCATGGCCATAGCCACGAAAGCAGTATGGGAATCCTTGGGCCAACCAGCCATTAGACAAACTTGAATGAAATTGCAATTGGCTGATGGACACATCGAAAGACACTTAGGACTGCTTGAAAAAGTGATAGTTAATTCCAGTGGGATTGATTATCAACACACTTTTTCCATAGTGGACTTTGGAAAGAAACTCAATTACAAGATCATATTGGGAAGAACTTTCATGCGACAAGTACAACTCATCCAAGATTGGGGAAACAATTATCTGTACTTGAAGCAAGTGGGATCAATAACAAGGGTTAATCTAAAAGATCACACTTGTAGAGATGTCATGAAAACGCCCATACAAGAATTCGATTCAATCTCTTTGGCTGAAACTAAGCTTCCATCTTGGTTGAACAAAGACACACCTATTTGGATGTCCGGAGCCTCAGAAAGTGGGAGCTTAAAACAAGAAGAATGTATCTTAGAAATGGATTGCATAGACGAAGCCTATGTACCTGAACCCTTTCCAGAGCATTTGTTTGAGCCATTTGAGTGGACTCAAATATAAGCAACAATGGATGTATGTGTAAATACGTCTATGCCTACTCAATTTTGCAACGAGGACGGCTATGAAATATAGAAATGATCTCGACCCTTCACATTGAAGATGAAATTCATGAATCCAAGGATTTGATGAAGGCTCAACAAGTCTTTTCAAACCTCCACTATGATGCAACAGATGAGTTAGAAGAACACTCAGCTACCTCAGATGATTTGGGGTTAGAAAAAGAACATGTAAGAGAACTAATCATGAAAGGAAGGGAGGAAAAGTTTTTTGACTTTCCAAACTAGAAACCAAGAAGACAGAAATGGTATAGAAGAAAAAGAGACACCAGAAACTTGAAAGCTAGACCTATGCCATCAACCTCTAGTAGAATACAGTTTCTGATGCAGATAGATGCACATGATTGTGTCAAGGACAAAATCACTGGTAGATATCCTTTAAACAAAAAGCAGGAAATGTCAAAAACTTTGAGAAAAATGAGAAAGAAAACTCAAGAAAAACCTAAATACCAGGACAAGGATTTAACCATGACACGAGTTGAACGAAGAAAGAAATGTCAAGAGTTAAAAAAAGCTCTTAAGGAGATATATACAACTGAAATGGAAACCATTGGGGAGGAAGGTAAAGATGTAATGAGTGTTGCACACCATTACAATAAATATATTCTCCAAGACCAAAAAATCAATAGTCGAGCAACCTGTCAGGGAACTACGAAAATAGGGTGAGTCTTAGGAAGGACCTGAAAACGCAAAAAAGATAGATATGGCCGAGGAGAAGAGCCTAGACCTGCCTACATTGCAAATGACCAGACGGAAGAAAAAGAAGAAGAGATTTTGTTAAGCTTATTGAAAGAATATCGAGATATCTTTGCTTGGTCTTATAAGGATATCAAGGGTGTTGATCCAGAAATCTATCGACATACAATATCTATGAGAGACGATGCAAAACCAAGCAAACAAAGTCCATACACATATAACGAGACATTTGTTAGAAAGATCAAAGAAGAGATAGAAAAGCTAAAGGAAGCCAAATTCATTTATGAAATTGAACACACAGATTGGGTGTCTCCAATTGTGGTAGTACCCAAGAAAAATTGAAAATTATGAGTGTGTGTCAATTTCAAGAAAGTGATTGTTGCAGCTACCACCAGAGACAACTTTCCTCTTCCAATCACTAAGCATGTTTTAGAATGAGTTGCAAGAAAATAACCTTACAGCTTTTTAGATGCCTTTTTGGGATGCAATCAACTTTTGGTTGATCCCAAAGATCAGCATAAAACGACCTTTGCAACTAAATGGGGTATTTTTGCCTATCGGGTTATGCCTTTTGGGTTAACTAATGCTCATGCCACCTTTCAAAGATTGATGAGCCATGATTTTAAAGAATATCTTCAAGATTTCTTGGAAGTATATATGGATGATCTATGCGTACATTCATCAATCCAAGATGATCATTTTGAACACCTCAAAAAGGTATTAAAAAAATGTAGACTTTATAGGATTTGCTTAAATCCTAAAAAGTGCACATTCATGGGCAGACAAGGAAAAATTCTTGGACATATAGTGTCTAAAAATGGCATAGCTATGGATATGGATAAAATTCATGTTATTTCTAATTTGCCTAGACCGACAACAGTCAAAGGAGTTCAAGCCTTCATGGGACATTGTGGATATTACAGACGATTCATTTACATGTACACTATAAATGCAAAACCCATGTATAGCTTGGTTACAGTCTTTGAATGGACTGATCAGTGTGAAGAATCGTTCATGAATCTTAAGCAAGCTGTCACTTCTACTCCAATATTAAAAGCACCAGATTGGAATAAGATATTCCACATACATGTAGATGCTTTCAATTTTTCAATCGGTGTATTCTAGCTCAACCAGGAGACGGGAAAATTGATTTTCCTATTTCTTATGCCAGCTGTCGACAGTTGAATATGGTAGAGAAAAACTATACCACCACCAGAAGGGAAGGACTAGGAATGATCTATGCCGTAAAAGTATACAGACATTTCGTATTAGCTAACAGATTTGTGTTCTTTGTGGAGCACCAAGCCTTATTGTACTTGGTCAACAAGCCATGCAACACAGGAAGAATAGTGAGATGGTTCATCATTCTTTTGGAATTTGATTCATTGTAGTTGTGAAAAAGGGCACCATTCATCAAAGAGCGGATCATTTGTCAAGGATTGTTTCAGGAGAACCATTTACTGGAGTAGACGATGATCTACCAGATGCATATTTGTTCTCCGTTGAAATGATACCTCGATGGTCAAAAAATATGGTATCATTGATGCTCGTAGCTCAAGTGGATTTGCAAATACCACTTCCTATTGCAATTGGATTAATTGAGCAAGCGGCTATGTATCAATTCCTAGTTGGCAGGCTATACAAAAGAAATCAAGATGGAATATTGCTTTTATGCATTAATCCTGAGGAGAAAACCCAATACCTAATTCAAGCACATATTACCATAGTAGGACTTCACTTTGCAGAAGACCAAACTATGTGACAGATCTTGAGACTTGGAGTATTTTGGCCAACTATGAGGAGGGATTTTCATTCTTTTGTGAAAAATTGTCCTCAATGTCAAAAACAGGCACCCATACCTCATGTGACATTGTTCCAAGTATCACTTGTTCCTAAGTGAAGTAATTATCTAGATCCTTACGTCTCAAGCCAAACATTTCCTAAGGATATGAGTAAACACCGCCATAGAGCAATTGAAACTAAAGCAAGAGACTATGCTCTTATTGGAAACCAATTGTATTGGAGAGATAAAGATCAACATCTACGTCTTTGTGCAAATTAAGACAAATATATTCCCGTTATAGAACAAGGAAATGCTGGAGTAGTTGGAGGTCTCTTTTCTAGTGAGACCACTGCAAGAGCAATCTTAATGGCATGCATATGGTGGCCAACAACAACTTTTGCAGATGCCAAGGAATATGTTCGAAGGTGTGATTCATGTCAATGAGCTAAAATGCTAACCCGTGTAGATAGCATGTCCTTAAGACCAATGATGGGGGCTAGAGATTTCGCAAAATGGGTATAGACTTTGTTGGGCCAATATAGCCACTTGCTTATAGAACTCAAGCTCAATATATCATTGTAGCTACGAACTATTTGACCAAGTGGACAGAGGCTAAAGCAACTCAAAAGAATGATGTCAGAACCACAGCCGCATTCTTATATGAGTATGTGCTCACAAGATATGGATTGCCAATAGAAATTGTCAGTGATAGGGGAACTCATTTCCTCAATGAGGTAATTGACTATCTGCTTAATGAATCTATGGTCATCCATAACAAATCATCTCCCTATCACCCACAAGCAAATGGACAAGCTGAGCATACAAATAAAATTATTAGCTTGATATTGACTAAAGTAGTTAGTTCAGGAAGGACAGATTGGGAAATGAATCTCCATTCCGCTCTATGGGCTTATCGAGTTTCAATCAAAACAGCTTTAAATTTTAACCTTGTTTATGGTCTCAATGCCATACTGCCAATAGAATTTCTATTGTTGACAATAAGGGTAGCTAAGGATCTTGAGTGGACTGGACATGAACTATCAGAGAGACTTGAAGATCTAGAAAAGCTTGATGAGCAAATGCTAACAGCTCTAGCTCGCATTTATGCACAAAAGCGGAAACAAAAATAGTTTTCTGATTCCCATCTAGTTACAAAAATCTTCAAAAAAGGGGACTCAGTTTTTAGTCTATTCCCTTAAGCAACACATTTCCAAGTTTAAGAAAAAGAAAAACGGATTGTTTATCATTGAAGATGTATCTCCAAGTGGAGCAGTTAAGTTGTCCACCCTAGATGGCAAACCAATGGCTAATTGGATTAGTGGATGCCGTTTAAAGAAGTACAATTTACCACTAACCAATCAATTTCTAGAAAAGATGCATGCACTAAAGCAAAGAAAGATAAAACGACAGTTCTTATTGATGAAGCCCAAGAAGAAGCTCAGCTTTGAGTACTCAAAAGGAAAGCTGCTCTCAAAAATCAACAAATACCTATTCCCATCAACACTCTGAAACCAGATGACCAACAATGGGAATTACAGAAAGATGCAATGTCAACAAATGATGAATGGTTAGATGGAATGGACCTTCGCATCAAAGTACAACTGAACAATCATAGCACAAATGCATTGGTCGATACAGGAGCTTGAGTAAATGCAGTCAGTTTTTCCACGTACAAGAAAGCAACAAGTTAGTCTTTGATAGCAGGAATAGCGACTATTAAAGGATGCAACAAGAACCCAACACCGACATTGGGAGTAGTCAACGTAAATGTGATAGTACATGGATGTTCATGCCCTCATCAATTTATATGCTTACCAGATGAACACATGAATGAGAGAATGATTCTTGAAATCTCATGGATGCGGATGTACAAGGCAGTATCAGATTGGGATACAAATCATCTCAAGCTATCACCTAAAGGCGGACAACTCATTGTTCCAATTGCACCAATCAAGGAGGAATGGAAAGGAGGTTACGAACAGAGCAAACCACGAAGCAATCAATCTTCTCCATCCTATCGACAAGAAAATGCTACCAGTAGCATGCAAGGAGTCAAGAAAATTTGGATACCAAAAGCACAACTTAAGGACAAGCCGATTCAAATTTGGGTGCCCAAAACATCATCTACGGTACCAAAGATGGTTCCAAGGTTAAAGACACAAAGAGGAGAATCTTCAAGTAGGGAACCTAATAAGAAATGGATTTGGAAGAAACAAGAGCACTTATCTTCTCCGCAAATTGTAAAACCAATCAAGCAATGGAGAGTTAAGTCTCAGAAGACTCAACCACACCATTCTGACCGAAGCATACCAAGATACCAATGGCGGGTAAAAGCTCGACAACCATCATTATTGATACCAACGGCTCACAAAATCAGCATGTTAAAGCATCCTGACGGTACAATAAAGCAAAGAGCACACAAGCTACAAGATTTGCTCTTTGAAAGACAGCAAAAGAAAACCTCGACATCAGAAATCCTTGAGTTAATTACTCAAGACCCAACTCTTGCACAGCATAATGTTTTTAACTGCATTGATCTTCAAAGCATGGTAGAGCTAACCAAGGCTATGCATAGACACGATTGTTCAACCCATGCACACAGTCGTCCCGGAGTACGCCATCTAGGAGGGGTGGAAGGGAACTAAGTAATTAAGGGCAATGTTTGAAGAGAGAGGAAAAATTTTGATGTTAATGTGTGATTTTTTGCAAAATTACCTAATACTGTCTTTACAAATCATCAACATATGAAATTTAACCGATAACATCTCCCCGATTAGTGTAAATATTGTATATACTATCAAAAATTCATCAAAAATGGTCTTTTTTGGTTATTTTATCATTTTTCTTGATATTGGGACTTAAAAATGGAGAAATCCAATAAAAAAAAATAAAGCTGAAACTATTGGATTTTCACTTTTCTTTTTTAGCATATTTTCTTTGATTTTTTCAATAAACATGTCAAAAATTAATAATAAATAGCAAATGAGCTCAAATGGAAAAACTTAAGATACGTTGATGATCAGAAGGACAAGGAAGATAGGTACAAAAAATTTCAATCAAATCGGCAGATGAAAGCGGGCTAAATTAGGCGGCCAAGGCCTACTTTTGCAAATTCTTGCAGAATGAGCTACAGGAATCCGATTGAAATTTTTTTTGAGTCTAACATAGAATTCACAGCGTAGTAGGACTAGCAGGGGAATTTGGGAAAAATGGTTTTGAAAGTCCGAGTATAGATATCAAGGGTAGTCTAAAATCACTTCATTTCCACTTGTTGCCCTTGGAGAGAGAGCTTTCGACCTTCTTCGCGTGCAATTTCCGGAGTCCACAATCGCCCGTCTACAGTGCCGTCTCACAAGAGACATGATGGGAGCAATGCAAGCTGCGGACAAGGCCAAGAAGAGGATGTCCTTGAAAGAGAAGCTGCAAGAGCTTCCACCCTACCAACTGGACCCAAGTTCAGTAAAGACTGCCAAAGCAACATACTTGTCCTAGAACAGCTTGAGGAAAACAATACAACAATTTTCACAGGTAGGTTCAAAAGTGAAGAAGGACACCAAGTAGAGTTGCATCTGCTATCGAAAGAGATCTATGATGTCGCTAGAAAGCCAGACACAATGGAGGCCAACAGAAGGCTCGACCTTAGGGACTTCTATGACCAGGAACCATGTGACGTAGGTTTCCAAAAAGACTATGAGTTGTTGGCTACAATTACAGAAAATAGATCAACCCAAATCACCGACCAACAAGGGCATAAAGTAGGAGTGGTTATCACAAAGGAAATTGTGGCCGAAGCACTAAAGTTGCCGACACAAGGGATGACAATGAGGGCCCGAGACAGGAAGACAACAGGCACCTTCACCAAGAAGACTGCTGTTGCGGCAACCTTTGCCGACCTCATCCAAAAGCAAGTGGAAGAACCAGCACGTTTGTATCATCAACACTTCCATTTTCTAGCAAAGAGACCGCCATGGTACACCACCCCTAATCATGCAGTTGCAACTACATTCACCCAAGTGTTGAAGTCAACAACCAGGCAACCAATTGATCATGCGTAGTATGTGCTGACAACACTGAAGGGCACCAAAAGAGAATGTAAAATCATGTATCTGGGTGCACCTGAAGTATTGACAAGAATAGCACACCATCCTATTTGCATGGCAGACAATTTGCCACCAGCCCCAAATCGGAACAGATGGATTGTGTCTGCAGCACAACCTTTTCCAAGAACCACACAATTGTCAAAGAGAGTTTATAAATCTAATGAAGAATCTGTTGAAATATCCCACGAGACTCATAGCAGTGAGAGCTTAGACAACAAGGAAATGTGAGCCAAGATTGAAGAGATGAAGAAGAAAGCAGTTGTTGCACACCAAGAGGAACCTCTACAAAAGAAGGCGAGGTTTGAAAGAGAGAAACAAACTTACAAAAGAAATTGCCAAGCTGCAGGTTAGGACCCAAAAAGGTGGGTTCCCAAAGAGATAAGGAGTACCAAAACTAAGATTGCAAGGAAAGAAGCAGAGGACCCCACAGACTTCCTTGAGCGCATGTATGCAGAGGCAGAAGCACTAAAGCTAAAAGAAGCTCAGGAAGCCGAGAGAAAAGCAAGAGAAGATGCAACAGAACAACAAAGACAAGTGGAGGCTATAGAGCAAAGTGGGACACAACATGACCAAGAAGAAATGTCTCCAAAGCCTACCTCACCCGCTATAGAACAGGCAGACCACCCAATGCCAAGCCCTCCCCCTTCACCAACAGTTAGACCCACTGAGGGTGAGGAAGCCAAAGACAAAGAGCGTGAATAGCAAGCAGCCAGTTTTGAGCAGCCCAAAGAAATAGAAATAGAGGCCACCCCTTCTACAACCACCCAGCAGGAAACGGCCAAGGCATCCACTAAGCCTGAAGAAGACAAAGCAGCAGAGGCAACCGCACAACCTCAAGGAGAGGTAGAACCCTCACCACAACCGCAAGCAACTACCGCAGAACAACACAAAGAGCTACGAGCTGAAATGGCTGAAACATCTAGACAGCCTATAGAGCCTGAAGAATGGAAGACAAATGATGAAGTCATCATACATGTGAATGAATCAAGCATATGCAGGTGATGACTGAGAAAATGCGAACAACAGCACTTAGCCGTAGAGCTAAGGCTAGGGAGTTGGAGATGGTCATCGATGCTCTACAAGGAGAGCTAGAGGACAGGATGAATGTCATTAGAGATCTGCAAAGACAAGTCCAGGAACTAAAAGCTGAAGCCAAACAACACCAGCTAGCCAAAGAGAAGCAACAAAAAGAAATGGAGGAGCTAGGAAAACTTCTCACCAAGTTATCAGATGCCTGCAAGATCAAAGACCAATAGTTGACAGAGGTAACAAATGGACTCTTAACCACAACTCTATCAGTACAAAGAATCCAGGTGTAGCTCGACGTAGCAAACGCATCTCTGCAATATTTAGAGCAAAGGATCAATGATCAGGCAACCTTTTTGCGACAGATAAGGGAAAATCCTGCAGTTTCCTTGATCAAAGGTACAGATGAAGTCTACAAGGCTTTGGAAAAGAAGAATAAGGATCTCAAACTCGAGCTAAAGCTAGAGCAGTCCCAAAGAAGAGACCTTGCACTGATGCGGGTACAAAGAGAAGAGCTTCTTAAGGAGATAGCAAAGCTAAAAAGAGTCAACCAGCTGCTGCAAGAGGGACATTCAAGACACAAGAAGAAGCTGGTACCTTAGAGAAACCAAATGTTGAAATTCCATCAGTCTCTTTTGTTGAGATGGAAACAAAGCCGACAGAAGGGCTAGGAGGAGAAGAAGAGTTTCAGATACCACTCATAGATGCTAAGAAAGTGCCCATGGTCCAGCTGTCTAAAGCTAAGGAAGATGCACTCAAGGAGCAGGTTTCCCAAGAGACAGATGCATAATGGAAAGCAGTGATGGATTGGGAGTTGAGAGTTCTCTATTCATTCAACATCACTAACTCACTCCCAACCAAATCAATGCACAATGGCATCACCATATCCCTTGATCAAGTATAATTAGCATGGTTGACAATAAACAAGAGAGTAGAATGAACATTGATAACTTTGATTTTTCACATGAAGGTGCTAACGATGATGCTCCCATGTTTATCAATTATCTGTTACTAGGTTGCATCAAGCAAGCTGAAGTTACTCAACGACTTTGTGCTTATGGGATTTCCCTTCCTCCCCAAGAGGAGAGAGATCTTAGGAGGCATCTTGATGAGACCCCCAAAAGAAGACTCTCTCCCATACGAGAGGAGGAATCTAAAGAACAAGAAAGTAATGAATCACTAAGTTCCTTTGAATATGTAGTTCCACGAAGACGGCGGTCTAGACGATTTCCAACTCCTCCCATGAGGAAACGGTCAACACATAGTCCTTCTCCTCATCACTCCAAAAGGGAAGAGAGGAAACAAACAGCGAAAGGTCAAGAAAGAGATCACCCTCTTCTCCTTCTTCTTCACCTTCCTCCTCTTTCGAAAAAATATATGGCTATTCTCTTAGAGAATACAAGAGGGGAGGCCATCGCAAATCATACCCTGCATGGTGAAGATCACAAAAGCTCAAGAAGTTCAAAGAGGGAGGAAAGAGTATCTCTTTTCTCACCTATGATGGCACCTTTGGTGCCACTATTGGCCTTCATCCAGCAATTTGATGCAGCCTTTAGCGATGAGGGCTTCACGGAGTCCTCCAAACTACACCATGTAGCTATGAACTTTCACAAATAGGCTCGTCAATGGTGGGCTAGCCTTTGTGGAAACGACAAATCCCCAAAGACATGGAAAACTCTACAAGTTTCCACCATGAATCAATTCCTTGCAAGCAATACAAAGGACAAAGTACTTACCAAATGGCACAGTTTGAAGCTTCTCTCATATGAGTCTATTCACAAATATGTGGAAAAGTTTTGATATTTACATCTCAAGGCTACTGTCTTCCAAAAGATAGACTTTGTCGAGCAAAAGAACCAATTTTGTGTGGGATTACCTGAAGAAATGGCTGAGTAGGTCAACTCCCAATGGCCTGGTTCTAGCATCAAAGTAATCCACCACACCATGGTTGCTTCCCGAATCAATTTCTAACAAGGGGCTAGACGGAATGTCAAGCCCATGGAAAACAAACACAAAAGTGATGCAAAGGGGAAAACCAATGCCCAAAATTCTTCCAATGGCAATTCCAATAAGAACAACAACAACAATTAATCCAAGGAGAAGGGAGTTTACAAAGGTAAAAACAAACTCTCTCCTGAAGAGTTTGAGGCTTTTTGCAGCAAGTACTATAAGTGTTTTAAGTGTGGGGAGCAAGGACATGGCTATCATTTTTGCCCCAAGAGAAATGACCACAGTGAGACTCCTAGAGCTTCCACCATCGAACCTCCAAAAGAGGATGCTCATTGCAAAGGATCACCTCTCTCCTATGCTTGGGGAAAGGTAAGGGAACATGATGCCTTCATCTTGTTTCACCCTAGCTCTACTCACAACTTCATATCATTGGAGTTGGCCACCAAGTTGGGCATTCAAGCTTTTGAGATGGGAGATATTGTAACTACTGACACACCTTTCAAGGGATAGCAAGCCTCTGTTACGCCCTTGATCGGGAATTTGAGACTTTGAATTGAGCTCATACCAATAAGCTCACCACCTAGCAAGCCTCCTTATTGAGTTTGCCAAGCTCAACAAGAGGAGATCATGAGGCAAGTACAAGAATTGGTAGACAAAGAGATGGTGAAGCCTAGCTCCTCTCCTTTTTGTTCTCCAATCCTTTTAATGCACAAGAAAGATGGTACATACCGTATGTGTGTGGACTATTGAGCACTAAACCATATCACTATCAAGAACAAGTTTTCCATGCCTTGGGTAGAAGATTTATTTGATAAGATACAAGGAGATTTCCTTGGAGAAGTTTTGCTTCAAGAAGGGCATACCATAGCATATGAGAGACAAAGGCTCAATGCTGATGAATGGTTCTTGGGAATATATGAAAAAGAGCTTTTAGTTGTTTTACATGCCCTAGACACATGGAAGCACTATCTCTTGGGGACTCCATTCATCCTACGAATGGATCACAAAGCCTCAAGAACTTCATGATGCAAACCAAGCTCTCCGACAAACAAAGGAGATGGGCAAATTTTCATTCGCAATTTAAATTTCATTTTGTTCACATTGCTGGCAAGCACAATCAAGTGGTCAATGCACTTTCACGACGGCCAAGGGTAAATGTGGTGTCTACAGCAACAATGATCTATCTTTTATGATAGATGAGTCTGCTACTGTCTGAGACTTTAAGTAGGTAACTACAGCCTTTGCATTAGGGAATAAAAAAGGAACCATTCACCTTGGAGGATGGTTATCTTCCAAACGGCAATAGGCTATGTGTTACTCACCCATACAATAAGAAAGTCAAGTATGAATCCCATGCTTCTCATTATGCGGGGCAAAGAAGGATTACATAATCTACTCTTCGAGGAGTAAAAATGTTTTCTGTTGGCCTACCATAAAAAGTAAACATACCATGAAGAGTATGTTTCAAAATGCATGATATACCAAAAGTAAAAATTTTATCAAGGGAACCAATTTGGATTGATTCAGTTGACATGCTTAGCAAGAAAACACACTCTATGCCCGTCAAAAGGATTATTAAGGCACATCAAACGGCAACCCTCTTTAGATCTCAAATTTTAAACTATCATGGCTTGCGAACATCCATAGTGTCGGACAAAGATCCTAGAATGACCAGTAATTTTTGGAATGGTCTCTTTGAGAATCTAGGAATTAGATTAAATTTCTCTTTTGGCCTATCCACAAACGGATGACCAAAGTGACTTAACTAATCTAATGATTCTTGATCTACTAAAAGCCTATGTCATAAAAGTAGATCAACATTCTCAATGAGAGAAGTACTTACCTCTTATAGTGTATACGTACAATGACATTGTACATACTTCTATGGAGAAAGTACCTTTTGATGATAAAGAGGAAAGATCCAAAAGTCCCTTACTACTTAAAGTATATGGAAAGATCTTCGTTGTTGATGAATATAGTCGAGACTTACAAGAATATTTTCCAAAGATTAAAACGGTTATATCCATCTCACAACAAAGGAAAAAAGGGATGCTCCTAATAAGCACGAAGAGCCTTAGCCTTTAAGAAAAATGATTGGGTCTTGCTAAAGACACATGTCCAAATGATATAATTAAATAAGACAAGAGAGAGAGAGAGGTGGACCAAGCATGAGAGGGGCGTATACTCTTCCACACACACACTCTCTCTCTCTCTTAGACATTGTGTGGAGTGTGAAGTGCAAGAGCTCCATCTCCTCCAAGCTTGTTGAGAAGTGGAGAACCTACACCAACACTCTTAGCTATGGAATGCAAATCCAACTAAGAGCCATGCTTCAATGCTTAAGCTTTTCATCTTCTTCATCTTCATTACTATTCTATTATGCTATGCTAAGCAAGAAGAGTGATGATAAGTGAGGAACTATTTCTTTCTCCTATGGATGATTCTTCTTCCTCTTCCCTACCATCATTCCCCGCTAGCTCTCTCCACCTTTGAAGGTGTTTGAGGCCTTGGGACTACGGCTTGGGATATTTATGTTATGCTTGTGATGCATTAATATTTTCATCTTCATTGCATCACCTAGGTCACAAGAAACACAAAGATTGTATTGTATCAAGTCTCTCTTGATGGGATAATCTTTAATACAAATGCCTTTTGGAGGGGGGGCTGGCTCCAAGTAAATCCGATCCTCAACTATTGTCATGTTCTTCAATACTCTCTCTCTCTTGCAAAAGTATTGTTCATGCCAAGTTAGTTAAGTACTATGTTTATGTTGCTACCATCAATTAAGTTCACCCTCTATGTTCTCAAAGTAATCTCTCAAAAATGCTCACTCTAATTCTCTTAATTCTGCTATTCTCAAAGTTCATAGGCCAGTTTCATTAAAGTGATTTTTCTTCCACTTCCCTTAGTTGTTGAGCTACCTCTTGGTTTTGGCATCTCCGTATAGTATGACTCAAGTTTGGCTTCTCTACGTCCTCTAACTATGCAATGCCAATGGCTTTTGGGCTGCACCACATGACGCTTTAAGGGTATTCACCCCAATTATCTACCAACTTCCGATGAGCATCACATGCCCCCATATAGGCATTGTTGTGATTGGAGTGGTTTTATTACAGAAGGTAGGGAGAAGTTACAAGCCTATCTACTTTGATAGTAGGGTGATTAGCCCAGGGGAGACTACCTACAGGAAAGTAGATCAATGGGTGATGGCTTTGGTCTTTACTTGCAATAAGCTTAAAGTGCATTTAATTGTGTGCAGGCTTTTTGTGTTGACAGCTAACAATCTATTACTAGAGGTAGTGTTGCATTTGAAGCTAGGGAGGAGGATTATGAAGGGGTGTGGAGCTGCAAGAGGTCAAATTTGAGTTCAAGGTTGACCATACGAGTCGGTCCCACCTGGCGGACATTCTTTGTCAACAAGGCTGTTAATTTGACAGCCTATCCAAGAGTGGTGCAAGATGAAGCTAAGGAGGAGCCTGATTTGGAAAATGCTTTTACAATGTGGTTCGATGGACCATATCAGAGGGTGGTATAGAAGGCATGTAGAGGTGTGGTGATACACGACCCACATGGCAAAGCCATATTTTGAAATCTTATGATATGGAGGCTATCCATATCTATAATGAGGCACAATATCTCACTCTGCATTTGGGTTTGAAGCAGTGTATAGAGTTTCGCATTTCCAGGTTGGTGGTGAAGGCAGATGCATTGCTAGTCATCAAGCAATTGTTGGGCCAATGGAAGATAAAGCGGGATTGCACTTGTTCTTTGCCATTAAAAAGATGCTAAAGTTTTTTGAAGCGGTTTAATTCAAGCATGTGAGAAGAGAGTAGAACCAAGAGGCAGACCAGTTAGCGAGTAGCAGAGTGCATGCACATATTGCAAGCCTATATGTGGCCCCAGCCACTTATGCAGGTAGGGAGACTCTTAAGGAGGTTAAAGGATTTTTTAGTATAGGGCAATGTCCAGAGGGTTTGTCCAAGTTGCAGAGAAGCAGAATGGTACATAAATTCACACTAGTAGGTAACAATCTGATGAACTATGGGTGTGACAGAGTGCTAAGGAGGGTGATGTACAAAGAAGAGATAGGTATGGTGCTGGAGCAATGCCATGAGGAGAGCAGATATCAAGGTAAAGACCAAGTTCTGTTTTGCTGAGAACGGGATTTTGGTGGCCTTCCATAGTGAACGATGTGCATAATTGGTGCAAAACATGCCACAATTTTCAGACTATAGGCAGACTATAGGTGAAAGGCGATTGGTAGCAGAGTTTCAAGGTGCCATCATTGCACAAAGTTCTTTCAAGGAGTGGGGTTTTGATTCCATAGGTCCACTCCCAAAGTCTACAAGTGGTAAGAAGTATGTGGTGGTAGCCATTGACTACCTTACAAGGTCGGTTAAGACCAAAGCTGTGAAAGAAGTGAATCCTAATGTGGTAGCTCAGTTCGTGTTTGATAACTTTGTTGCCATTTTGGGATTTTGTGGGTGCTAGTTTCTGATAGGGGTCATGGATTTAGAAGAAAGCTAATGCGTGCATTAGTAGACAAGCTAAGGATTAAGCATCGATTTTCCTCACCCTATCATCCCCAATGCAATGGGCTAGTTGAGAGTGCTAATGGGCAAATCGTCAAAATGTTGACAAAGTAAGCAGGAAACTGAGTGGGAAACAAATCTAGAGAAGTGTCTGGTGGGCGTACAAGACATCCTACAAGGTGGTTACAAATTTCACTCCATTCGAGCTAGTCCATGGTAAGGAGGTTGTATTGCCGGTGCATGCATAGTTAGGAGCTGTGAAAGGTATGTGGCCTATCAAATCCACTCAGCAAGAGGTTCTACAGGATAGGATAGCCAATCTAGAGGCTTTGAAAATGGAGAGGGAAGCAGCAGTAGACTGCTATGTGAAACAGAGCGAGAAGGGTATCGCCAAGTTCAATCAACACTTACTAGACAAAAAGATAGAAGAGGGAGACCTGGTGAAGAAGTACGAGAGTTACTTGGATTTCACATTCCAGAAGATGTTCAAGAAGAAGTGGACAGATGTGTACAAAGTGCAGAAGGCCTTTCCAAACGGGACCTATCAGCTGGTAAGAGAAAATGGTAAGCTTCTTAGGCACAGGGTGAATGGTGTGTGGCTCAAGTTGTATTTTGAAAGAAGTATAGTGCCTGAAGTGCATCAGATTGTAGTCCAGGGGGTGGGCAACCCACCTAAAGTATGCAGTGTGCGAGAGGAAATGAAGCTTTTGTACATAGCCTATACAACATAAGGTTGTGGTTTTGCAAGTGCTTTGAGTTGTCAGTTTGATGTGCCTGTTTCTAAAGTTCTGTAAATATGCTCTTTGTTGAACATGAATGTTCGACAAGGGGGCTGGCCAATGATGGTACAGACAAATTTGTTCAAGGCCAAGAGTAGTGTGAAGTAGTTCCAAGGGTGTGCACTAGTGCAGGGCAAAGGTTTTAAGCAAGTATTAAGGTCCCGAGCAGCCAAAAGGTAGGAAAAATGTAAGTTTAATGTGGACTTTTAGGCCAAGGAGGCCCCAAAATGGGCCGGTTGGAATGGAGAGTTCAAGTGTCCAAAGTGTTATATTAGTGTCGTGGAATTTATGCTCAATGTGCTCTAGAAGCCGGTCCAGATGGCTTGTCAAACGAAGCCCCGATGTGCAAGATATTTCAGTTTAAAGGTGGAAGGTATAGCAGATCTAAGACATATAGGGCAACTAGGGAAAGGTGGCCAGAGCGGATGTTAGTGGATAGACACGTGGTGTTTGAATTATGGAGCATGCCTGTCTTTTTGGGTTGTGGATCGAAGCTCTAGATTGCAGGTTATGTCCATTAGAAGATTTGCCAGGGGCTGGGTCTATGCCTAAAAACATTGGTATGCGTGCCATTTGGAGTCTTCAGATCCTCGCCATCATATCCTTGCCAAGGTTTGTATGTGTTGTATGCGACAAGGGGAGACCATAGGAATTCACGGCTTGTCAATCGAAGCGCGGACCAAAAAGGTGTTGCAGGTTGAAGTCGGCATTCGTTCTCGACGTCATGGTGCCAGTTTGATTTTACCAATTTGGACGGCCTCGAGGAGAGGGCCCGGGAAAATTGAAGTGCGGCTAGGCCGAAGGAGGTTGGCATTGACAATGACGGCTTTTGGCCAATTTTCGCGGCTCAAGCATCGGATTATCGAGAAAAAAATGGGAAGGGTGAGAAAGTATGGAAAAGGGATGTCTTTTTAGAAGTGTTATATATGGTGGTCTTATCATCCCAAGGGCTAAGCCCCGTCGTGCTGTCACGTGGCACTGGGAGAAATCCATATAACCATCCCAAAGCTCAGAAGGCATTTTATAAGTCTAAGGTGGTCACCCATTTTTGAAGTGTACAAGAGAGAGAGAACTCTCTCTGGCAGCAATGGCGGCTAGCCCTCTCGGGTGCTGCGCATGCGGGGGTGGTGGCCCGTTTGTCGCGTGGCGGCGCTGGGTGGCAAACTTAGGCGGTTTTGGTGGCACGATGTCACTCACGGTGGTGAGGGTGGTCAAATGTGCATGATGATGTGGCAAGTCTGTAAGGGAGGTGTCCCACGGCCACCCAAGGCCCCCTTTTTTTAATACAAAGTCAAAACCCCCCAACGACCTCGCTAGTGCTCCGGGAGAGGGAACAAGGAGTTGTTCATGTGTAAAGAAGAGAGGAGATGAGCTAGAGAGAGGGAGAGTGGGCCCAAAGGGGAGGGCTTTAACCCAAGGTCCTTTGAGTAGAAGACACATCTAAGAGGGATATCTCAAAGGTCCATTTCAAGGGTAGTCTGAGGCAAGGCCGCATAGAGGAGTGGAGCTTCAAACTCCATCCAAAGGTGGTTGAGGTGTGGTCAAGGGGATGGACCAAAGAGCTAGTCAAAGGAGCCAATTCCAAGGGCTATAAGGTGGTAAAGAAGGCTTGAGAAGGTAATTGAGGGTAGTTAAACACCAAAAGGTTTTTTAAAAATGAAGCTTCCAAAGTGGGCAGATAGAGAGCAGGTGGATCAAAGGCCCAAAGGGGCAAATTCAAAGGTGAAAGGGGCTAAGATTAGGAAAGAATAAATAAAAATGAATAATAAATTCAAAACACCGCTAGTTGTTAGAAGCTGGACACACCCCACGGCAACTAACTACTCGGAGGATTATCATTTTTTGTAATTATTCAATTATTGAGGAAACCTGATTTTTCACCTTGTAAATATTGGGACTTACAGAAGTTTCCAGATTGTATCCCAGTTTTGATAGATAGATGGAGTAGTTGGTTGATTTTGAAACTTTAGGGTTTGAGAATTGTAAGGTATATATACCACTTTTTGACCTTAATGAAAAACCTTTTGTCATTTTTTAAAAACAAGTTTTGAAGTCTGTGAGTGAGCGTACTGTGTACGAGAGAGAGTGTGAGCTTCATCTTAACGCTACGTGTGCATCGGTGGTCGGAATCGAGTGCGGAGAAGTGCAGCGTGTTGCCCCCGACGAGAGCTACACGCCGATACCTACATTGCGTGCATACGGTCCGATTTTGCGAGCTCCTTCTACGAGATTCATCTGGTGTTTGGGTGAGCATACGTCGTCCGATTTTGCATTGCAGCATATCCACGTGTTCACATTGAGTAGAACTACACATTAGGCACTTTAGATTTTGGAAACCAAAACCTACAGATTTCGACCAGACATCCTACGTGATTTTGCACCGGGTGTTTTGGGTTGGGGTTTTGGTTCATAGACCTAACGGAGAGCGACCTATTGGTGTTAGTAGGGTCTCCTTCAAGTTCTATGGTGTTTCAAGATTGTTTGATGGGTGTTCGGCTCTAGACAGCGTTGTAGGAAGTTTCCTCTTATGCACTCTTGAAGGCTGTGACTTAGACAATCGGTAGAGACCTCTGTAGGAATTAGTTAGGAGTCGGTCGAGTGTAGGTTGACAGCTTATGCTTTCTTCCATGCGCCTGCGCGTCGAGCTTCCTCCTTAGCTGACATTATATGTTAGGTGAGTTCTTGCTGTGCTGACGTCCGTCACGACGTATCCGTCCAACATTGGCGCCGCTGCCAGGGACAAAAACCTTAGGTAGGTGACCGAGACTAATCCTTGAGGATTGGGATTTTTGGCTCGCCAAAAGTCTTGTTTTACATTTAGATAGGATCAGAGGGTGGAGGACTCTCTAGGTCTTAGAGGGAGTCTAGGAAGCGTGTGTCTGGCCTAGATCCTTCGACTTAGGTAGATTAGGTAGACCAAGATAGTTTTAGGTAGTAGTTGAGTTCTTAAGTAGGAATTGGAGTGGTAGAAGCGGTGAGAGGAGAGCTTGAGAGTCCGGAGAGGTCAGAAAGCAACCAAAAATACCATTATCACCATTTCACATGATGACTAGGAGTAGAGTAAGTAGGACATCAGGATTCAGGATCTAGAGCATTTCATGCATGTATACTTGCTTGGTAAAGTCATCACAAGTTTGTAAAAGACGCAAAAAGACGCAAAAGTGTGTTTGAAAGCCTAAGAGAGGTCTAAAAGTTACTGTGAGTGTTTCTGATAGAGCTACAGAGCATCAGGAGCATTTCTGTCAGGAAAAATTTAATTTCAAGCCAGGAGACATCCTACGCGTAGGATCTCTACAGGCTAATCTGGTGGGAATTTTGGGATTTTGAGTTGACCGGTGTGTTCAGAAGGTGGGTTTTACCCTATTTTCAACTGGAAAGTGTAAATTTGACCATATCTTGACAGAATAAGGCCAGATAGACTGAAATTGCCAGATATCCTACCCAAATTGTGCCAAAACATTATTTTGAGACCAAAACCATAAGATGGCTGCATGAGCATGTCTTGCATGATATATTGAGTGATTGAAAGGGATTTCATCTCATTTGAGTGAGAAAATTGGGTTCAAAGCGGACTTTAGCACTTTTGACTGAAAAAGGCAAGAACAGCTAAAATTGGGGACTTTTGAAATCCAAACCAAAATCTAAGCAAGGGGAAGCTGACATCAAGGGGAAGCTGTGGGACAAGTCTGGGGTCAAACAGGCCAATTGATTTTGGACTCCAAACCAAATTTTGAGTATACCCGTGATCAGCAACTCAAGGGGAGCCTGTGCTTTGAGTTTGAAGCCATTCTGATGAAAAAGACATCCTACACGTAGGATGTCTAAAGCAAGAAATTGAAGCCAGACATTGACAGTGAGCATAGCAAGGTGTTGTAAAGCCTAAGGCAAGCCTCCTAGTCAATTTTGGTCCAAATTGGAGTTGATTAGACTAAACAAGATCAGCAGCAGGCTGTTGGAACAGATTTCTGACTCATTGGCCAGCTTATAGGTGTCCAAATCAAAAAGTAAAAACAGCTGTGGTCTCAGCACATCAAGGGGAAACCATAGTGCAAAAATCTAGGCAAAACAAAGCAGGAGACATCCTACACGTAGGATGTCTATTGGGGCCTACTGAAGAGAAAATTTGACTGGGCTTAGACAGTTAGATTCCATTTGGCTTAAGGGTTCCAGAACTTCTTTCAGAAGTGAATTTGGACCTTGTTTGTCCATTTGACAGAGCAAAGACTGAATTCAGACTTTTTTTGCGTAAATTGACCAACATCCGAGGGAAGTACGGTTTCAGATTAGAAGACCTAATCCAGAACATCAGCAATGTATAAAATACAGTAGTGGTTGAGATTAACTCTCCAGTTATACCAATCATTACTAAGATAACCTCTAGCCGATAAATGCTTTGATTTGATTGCCGAAATTAAACGCTTGTGTACAGGTATATTCAGCAACAAAGCAAAAAGTTGTGCAGAAACTGGTCCTTTGCCAGGTGAGTGGTTGGATTTGTGATAAATTGCATTGATAAAGTTTGATGAATTGAAGATCAGGAAGATACATTGTTAGAGACCAGAAGGTGGCAGGTGACCAAGGTAGCTTAGTGTCCACCGAAGAGAGTGTACCTCAGGCAAGGCTAGATCCGCTAGCACCAATTATAGAGGAAGGTAGTGATACTGACACTTCGTCAGACAAATCTTTCTTCATGATGGGTAGTCAACAGCCAGGAGGTTTCACCTATGACGGACCAATGCCAAGAGGAAGCACCTCCCAAAATCCTTTGAATGATTCCAAGCTCACTGTGATCTTCTTAGAGGGAACAAACTGGAGGGGAGCCCTAGTCTATTCTGACTCTCGAGGACGCAAGTGCATTTGTATCGAAGAGAGGCCAGCTCAGAGATTGGAGATAATCCGAGTCTATGATGATGGAGATAGATTCCGAGACAAAAAGGGGAACCACTATCTGATAGTTACTAACCCTGAAGATTACAACAGATATGGAGATAACGTGGCGAAAGGGAAAATGGTTTCAGAAGCTCAAGAACCGCCACCAAACATTGATCGGCCTGGAGCTATTTTTATGTATGATAAGAAAACAACCAAGGTTCCAACTTATAACGAGAACGTGGGAATCTACAAGCATGAGAGTGAGGGTGTAATCTCTTACTTTCGCAGCAAAGAGCCATACGCAAATGAATTGAGCAAAGACAAGGTTCTTTACTTATTCTCTTATGAAACTACCATGGGGAAGGGTATAGTTTTTGTTGATAGATATGGCCGAGAATACCAACGTATTCTCCCAGAGGAGGTAGAAAGGGCAACAGGTCCAGGAGCATCAGCATATGCCCCTGAAGAAATTCTAAGGGCCACCTACACCCCAAGCAAGTCAACGAATCCTTTTTCAGAAGATTATGATGCCACCTCACATTCCACCCGACCGCAAGCATTCAACAACCAAAACCCACCAGCAAACCAGCCATCATTGCAGGCATGGCTTCGACAGAGTGCAACATTGGAACAAGACCGAAACCGAGATTGTTATCAGGCCGCACGAGGGCTAAGGGATCTGCAAGAACCACCACTCTATTCAAGGTATCAAGGAGAGAGTAAGCCAAAGACTCAAGGGTCAACAGAGCCTGGAGGGCCACCCTTAGAACGAGTTCGAAGAGGTGAACCATCTCTGGGGAGAACTGTTAGAAATTATGGATTAGGAGCACCACTAGGAGAGGAACCAGCCTATTACAGAAGACCTGAGGAGGCATATCGATTAGGATGTGGAGATCCAATGATGAGGTTTGTAGACCATCGGAGAATTAGACCTTCTCAAGTGCAAAAATGGGTAAACAAGAAATACACAGGAAGCAGAGACCCAAGAGATCATGTAGCAGCCTTTGTGCGTGTAATTAGAGCCGAAGAGGTGTTAGACTTTCCTACCCAATTTGCAGGGTTTGGACTAACCCTAGAGGATGATGCTCCCACTTGGTTTGACTCTGTAGAGCGTAGAGACTTTGAGTCTATGGAAGAAGTGTTTGACGAGTTTATCGAGGAATTCTCACAAAGGGGGATAGATCATAATACCGTCTCACAAATCCATAAATTCAAACAGAGAGATGGGAAATTTGTACGAAAGGCAACCCTAAGACTAAAAAGATATGTTAAGTTCTATCCTGTGGAAGAACTGCCAACTCAGTCCAGACTCATGCTGATATTCATCCAAGGACTAAGGAATGCGGATCTCCAGAAAGACTTACATATGAAGAGGAGCACGACGTTGAATGAGTTGACCAAGGAGGCTCTTTACCTTGTAGACAATTGTGCGTTCTACAAAGAGGGGGAGTTCAAGGACCTTGACGATGATTCATCTTCACAACAAAGTGGAAGCAAGTCTTCTAAGACAGCATCGAAAGGAGAAGTAGCTGTAAACCAAGAGCAGCTTGTAGATGAAGTGCTAAAAAAGATTAACTTGTACGCCAAACCCCAGGCTAAACAGCCCAAGTGGTGTGCTATTGAACAAAAATGGACAAACCATGGGACAGAGGAATGTTATTATAACAAGGGGTATGTGAGAGAGAGACCTTACACTCCCCAAGCTCAAGTAGCTTCTCCTCAAGTTCCACCGATGCCTAGATATCAAGTAGGCAACCTACCAGGACTTGTAGGTGTAGAAAGACCACAACCAGTGTTGGGGCAATAATCACCGCTACCAGGATTACGACCAGTCGGTATAAGATACACACCAATAGTAACCGAATCAGAGGATAAGGCTTTGGTGCCTATGCATGCATATTATGAAGATCCCAATGGATATGCGGCAAACCCTGTCTATTATCCATCGGAAGAACCCTCGACACCAGAACCATGGAGCATGATAGGAAGTACAGGACCACCAACAGCTGCACAGGCAGCAGGAGAAGGAAGATATAGTTTAGATGAACGAACATTGTTGTTCATAGCCAACGGAGGCATGGGCGGACAGAGACATGCATACTCACAAAGGGGAGCTCAAGGAGCACCTCAACAACCCAAGGGACCCTGCTACAAGTGTGGTGGAGACCATTGGCTAAGAGACTATCCTCATGATGAAATCATTAGAGTCAACGCGTATTGCACTGAGTGTGGAGTTACTCATTTGATTCCCGATTGCCCTAAAAACCCAAGAAAAGGAGCAAAAACCACCTTGAACATGCTAGAAACAGTACCTTCTAGTGGAGGGTCAGAAAATGAAACAATCATATCTATTCAGGCAGTAACACGAGCCCAAGCTCAAAGAATGACGAACCAACCCATAGTTGAAGAGCCAAAAACTGATGCCCAAAGTTCAGAAACAAAAGATCAGAGAAGCACTTGGAAATCTAGAAAGGCGCGTATGAAAGCCAGGAAGGAACGAGAGCAAACAGCTCTATCCGAGGAGTTGAAACATACAAAGGATAGATTAGAGCGGTTAGAGGATCTAGCTAGCTTAAGTTCACGCACTGCAGGATCAGGAGGATCTGTACTAGCCGACAAGGAAAAGGAGAAGTTGGATGTGCTTCTAAAAGCTTATGAAGCTAGTCTCAAAAAGAACCAAACCCAAGAGCAAAGGTGGATGACTTATCCATATGTGGAAATAGAAAAAGGGAGGTTGGAAATGTGTAAAAGGATGATTGAAACAACTCAATCATTGATGGAAGACCCGCTGGGTAAACCTGCAAATTGGCATGAGGCACCAGCTCCCAACCAACTTTAGAGAAACATGTAGAAACAAAGGAAAGACTCACTAATGCCTATGAGTCCAGAGGAGAGCCTATCATAGTGCCAAATACAACATACGAGGCAAGTGACGGGTTCCAGCCTAAAACATTGGCAGAAATGGGTAAGGACAATAACGGTCTAGACGATCTGTGGAAGCAAATCCGTGAGGCCAACGAGGCTAATAGGATGAGTAACCACATGAATAGCACGAGAAAAGAAAATAATGTAACCTTACCTCCTATTGAAGAATTTGAGGCAAGGTCACAAATGAACTTTGAGATACATTCACAAGGGGAAGACCAAGGATCAATTAGTTCGGGGCACAGCCAACCATACTCGCTGAGAACTTTACCCTCTTACCTAGGAGATTATGAAGCCAAGTCGGAAGTGAGAGCAATCCCATCTCAAAGACTTTCTTCTAACAAAGTGATGGATTCGCAAGAATTGATTGAGTTGTTGTCCACTCCCGTGGCATGCACAATCACATTAGCAGAACTCCTAAGGTTACAACCAAACATGTGGACCACAGTAGGTAAATTCCTAGAAAAATTTGGAGTGAAAGACCCCACCTTGATGCTACATAAAGGGATCAGAGAGCTGGACAGGCCTCAATCAAACACTAGGCCGGTACCATTAAACAAGGTTGGAGAGTATTGTGAAGGAGAAGATGGAAACACCACGCTACCAGTAGAATTCCAAGGAGTAGTTTCCAAAGCTATTCTTGACAGTGGAGCGGGAGTTGCTATCGCCACCAAGGAAATCTGGAAAAAATGGGGAAAACCAACTTTGAGAGCTACCAGAATGAAATTGCAATTGGCAGATGGGTTCATGGAGAAGCCTCTAGGACTCTTAGAAAAAGTGATTGTCACTTCGTGCGGGATCGAGTATGAGCATACATTTGCAATAGTCGATTTCGACAAAAAGAACAATTATGAGATCATCTTGGGAAGACCATTCATGCGACAATTAAAGATGGTCCAAGATTGGGGTTACGACCACATATACCTCAGACATGGCGAGACAACAACTAAAATACACCTGAAAGACCATAGTTACAAAGATGTGAACCAAACACCTGTGGAAGAGTTTGATTCAGCTACAGTAGCAGGATCAGAACTCCCAGCATGGTTAGGGAAACAAAAAGAGCTATGGATGAGTGGAGCTTCACATTGTGGAAGCTTAAGAAGAGAGGAATGCGTTTTAGAAAGAGCGATAGAAGACAAGGAGTATATTCCGGAACCTTTTCCTGAAGATGCCTTGGAACCTCTAGAATGGGAACACATACTAGCAACAATGGATGTCTGTACCATTACAGATAGTCCAACAATAAAATTCTGCGATAAGGATGGCTATGATGTGCTACCCTACTACATGGTAAACATTATAACAGGAGAAGATGAGATGATAGAACCCGAGAATATCAAGTTTTATGATTTTTCTAATCAACACCCTAGACGCCAGGAATGCTATAGGAGGAAACGAGCAGGAAACAAAGTGAGAGAGAACCTGATGCCCAAGATAAAAGGTAAAACTTACTATTTGATGCTTGTAAAAGCAGAGGATTGTGTAAAGGATCACATATCAGGAAGATTATCAAAAGATCGAAGGGAAAGAACACGAGAGGAAATAAAACAAGTACGAAAAGCTAAAACAGAAACACAATCACAAAAATCAAAAAAAGAAACAACAAAAGACCAAGAGTGGACTGTTGACCGCTGGGTCAACAACACAACATAACTCAAGTTTCGTACCAAAGTCTTATCTTTTGCGAGTTATGAAATGCTGTGGATTATGGATATAAACGTCATTTGTAATGAGTACTTATTCTAGTTTCAGAAGCCAGGGTGCAATGGCACTTCCATATTGTAAATACAAAGCCATTTGACCTTTTCAACTCCATTTTTGGTTAAACCTAAGGTAGCCTTAGTATATAAGGTACCTAGGTCATTTTGTAAAGAGGACTTTTATCATAATCAAGTTTTAGCGCTGCCGTCTACTGTGTGTGAGAGAGAAAGAGAGTGAGCGTGAGCTTCATCCTCTCGCTATGCCCGGCTCGCTCAACACGTTGGAGATCCGACTCCACCATTGCGGTAGGCTCGAGGAGAGCTACGCGACAACGCCAAGAATTCCCCGTGAGACGAAGCACACACGCCGACGCGTCTAGGAGCTATTTGTGGCCGTAAGTGTATCAAACGATGTCTGTTTTCTGCGTGCTAGTAGTCTATAGAATCGTGGCGACATAAGCTACGCATAGGTACTCATAAATTTCAGTTTCGGGTACTTTCAAAATTCGGTTCTGTCATCCTACGCGTTTTCCGCAGATGGGTTTTGAGTGAGGATTTTGAGTGTAGAAGCTTAGGGACAGGTGTATCCTAGTGAGGGGATGGTGTTTCTTAAGTTTCGTATGAATCTGGCATGATTAGGTGAGTTACCTTTCGTATGTGTGTATGTGGCTAGGTGGTGTAGTTGTGGGCAGTGAGGTTCTTGATTGTGGTTTAGTTGGCCTTCCAGAGTGTTGTATGTGTAGGATGGTCTCAGCCTGACAAGCTTAAGAGATTTCCTTTGTGTGCCTATCGTGTCATCTGTGTCCTCGATTGACATTATGTTGATCTAGGTAGTGTTTGCATGCACTTCATGGGTGTGTGAGACTTCCCGTCCAACATTGGCGCCGTTGCCGGGGACACAAGGACCTAAGGAGGTTTCCTACTAACACTCGTGTGATGGTTTCTTGATTTAGTTTCGGCTAAAGAAAGCATTTTTCTTAAGTGGATCCGGAAGAGGTATTCCGCGATCAAGTGGATAGCCAGGAAGCGTGTGTCTTGCCGAGGGTCTGCGACTAGATAGGTTTAGTTAGGATCTGTGGATTAGAGTAGTTGTTGGTGGTCGAGTGATTTGTGAGGTGATAAAAGCGTTTACTAGTCCGTGTGTGGCAGTGAAGCGTTTTTATACTCATAGATGCAAAACTCCATATGATTTGTAGGAGTAGCTTTAGGTAAGTGATCCGATTCTGATCTAGATCTATTCATCACTGAATTATTTGCTAAAGTGCTTGATTGCATTTGAAATCACGAAAAAGTGTGCTTTTGAGGGTAAAAATGCATTAAACAAGCTTTTGTGGACATTTTTGTATGACTGACTGATGCTGTGCATATAAAAGAGCATTTGCAAGGGTTCTGTGAAGAAAACCTGCAATTCTGTAAACACAGACATCCTACGCGTAGGATGTCTCAAGGGGGTTCTGGAGACTAGATTTGAAAATTCTGACTGCACCAGTGGGTTTAGAGGGTAGGTTTTACCCTAGTAACATATTGACTTGGGTGTTTTTCCCTATTTTTGTTGACCAATAGCCAAAAGGCGGACTCAAAAAACGTAAAATTTCAAAAAAGGCTTAAATTGAGTGATTTTTGCATGTTTTTGCAATTGTGAAGCATACTTGCACTTGCTGAGAGCATAAGGAAGCATCAAGGACACTTCAGTCTGAAAAAATCAGCAGTAGACATCCTACGCGTAGGATGTCTACAGGGTGATCTGTGCACTTTTTGGAAAATCTGAGGTGACCAATGTGTTCAGAAGGTAGGTTTTACCCTATTTTCACCTGGAAAGTGGAAATTTGACCAAATTTTGATAGATCAAAGCCAAAAGACGAGAATTGCCAGACATCCTACCCAAATTGTGCCCAAGGCATAATTTTTGAGACCAAACCATAGGATGACTCCATAGGCATGTTCTAAATGATGTTTTGAGTGCATGTGAGAGTTTTAAGCTCATTTGGGTGAGAAAATTGGGTTCAAAGCGGACTTTAGCACTTCTAACTGACAAAAAGCAAGAACAGCTAAAATTTGGGACTTTTGAAATCCAAACCAAAATCTAAGCATACCACTGGGTTACTGACATCAAGGGGAAGCTGTGGGACAAGTCTGGGGTCAAACAGACCAAAAAGACATCCTACGCGTAGGATGTCATATGTGTGATTTTGCACTCCAAACTTAATTTTGAGCATACCACTGTGATCAGCACCTTAAGGAGAGTCTGTGGTTCAAATTTGGGGTAATTCTGAGCAGTTAGACATCCTACGCGTAGGATGTCTAAGGCATAATTCTGAAACCAAAATTTTACTGTGACCATACCATGCTGTCATATAGCCTTAGGCAAGCCTCTTAGTCAATTTTGGTCCAAATTGGAGTTGATTTGACTTAGAAATTCATCAGAATAGACATCAGGCTTTTGGAACAGATTCTTGAGCATTTGACCAACCTATAGGTGTCAGAATCAAAAAGTAAAAATAGCTGTGAGTTAAGCACATCAAGGGGAAGCTACAGTTCAAGTTTGAGCTGAAACAGAGCAAAAAGACATCCTACGCGTAGTATGTCTCTAGCTTGATTTAGGACTCCAAACCAACTTATGAGCACACCAATGTGATCAGCACATCAAGGAGAAGCTGGGGTGAAAATTTCAAGTCATTCTGAGCAAAAAGACATCCTACATGTAGAATGTCTCAAGTCCATTTTTAGGACCAAATGAAATTCTGAGCATACCACTGTGTTGCTGGACTTAAGAGGAGTCTCTGGACCAAATTTTGTTAAATTCTGAGCATATAGACATATAGACATACTACGCGTAGGATGTCTCCAAGCTAGTTTTAGGGTCCAACTGTACTTTTGACCATACAGAAGTGTTCACAGTGTCACAGAGATCCCAAATCTTTTTTCAAAATTGAATTTGGACTCATTTTGACCAGTCCAAACTGCATTTCACTGTTTTGGCCATAACTTTCACAAACGGTATCGGATCGGAAAAGTTTTTATATCAAAACGTAGCCTGAGAGCGGCCCTACAGATCTTAGAGCAAAACTTGAACTTAGAGCAAAATTCTCTACGGCAACCATTTAGTTCAACTTAGAAAAAAACGTCGTTTCGGGCCTCAAAATTCATCCGGAAGTCGGGGGTGTCTAAAAGCGACAATTTGCAAGAATTGTGACGAAACGGTTGCGGTTTTGGACATAGTTTTGACTTTTCCCTAACCAAAGCACTTGAACACAATGGACTAAGTCTACTTGAACCAAGAAAAAGCTCTTTTAAGCCCAGAAATCATGTCTACCCTAGATTCAAACGCAGCTTACACAAGCTTGGAGATCCCGACGATAGAGGAATATCCTCCCACAATGGATCTTCCAAACTTGCAATTGATAAAGACCCATCTTGTTGAGAGAGTCTGGATGATTGGTCATGAGAGTGAAGGACTATATAGATACATTGACGACAATGAGGTCAATCTTTATAGGTGCTCAGATCCATACCTAGAAGAGATAACGGATTACAAGCTCTTATATGTCTACACATACGGAGTCAACTATCAATGGAGATCTATAGTTGTCGACAAGTATGGACGAGAATACAGAGTTGTAGAAAGCACAAATCCACAAACTGTTCTAGAAAGAGGTGGATATTTGGTCAATGAAGGACCACAAATGCCTCCACCAAACACGAGAATTCCTATAGGAGTTCCAAGAAGAGAGCCACCAGGATTCCCTTCAAGAGAGATAATGAAAGAAGGATTGGGAGAGTCTCTAGTTAGACTTGTAGACAATCAACGAGTTAGACCATCCCAAGTCCAGAAATGGGTAAACAAAAAATACTCTGGAGATAAAGATCCGAGAGATCACGTAACGGCTTTTAGAAGAATGATTAGAGCAAAGAAAGTTTCAGATTTTGCGACACAGTTTGCGGGATTTGGATTGACTCTAGAAGATGATGCAGCTACATGGTTCGACTCGGTGGAAAAATGGGATTTTGAGACCCTAGATGAGCTGTTTAAGGAGTTTATTGAAGAATTCTTGCCAAAAGGCATTGCTCACAACACGGTCTCGCAAATCCATAGATTCAAACAGAAAGAGAATGAATCAGTATGCAAAGCATCATTACGGCTCAAGAGATATGTTAAGCTCTGTCCAAGAGCGGAATTACCTACGCAAGCACGACTAATGTTGATCTTTATCCAGGGAATGAGACATGCGGGCCTTCAGAAGGATCTTCATATGATAAGGAGGATGACGCTAAACGAGTTGATCAAAGAAGCTCTTTATCTAGTGGATAACTGTGAGGCATACAAAGAAAAGGACTTAAAGAGTCAAGGAGATGACACATCCTCTCAGCACAGTGTTTCACAGATAAGCGAGTCCATTGCCAAGCCAACGGCACCTATTGATCAAGAAAAGCTTATTGACGACTTGGTCAAGAGGTTGATTCCTCTTGTAAGGTCTGATTCGGGAGAGCCGAAGTGGTGTGAAATTGAGAGAAAATGGACGAACCATACGGGGCAAGAGTGCTATTATAGCATGGAAAATGCTAGGGAGAGGTATGTACAACCTGTTCCAGAAGCACCTACTCCACCTAGATACATTACGGGGAATGCGCCAGGACCAATAGGAGTTTTAAGGCCACAGCTTGTCTTAGGACAACAACCTCCGCTGCCAGGTGCTAGAATGCCGGTAGACATGAGATACATGCCAATGATGGAAGCATCAAATAAACCAACGCTAGTACCAGCTACAATGTGGTATAGCAACCAAAGTGATTACTACCCTTTGGAGCAACAAAATGTGAGAAAAACACATGGAGTGGTGAGGCCAGTACAACCTCCACCTCCTGGGTTTCAGTCGAAAGAAAGAAGGTATGAAATGGACGAAAGGACATTGCAATTCATTGCAAATAGCGGCTTATCTAGGTCAAAGCTTGCTTATAGCCAAGAGGAAATGCTAAAAGAATCTCCTCAACCAGAGATAGATTGTCACAAAAGTCGTGACAACCACTTGGTCAAACAATGTCCTCATACGGAGATCACTGAAGTAAATGCTTATTGTCTTGAGTGTGGTATCACTCACTTGATCCCCGATTTCCCGAAAAACCCTAACCAAATGAGGAAAATCACGAAAAATGTATCAGGGATTGTTCAGCTCCCTAGTAGCTCAGAAAATGAAAATGTTGTACCAGTTCAAGTGGTTACGAGAGCACAAGCCCAAAAGAAAGCTGATGAGAATCCAGAGACAAAGAACATGGAAAGTGACACGAGTCCAAAGATCGATGATGGACCAAAGACAGACGCACCAAGTCAGAAAACCAAGAGCAAACAAAATAATTGGAAAGCTAGAAAGACTAGGATGAAAGCACGCAGGGAACGAGAGCAAAAATCCCTAGCTGAGAAGCTTACCGAAGCTCAGGAGAAGATAAAACAACATGAGGAAAAGGAGGCACTTTCTCTTACACAGATGGTTAAACCTCTAGAAGAACCATCCACAGATGAGAAACCGAGAAGTGCTAGTTCAGGAGGATCTGTGTTGGTAGAGAAGGTTAATGAGACATTAGATGCCCTCTTGAAAGCCTATGATGCGAGGCTCAAAAACAACCAAACCCAAGAACACATGTGGATGACATATCCCTATACGAAACTAGAAAAGAAAAGGTTTGAAATGTGCAAGAAAATGATTCAAACAGCCCAAGCTTTACTAGAACCACCAGTTGCAAAACCTGAGGATGTGATCCGTGTCATGCCTACACAAATAATCCCACCAAACCAGGAACTAAAAGAGCCAGATTCTAGTCATAAGCACAGACCAAACCTCAAAGACCCAGCATTAGAACCAAGGATAGTGTTGAATACCACGGATAACTCATCCGAGGGATTTCACCAAGCTATACCTGAGGATTGTAAAGAGATAGATGGTCTTGCCGAATTGTGGAAACAAGTCAGAGAGGCCAATGAAGCCGATGACCTAAGAAGACTTGTAGACAAGACTGGTGATGAACGAGGAGTGTTTCTACCACCAATAGAGGAATTTGAGACTGGATCGCAAATGAATCTAGACGTGCAATGGTATTGGGGTGAGAAAGGATTTGTACAATCTATGGATAGTCAACCCCATTCGCTAAGAACACTACCGTCCTACATGGGAGAGTATGAGACCAAGTCAGATGTGGTTGCAGTCCCATCACAGAGACTGTCTCCCAACAAGGCCATCGATTCAAAGGGGCTAGTAGATATTCTATCTACCCCAGTCACCTGTACAATAATGTTAGCCGAGTTGCTCAGAATAAGACCAAACATGTGAGCTAATGTGGATAAATGTCTAGAGAAATTTGGTGTAAAAACCCCAATGACTCAAATCGAGGAAGGCATCAAAGAGCTTGAAATGCCTCAACTAAATACTAGGCCAGTGACATTAAACAAGGTAGGCGAGTATTACGAGGGAGAAGATGGAAACACCACCCTTCCTGTGGAATTCAATGGTGTAAAAACCATGGCAATCCTTGACAGTGGAGCTGGTGTGGCCATTGCAACCAAAGAGGTTTGGAAAAAATGGGGAAAACCTACCTTGAGATCCACACGAATGACCCTGCAGCTTGCAGACGGACACAAGGAAAATCCCCTAGGACTGCTAGAAAAAGTACTTGTTACTTCTTATGGCATTGAATATGAACACACTTTTGCTGTTGTTGACTTTGACAAGAAGAACAACTATGAAATCATTCTGGGAAGACCATTCATGCGACAATTGAAAATGGTCCAAGATTGGGGTTATGACCATATATATATACCTGAGACATATGGAAACCATAACAAAGGTAAACTTGAGGGACCATAGCTATAGGGATGTGACGAGAACACCGATTGAGGAGTTTGATTCCGCCACAGTAGCAGGATCAGAACTTCCAGCTTGGTTAGGTAAGCCTAAAGACCTATGGATGTGTGGAGCTTCACAATGTGGTAGCTTGAAACGTGAGGAATGTATCCTAGAACGGGTTATAGAGGATATGGACTATATCCCAGAACCATTTCCTGAAGAAGAGTTAGAGCCTTTTGGATGGGAACACATCTTGGCTGCTCTAGACGTGTGCGCCATGGAGGATGCTCCCACAACAAAGTTTTGTGATGAAAATGGCTATGATGTCGTTCCTTATTTTGCAGTGAGTGTAATCCAGGAAAACGAAGAGAACCAGACATTAATAAGCTCTCGAAATAAGGATCAAACAAAGAAATGTGGAGAATCAAAAGATGAAGAAGACGACGTTCTATGACTCTGTAGAACACTTCGAGCTTCAAGAGGATCAACGAGTTCTATGACGAGTTCTATGACTCTGTAGAACACTTCGAGCTTCAAGAGGATCAACGACCCAAGAATCAATGTCATTGCTACACGAATAAAGTGCATCAAAAGTGGATTCCAAAGTCCTCAATGAAGACACAACCACCACAAGCATCCTCATACAGGGCTCCTAATAAGGATGCAAAGACTCAGCTAGGAGGAATACGACCAGAGCAACAAGCTAACGATGCTCTAATCAATGGGCAAGAAAAGTCCTCCAAGAAACTACCACCCACGAGCAAACAGACAGTAACGTTCCACTACCAGCCAAAAAATCAAGGGAAAGTACAAGAAGTCAACCTTGCTGAGGATAGTAGCGATAGTGATGAATCTTACGACATCCCCCATCATCATCTCAGACCTTCACTATCACCAACCCCTTCAGCAACAACCATGACAGGTCAAAAGAACAGGACAACAAGTCAAAGCCAAAAAGCTCGACAAATCTGGATACCAAAAAGCCAGATCAGCCAAAAACAGATATGGATCAAGAAGACAAAGATCTCTAATGACAAATCACAAGATCCAACACCAAAACAAAAAAAAGGAAAGCGTGCACGAACGGGTAAGAATATCACAAAGTCGCAAGCTTTCACAACTCAGGTTTGGGATCCAAAGAAGTTGATTCAAGCACAAAAAAAACAGGAATTCATTTGGATTCCCAAACAACCACAGTATCAACTTTCAAAGCCTAAATCCCGTCCCCAACCAAGCGTACAAGGGCTGAAGCAAAGACCACTGTCGACTCACACAACAAAAAGGTGGATCCCAAAGGAGTCTCTTCAAACACAAACGAAGCACGGGCAAGTATGGGTTCCCAAACGAGAGCCAGCAACAAAACAGCCAATAATCGCAAAGAAATGGGTCCCAAAGAAGAACAACAAAACTGCTGTCAGTGCATCGCCGCTTGAATTCTTACAATTCTTCCTACGATTACAGTACAGTTAGAAGAGAGCAAGTCGCTTCAATCAAGCAACGATACAGGAGCTTCAAAGACCATTACATTGCTTAGAATAGGAAGCCTCGCCAACAAATGCCAATAAGCAAATTGCTTATACCCACATCTTGCACAACATAAATCTTTTCCATGCATTGACTGTGTATGCATAATAGGGCTACATTACAAGGCCTGCATAGGCACAACTTTTTGCCCAAGCACAACACATACCCTTTGTGATACCCTGTCGTAAAGGATGACTCCAAATAGGAAGGGGGGAGGCATTCTGAATGTGGACCTCACATTATGACTATTAGAGGGCAATGTTTTGTGAGATGCATTGAATTTTAGCGTTTTATTGTGATAATTTTTTGACGAAATTTAGAGTATATGCCCTCATAGTAGTGTTACAGAGGAGTATGGGGACAAAATCCATATATGAGCCCCTAGGGACATGTGTATAGTGTACATAGCATTTAGATTTCTATTTGAATGATTTTTCTTTTGTTGAGTTGTTTTAAGATTTTCTTTGTTTATTATTAAGAAAAAAAATAAAAAAATCCATAATCCACATGAAGAAAAGACTGACGAGAGGCCTGAGCACTACAAAGAGAAGAAGGTACAAGAAAACGGTGAAACTTCCCGAAGTATGTCTCAGCAGCCACTACAACAGCCGAAGAACTTGTCACAAAGTAGTGTCAACAAGCAACTGACAAGTCATAAAAGTCAGAATCGAGTCGCTAAGCCACAAAATGAGTGAGGTGTTAGTCCCAAAGCTTCAAGTAATATTCTCTGTGGTCTAAGCGTCTTAGCTATTCTAGGTACTGCTCAAGCTGGAAGAGTTGAGCATATTTACGTTGTGTCGCTCATGCTGGTATAGGTGAGCAAAAGAGTCGAAGTCTAAGTACTTAAGTCTGGTGAAGTGAAGGAGAAGGTCCAAAAGACACTCACGTACTGAGCACAGTGAGATACGAGTGGAGAAACTTCTACATCGAAAACCCTTCTTGGAAAGGTGGAAGCTATTGAGACATCTTTTGATGTCACATGTGCTACATTTATTCCTCGAAACACCCATCATCTCCTTCTTTCACATTGCATGCTTTTGTTGACAAATTTCTCATATGCATATAGAGTGTCCCATAATTGGCACTTGTATCAGGCACTCTTTCCGTGTTTCACCCAAGCACTCACCTTTCATGAACATGTACTTCACGTTCAACTGCTCAACTCCAATAAGAGCGTATACCAAAGGCATTTTCTTTCCCACCGGGTTTTTCCCTTTGGTCATCCAGGTTTTAGACCCTAATCTAAAGACACCTATCACCATCCTCTTGTACATATTCCTTCTACATCAACAATAAGGAAATGCTACTCAAATCAATTGACAAATGAATTGGAGCACCAATTTCAGATCATAGCATACTTCTCCTCAATGGCGAGTCGAAGAATGGCCTACAATGACAAAGTTGCAGACAACACTAACAACATGATTGCACAGGAACAAAGAAGTCCCCAATGAAGAAGACCAGACATAAAAGTAATCAGAGGATCTCAAAAGCTTGTCCTTGATAATGCGCATCGAATGCTCGGCAGGGTTTTGAACCTCAAATTAGAAAAATTAATTCCTGGATTCGGCCTGACAGACAGACTGTGCATTGGAGTGCAACTTGGACTAAAGAAGTTAAGGGTTTAGCCATACAATTTCTACAAAATCCTTACAAAGTTGTCATTGGCTCACAAGAACAAAAAGCCAATCACTCAATTCTATAGATTGTAGAAGTTGTTTCTGAGAATCACAAATACTCCGAATTCACAGATTTGCTGGAGCAAGTGATGGATGGAGCTTTCTCTATCCATGATGATAAGAGTCAAGTTCAAAGACATTGGGTTCTTTTTGAATTTAGATCTGGCAGTAGACCTATAATGACAGAAATAGATGCTGCAGCTCGGAGCATGGATGTGAAAGACATAAAGTTCGTCATCAATTATGATTTTCCTGAATCATGTGAAGACTATGTACATCGGATTGGACGAACAAGACAAACTACTGCAAAGGCTATAGTCTAGACTTTCTTTCCAACAACAAAACGACAACAAAGACCACATCGCCATCGACAATCAGGTCATGTCGGGGACGACATGAACGCGGAAGGGGGGAATGTTGATCGCTAGGTCAACAACACAACATAACTCAAGTTTCGTACCAAAGTCTTATCTTTTGCGAGTTATGAAATGCTGTGGATTATGGATATAAACGTCATTTGTAATGAGTACTTATTCTAGTTTCAGAAGCCAGGGTGCAATGGCACTTCCAGATTGTAAATACAAAGCCATTTGACCTTTTCAACCCCATTTTTGGTTAAACCTAAGGTAGCCTTAGTATATAAGGTACCTAGGTCATTTTGTAAAGAGGACTTTTATCATAATCAAGTTTTAGCGCTGCCATCTACTGTGTGTGAGAGAGAAAGAGAGTGAGCGTGAGCTTCATCCTCTCGCTACGCCCGGCTCGCTCAACACATTGGAGATCCTACTGCACCATTGCGGTAGGCTCGAGGAGAGCTACGCGACAACGCCAAGCATTCCCCGTGAGACAAAGCGCACACGCCGACGCATCTAGGATCTATTTGTGGTTGTAAGTGTATCAAACGATGTCTGTTTTCTGCGTGCTAGTAGTCTATAGAATCGTGGCGACATAAGCTACGCATAGGTACTCATAAATTTTAGTTTCGGGCACTTTCAAAATTCGGCTCTGTCATCCTACGCATTTTCCGCAGATGGGTTTTGAGTGAGGATTTTGAGTGTAGAAGCTTAGGGACAGGTGTATCCTAGTGAGGGGATGGTGTTCCTTAAGTTTCGTAGGAATCTGGCATGATTAGGTGAGTTACCTTTCGTATGTGTGTATGTGGCTAGGTGGTGTAGTTGAGGGCAGTGAGGTTCTTGATTGTGGTTTAGTTGGCCTTCCAGAGTGTTGTATGTGTAGGATTGTCTCAGCCTGACAAGCTTAAGAGATTTCCTCTGTGTGCCTATCGTGTCATCTGTGTCCTCGATTGACATTATGTTGATCTAGGTAGTGTTTGCATGCACTTCATGGGTGTGTGAGACTTCCCGTCCAACATGGACCAAATTGGAGCGTAAACAGAAATACCAAGAACTGAAACGGTCTTTACGTGAGATATGGACTACTGAAGAAGATAGTGATGGTAAAGGGGAGTCAAAACGGGAAACATACCATCACACTATCGCAAATTTGCCATCCAGGACAAAAAAATCATCATGACACCACCAGTCAGGGAAAGAATCAACCAAGAATCTTACGATGGACCAGAAAATGCAAAAAGGATAGACATTGCAGAAATAGGTGAAAAGCCTCAGCCGGTCTATATAGCGAACGATTTAGAGCCTGAAGAAGAAGAACGGCTTACACAACTTCTCAAGGAGTATAAAGATGTGTTTGCATGGTCCTATAAAGACCTCAAAGGAGTTGATCCATCGATATGCCAACATACAATTCCTTTAAAATCATATGCAAAACCTAACAAACAACGTCCTTATACATATAATGACACATTTGCTAAACGAATCAAAGAAGAGATTGATAAACTGATGGAAGCTGAATTCATCTATGAAATCGAACATGCAGATTGGGTATCACCCATTGTAGTAGTTCCCAAAAAGAATGGAAAACTGCGAGTGTGTGTAAACCTCAAAAAGGTAAACGCAGCCACCATAAGGGATAATTATCCCTTGCCAATCACAGAACATGTACTTGAGCGGGTGGTCGGGAAACGGGCTTATTCCTTTCTAGATGGGTTTTCAGGATACAACCAACTGGCAATAGCAAGGGAGGATCAACACAAAACAGCGTTTGCCACAGAATGGGGAATTTATGCGTATAGAGTTATGCCTTTTGGCTTAACTAATGCCCCAGCTACCTTCCAAAGGTTAATGACACACGCATTCAAAGAATACCTAAGAATATTCTTAGAAATATACATGGATGATCTTTGTGTACACTCTCTTCTACGAGAGGAACATATTGACCATTTGCAAAAGGTCTTTGAAAAATGCAGGACATATCGAATCTGTCTTAACCCGAAAAAGTGTATATTTATGGTTAAGCAAGGCCGCATCTTAGGACACATTGTCTCAAGAAATGGCATAACCACTGACCTAGACAAAGTCAAAGTCATTGTAGACTTACCCAAGCCTACTAATGCGAAACAAGTGCAATCCTTCATGGGACACTGCGGATATTATCGAAGATTCATATACATGTATGTGGTTATCGCACAACCTCTGTATTGTTTGCTAGTCAATTTCAATTGGACCGAGGAGTGTGAAACTTCATTCCAAAAGTTGAAGGAAAACCTTATATCAGCACCTGTACTGAAGGCACCAGATTGGGAAAAGATATTCCATGTTCACATTGATGCTTCTTCATATGCAATTGGGAGTATTCTGGCTCAACCTGGAGACAAAACAATGGATTTTCCAGTTTGTTATGCAAGTCGACAGTTAAACAGTGCGGAAAAGAACTACACAACCACCGAACGAGAAGGGTTAGGAATGATTTATGCTGTAAAGAAATTTCAGCATTATTTGCTCGCAAACAAATTTGTGTTCTTCACAGATCATCAAGCTCTTTTGTATCTGGTAAATAAACCATGCAATATAGGGAGAATTGTACGCTGGTTTATTATATTGCTAGAGTTTGACTTCACAGTGGTGGTCAAAAAGGGTAAAACCCATCTACGAGTGGATCATCTTTCAAGGATACACAACGGGGAAGCTTTTGAAGGAGTAGATGATGACATACCAGATGCTTATCTTTTCAATGTTGAAATGGTGCCCAAATGGTCTCAGGAAATTGTTAGCATTCTTTCCTTTGGAAGTGGGTTTGATAATACGGAATACAGATCCAAACAAAAAACAATTCGACAAACAAAAAACATCCAGTTGATAGCAGGACGACTGTATCATCTAGGATCGGACCACATCCTACGATTATGTATAAGTCCAAAAGAATTCCAGTGCTACCTTGAAGAAGCACATGTCCAGGATTGTGCATTTCATTGTTCAACAGTGAAAACACACCAGAGACTGAAACAGTTGGGGGTTTATTGGCCAACTATGTATGCGGACACACATTCTTATGTTACCAACTGTACTATATGTAGGGCCAAACGACCAATGGATCACGCGACATTGTTTCAGGTAAACATTGCACTTGCATGGAGTCAATATATCATTGATTTCTTAACCACCATGATGTTCCCTGAGAACATCACAAGAGCATGAAAAAAAGCTATAGAGCTGGAAGCTCGTGACTTTCAATTGATTGGGAACCAACTCTATAAGTGAGGAAAAGACAATCAACTTAGAATCTGTGCAAGTGAAAGCGAATACCTGCTGATTCTAGAACATGCACATAGCGGAATAAGTATTTTTCGAGCGATAAGACGGCAAAAATTTTCTTAACCGCAGGGATTTGGTGGCCTACATTGCACATGGATGCTGAAGAGTTTGTAAAGCGTTGTGACGCATGTCAGCGCACCAAGGTGCCAATAAAAAGAGATGAGATGCCACTACGACCAATGATGGGAGCAAGAGCATTTGCAAAATGGGGCATTGATTTTATGGGACCTATATCACCCCTTGCATATCGCACCCATACCCAATATATCATTGTGGCTACGGACTATCTCACAAAATGGGCGGAAGCCAAGGCAACACAAAAAGCAAATGCATGCACCACTGCACAATTTTTGTATGAGAATGTTTTTGTACGATACGAGTTACTAATAGAAATTGTCCGTGATCGTGGAACACATTTTCTTAATGAAGTCATTGAATATCTGCTAGAGAAATTCATGGTCATACATAGGAAATTTGCTCCATACCATCCACAGGAAAATGGACAAGCTGAGGCCACAAATAAAACACTATGCACGGTTCTCACTAAAATAGTGTCAGAGTCAAGAACAGATTGGGATCAACAACTACACTCAACACTATGGGCATACAGAGTAGCTTACAAAACATCGATAGGAACAACACCGTACAACATGGTGTTTGGCCTAAATGCTATACTACCCATAGAGTTTTTAATTCCAACTCTACGAGTAGAGAAACGCTTAGAATGGACAGGGCATGAGCTCTCTTCAAGAATAGATGATCTTGAAAAGCTAGATGAACTCCGCTTGAGAGATGTAGCTTCAATCTATGCTAAAAAGAGAAGACAAAAAGAATTTTTTGACAAACATGTGCGCACTAAAGAGTTCAAAACAGGTGATTACATACTTGTTTATACTTTGAAGCAACATGCCAAAAAACTTAGGAATGGGACCCTTTGTGATTAGTGATCTATCACAAAGTGGAGCTGTCAAGCTTGCTACATTAGCATGTGAAGAAATGCCGAACCAGATTAGTGGATGTCGACTAAAGAAATATCATCTACCACTCACAAAGGAGATGCTCAAACAAATTCATCAAGGAAAACAACGAATGAAGGAAAAACAGAGAGTACGAGTGGAACCTCAAGCAAAAGCAAAGGAACGCATTGCAAAACGAAGACTTCTGCGACAACAACAACAAAGTGGAGCACCATTGCGAATCAATGCCATTCGGCTGACGAAGTTGGATGAAGACACAGTGGAGTCAATAATTGCAGTCAAAGTGGGCAGCAATCAAGTTGAATCGACGGCATTGCTTGATTCTGGAGCTCAAGCAAATTTGATCTCTTACGGATTATACAAACAGCTCAAATCCACAAGTCAACTTCATCCTACTCCTCAAGTGCTGGAAAGTAGTACATCACACCCGTTGAAAACATTGGGATGGACTATATTGCATGTACAAATACATCAATATATTTACCCACACAAATTCTATGTGATGGAGGACGAAAGCACACAACACCCAATGATGTTGGGACAACCTTGGCAAAAAGAGTACAATGTACAGATAGATTGGAATGCAAAGGCAGTCAAAATTCAGCATTGTTTGTGGGTCGCCGCGACGGACGTCCATAGCATAGCTCTCAAGCATCAACATAAAATTATCGATACAGGGGAAGCGACTCGGATGAGGCATGGAAACTCACTAGGGTGTCAATCCTAATGAAGTGAACTCGAAGAGATGCAACTACTAACTCTACAAGAAAATCAAACGCACTAAAGCCAAGTAATCTGCCTATGTCCTTCTACACAGCTCTACAGTCATCACGCCCGTTCACCATGCAAATCATATTGGAATCGCACGAAACTTGAAGGGAAGCTACAGGGGACTATCAGAAACATATCCTATCACTGCCACAGCATTCTGGAGAGGTACAACGATCGCAATCGTTCATCCCACAGTACGCAAAAACAGTAAATGGATGATCCTAAAGGGTCGTTTTTAGGTCCCTAAAGCCTCTCCTAGGGTCAAAACAACATAAAATACGCATATAAACACTCAAAACAGCGATTTAAGGCCTAAATGGATGCGTCTGAAACCTTCATTGAATCTTGAATGCTTACACTTGAATGAAAGAGCAGAGTAAGAGGAACACAATGCAAGAAACAAAACTGAATTTGGATTACCGTAGCCACAAAAGCGATGATTACAAGTTGGAGCAAAGAGGTAGCTCTCTGTGCGTAACGCAATAGTCCCTTATCTTCAAAAAATAATCTCCCCTTTCCCACTAACCTTAGTGTATTATATACCTAGGGCTTTCTAAAGTGGCCAGCGGCCAACTTCTCATGGACCTTTACATACATCATTGGAAAAATTACATCTTTGACTCAGACTTGACACATACAATTGACATTAGGCTTTTACAAGGTTTGATGTATTAAACATCGGAAAAATAATGTGACCACATCAAAACTTTGGCCGGCTAACCCGACGGGCGCCTTGGCTAGGTGGGCACTTGTATGTTGTTATCACCTCCAAACAAGCATGCACATGAACAACAAGTGATAGCCTTTGCTCAGCAATACCGGAATCATCAGCTGTAAGCCATGCAATCACTGGAAAAAGAGACAAAAGCAAGAATGCCACCAAAGAACAACATGATACCCGAGACCAACAGACAGGTAAAATCCAACCATGCTAATTACAGACATACGAAGTCGCAGACCACAGTGCAAAGACCTCGATTACCAAATCAAAGGAAACAAGCATGGATGCGGAAGGATAGAAATGATGTGGCAGACAAACAACAATGCAACGAAAGAATTCAACCGAAGCAGATAGTTCAACCAAAAACCAACGGCATAAAACATATATGGATCCCAAAGAAAATGCTCAGCAATAACTCAAATGTTACTCGCATTTGGATACCAAAACAAAAGCAAAAGGAATCCCTTCAGTACAAGCAACAACGGAAGGCAAACAGTTGCATTTGAAAAAAGGCAACCGCCTTATGTGGATGCCAATCAGCAACAAAACAGTGGCAACAAAGGAAGTAGCCAAACATCTACAAAAACCAGCAAAAGAAAAATACCAATGGAAAGAAAAGGCAATACGGCCCATAGCCATTCCGGCCAAGCCAATCCTCTCCATAGAAACAGCTACGGCTATATCAACGGTGTCGGCAAAGCAATTGCCTTTTGCAAAAAAGACAATTAAACAGAGAGCAGTAGAGCTACAGTTGTTACTTGCAAAGAAAACAGGAAACCTCGACGGCGAATGCCAATAAGCATCTTGCTTATTCCCTTCTCTTGCACATCATTAATTTTTCCATGCATTGACCGAGTATGCATAAAATAGGGCCACATTAATCGCCCAAGCATTAGCACAACTTTTTCAACCTATGCCGGCACATACTCCGAGGTGATACCTTGTCGTCCGGGAGGACTCCGGCTAGGAGGGGGGAGGCATTCTCAAAGGCGGAACCAATAGCAAAAAGAGCAAACAAAGGGCATGATTTTCGACTATTTTAAGGGTTGTTGTTTGATTGCAAAATTTTCTGGAGTAACCCAAGTACATATGTCCTTATACAGCATGTATCTATAGGTATATGGGACCAAATGCCAAATCAAGCCCCTAGGTGTGTGTATATAAGTAGAAATAGCCATTTTTCGGACAAAATATTGGTAAAACGGAGAAATCTGGCAAATAAAAATTACATGTGAGTGTATATAATGTTTTGCGGTGATTTTTGTGATTTATTATGATTTTTGGGGATTTTTTGGGTTTGATTTGCTATTTTTCTTTTAATTTTGCTAATTTTCGGCAGAAAAACTTCAAAAATACAAAAAGCAAGTGAAAAACGGTCGTAATGAAGAACAAAAAATATAGGGATGATCAGTGACTATAGGACAACCTATGGTACAATGGGGGTGCAATTATGAGACTGGAGCGAAAAGCGTGTTTTGGCTAGGTTTTGGTCGAAATGCCAAATTTCTAATAAACAGAGCAAATGGAGTCCAAATCAAGAAATTTCTGAGCCTAAACCGCATCTCGCAAGAAGATAGGAGCACATGTCAAATTTCGTGAAAAGTGGTTCGGGGACCTCCATTCTAAGAAATTTTCACCTCATTTTTAGCTCATTCTCACTATTGACTTTGTGGAGAGAGCTTCTGCCACCTAGAGCGGACGGACCTTCCAGCAGCTTCTATGACGCGCACGACTACCCGACGAGCTCCAGACATGAGAGGTAGGCTCACCACCTTGAGCTTTTCGCGCTATTTGTCGTTTTGTCGCGAAAACTAACGTAGGGTTCACACACAAAGCGGGCGGTAGAGACCTACAAGTAGAGACGGCGGCCTAATGGCTAACCCAAAAGCAACAAGACTTCATCAGCAACTTACCCTAGTATAGGAGACCAATCCTGGATGTCCAAAGGCAGTAGAAAACCATCGGGAAAAACCCTAATTCCTAGAATCCCGCAAGAGGCAACCAAATGGGAAATCGGCGAAACGGCGACCAAATGCTACCAAAATTCATGGGGAGGAGCATCTCGACATGCTCGACAAGTCTATGTGACCCGCATTACCAAAAAGTGACGCGAAGCGGCACTAAACTTCAGAAACGGCATCAGACACACAAAGCGTCAAATTGCTCTCGTGGCCAAACCGCATGCCCGTTTTCCACCAAACTTCACGAGCGGCTTTCCTAGACCATCAACTACCAAGTCCTATGGTGGTAGACCACCACAAATCATCGAAGGTATGTAAATGCAACCACGGGTGCTTCTAGAGCGACAAATTTCCAAATGAAGCTCCGGTGAAGCCAAAGTTGACAAAAACCATACGACAAGGATCCCCAAGGGATCGAGAAGCTATGGAGACCAACATCAAGAAATTTCATCGCCAAAAAGCACTCCAAAAGTTAGAAAACGGATCGGAGGCTCTGAAGTCCACACAGGGAGTTATTCTCTATCCATTTGACTTTTTTGTTGAAATTAGGCTTAAAAGGGACTCAGGGGGACCAAGGGCAGGCACTAGGAGCACAATCCATGAAAAAATCATCGGGAGACATCCTACGCGTAGGATGTCTCAAGGGCATTTCTCCAACATTTTTCATCATACACATTTTCTGAATGACCTTTACATGCTATCCACCAAGTCTCATCACATTTGGACCAAAATTGACCTCATATGCATGAAAAAACGCAAAGTTAGGGCATAGAGGCAATAATGGGCCATAGACCTACCAAATCTTGTCCAAATCACATGAAACTTGGACAACACATTCACCAACACATCACCAACCAATCTGTGTGGTCAGAAGGAAAAATTGGTGAAGTAGACATCCTACGCGTAGGATGTCTATTTGTCTTTTTTGGCCTGCAGAGGATGTTTGTTCATTCTAGATCCAATCACCTCATCATCAAGAGCTCATATATCAATTTTGAAGCCATTCTAATCATTTTTTACCCCCAACACCTTCAAGATACACACACAGGCTCTTACAAGCATCAATCCTTGTCCAAATCCAAATCCAAGAGCATAGCCATGTTCCATAGGCCAAGGACTACCCACAGAACAAATCTCATGACATTTTGATGAAATAGACATCCTACGCGTAGAATGTCTCCAGCATAATTTAGGCCTTCTGTGCAAAGAGTGACATCATGGGAGCCAATACCATGGTGCAAAGAGCCCATATACCAATTTTCAACCCATTTGGACATCAATTGCTACCTAGTATGGACTTTCCACCCAATTGGTGACCTAAATCCTGAATCAACCCAAAAATCCACTTTTTGATATCCAAATCCAAATCCAAGCATATAGCCATGTTCCATGAGCCATGCACTACCAGCATGCCAAGTATGAACCAATTTTGATGAAAAAGACATCCTACGCGTAGGATGTCTAAATGGAAATTTTTGGCTAGATTTGCACTGTGAGCACATACACAACTTCACAAGTTCCTTTAAGCTTTATTTTCAATTTTCAAGTCATTTGGATAGTTAAAACTCAGTTTCTCAGCTAATATGGAAAAAACGCTAACTTCGGACTACTGAGTGCAACAGGATCTATGGCAGTCGCGAAGTCACCGGCAAAGAAGGAAAGAATGACCATCAAGGACTACTTAGAAGAAGTGGAGCCCTTTGTCATACCAGAAGGAACACTAAAGCCCACCAACACATGGATCCAAGAAGATCTGTTAGAGTCCAACGACCTAAAGATCTACCAAGGAGTATTCAAAAACACTGAAGGCAATGTGATCGAGCTACCAATGCTGCCGCGAGAACTCAATGAGTTCGTAAGAAGCAAGATGGCCGGGTACCTGGAGAAGATTGATCTCCACAACTACTTTGAAGCAGTACCGCTAGGGGTGGACATAAAGAGAGTCTGGGAGTTTGTGACAACCATCAAAGAAGATGGAGTGGCCAAAGTAACGGATCTACAAGGCAAGCCAGAAACAGAAATATTTATCACTCAACAGGTTGTAGCAAATGCACTAGACCTCTCCAACAAGGGGGATAGTGTAACTAAAAGATTGGATGAGGTCAAGGTGTACAATGAGAAGAAAGGAAACTACACCTTTGAAGATATTTCCAACCCAAGAGTGGCAATCATGCCAGTTGTATAACCAATACTTCCACATGTGTACGAAGAGGCCACAGAAGTACAGAATGCCGCCGGGTGCAATTGCCACTACATTCACTTGGGCAATGACGAAAGGCACCCCAAAGATAATCAATTATGCAGTGTATATACATGACAACCTAGTAAAGATGGGTAACAAGAATCCAACATATATTGTGCCAGGAGAACTAATCACAAAGGTGATTTATGGGGCACTGCACGCAAAAGGAAGATGGCCTGACCCCCCGTCTCAGAATGACTAGCTGAGGCTTAAAGAAGACAAAGAAGACGAGCCCCAAAGAGCACCAACGGTTGCCACAAGACTGAAAAGACGGCTAGAGCCGGTCCTAGAAGAGCAGCCAGAGCAAAAGAAGGGGAAGAAAGAGTTTGCCCAAGTGCCGACAAAAGAAACAAGGTCACAAAAAGCGACAAGATTAGAGAGGCTAATGGAGAGCTTCCGAGCAGAGAGAGCCCTTAAAGGTGATCTGAGTGAACTCTGGAAGCCATCTCTAGAGTCACACAGGGCCTAAAGAACCAATGCAAGGCATCAGGCTAGTGGAATTAAGAGAAATTGCCACAGATACAGTGGATCTGCACCCGCCCTCCAACGACTGGGATGTGGTGATGACGAAGCTAAACGGTTTGAGAGCGCAGTCCATGGCTTCCGAAAGTGAGATGGCACCTCTCAAGGCCACGAAAATAAAGATAAAGCTGGAAGTAGACTCTCTACAAGGACAAAGCCAAAGACAAAAAGAGAGAGAAGTTGAGCTACAGGCCAGCCTAGCAAGGGCACTGCAAAGATGCCAGGCAATGGAGGAAGAAAATCAAGCAGCAGCAAAAAGAATGCAAGGAGTTGAAGAGGAATGTCAGCAGCTCAACAAATCACTGCTAGATGCCGAGAGGGATAGAGATAACCTGACCCTACAGCTGGCGGAAGAGTCTAAAGAAGTTCAAGCCATGAGAAACACCAAAGAAAAGGTGGAAATAGATCAAGAAGCCAGCCAGGATGAAGTCCTTGAGCTCAAGGACCAACTCAAAGTGAAAGATCAGACCATGCAGAGGCTACGAGCATCCCCTGCCAGAGTCAGAGCTACTAGCTCGACTCACATCACTACGGAAAGTCAACTCTATGAAGAACAGATGCAAGAACTTCAGAAGGAGATGACTCTAGAGAAAAAGCAAAGATTGATGATGGCAGAAGGATCTATTGTCATGCAAACAAGAATGGAAGAAGACAAAAAAGCCCTGCAAACAGGAAGTAGAAAGCATAAAAAGAAAGCTCGAGGAGGCGGAGAGGATAAACGCCGAATTAAATGACCTCCTCGTGAATATGGGCAAAGAAGCTGAATCAGAAAAACAAAAACTACTAAAGCAGATTGAAGAGCTGAGAGGATAGCAAGCACGAGAGCAAGAAATCACAGGGCCAGCGGCCAATGAAGGCATTGATTTAGAGAATGTGGCAGATCCGGTGGACATACCTATGCAAGAGGAAATCCTAGAAGGATCCTCTCAAGAGCCACAGGATCTAACACAGGAAGAGGAAGAAAAGTTGCGTAAAGCAATAGAGGTGGAGATCATAGAGACATCAAAAGAATCCTTGGAGTGGGAGCAGAGGGTTTTCAAGTCCATGACCATCCAGAAGATCGACGCCAGCACCCTCGGGCGCGAATGGCTTCAACCCTCTCTCCCATATCCATTGTTGAAATATGAAGCAGCCACCATCAACAAGTGGATAAGAGAAGAGCTGACCGTACCACTTTACAATGCAGATACCTCACAACCAGAAGGGGTCAGGCTAATTGTTGATTCTCAGCCAAAATGGAGGAAGGTCTGGCTCACAAAGTACCCACAATACCTAATCCACTTGGTAGAGGCACCGAAAAATATCAGAGACAACCTCAGCTTTTGTCCTCTACCAAGGATCAGGACGTGGAAAGCTCAGGAGATCTTGCAAAGGAGCCAAACCACTTGGCTGAATTACCCTAAGCTGCCGGGCTTGAAGGCAGGTGAGAGAATAAGTGTCCAATACATGGTGAAAACCCTAACGGGCGCCATCAAATTGTTCACTGGCTCACCTGACCTTACATGCATAATGATGAAGAAAATCTACAAAACCCTCTTAGCAGTATTTGAGACATTCAAGCCAGGCCAGGTGACAGACAGTATCTTCTTCTTCCAAGATACTTACAGATGCGCTTATGATCTGTTTGGTCAGCCTTCCAAGGAGGTGATACATGCGCTGTATCAAAGGATAATGTTTCTACCATCCTATCACCTCCAGGCCTTTGAAGAAGCGTTCTACATAGGCTTCTTCACCATAAACATAGATATTTTCGGCCCAACAATGATGAACCTGCATGCAAGATACGAATCACTAATCACGATGCGTGAAACTAGACGATGAAGAAGCGGATCAGCGGGGCCATGTCGGGGACGACATGAGCAAGGAGGGGGGGAGTGTTAGAAGCTCGACACACCCCACAGCAACTAACTACTCGGAGGATTATCATTTTTTGTAATTATTCAATTATTGAGGAAACCTGATTTTTCACCTTGTAAATATTGGGACTTACAGAAGTTTCCAGATTGTATCCAAGTTTTGATAGATAGATGGAGTAGTTGGTTGATTTTGGAACTTTAGGGTTTGAGAATTGTAAGGTATATATACCACTTTTTGACCTTAATGAAAAACCTTTTGTCCTTTTTTAAAAACAAGTTTTGAAGTCTGTGAGTGAGCGTACTGTGTACGAGAGAGAGTGTGAGCTTCATCTTAACGCTACGTGTGCATCGGTGGTCGGAATCGAGTGCGGAGAAGTGCAGCGTGTTGCCCCCGACGAGAGCTACACGTCGATACCTACATTGCGCGCATACGGTCCGATTTTGCGAGCTCCTTCTACGAGCTTCATCTGGTGTTTGGGTGAGCATACGTTGTCCGATTTTGCATTGCGCGTTCACATTGAGTAGAACTACAGATTAGGCACTTTAGATTTCGAAAATGAAGACCTGCAAATTTCGGCCAGACATCCTACGTGATTTTGCACCGGGTGTTTTGGGTTGGGGTTTTGGTTCATAGACCTAAGGGAGAGCGACCTATTGGTGTTAGTAGGGTCTCCTTCAAGTTCTATGGTGTTTCGAGATTGTTTGATGGGTGTTCAGCTCTAGACAGCGTTGTAGGAAGTTTCCTCCTATGCACTCTTGAAGGCTATGACTTAGACAATCGGTAGAGACCTCTGTAGGAATTAGTTAGGAGTCGGTTGAGTGTAGGTTGACACCTTATGCTTGCTTCCACGTGCCTGCGGGTCGAGCTTTGTCCTTAGCTGACATTATATGTTAGGTGAGTTCTCGCTGTGCTGACGTCTGTCCCGGCGTATCCGTCCAACACTAGTGGACCCCTCTCTCAAGCTAGCAGCCCCTCTCAAGCACAAACAAAGGGAGCAGATAAAGATCCAGCAAGGTGGCTCCCCCCTTCAAAGATGCCAAATTGAGATGCCAAGTGGACCAATCCTTTAGTAGCAGTTTCCAAAGTTGAAGGTCCTCTACTATAAAAGCCATTTTTTAAATCAAATGGGGGGATTTTTTGGTGACATTTGAAGTTTGCAAAGTGGAGTTTTTTGACAGAGGAGTGTGCAGGTAGGGAGACTCTAAAGGAGGTTGAAGGATTTTTTAGTACAGGGCAATGTCTAGAGGGTTTTTCCAACTTGCAGAGAAGCAGAGTAGTGCAAAAATTCACACTTGTAGGTGAACATCTGATGAACTATGGGTGTGACGGAGCGCTAAGGAGGGTGCTGTATAAGGAAGAGATAGGTATGGTGCTGGAGCAATTCCATGAGGAGAGCAGACATTAGGTTAAAGACCAAGTTCTATTTTGAGTGCTGAGAGCAGGCTTTTGGTGGCCTTCCATAATGAAGGACTTGCATTACTGGTGCAAAACATGCCACGATTTTCAGAATATAGGTGAAAGGCAATTGGTAGCAGAGTCACAGGGTGACATCATCGCACAAAGTGCTTTCAAGAAGTGGGGTTTGGATGTCATAGGTCCACTCTCGAAGTCTAGAAGTGAAGTATGTGGTGGTAGCCATTGACTACAAGGTGGGCCAAGGCCAAAGCTGTGAAAGAAGTGAATGCTAATGTGGTAGCTCATTTTGTGTTTGATAACATTTGTTGCCGTTTTGGAGTTTTGAGGGTGCTAGTTTTTGATAGGCGTCATGGATTTAGAAGCAAGCTAATGCGTTCATTAGTAGAGAAGCTATGGATTAAGCATCGATTTTTCTCACCCTATCATCCCCAATGCAATGGTCTAATTGAGAGTGCTAATGGGCAAATCATCAAAATGTTGACAAAGTAAGTAGGAGACTGAAGTGTCTGTGGGTGTACAGGACATCCTACAAGGTGGCTACAAATTTCAGTACAAATCTAGAGAAGTGTCTGTGGGTGTACAGGACGTCCTACAAGGTGGCTACAAATTTCACTCCATTCGAGCTAGTCTATGGTGAGGAGGTTGTATCTCCGGTGCATGCACAGTTAGGAGCTTTGAAAGGTATGTGGCCTGTCAATTCCGCTCGGTAGGAGTTTCTACAGGATCAGATAGCCAGTTTGGAGGCTTTGCAAATGGAGAAAGAAGCAGCAGCACGCTAGTGTGTGAAACAGAGGGAGAAGGGTATTGCCAAGGTCGTCTTATTTTTTATTGTTTAACTTCTTTTTATGGCTTGATCTTTGGTGCTTCCTGATAAAGAGCTCACCTATCCTTTTTACAATGGTAAATTAATAATATCTCAATCTTTCCTAAAGGAGAAAGTTCATCCAATGCAATTTACAGCAATAGATGTTGTGATAGGGGTAGGAGATATAGAAATGTATGTGCCTCTTGAGAGGACATTGAATCACTTGGAGGAAGGGACCTATGTATTAGATAAGAAACTTTCATGTACATACAAAGTGAATGTAAGCTATGTTGAGCACCCTAGAGGCTCACTCGCTACGACTCCCATTGCGATAAGATAGTCCTCCAATCAGGCAAGCTAATCAAAAGGAGATCGTAGATCTGAGTAGTTTGCCTCAAGTTTCACTATTTAGTAGATTCAAGAGGAGTAACTTGCGAAAACTTCTCCAAGTAGAGAAAAAAACACATCATCAAAGTCGAGAAAAAAAGCACATTAGCAAAGCTTTTAATGCAAATACAATGGGTGGAGCAAGTTTCAAAGATTCCAAGAGCCTACAATAATGACTTTGTTTTAGAATTCCCTCCTACCATGGGAAGATGCACCATATGGATGCAATGCAGCATAAATTTGATCCTCATTTGTGATCAAATCCTCAAACATCCAATATAGTTTCCCTTAGAGTGGTACGTCTCAGTCATTGTCTGGGGTCTTTGAAGTGCATGAATGAACAATTTACCCACTTGGTCAATCATCATATTGCCAATACGAGCCATCTCAATGGCCACCTATGAAAGACCCCTATGCCTGGGAAATATTGTGAGATGGTAGATAAGAGCCTTACATGCCACTTTTGTAAGGCAATTGCTTTTTGCATCGCATCATGTGAGTACGTAGTGTACTATGTCATGCCAACGGATGAGACAGCCACCCCAACTCATGATTCATCGTGGCACACATAGACATGATGTGTGTAGCGGTGCATCCCAGACACTGACAGATAGCACCAAAATGATGGTGCAATTTTCATGGACCCACACGCAGGAGCCAAGAAGGTTCAAATGTGCTTAGCAAAGGAAATTATTAGTACAACACTTCTTCATAGCAATACTAAGGACGAAAGTTTAGGTGAGTAACAACTATTTGCAATCGCAAAAGAGTTGGGACCCTTGGTGCAAGATAATTGGTATGTGCTTTTGTCATTATCTTGTTTCAGTGAAAAACTAAACTCTTGTGAATATTTAATCCTAACAATTTGAGCTTGGCAGGTTTTGAAGGTCAGTGTCCGCTACACAAGGAGGTGGTGGCAAAGATTCTTTTGGCATTGATGCACTCCTTAAATTAAAGCGAGAGTGCACATATGAATTTTTCCATGGTTGTAGGTTTCCTGGTCAAGGAAAGGAAGGAAAAAAATGTTTTGTCTTCAAAATGTCCACAGTAGGTCCAACGTTCAATGTGGACCTAGTGAACCGAATGAGACAAGATGGGGATGGCGATCTTCAGCATGCGTGGATTCAATTCGATCACACTATACACATTAACTATTGGGTCACCATGGCTTCTCATGTTTATGATCCAAGGTATGTGAGAAACCTTGGCAGCAATGTAGGTCACACTTGCCACATCCTCTGACAGTTTTTTTGCAGCATGCAGGACCGTCTCACTATTGCAACTTGTGAAATGAAGGAGGAAGATATAGAGTCGCAATTTTTGTTTTGGGAGTGCCTCAATGAGGTAATGATATCACATGTGAGTGCACGTGTGCACAGTGTGCATGCACGGTGCGGTGCGTGCACGGAAGGGGAGGAGCACAAGACGGTGTGAGTGGAGCAACCTCAAGAACTAGTAAGTGAGGTGCTCCTTATTCATATATGTATAATGAATAAGGGTATGTACAAATGTAGCACGAGAGTCCGGAAACTGGACATTCGGCCTGGGAAAAAGACGTAGCGCCTTTACCCTAACAAACTCCCACCTAAAGGCGATGCGCTGATAAGTGAGTCCTACTAGCTAAACTAATGTATGTACAAGAAACTAGGTGAGAGACTCTCTCAACCTATGCCTACTGGCTCACTCTGTCGATCTACACGCAGTCATATCGGCTCTGGTGGTAGGCGAGCGTGCGTACCCGCGCTAGAGCTGCATGTAAATCTTGCATCTACTCTATATGGTCTACAAAACTCCACTATGCATCATGCTAGTGTGAGCAATCACACGATTGACAACCCTTCTATAAATGCTCCCACTGCAGCTGCTAGATCGGGCCTTGACACTAACAAGTCAAACATGAGATGCCCAAACGCTGACAAAATCTATGCAAACCTGGATGTACTCGCCTCCCCTATGCTATTTGCAATCACTATATCATCAGGATTACCCATCGTGTATGGACATGTCAATGTTGACACTAGGAAACCTACATCCCTGTCACCCATAGGCAAAAGTGTGTGTTTTGGCACCAACTCATGAGCTCTAACATCAGCATATCAAAGAACTCCATGTTTGTCAGCTCTATTTGTGCATCTAGGGAGAAAACCTGCTTTACCTTTGCTTGCACAAGCTCTGATACCACTTGTGAGTGTGCTTGTGCACGGATGCATGAGTGCACGTGGTGCGGTGTAGGAAAGGGGAGGAGCACAAGACGGTATGGGTGGAGAAACCTCAGGAACTAGAAAGTGAGGTGCTCCTTACTCATATATGTATAATGAAGAAGGGCATGTACACATGCGGGCCGGCGATCGAACACTGGATGTTCAGCCCGAGAAAAAGACGTAGCACCTTTACCCCAACACTGGATGTCTGGCCCGAGAAAAAGGCGTATCACCTTTACCTAAACATCACATGGGTGTGAAAGAGCTAACTTTTGTGGATTCATGGTGGGTGAAGCTCAAGCAAATTGGAATGCAATCCAAACTGTCTTGAATGCTAGCAACAAGAATAATGTGATGACCGGACAAGAGCGATCTTTCATTTTCCATTTGAAGAAAATCTTGAATCAGCATATGGAAAAGTATGTGGCGGTAGGCACCAACAAAGGAGACTGCAACAATGGAGGCTCATATGATATGCCTATGGTGGCACAACGGTCACTGCATGGACCGCAACGTTCCATACATGGACTAATGGCTCAATTGGTGGGAAATTCGTATTGCATGTTGGGGTTCCATTATGACATGTGTAGAAAGAAGCTCCAATGGACCAAACACTCCACGAACAAACCTCACGGAGAGAAAGCATGGTAGCTGGCTGGTAGGGTAGGCTTTTTGTAGATGCATCTTGTTGTACGATGCTTGTAAAACAGACCTGGAAAATTCTATTCTACAGAGCACCAAGGTCATTTTGTACAGTCATGGAAAACATATTAGGAAGGGCCCATTGATACAAAATCTTGTATCAATGGGCCCTAGAAAATTCTATTCTACAGAGCACCAAGGTCATTTTGTACAGTCATGGAAAACATATTAGGAAGGGCCCATTGATACAAAAGCTTGTTGAATGCCATGAAGGTCATCCTAGTCAAGTAATAAGGACAATGAACAAAGCTATTGAGGGCACTCCAATGTACAAAGCAAGCACTCCACTGTTAGGATATAAGGAGACGTCACGTCGAAAGTGAAGACCAAGTGAAGTTATTAATGTGGAAGATGATGCATCACATAGTCCAGAGTACAACTCAGCTCTAGCAAAGATCGTAAGAAGCATGGGAGGCCCCGTAAGATTGACTTTGTGTAGGAAAGGACATCACAAACCCCATAACAAAAAATATATCTAGGTGGAAAGTGTGTAATGGAACGCAAGGTAAATGAAGCAAGGTGGACTATACGCCGAACACCGCAAGGTAGCAGAATGATGTTCAGTGGCACATGAAGAGGAGGACGAAGGTGTGGGCTGCATATTGTAGGTTCAAGCCTTGGTGTATTGTCCCTATCTTTTGAAGGATACCAAAAGCATCCCAAAGGTATGGTGCACCAATGATTTTGGTTCTGTCCAGATTATGTGTTACATTGCTACATAGTAGAGCAAAAAATAGAGCCACAGCCTCAACAACCGCCACGCATTTGGCATGTGCCTGTGGGCACCAACCTAACCAATGATGAGGTTCAAATTTTGTTTGAAGGGGGGTATCAAAGGGAGTTTAGCAATGAAGAAAACTCTCCTCATATGCCAATTGCTGCTGCTCAAAACCAGAGGAACACGCCTATCAGGTCAGATGATACAGCCACTCCTCAAGGTAGTGCACGAGCCACAATGCGAGATGTTGTGCGCGTACAGTATCGATCTTCCATTTTTGGAGATGTTGCATGCAAGATTATCCTAGCGATAGCGTTGAAGGCAAATGTGGTAGAGGAGATATATGGGGTAGATGGTGTTCATAAGGTCTTCAAAGTAGAGTCCCACGAGGAAGATGGTCATGTCGCATTGTACAATGTTTGTATTTGCAAGGAGCCATTGTGCACATGCCCAGACTTCATGGATCGGGTGACAAAGCAAAAACCATATCTTGCATGCAAACACATTTATTTTATTTTTTTGCATGTACTAGGGCTCAGCCAAAATGAGAACATGTTTATCCATCAGCCTGTTCTACCTGATGCTGATTTAATTTAACGCACGTAGGCGGGACATAACCTATCCAACTATCGATGTGTACCATTTTCCATTTCTAAATTTTTGTAAGCAGGATTAGGAAGTTGACCCTACGACCAATTTTTTATATGACCATATAATTAACACATTATGGTGCACTATTTTGTAATTATTTTGTTGATTGTGTGAAAGGGTAACTTGTTGTTGAGATTTCACATCAATAATAAAATAGTGAATATTAAAATAATGGTCTCCCAGATGCTATAAAATTGGAATTCGCTTCAATTTGTTTTGTGTAACCGTTCAAAAGCTATCATCAAGCACTTGTCTACTACTCCCACAATGTCTGACGATCTTGAGAATAGCATCAAGTCAGCTTGGGATGCGAACTTGTCTTCTCAAGGGCGGCCACACATGGGCACATTGGAGAGTCCAATTTGGACTTGTCAACACAAGGGAGGCTACACATGGTTGCCTCTAATGAGAGAGGGTAGCCCTTTTGGCCTATAAAAGGAGGCCTCTTCTACACACAAAATGCATTGGTGGTGAGAGTGAAGCAAGGAGAGAGCTCCATTAAGTGCATAATCCCTTTGTAACCTACTTATAGTTCGAAGTACTAAAGCCATTGAGTGGCTGCTTTTTTGTGGACGTAGCCCACATTGGGTGAACCACGTATATCATGTGCTCTCTCCCTCTCTCTCTCTCTCTCTCTCTCTCTCTCTCTCTCTCTCTCTCTCTCTCTCTCTACTCTACTCTATAATCTCTCATGTGTAACCGTTCAAAATCTATCATCAAGCACTTGTCTACTACTCCCACAATGTCTGACGATCTTGAGAATAGCATCAAGTCAGCTTGGGATGCGAACTTGTCTTCTCAAGGGCGGCCACACATGGGCACATTGGAGAGTCCAATTTGGACTTGTCAACACAAGGGAGGCTACACATGGTTGCCTCTAATGAGAGAGGGTAGCCCTTTTGGCCTATAAAAGGAGGCCTCTTCTACACACAAAATGCATTGGTGGTGAGAGTGAAGCAAGGAGAGAGCTCCATTAAGTGCATAATCCCTTTGTAACCTACTTATAGTTCGAAGTACTAAAGCCATTGAGTGGCTGCTTTTTTGTGGACGTAGCCCACATTGGGTGAACCACGTATATCATGTGCTCTCTCCCTCTCTCTCTCTCTCTCTCTCTCTCTCTCTCTCTCTCTCTCTCTCTCTCTACTCTACTCTACTCTATAATCTCTCATGTGTGAAATTTATCTCTCTCCATTAAGTAAACTACTCTAATATCTACTTAGCTATACCCTATTTCCTAACAAATGGTATTAGAGAAAGGTTTGCTTGTAGCTAAAGTATCTCAAGGAAAGAATTCCTTGAATTGAGTGGAAGTAATGGCGAAGGAAGGTAAGCCCAAGATCAAGAAGTTCAACGGAAATAACTACCAACACTGGAAGATGCAGATTCAAGACTACCTCTACCATAAGGACCTTTATTTGCTACTAGCGATCTTGCAAAGAAGCCCGCAATGATGGCAGATCAAGCATGGATTGTCCTTGACGGAAAGATATTAGGAACAATCCAGCTTAGCTTGGCATCAATAGTGGCCTTCAATGTTTTGGAGATGAATACCAGGAAGGACTTCATGAAGTCACTTGACAGCCTCTACGAGAAATTGTCTGCATTCAATAAGGTATTTTTCATGAAGCACTTGTTTAATCTAAAAATGGCATAGAATGGTTCAGTTGCAGAACACCTAAACAACTTTAACACCAACATAAGTCAACTTCAATCGATGAAGGTCAATTTCGACAACAAAGTGTGAGCCCTCCTTATACTATCGTCTCTACTAGATAGTTGGGATAGCCTTGTGATGGTTGTAAGTAACTCTGTCTTTGACACTTTGACAGAACGACTCTTAAGTTTGAAGATGTTGTGGGTGCTCTCCTAAGCGAGGAAATGTGAAGGAGAAGCATAGGTAAATCATCAAGTGTTGCACTATCAGCAAAAATGAGGGGAAGATCAAAGGAGAGGTTCAAAAACCAAAAGGGTCATAATCGCTCAAGGCAGAGCAAGTCACGCACAAAGTTAGTTCACGAATGTTGGAACTGCAACAAGAAGGGCCACATCAAGAAGGATTGTTGGTCCAAGGAATCGGAGTCTCAAGACAACAAGCCAACATAAGAGGCCAATGTGGCAGGTAAAGTAGAGCAAGATGCTCTAATTATCTCATTAGACAATGTGTCTAATTCTTGGATAGTAGATTCTGGGACTTCATTCCATGCGACACCGCACAAGCAATATTTCCAAGATTACACCAAAGGTAGTTTTGGGTATGTATACATGGGAGATGATGAATCTTGTGAAATTATCAACAAAGGTACAATTTGTGTCAAAATTGCTAATGGAAATGAATGGAAGCTTAAAGATGTTAGGCATTTCCTTCTTGTTGCAAAAAATTGATCTCTATAGGACAATTGGACGATGAAGGTCACAACATTGCATTCGGAAACAAACGTTGGAAGATCTCAAAGGGAACTCTGGTGGTTTCCAAAGGAGAAAAGGTACACAATCTTCAACTTGTGCAATATCTACAAAAGTTGGCACTGCGGTACGACAGTATCAGCTTGGACATATAAGTGCCAAAGGAATGCAAATCCTTCAATCAAAGAAGTTTCTACCAGGTTTAAAAGAAGTGGACTTAGAGTTCTGTGAAGATTGTGTTTACGGTAAACAAAAGAGGGTAAAATTTCAAAATTCAAGAGATGAAAGAAAAAAATTACAAAACTTGAATTGGTTCATTCTGATGTTTGGGATCTTGCAAGTACATCATCCCTTGGTGGCTCGTTGTACTATATAACATTCATAGACGATGTAACAAGGAAACATGGGTTTAAGTAATGAAGCGGATGTGTTTTCCATATTTCAAAGGTGGAAAGCCTTTGTGGAGAATGAAGCAGGTACCAAGCTTAAATGCCTCAGATTTGACAATGGAGGCGAATATTGCAGTCAAGCTTTTGAAAGCTTCTGTGCTAGGAAAGGCATTCAGAGGCAAAAGACAACCACAAGGACACCTCAATAAAATGACATTTTGGAAAGGATGAACATAACAATCATAGAGCAACCATGAATCATGTGGCTATATGCAGACATGTCGCTTGAGCTTTGGACGGAAGTAGTAAGTACATATGTGTACTTAATCAATCGGTCACCCTCAACGGCATTGAATGGGGGAGTTCCAAAAGAGGCATGGACTGGTAAACCAATGAATTATGCATTTCTCAAAGTTTTTGAGTGCGAAGCTTTTATGCACATAGATAGAAGCTTAAGATCAAAGCTAGATGAAAAGTCTAAATAGTGTTTCTTCATTGGCTATGGAGAATTTGACTTTGGGTTTCGCCTATGGAATCCTGAAGATGGTAAAATCTTTACAAGTAGGGATGTAATTTTCAACGAACAAAATATTTACAAAGATTACTTGAAAAGAAAACAAACAAAAGATATAGATGATGAGTACATGGAGCTTGAGGATGTTAAAGACTCAAGGAGTGCAAGCGGTGACAACGTGCAACAATGTCAACCAAATGAGGAGCCTGAACCCATACCCCAAAGATCTAGAGAGCAAGTAGACCTCCATAAAGGTTTGTTCCTTCAACCATCTCTTCATCTAAAGATTTGGAGAGCTAGCATCATATGAAGAAGTTGTGCAACACGAATTCAAAGAAGAAAGGATGAAGAGCATGCAAGTGGAGATGGACTCATTACATTACCAAACATGGGAGTTGGTTGAGTTGCATAAAGGTAAGTGGGCACTACAAAAAAAATGGGTGTACAAGCTAGAAGGTGGAAAGAAAAGGTACAAGTCTAAGCTTGTGATAAAAGGGTTTTCTCAAAAGAAAGGTATTGACTTCAATGAAATATTTTTGTATGTTGTAAAAATGAACTCAATTAGGCTTGTCTTAAGCCTTGTGACTGCTTATGACTTATATCTTGAGCAAATGGATGTAAATACAAAGTTCTCTCATGGTGACTTGGGGGAGGAAATTTAAATGCTTCAACCAAAGGGGTATGAAGTAAAGAGTAAGGAGAAAATGGTTTGCAGATTAAAGAAGAGCTTGTATGGTCTAAAGCAAGCATCAAGACAATGGTACTTGAAGTTTGATTGATGGATGTTGGATCATGGAATCAGAAGATGCAACTTAAATCATTAAGCCTCACACAAAGAATTTGGGAGATGAGAATTTCATCATCCTAATATTGTATGTTGATGACATGTTGATTGCAAGTGCTAACATGCAGGATATCAAAGACCTAAAGAGGAGTTGTCTAAGTTTGTTTCAATTGAAGATTTAGGTGCTAAAAAGAAGATACTTGTTGGTATGAAGATATCAATAGACAGGATGAAGAAGACAGTAAAGCTATCTCAAGAGGATTACATCAAGAAGGTAATAAAAAGGTTTGCAATGCAAGATGCAAAATCTGTTTCTACACCTTTGGCCAGTCACTTTAAACTAACCAAGGATATGTGTCCAAAGATACAAGAGGAGATAGCATATATGTCTAAAGTTCCATATGCTACAATGGTAGGTTCTCTAATGGATGCTATGGTCTGGACAAGGCCATACATTGCACATACAGTGGGAGTTGTAAGTAGATTTATGGACAATCAAAGTAAAGAGCATTGGCAAGCTATGAAATGGATGCTTAGGTATCTAAAAGGGACAACAAAAAATGATTTGTATTTTGGAGACACTGATATTTTCTTGCAAGGGTATACTAATGCAGATATGACAGTGACAAAGATACTTGAAGGAGCACTACTAGCTATGTCTTCACAGTTGGAGGCACATTAGTAAGTTGGGCTTCAAAGCTGTAGAAAGTGGTCTCACTTTCTACCATGAAAGCATAATCTATAGCAATGATGGAGGCAAGTAAAGAGATTCTGTGGCTTCACAGATTCTTGGAGGAGTTTGGATACAAGCAAGACAATTGTGTCTTGTACAGTGACAGTCAAAGCGCCATTCATCTTGTGAAGAATTCAACCTTTCACTCAAAGACAAAGCACATTGAGGTGAGATATCACTTCATACACACTCCTTTGGAAGAGGGACAACTAAAGCTAGGAAAGGTGCACACAAGTGAAAATCCTGTAGACATGTTTACAAGGGTAGTCAACAAGGAGAAGTGGAGCTTTTGCTCACCTTCAATCGGCATTCAAGGATAAGAAGCCAGGATGGAAAGCAGTCACAGGTTTGGTGTGGAGATCAGTCTCCAAGTGAGAGCTATTGTTAAGTATGGAGCTTGATTTACCCCTTGTAATTTTTAGTATTAAAAGAGTACATTTGTAAGGCCCCCATTATGAGGAGAAGCCATCGTGCATGAAGAAAAATCACTCGCCGCCGCTGAAAAACCAAAAATTCATGCCCAATCTCGAGCTTTGCTCGAGACCAGGGTCGCCATAATATTCCTTTTTATCGAAATATTATGGTCGGACGACAGCTGAAAAGTGGTTGAAAAACGGCCGATTAGCCGGTTTGCCGGTAGTCAATGGTCGGTGATCAAAATTTAATCGTCGGTGGCCAATGACTGAATTCAATGGGCGATGGTCAATTTCAAGGAGAATTTGTCTTCTCAAGGGCGTCCACACATGGGTGCATTGGAGAGTCCAACTTGGACTTGTCTACACAAGGGCGGCTACACACGGTTGCTTCTCATGAGAGAGGGTAGCCCTTATGGCCTATAAAAGGAGGCCTCTTCTACACACAAAATACATTGTGGTGCATTGTGAAGTTGATGAAACAAGGTGTATGTGAAGTGGTGAGAGTGAAGCAAGGTGGGAACTCCATTCAGGGTATAATCCCTTTGTAACCTACTTCTAGTTTGAAGTGCTAAAGCCATTGAGTGGCTGCTTTCTCGTGGACATAGCCCACATTGGGTGAACCACGTATATCGTGCTCTCTCTCTCTCTCTCTCTCTCTCTCTCTCTCTCTCTCTCTCTCTCTCTCTCTCTCGTGTGTGAAATTATCTCTCTCCATTCAGTAAACTACTATAATATCTACTTAGCTACGTCCTATTTCCTAACAAATCCTTAATCACATAATTATCCTATGATTTGTGAAAGATACATAAATCCATTTCATGGAAGTACTAAACAAGGGATAACACAAAATAACCTTTTTATTATGCATCTCTATAGTTTTTCTTACCAAATCTTTATATGATATTTTCCTTTTTCCTATTGTCTCAGTTGGCCAATTTCAATTTTCAACTTGCTCAAGGCTAAGCTGGGGCACACTTTTTCCAAACACGTATTAAAAGTTAAACTATGTTGGTACTATGCGTATATAAGATAGTACATTGAATACTAAATGAAGGTTAATGAGGATGATTGTAAGTAGCATTCATGATTTGAAACAATCATGAAGAGAGGTTAAAAAACACTATGATTAATACATAAATTAATAAGAGATTTACAATGCTTGGAGTGCTTAAGCACGCCGAGTTCTGCAACTCACACAAAGAAGATATATGTAACTTTCTCATGTTTTCTTTTTCAAGGTAAATGAAAAAAATTCTCAAATTGTGCAAAATTTTCCAAACCTTTGCCAACAGAATGCAAACACTTATGGGACACAGAAACAAGGGTTGACATCATCCAAGTGCATGATTCATGCACACAAAACAAAGGTTCACTTCATTTCAAAAAACAAACCCGCATGATGCACAAAAAAAACACTGCAAGAGAGTTGGCATCAGAGGGACGCATGACTCATGGTACAAAGAAAGGCATCCACGTAACAGTGAGCATGATGTGGTACACACATGATTCACACGCACAAAAAAGTTCGCCTATTTTCATCTTTGGTGTTAGGTGAATGCATAATTCATGCGCACAAAAAAAGGGCACACTACATTCCAAATGAAAACCCCGCATGATTCATTTGCATTAAAAGAAGAGCATTTCATTCCAAAGGACAAGTTTTCATAGCACAGAAAAAACCATGTTGACACATGCGAGTAACATTGTGAGCCACCAACACACACACAGAGATAAAGAATTTATAATGGAACCTCATGCCAACATATCCTTACCTCGAGATAATGCATGATTCACCTGCACAATACTATGGACATTTGAGGTCCCTAGACACATCCACGTTTCAATCAGCTATGGCTCCCCCTCTCAACCATGGGTAGCATGGTTGTTGAAAATGGAGAGGAAATTAGGAGAGCCAACCTATTGCATTGGGGCAGGAAACTTTGATAACAAGTCTACCACATTTGGATGATGGAAAGGTTGCTCAAGCTGCATCTCCTTCTTCATGCAGGCATCCAAGGCGCCATGGCAAGAGCCCATGCGAGGGGAGATTTTGAAATCCATAAGGACAATGTTAAAGGACTTTCCAATGAGTCTTTGACCTCTAAGCCTACTACTTACGTGTGACTTGGGACAACTAATCTACCATATTTAGAGAGAGTACTATGCATATTGGTTACATGTTCGTGTTGATACATGATCATACTTTCTTCATGGTGGTCGTTTACTTTAGCAATGTATGGTCAATGCATATTGTGTCATTGATAAGGAATGTCCTCTTGCATGGGTTTGTAAAAATTAGCAGACGCTGAGGACATAATTAAGTGTAGGCTTCATTGGCATGTTGCATTTGTTTGAGAGTGATGTTATCCTTGGACAATCTATGGGTCGAGGAATTTTCTTGTCCTCATCTTTTATAGGTGGCTCTTGGCATGGGTAACAATTGTATCAAGGTGCAATGGCAATTTGTGCATGCAAAGGGGAAGCGTGACTTATTATAACACATTCACATGTGACCCAAGGCATTGCTTCCAGGATAGGTTTTCTCTAGTCAAGTAGACATAAAAACCGAGTTTTTCTCCAAAAACACTCAAGCATGATGTCTTGAAGTAAAATATTTTTTTGGAAAGTGGTGGTTTGCATGTCTATTATGGAGTTCCAAAAGAGAGTCTTGCCACATTTCCATAAATTTTTGATTATATATTTTTGATATAAGACTCAATCAACATTTAACATGACAAAATGGTTTGTGTAGAACTGTTACATGTGGTGAGTTCAATGCGTCATCTCCATGCATGGTTGGTAATGTATTAAAAGATACCCACACCTATTTTGTGAGCAAACAAGCATGAATAATAATGGTTACTTCATATACTTGTGACAAAACAATGGCTTTATCACCAAGGTCAAGGATTCTACTATTGATAATCAATGGGTGGGTCCATATAATCTTTCTTTCTCGACACTTTTAATGCACATATTGAAGTTGAGATATATTCTATAATTTCAATCGTTAAGTATGTTTACAAGTACATCTACAAGGGGTATGATAGGGCAGTTGTGTAAAATTCCATACATTAGTCAAGGCCGTTGAAAGGGAGAAAATTGATGAGATAGACATTTGTTCCCAACATTCAAGGCAACATGCATTGCAAGGGGTATCTTGGAGGATTATGGGAAACTGCATGAAGAAAGCTTGAAGTCACACACAGGTTTGCAGTCGAGACTTTTTTTTGTGACCATTTTATCATTTTTTGAACCTTGCTCTCCTCATCTCTTATAAGAAAGATTTTGACAATTTTTTTGTATTATGACCATCGACACATGTTAGAGTTGAGATTCCAATCCTTAGATGAATGTGCATAGGTTGCTAAAGGGTATGCATTGAGATATTCACATGACATTTTCAGTACATTTGGATAAAGTTCACCTAGAATTTCAATGCCTGATGAATGCTTGGTGCTGCGTCATGAAAACAAACTTGCTTTTCCAAGAGTAATGCCTCCAAAGAATGCAAGAGCCATCCACATCACATGCAATGGAGGAGAATCTGAAAGAAGATCAAAGGATTTCTTCTTATACAATTTGGCATTCATCAACCGATGATGGTGGAGCTATTTTTTTCCTAGATGGGCGTACATGGACTTTGAAAAACTTATTTGAACAACTATTTATATGAATGTGGATAAAGTATTTTAGTGTTTGCAAGTCCATTGTCATCATATTTGGTCTTATTTGTTTCAAAAAAAGACATTAAAAATGTCAAAGTTAGGTGTTGCCTTTCCTTTTGAATTGTTACACATGTGTTAAATTCTTACTATTATATATTAAAGACCTTTTTCATGTTTTTTCATCTCATTATGTGAGAATGCCAAAACTTTTGACTTATATTTACATAAATGAGGAGATTTGTGCTACTCTTTATGCCTTTGTGTCATTGAGAGGTCAGGTTTTGTTACAGATTTAAGAGTTTTAATGGCATTAATAGTGCACTCTTTTGGTCCGCACCAATGCATGAGTCACATACTTTAGTAATTATGTTAATTCAATTTTCTATGCACTCACCATTATCACACAAAGCTGATGTTGTGGTGCGTCTTGAATCATGGGTTGGAATGTTTCTTTTCATAGGGGGTTTTACGTGAATAATTGGACAAAACTTCTTCTTGCCGTAGGAACGCGTGGGTCACATACTAGTACAAAATCTATGTGACTTGGTTGCTCGTGTAGATATGTGTGTTGTAAGAGAAACATTAAAGGAAAAGAATCTAAAATAGTCTAAGTCTCAATTTTTAGTGGCGATTTGTATTTGTAAGCTACATTCAAAGAACACACCATAATTAAATTGACCCTCGCTAGCGTACTATGAGCTTGGCAAGCAATGCCAGCTCTGCATCTCTAGATCAATAATCCCCTCCCCTCTAGGCAAGGCAACAAGTCCCAATGAACTCATGGCCATGTATTAATAGACCCATCTAAACCACTCTACGAAAAGTTGGGCACTCAATGGCACAAATTTGCCATGGCTCCAAATAGAAACTAGAAGTTGAGAAACTCAAATTCCCCCTTGGAAGGACCAAAACTAAAAGCATCCACAAAATAAATGGCTTTAAAATGTCTATTTCTCTTGTGGAGGGCCACAATTCAGTAGGTATATGCAAGAACCTTTTGTGATTCATGTGCATAGTGCCAATGCTCTTATTACCACAAAAGATCCACCATATGCCATGGCATATTGCATTGATGCAATTATGCTTGTGAGCGAGATGGTGAAAAAGGGTGTAGTTCTTGCAAGTGCATTCAAACTGGTCATTCTAAATTGGCTTATTTAAGAGATAATTGTGATATCTCAAATGAAAGGCCTCACAACCTATATCTAGTTAAGACTATGCATGACGGAGCTGATGGTTATAGTCTTGTGGATGACTACCCTGAGTCTATACCTTTGTTCACATACAAGTGAATCTGGTGTGTATATACAAATACATATACATATACATATCCATATGCCGTTGTAATTATAGGCATACTCACAAGAAGTTTTGGACAGATTCTCACAATAATTCCCACATTGTGACTTACCTCAACATCATGAGCTTATGTGCCGGAGGCACCGCATACCTAGCTAGGTACGATTGGCCGGCTGTCCCCTGCCCCCAATCGTACCTAGCTAGGTATGCAGTGCCTCCCGCACAGAAGCTCATGATGTTATGTACAGTTCATAAACACTGATACATGAGAAAAATTCTAAATCTTCTTATGACTTGTGTGTTTCAATGACAACACTAGTGTCAAACCGAGAAAACATGTTTCAAAAGCTGCATGGATGCGACCTTACAAATAAGCAAGCTCTCCCTTGTACTCACCTAGGTAGGTATGGTAGCGAACTAAGATTTCATTAGTTTGTGTGGTGCAATTGCTAGATCAACCCCAACTTTAGGTCATTTGTCAGCACATAAAATTGATAATAGCTTGCTGATATTGTGTTGACCCCTTTTGTAGTTCGAACACACGAATTACAGGTCTAAATAGGTAAAAGATGCCATGTCAAGAGACAGATTATACAGTGCAAGCAGAAAATTGCTCACCAAATGCAGTAGCAATGTATATCAAATGACAATAACTAGGAATACCTATTTCTTTACAGTGAACAGCAAGTGCCGTCATCAACTCCTACAACCCCCTAGCCAACATGCTCATCATTCAGGGTATACACAAGAAGTTTTGGACAGATTCTCACAATAATTCCCACATTATGACTTATCTCAACATCATGAGCTTCTGTGAGGGAGGCACCACATACCTAGCTAGGTACAATTGGGGGCAGGGGACCACAGGCCCCCCCCCACCGGGCTCGGCGGTCCCCTACCCCCAATCGTACCTAGCTACGTATGCGGTGCCTCCTGCAGAGATGCTCATGATGTTATGTACTGTTCATAAACACTGAAAAAGGCTCCCTTTTCCTACATGAGAAATTTCTAAATCTTCTTGTGGTAACCAGCAGGCCCTGAAAGCAAGCCACTTTATCGAACAAGCTACCTCTTCAAAAATGTCAAAGTTTCTGACTTAACAGTTATCGAGAATATAATACATCCACTCACAGTTATGGCTTCTTGGTAGCCACCTTCTCCAGTAATGGTTCCACATCCTTTGATGACTATATACATGAGGGTTTCTAAGGAACTTCATTCTGCAGTAATGGCTAGCACCAACTCTCTCTATGCTGATATATGTCCCTAAATGAATCAGGAAAAACCCCAAATTCACCTATAAACATTAGGTTCGGAGTTAACCATTTTCCTATGACATCTCCATTGTTCGTAAGCTTCCTATGCAAACCAGAGTATGCTAACCTACTAGTCTTCTGTATACATATTTAGGCCAAACATGATCTCATCAAAGCACTCATCGTCAAGAGGCGGAAGATTCCACCTGAAACTGTCCACAGCCATCTCATCGCCATTTGGTAACATAGTATTTTGCGAACACACGTCATTAACCTCAGGAATAGATTGTTGGCCATCATTGACAAATTGTCCTTTGAGTTGTTTACCACAGGCAGTGGTTTTCCTGTGAAGTTTGACGATTGCATAATCTTTAATACCTTCTACAGTGCATTCCTTCATAGAATATGTGCACCGCTTAACACCATCATCTTTCTTCCCTTTCTGTTTTTCATAGGTGAAATACTTCTTAATATAGTCACCTTTGTTTTTCATTGCTTTCCCTTGTTGCTTCCAATGATAACCATCCTTGGTAAGCCTCACTCTAGTATTTCCTTTACTTTTGTAATTGCACCGCACGATCAAGACGTATGTGTCACCATCTGCTACATCACAGGATGAGAGAAAAACAAACTGAAGAGAGAAAACTTCCAAGTTAACTTAGAAAATAAGAAAATCTGTTTTTCTCTACCTGTACAGACATCCCATGGATGCTTGCCAAAAAAGTCCTCATCCACTTCAATGTTTCTAGCCGACTTTGTATTGGATGCATACTCCCGCAGGGTAGGCACAAGTGACTCCAAGGAGTGCACATGACCAGGTTTTCTCTGCATTGTCACACCTTGAAACATCAGAGAGCTTCGAGGTAATATGCAAAGTGCTTTGTATGTGTTGATTGACTACCAAGTGGACCGCACAGCCATATGTTTGGAGCTTGGTGATGACATATATATCCAAATTCCATTGCTTCACTGGAATGTACCTCAGCAGAAGAGGGTAGAAACGGGAGGATGTCCTGCTGAGGTGGGCGCTGCTGGCGCTGGCGTTGCAGGGCAATGAGCATGACATGCTCCTGGCAGTGGCGCCATCCACAGTAATGTGAGGGCGTGCAGTTCTCATTGACAAAGACATGGCGGGTACAACCAGGTAGCTTGCATATTTGATCTGGGTAGAGACCCGAGGTGAAATCAGAGAGCCAGGCAAGGTAGTGAGACCGGGAGCACCAGGCATGGCTAGGGTAGGGAGGATCGCAGCAGGAGGGTAGGGCACAAAGCCCAGCTGCATTCCGACCTAGTATCTGCTGATGAGGGGGAGGGAGAGAGGGATCGAAGCGTTCGGCCATGAGAAGCTGATGATGCAGATTGCCGCATGTCAAGTGAGGCGTGGCACGGCCCAGAGAGGGAAAACGGGGCTTGCGGCATCCTGGAAGAGCGCATATCTCGCCTGCTGTCATCTTCTTAAGTAGGGATGGGAAAGCTGAAGATCGCAGCTGCTTGCAAGAAATGGAGCAGCTTCGTCTGTCATTTTAATTCGCAATTTGTAAATGAGGAATTGCAGAGCATCTCGCCAGAGGGCCTAGGCGGCTAGGCCTACCTCTGAAAATGGAGACACTGCATCAAGTGCGTAGCTTAGCTGTAATAGCTTTCTTGAAGACTAGGCTACAGAGTTCAGACGGCGCGAACACACTCGTGGCCATGGGCCTCCCTCGTCCATAAGTGTGACGGGGTGAACTCGAGGGATCAACGGCTGAGGATGTATCGGCCGTTGATCGCCCCCCACTTTAAATAAAAAATAAACGGTCCCAGCCGTCGCGAGCATCTCTCGAACCCTCAACCATTTCCTCTTCTTCCTCAGCCCTCAAGGCATCCAATCATCATTCTACTCAACCCTCCAGATCAGCCCCAATCGATGATGAAGGGATCTCGCCTCCCCTTCGTCCTCGACACCGCTCTCTCGAAGCCATCTACGAAGCAACTTCCTTCACCTCATTCTTGCTTCAAGAAGAAGAAGACCTCTCCATCAACATCCCCGACCCGCTCGACCAGAACATGCTCTCAGTCGACGACGCAATTGCCTCTCCCGAAGGCGAACAATGGATTGAAGCCATGAAGGAAGAGCTTCAAGCACATGAAGAAGCTCAAACTTGGACTATCACGCCAAGGCCCGACGACGCCAATGTCATCGGTTGCCGATGGATTCTCAAGAAGAATCATCGCCCCAATGGTTCTGTCGAATGCTACAAAGCAAGGCTTGTCGCGAAGGGCTATACGCAACAACATTGTACAGATTTCATTGATACTTACTCTCCTGTCATGGGTATCACATCATTTCGCATACTTGTTGCATTAGCCGCTTTCTTTGACATTCCTCTTCGTCACATTGACATTCGCACTGCTTTTCTACATGGATGGCTAGATGAAGTCATTTATATGGCTCAACCGCCCTACTTCTATTGTGATGATCCCGCTATCTATGTATGCAAGCTACATAAGCCTATATACGGTCTTAAGCAGTCTGCACGACAATGGTTCACTTCCATCACCATTTCCTCTTCTTCCATGTGAACTTGAGTGATATATAAAATATATGACCATGGCTTCAAGTCTCCCTGATCAAGAGGCTTGTGAATGCAAGAAGGCCAATCTGCACTCAAGTTTCTTGACAATTGCCAACCACTGTTAGATGAAGTTCTCATCTCTCGAATGGAGATTTCAGAGAAATTTCGATGTATGCTTCTATTGGCGGCTTTACCCGCAAGCTGGAGAGCCTTTGTTACTACTCAAGCCCTGTCCCAAATGCAATTGCAAGGCCTTGTATCCAGAATCCATAAGGAAGAAGCTTTAAGAGACCAGTCTAATGGCTCTATTCCAGTGGCTCTAGCCACTCATATCAATTTGAAAAAAGGTGGTCCTAACCACCATTACAACAATTCAAGGCAGTTGCTTAAAGGTGGTTCTAACCGCCCTAGAAATGTGCCTTATGGTCAAGTTCAATGCCACAACTGCAAGAAGTTTGCACACATTGCCAAGGACTGCAGGTCCAAAACCAAGCATCATGGTTGTAATCATGGAGGATTCAACGGACATAAAGCAAATGGAGGCTATCATCATAAAGCTCTGATACCATGTGAACTTGAGTGATATATAAAAGATAGAGTGAGAGAGTAGAGAAGGAGAGAATTGGCAGAGAAATGGAGGTAGAGAAGAGAGAGGTGTGAGAGAGAAGGGAAGGGGGAGTTGACACCAAGTAGAGGGAGAAATTCGAATTCGAATTACACTCAACTGCACTAGAACAATACAAAGGGGAGTTCCTTTTATAGGCATAGATAAGGAATATAGACGTTGTAGGGATAAGGTTTCTATGGTGAGGTTTGAACTCCAGCTTAGGTGTAAAGTGCAATGCACCTTCCACATCCCCCCTCAAACCGAAATCATAATAGAAAGCATAGAGCATTTGTGAGGAGATCCCCCCTCAAATGCCAATACAAAAATAGAACCATGCTGAATTACAATGAATGTTATTGAAGATGAAGCTAGGGAGCTTCCAAACCGGCTCTTGCTGAGCAAAGAATGTGTTTTTCAAGAGGAACTGCTTTGGTAAGGAAATCGGCGACATTCTCTGTGGTAGAGATGTATTTGAGGTGGATGAAGTTGTCTTCTACTAGTTCCTTGATGAAGTTATACACGAGCTTAATATGCTTTGTGCGCTCGATAAGCTGAGGACTCTTCGCCATCACAATTGCTGACTGATTGTCGCAATGTAGAATGATTGGAGGAGTGGCACATGGAATCGTCACTTCTTCTAGGAGTTAGTGAAGCCACAATGCTTCTCGAGCAGCGAGGGATCCTGCTATATACTTTGCCTCGGCAAATGATAGAGCAAGTGAAGTCTGGCGCTTGCTTCGCCAAGAAATAGCACCACCTGCAAGAAGAAATTCATGCCCAGAGATGCTATGCATATTCGGGTCTTGCCCGGCCCAGTCGGCATCAACAAAATCTTTGAGTTGTAGTGGTGATGAGTGGTGATGACCATAATAGGTGAGAGAATGATGGCGAGTGTGGTGTAATAGCGAAGTGATCTCTTGGCAGCGAGACCATGGCATTTGTGAGGTGCCTTCATATGGTGAGATAATACATGACCTCTAAAGCTAATGTCAAGCCTTGTGCATGATATGAGGTACCTTTGTTGGCCGATTAAGCGAGCGTAGGGAAAGCTTGACATAGAATAAGTATCATCGTCAAATGGTGGCAAAGAAGTGAATAATTTATGCTTGACAAGGAGTGGAGTAGAGAGTTGTGCATCGGAGGAGAGAAGACCATACTCACCCAATATGTCTTCAATGTATTTCCGCTGTGAAAGCTTGATGAATCTGCCATTTGGATCCCTGTTGACCTCTATGCCTAAGAAGTAGGTCATAGGGCCGTTCTCATGGACTGGAAATTCCTCCTTGAACATTTCCACAACATGTGAGACATATGTCTCATCACTAGCAATGATAGGAATATCATCGACATAGACACCAATGATTGTGCATCCATGAAAGAGAGTATGATAGAATAAGTTTGGGTCAGAAGTGCATTGAACCCATCCCCATTTGATAAGAAAAGAATGCAAGCGCTTGAACCATTGTCGTGCAGACTGCTTAAGACCGTATATAGGCTTATGTGGCTTGCATACATAGATAGTGGGATCATCACAATAGAAGTAGGGCGGTTGAGCCATATAAATGACTTCATCTAGCCATCCATGTAGAAAGGCAATGCGAATGTGAATGTGATGAAGAGGAATGTCAATGAAAGCGGCTAATGCGACAAGTATGCAAAATGAGGTGATACCCATGACGGGAGAGTAAGTATCAGTGAAATCTGTACCATGTTGTTGCGTATAGCCCTTCGTGACAAGCCTTGCTTTGTAGCGTTCGACAGAACCGTTGGGGCGATGCTTCTTCTTGAGAATCCATCGGCAACCGATGACATTGGCGTCGTCGAGCCTTGGCGTGATAGTCCAAGTTTGAGCTTCTTCATGTTGTTGAAGCTCTTCCTTCATGGCTTCAATCCATTGTTCACTTTGGGGAGAGGCAATGGTGTCTTCGACTGAGAGTATGTTCTCCTTGACCGGGTCAGGGATGTTGATGGAGAGGTCTTCTTCTTCTTGAAGCAAGAATGAGGCGAAGGAAGTTGCTTCGTAGATGGCTTCAAGAGAGCGTTGTCGAGGGCGAAGGGGAGGCGAAATCCCTTCATTATCCATTGGGGCTGATCCGCATGGTTGAATAGAATGATGATTGGATGCCTTGAGGGCTGAGGGAGAAGAGGAAATGGTGATGGGAGTGATGGTGTTTCTAAGAGTAGTAGAAGTACGCGGGGTTGCGCATGAGGATGATACTACAATAGGTGTGTTTGCCATGCTTAGAGGCGAGGAAGGGAAGCCGAGGGGCTGAAATGAGGGCTGTTTATGGACGTTTTTGAATGTAGGGGGCTGATTATGCTTGGAGCAGGAGATGGTGCAATGGAGCTTGAGAAGTGGCGTTCATGAGGAGATGAATGGCATGATAAAGAGGGTTGAAATGGTGTGTGTGTGTGTGTGTGTGTGTGTGTGTGTGTGTGTGTGTGTAGCCTTGTTGTATGTGTTTGAGAGTGGAAGAGACTGTGTGTGCATGCCATGTAGTGGCACATGTGGATGGGGGGAGCCAGTAGCGCTACCTGCTGTGAGTGTGGTTGGCGTTTTTTATTATGCGCAAGCTGTGACTCGTGAGCAGTCGGCAGCTTGCGATTTTAAGCTTGTGAGGTGTTGAGTGTGAATTAAAGTTGTTAAGGGTTTATTCACACCACTGAGTTGGTAAATGTAGTAGCCGTAGGATATTTACCGGATAGTGTATCTAGGGTAGGCAGAAGAGGCTCAGTCGTCGATGAGGGCGGAGCTTTATTGGGATGTTTAAAGAGAAGAAATTCGCAGAATACCACTGACCTTGAGAACAAAAATTTATGGGTTGTCGAATTGTAAAGGCGATATGCCTTAACGCCATGAGTGTCACCGTATCCGCCGCAGAAGATAGTGTGGATGCTCTTAGGAGAAAATTTGGGTTGAGGACTAGTGAGCAGAGGATATGCCGGGGAACCAAAGATCGTGAGATGGGTTATGTTGGGCAGGTGGTTTAACCATAGCTGGTAAGCAGTGTTGTGTAGATTGACGGATGAGAGGACTCGATTCTGAATGTAGGTTGCGGTAGCTATGGCTTCTTCCCAGAATGTAATAGGAAGTCGAGCGAGGGCTAGCATTGAGCGAGCAGTTTCGACCAAAGTGCGATTCTTGCTCTCAACGACTCCATTTTGCTGAGGGTGATCCGGAATTGTATATTCCCGTCAATTACCATTTGATACACAATATTGTTGAAACTCATTGCTTTTGTATTCCCCACCATTTTTTGTCCTTAGTGCTTGATTTTTTGATCGAGTTGTGTCTCCACCGCAGCTTTGAAAGCCTGAAATTTGATAAATGTTGCAGCTTTATCTGCCAAGAAATAGACATGAGTGTACCTTGTATAGTCGTCGATGAAGATTAGGAAGTATTTGTTGCTAGTGAGTGATTGTGTCTGCATTGGGCCGCATAAATCCGAGTGGATAAGCTCAAGAGGTTGAGCTGTATGGGACTTTGACCTTGGAAACTTGAAATGCTTAGCTTTACCCAATACGCATGCTTCACAAAATGTAATTGGTGTAATTGTGGTTGGCAAACCTACCACTAGCTCCTTCTGCTGCATATCTTTGAGCACTTGTTGCGAGACATGATCTAGCCTGTAGTGCCAAGTAATTGTCTCCTCTTGCTTAGGAGAATTGATGACTGTTTAAAGTGCTTTGGCTTGGAGTTTGCTGGAGCCGAGAGGATACATGCGTCCTTCCTTGGGGCAAGATATAGAGAAAGGCTTGTGATTTGTATCAATTGTATGGAGGATGCACTTATCATGTGAAAGAAACTGTAATGCCCTTGGAGGGGAGCTATCCTACTGAGATGAGATTTTGCTTTAGACCAGGTACATAGTATACCTTGTCTAAGTGAGCTCTAGTGCCATTTGGTAGGGTAATGGCAACAGTGCCATATCCTTTAGCATGTTGAATGTTGCTATCCCCCATGAGGACTTCAAGTGGGTGTTGAAGAGGAGTGTAGGGTGCAAGCCAATCAAAATGATATGTCATGTGATGTGTAGCTCCAGTGTCTAGATACCAAATAGAAGAGTTGTGATGTGGTTTAGAGGAGCTGAAGCTTGCAGCAAAAAGTTGTATAGAAGTAGGGTGTATATCACCATCATAGTCCTCTCCATCAACATCCCCGACCCGCTCGAAGAGAACACGCTCTCAGTCAAAGACACCATTGCCTCTCTCGAAGGTGAACAATGGATTGAAGCCACGAAGGAAGAGATTCAATCACATGAAGAAGCTCAAACTAGGACTATCACGCCAAGGCCCGACGACGCCAATGTCATCGGTTGCCGATGGATTCTCAAGAAGAAGCATTACCCCAACGGTTCTATTGAATGCTACAAAGCCAAGCTTCACGAAGGGCTATACGCAACAACATGGTATATATTTCACTGATACTTACTCTCCCGTCATCGGTATCACATCATTTCGCATACTTGTTGCATTAGCCGCTTTCTTTGACATTCCTCTTCATCACATTGACATTCGCACTGCCTTTCTACATGGATGGCTAGATGAAGTCATTTATATGGCCCAACCACCCTACTTCTATTGTGATGATCCCACTATCTATGTATGCAAGCTACATAAGCCTATATTTGGTCTTAAGCAGTCTGCACGACAATGGTTCGAGCGCTTGCATGCTTTTCTTATCAAATGGGGATGGTTCAATGCACTTCCGACCCAAATTTATTCTATCATACTCTCTTTCATGGAAGGGCAATCATTGGTATCTATGTCGATGATATTCCTATCATTGCTAGTGATGAGACATATGTCTCACATGTTGTGGAAATGTTCAAGGAAGAATTCCCAGTCCATGACAATGGCCCTATGACCTACTTCTTGGGCAAAGAGGTCAACAGGGATCCAAATGGCAGATTCATTAAGCTTTCATAGCGGAAATACATTGAAGACATATTTGTTGAGATATCGAGCTCTACACCTTGAGCTGGCATCCACTACGGGTCTTGGCCGCTTACGGCATTTACTCACTGGCGCGTTAGGTGACCGACACGGAGGATCTCTGCCAGTTATTCTACAGCTGGACTACACTTATAGTGCCAGCCTAGTACGCTTCTAGCGAGTTCACACTTAGTGACCGCATGTACATATGTGCTACTTTTCAGCTTTAGCACTTAGTCATTTTGTACTCTCTTTTCTGTGAAGAAGAAGAAGCTTTCCATCTCTGTGTGCTTTGTGCTTGTCTTGTGTAGCTCTCTTGCATCCTCATTCTTTACATGGTATCAGAGCCTGGTGTAGGCAAGAGAGGCTAAGAGAGCAAGAGCATCACAATCCCTTCGTTCGCACAAGTTTCTGAACAGGTCTCCAAAGTGCAGTATACATAGATTTATTGTACAAGTACAGTGGTTGTATGTACGCTTGATTGTGGACACTCGTTGAGTGTAGAAAGCGTTACAGGTACCACGATAGCAGGTTCAACAGATTTGCAGGTTTTTGCAGATTGCAGCTATTTTGTCTTAGTGCTTCAAGATGTCTGATGGTTTCAGTCAGATTGTTACTGAGAAGCTTGAGAAAAATAACTACCCTGCATGGAAGTTCAGAATAACAAATTTCCTAAAAGGAAAAGGTTATTGGGACTATGTAGAAGGAGACAATGAAAAGGAACCAGAGATTCCCGAGGCAAATACTACAGCAGAACGAAGGAAAGCTTTGAGGGACTGGCAACAAGGCCAGAGCAAAGTGATGTATTGGCTTTCTATGAGCATCACAAATGGCATGATGGGCTATCTACAGGATGCTGAAACCCCCGCCATTGCATGGAGAAACTTAGGCAGAGTGTTCGAGGTGAACACCAAGGCCAGGAAGCTTCAACTAAAGTCGGAGCTAAATCACGTTAAAAGGAACAACCTCTCAATCAATGATTATGCCTTGAAGATCAAGAGTATCATTGAGGCTCTTGGATCTATTAAAGTCTCAGTGGAAGACGATGACATTGTCCGTGCATGCTTGGATGGTCTAGGAGATGAGTATGTACATTTTAGGTCTTCCATGAATACAAGAGACGACATCCCCGTGTTCCAAGATTTGATTTCTATGCTTATTCTTGAGGAGAAGAACCTTGACACATCTTCTTCTCATGGCAGAAATAATTCTGAACAGGCCTTCTATTCTAACTCCAACAGAGGTAGAGGTAGAGGTCGTGGTCGAGGCCCAAGGGGTTGCAGGGGCCAATTTCTGGAAGGCCAATCAAATCAAAACAATACAAGTGGCAGGGGAAACCAGTATCAAGGCAGGGGGAGTCAAAGAGGTCGTGGTGCAGGATCAAGCAGGCAGCAACATACTCCAGATAGCAGAGAATGTTGGACTTGTGGTGAAAGAGGTCACATGTCACGTGACTGTCCAAAGGGAAAAGCAAGTGGAAAGAGAGAACAGGGCAACTATGCATCTACTAGCAGAGATGCAGATGACAGCAAAAACGAGCTCACGTTTGTTATGCAGCATGTAATGAATACAATGACTGCAAAAAATTCCACCCAAGATGATGTTTGGTATGTGGATTCAGGTGCCTCTAATCACATGACATCTCGTGGAGAGTGGTTTAGAGATATGCGCAAACCAGATGTGTCAGGCTATGTGCAGACAGGAGATGACACAGCTCACCCCATTGCTCATGTAGGGGACATACCTCTAAATACGAAGAGTGGGAAGTCAAAGTACTTAGCAGATGTACTTCATGTCCAAAACATTACAAAGAATCTTGTTTCTGTTGGACAAATGGTTGAGCAGGGTTTGCAAGTTCGCTTCAATCCAAATGGCTGTTATGTAGAAGATTTCCAGAATGGCTGTAAGCTGATCACAGAGGGAAAATGTGTGGGCAGAATGTTTACGCTGAATGTAGACATGCCTGAGGTAAAAGCTGCATTATTTGCACAGGGCACAGGTGTTGTGGCTGATGTTGACATTTGGCACAAACGCATTGGCCATGTCAATGAGCAGAGATTGCGCAGCATGCAATCAAAACAGATTGTAAAAGGTTTGCCCAAATTCAAGGTGGATGGTATGCATAAAGTGTGTGCAGCATGCCAGTTTGGAAAACAGTCAAAGGGCTCATTTACACATGAGCGCAATGTATGTAAAAAGCCACTTGAGGTGGTGCACACAGATGTTTGGGGTCCAATCGATACTGCAAGTATACATGGTTGCAGGTATTATGTCTCTTTCATTGATGACCATACAAGGAAAGTATGGGTCTACTTCATGCGTAACAAAAGTGAAGTGTTTGGTCACTTTCAAGACTTCAAAGTCATGATTGAGAAGGAGACAGATATGCAAATCAAGACATTGAGGTCAGATGGAGGGGGAGAGTACTTCTCCAATGATTTTTCAGATTTTCTACGAATGCATGGTATACGCAGGCAGTTTACATGCAGATATACTCCACAACAGAATGGGGTCGCAGAAAGGAAAAACAGGCACATTGTAGAGGTTGCACGTGCATTGATGAATGAGAAGAACATGCCTCATCATTTCTGGGCTGAAGCTGTAAATACATCTGTGTACATTATGAACAGGACACCTACAGCTGCGGTGCATGATGTAACACCTGAGGAAAAGTTTACAGGTACAAAGCCTGATTTGGCACACTTGAAAGTGTTTGGCTGCATAGCTTACGTGCATGTACCAGATGAGTTGCGTAGGAAATTGGATCCTAAAGCAGAGAAATGTATTCTTGTGGGATATTCCCTTGAACAAAAGGGGTACAGGTGCTACAATCCTACTACACGAGAATTACGAGTGAGCAGAGATGTAGTCTTTGATGAGATGAGCAGCTGGTACAGTAATGCACATGGCACTATTGGGGCTGATGTAAAAGATGATGTGGTTGTACAAAATGTGAGGCCATAGTCACAGGTTTTGAGTGGACCACAAGAGTCCTCTTCTCGTGGCTCTGTTGAGAAACCATGGAATGGTAGACTACGTCCGCAGGTTACTCCACCAACAGGTACAGGGAATGTATCACGAAAAGGAAAGGAAAAGGTTGATGAACCTCCCTTTATGGCTGATGCATCATCAGGTTTTTCACATGTAAACATGGATTCAGATGGTTCTGAACAAAGTCTTGATGAGGAATTTGGAATTCCGACTATCAGGACACCTGGTGTAAGGAAAGTACAAGAAGATGCTAGAGGGCAAAGGAGTGACCCAGGACCGCGCAAATCTAATAGAGTCAGAAATCCAGTTCAGAAATTGACTTATGATGGGTATCTAGCGCATCACCAAGCCTACATGGCTAAGGTGATACAGGATGTGGAGCCCACATGTTTTGAGGATGCAGTTGGAAATGTGCATTAGGATGATGCAATGAATGAAGAGATGGCTGCATTGGAAGCAAACGACACATGGGAGTTGGTGCCATTGCCAAGTGGCAAGAAAGCTATTGGCTGTAAATGGGTGTATAAAACCAAGCATAAGGCTGATGGTAACATTGAGCGTCACAAGGCAAGGCTGGTCGCAAAGGGTTATGCACAGACGTATGGCATAGACTATGAGGATACCTTTGCTCCAGTGGCAAAGATGACGACTGTGAGAGCTGTCATAGCAGTAGCTGCATCTAGAGGATGGATTATGCATCAAATGGATGTAAAGAATGCTTTCTTGAATGGTGAGTTGCAAGAGGAAGTGTATATGGATCAGCCACCTGGTTATGTCGATCCGGGTTACCCAGATTATGTATGCAGACTTCTCAAAGCTTTGTATGGTTTGAAGCAGGGCTCTAGAGCATGGTATGACAGGATTGCCAAGTATCTTGTCAGTATTGGTTTTAGGAGAGCTCATGCTGATCATTCATTCTATGTACGTGAGAGTGATGTGGGGATTGTGGTCATTACCATATATGTAGATGACCTTATTATTGTTGGTGACAATGCTATGGAGATTGACCATGTGAAGGGTCTTCTCAAACAAGAGTTTGAAATGAAAGATTTAGGCGAGTTGCGCTACTTTCTTGGCATTGAGGTGATCAGGACTCCAGAGGGTGTATGGCTATCACAGAGACAATATTCTTTGGACATGTTGCCAAAGTATGGTATGGCTGATTGTAAGCCAATTTCTATTCCCTTGGATGTGAATGCAAAGCTGAGTGCAGAGAAGGGTGATGTTGTTGAGGATGTCAACATGTACAGGAAGATTGTGGGTAGTCTAATCTACTTGACTATCACGAGGCCATACTTGAGCTACATAGTAGGCTTGGAGAGTCAGTTCATGCAGCTTCCAAGGAAGCCACATTTGGATGGAGTACGACGCACACTTAGGTATGTGCAAGGTACTCTTGACTACGCATTGTTCTATGCAGCAGATGCACCATTAGCATTGTATGGGTATATAGATGCAGATTGGGCAGGTAGCATTGTTGATAGGAGATCTACGAGTGGCTTCATGTTCTCTTTTGGGAGTGCTGCTGTTACTTGGAGCAGCAAAAAGCAGCCTACGGTTGCTTTATCGAGCACAGAGGCCGAGTACAGAGGTGCAACAGTTGCGGCGTGCGAGGTAGCTTGGCTACGCACATTACTTGAGGACTTGGGAGTGCAGGTGGACCAGCAGATTTTCATCCATTGTGACAACCTCAGCAGCATGCAGTTGGCTAGGAACCCAGTGTTCCATGCCAGGACCAAACACATAGAGGTCCATTATCACTACGTTCGAGAGCGAGTGTTGGTGGGCGACATCGACTTGGTCTACATCAGCACAGAGGAGCAGATAGCGGATATCTTTACCAAGGCCCTCGGAGCTGAGAAGCTTCGACGTTTCCGGACTATGCTTGGACTCTGCGACATGAAGAGCTCGAGGGGGAGTGTTAAGATGTCGAGCTCTACACCTTGAGCTGGCATCCACTACGGGTCTTGGCCGCTTACGGCATTAACTGACTGGCGCGTTAGGTGATCGACACAGAGGATCTCTGCCAGTGATTCTACAGCTGGACTACACTTATAGTGCTACGCTTCTAGCGAGTTCACACTTAGTGACCGCATGTACATATGTGCTACTTTTCAGCTTTAGCACTTAGTCATTTTGTACTCTCTTTTCTGTGAAGAAGAAGAAGCTATCCATCTCTGTGTGCTTTGTGCTTGTCTTGTGTATCTCTCTTGCATCCTCATTCTTTACAATATTGGGTGAGTATGGTCTTCTCTCTTCTAGTGCACAACTCTCTACACCACTACTTGTCAAGCATAAATTATTCACTTCTCTCTCACCATCTGATGGTGATACTTATTCTATGTCAAGCTTTCCCTACGCTCGCTTAATCGGCTAGCAAAGGTACCTCACATCATGCACAAGACTTGACATTAGCTTTGCAGGTCATGTATTATCTTGCCATATGAATGCACCTCACAAATGCCATGGTCTCCCTGCCAAGAGATCACTGCGCTACTTACACCACACTCCCCCATTCTTTGCTTAGCAAGAGCCGGTTTGGAATCTCCCTAGCTTCATCTTCAACAACATTCATTGTATTTCAGCATGGTTTTATTTTTGCATTCGCATTTGAGGGGGGATCTTCTCACAAATGCTCTATGATTTCTGTTATGGTTTCGGTTTAGGGGCGATGTGGAAAGTGCATTGCACTTTACACCTAAGCGGAGTTCAAACCTGACCACGTATATCTTATCCCTACAATGGCTATATTGGTTATTCAAGCCTATAAAAGGAACTCCCCCTTGTATTGTTCTTGTATGTGTAATTCAAATTTGAATTTTCCCCCTCTACTTGGTGTCAGATCCCCCTTCCCTTCTCTCTCACACCTCTCTCTCTTCTCTACCTCCATCTCTCTGTCTACTCTCTCCTTCTCTCCTCTCTCACTCTATCTTCTATATAGTACTCAAGTTCACATGGTATCAGAGCGTGGACTTGAGTAATATATAGAAGATAGATTGAGAGAGTAGAGAAGGAGAGAATGGCATAGAGATGGAGGTAGAGAAGAGAGAGAGGTGTGAGAGAGAAGGGAAGGGGGATTTGACACCAAGTAGAAGGGGGAAATTCGAATTTGAATTGCATACAACAACTACTGCACCAGAACAATACAAAGAGGAGTTCCTTTTTTAGGCTTAGATAAGAAATTAGCCATTATAGGGATAAGGTATCTGTGGTGAGGTTTGAACTCCGCTTAGGTGTAAAGTGCATTGCACTTTCCACATCCCCCCTCAAACCGAAATCATAACAGAAAGCATACAACATTTGTGAGGTGATCCCCCCTCAAATGCGAGTGCAAAAATAAAACCATGCTGAAATACAATGAATGTTGTTGAAGATGAAGCTAGGGAGCTTCCAAAATGGCACTTGCTGAGCAAAGAATATGTTTCTCAGGAGGAACTGCTTTGGTAAGGAAATCGGCACCATTCTCTGTGGTAGAGATGTATTTGAGGTGGATGAAGTTGTCTTCTACTAGCTCCTTGATGAAGTGATATGCGAGCTTTATGTGCTTTGTACGCTCGGTAAGCTGAAGACTCTTCGCCATTGCAATTGTTGACTGATTGTCGCAATGTAGAATGATTGGCGGAGTGGCACATGGAATCGGCAGTTCTTCTAGGAGTTGGTGAAGCCACAATGCTTCTCGAGTAGTGAGGGATGCTGCTATATATTCTGCCTCGGCAGATGATAGATCAAGTGAAGTCTGGTGCTTGCTTCGCCAAGAAATAACACCACCTGCAAGAAGAAATACATGCCCAGAGATGCTATGCATATTTGGGTATTGGCCGGCCCAGTCGGCATCAACAAAACCTTTGAGTTGCAGTGGTGATGAGTGGTGCTGACTATAATAGGTGAGAGAATGATGGCGAGTGTGGTGTAAGTAGCGCAATGATCTCTTGGTAGCGAGACCATGGCATTTATGAGGTGCCTTCATATGGCAAGATAATAGACGATCTGTAAAGCTAATGTCAAGTCTTGTGCATGATATGAGGTACCTTTGCTGACCGATTAAGCGAACGTAGGGAAAGCTTGACATAGAATAAGTATCATCATCACAGAGAAGTGAATAATTTATGCTTGACAAGTAGTGGTGTAGAGACTTACCCAATATGTCTTCAATGTATTTCCGTTGTGAAAGCTTGATGAATCTGCCATTTGGATCCCTGTTGACCTCTATGCCCAAGAAGTAGGTCATAGGGCCGTTGTCATGGACTAGGAATTCTTCCTTGAACATTTCCACAACATGTGAGACATATGTCTCATCACTAGCAATGATAGGAATATCATCGACATAGACACCAATGATTGCCCATCCATGAAAGAGAGTATGATAGAATAAGTTTGGGTCAAAAGTGCATTGAACCCATCCCCATTTGATAAGCAAAGCATGCAAGCGCTTGAACCATTGTCGTGCAGACTGCTTAAGACCGTATATAGGCTTATGTAGCTTTCATACATAGATAGTGGGATCATCACAATAGAAGTAGGGTGGTCGAGCCATATAAATGACTTCATCTAGACATCCATGTAGAAAGGCAATGCAAATGTGAATGTGATGAAGAGGAATGTCAAAGAAAGCGGCTAATGCAACAAGTATGCGAAATGATGTGATACCCATGACGGGAGAGTAAGTAACAGTGAAATTTGTACCATGTTGTTGCGTATAGCCCTTCGCGACAAGCTGGCTTTGTAGCATCCGATAGAACCGTTGGGGCGATGCTTCTTCTCGGCAACCGATGACATTGGCATCGTCGGGCCTTGGCGTGATAGTCCAAGTTTGAGCTTCTTCATGTGCTTGAAGCTCTTCCTTCATGGCTTCAATCCATTGTTCACCTTCGGGAGAGGCAATGGCGTCTTCGACTGAGAGCGTGTTCTCTTCGAGCAGGTCGTGGATGTTGATGGAGAGGTCTTCTTCTTCTTGAACCAAGAATGAGTCGAAGGAAGCTGCTTCGTAGATGGCTTCAAGAGAGCGGTGTCGAGAGAGAAGGGGAGGCGAGATCCCTTCATCATCCATTGGGGCTAATTCGGAGAGTCGATTAGAGTGTTGATTAGAGGTCTTGATTGCTGAGGAAAAATAGGAAATGGTGATGGGAGTGATGGTGTTTCTACGAGTAGTAGAAGTAGGCGGGGTTGAGTAGGAGGATGATACGACAATAGGTGTGTGTGCCATGCTTAGAGGTAAGGAAGCAGAAGATGAGGGGCTGAAATGAAAGCTATTTAGGGACATTTTTGAATGAGGTAAGGGGCTGATTATGCTTGGAGCAGGAGATGGTGCAATGGAGGTTGAGAAGTGGCGCTGATGAGGAGATGAATGGCATGATACAGAGGGCTGAAATGGTGTGTGTGTTTGTGTGTGGCCTTCTTGTAGTGTGTTTGAGAGTGGAAGAGACTGTGTGTGTGCACCATGAATTGGAACATGTTGATGGGGAGCCAGTAGGGCTTCCTGCTTTATGTGGGGTTGGCGTTTTTGATATCACCTAAGTGGATATGAGCACACTCATCTTGTTTATCAAGCCTCCCTGATCAAGAGGCTTGTGAACAATACTATGCAAGAAGGCCAATCTGCAGTTAAGTTTCTTGACAATTGGCAGCCACTGTTAGTTGAAGTTCTCATCTCTGGAATTGAGATTTCAGAGAAATTTCAATGTATGCTTCTATTGGCGGCTTTACCCGCAAGCTGGAGAGCCTTTGTTACTACTCAAGCCCTGTCCCAAATGCAATTGCAAGGCCTTGTATCCAGAATCCATAAGGAAGAAGCTTTAAGAGACCAGTCTAATGGCTCTACTCCAGTGGCTCTAGCCACTCATATCAATTTGAAAAAAGGTGGTCCTAACCACCATTACAACAATTCAAGGCAGTTCCTTAAAGGTGGTTCTAACCGCCCTAGAAATGTGCCTTATGGTCAAGTTCAATGCCACAACTGCAAGACGTTTGCACACATTGCCAAGGACTGCAAGTCCAAAACCAAGCATCATGGTAGTAATCAAGGAGGATTCAATGGACATAAAACAAATGGAGGCTATGATCACAAAGCTCATGCTCATTTCACTAATATTTCAAGCTATGATGGTGATATACACCCTACTTCTATACAACTTCTTGCTGCAAGCTTCAGCTCCTCTAAGCCACATCACAACTCTTCTATTTGGTATCTAGACACTAGAGCTACACATCACATGACATATTATTTTGATTGGCTTGGACACTACACTCGTCTTCAACACCCACTTGAAGTCCTCATGGGGGATAGCAACATTCAACATGCTAAAGGATACGGCACTGTTGCCATTACCCTACCAAATGGCACTATAGCTCACTTAGACAAGGTATACAATGTACCTGGTCTAAAGTAGAATCTCATCTCAGTAGGAGAGCTCACCTCCAAGGGCATTACAGTCTCTTTCACGCATGATAAGTGCATCCTACATACAATTGATACAAATCACAAGCCTTTCTCTATATCCTGCCCCAAGGAAGCCGCTTGTATCCTCTCGACTCTAGCAAAGTCCAAGCCAAAGCATTTTCAACAGTCATCAATTCTCCTAAGCAAGAGGACACTTACTTGGCACTACAGGCTAGGTCATGTCTCGCAACGAGTGCTCAAAGATATGCAGCAGAAGGAGCTAGTGGTAGGTTTTCCAACCACGATTACACCAATTACATTTTGTGAAGCATGCGTATTGGGCAAAGCTAAGCATTTCAAGTTTCCAAGGTCAAAGTCCCATACAAATCAACCTATTGAGCTTATCCACTCGGATTTATGCGGCCCAATGTATACACAATCACTCACTGGAAACAAATACTTCCTAATCTTCATCGACGACTATACAAGGTACACTCATGTCTATTTCTTGGCAGATAAAGCTGCAACATTTATCAAATTTCAGGCTTTCAAAGCTGTGGTGGAGACACAACTGGATCACAAAATCAAGGCACTCAGGATAGACAATGGTGGGGAATACAAAAGCAATGAGTTTCAACAATATTTGTGTATCAAATGGTATTCGACGAGAATTTATAATTCCGGATCACCCTAAGCAAAATGGAGTCGCCGAGCGCAAGAATCTCACTTTGGTCGAAGCTGCTCGCTCAATGCTAGCCCTCACTCGACTTCCTATTACATTGTGGGAAGAAGCCATAGCTACCGCAACCTACATTCAGAATCCAGTCCTCTCATCCGTCAATCCAAACAAAACTGCTTTCCAACTATGGTTCAACCACCCGCCCAACATAACGCATCTCAAGATCTTTGGTTCCCCGGCATATCCTCTGCTCACCAGTTCTCAACCCAAATTTTCTATTACATTCTAGGAAGAAGCCATAGCTACCGCAACCTACATTCAGAATCCAGTCCTCTCATCCGTCAATCCAAACAAAACTGCTTTCCAACTATGGTTCAACCACCCGCCCAACATAACGCATCTCAAGATCTTTGGTTCCCCGGCATATCCTCTGCTCACCAGTTCTCAACCCAAATTTTCTCCTAAGAGCATCCACGCTATCTTCTTCGGATACGGCGACACTCATGGCATTAAGTCATATCGCCTTTACAATTCAACAACCCATAAATTTTTGTTCTCAAAGTTTGTGGTATTCTGCAAATTTCTTCTCTTTAAACATCCCGGTGAAGGTCCGCCCTCAACGACCACTGAGCCTCTTCTGCCTACCCCAAATACACTATGCGTTAAATATCCTACGGCTACTACATTTACCAACTCAGTGCCCCATGGTGTGAATAAACCCTTAACAACTTTAATTCAAACTCAACACCTCACAAGCTTAAAATCGCAAGCTGCCGACTGCTCACAGCTTGCGCATAATCAAAAACGCCAACCATAGACACAGTAGGTAGCGCTACTGGCTCCCCATCCACATGCGCCACTTCATGGCATGCACACACAGTCTCTTCCACTCTCAAACACACTACAAGAAGGCTACACACACACACACACACACACACACACCATTTCAGCCCTCTGTATCATGCCATTCATCTCCTCATGAGTGCCACTTCTCAAGCTCCATTGCACCATCTCCTGCTCCAAGCATAATCAGACCCCTACCTCATTCAAAAACGTCCCTAAACAGCTCTCATTTCAGCCCCTCAGCTTCTCCTTCCTCGCCTCTAAGCATGGCAAACACACCTATTGTAGTATCATCCTCATGTCAATCCCGCCTACTTCTACTACTCGTAGAAACACCATCACTCTCATCACCATTTCCTCTTCTTCCTCAGCAATCCAGACCTCTAATCAACACTCTAATCGACTCTCCGAATCAACCCCAATGGATGATGAAGAGATCTCGCCTCCCCTTCGCCCTGTTGACCTCTATGCCCAAGAAGTAGGTCATAGGGGCGTTGTCATGGACTAGGAATTCTTCCTTGAACATTTCCACAACATGTGAGACATATGTCTCATCACTAGCAATGATAGGAATATCATCGACATAGACACCAATGATTGCCCATCCATGAAAGAGAGTATGATAAAATAAGTTTGGCTCAGAAGTGCATTGAACCCATCCCCATTTGATAAGAAAAGCATGCAAGCGCTTGAACCATTGTCGTGCAGACTGCTTAAGACCGTATATAGGCTTATGTAGCTTTCATACATAGATATTGGTATCATCACAATATAAGTAGTGCGGTTGAGCCATATAAATGACTTCATCTAGCCATCCATGTATAAAGGCAGTGCAAATGTCAATGTGATGAAGAGGCATGTCAAAGAAAGCGGCTAATGCAACAATTATGCAAAATGAGGTGATGCCCATGACGGGAGAGTAAGTATCAGTGAAATATGTACCATGTTATTGCGTATAGCCCTTCGCGACAACCCTTGCTTTGTAGCGTTCGACAGAACCGTTGGCGCGATGCTTCTTCTTGAGAATCCATCGGCAACCGATGACATTGGCGTCGTCGGGCCTTGGCGTGATAGTCCAAGTTTGAGCTGCCTCATTTGCTTGAAGCTCTTCCTTCATGGATTCAATCCATTGTTCAATGGCTCTCATACCATGTGAACTTGAGTGATATATAGAAGATAGAGTGAGAGAGTACAGAAGGAGAGAAGAGATAGAGAGATGGAGGTAGAGAAGAGAGAGGTGTGAGAGAGAAGGGAAGGGGGAGTTGACACCAAGTAGAAGGGGGAAATTCGAATTCGAATTCAATACAACAACTGCTGCACCAGAACAATACAAAGGGGAGTTCCTTTTATAGGCTTGGACAACCAATATAGCCGTTGTAGGGATAAGGTATATGTGGTGAGGTTTGATCTCCGCTTAGGTGTAAAGTGCAATGCACTTTCCACATCGCCCCTCAAACGGAAATTATAATAGAAAGCATAGAGCATTTGTGAGGAGATCCCCCCTCAAATGCGAATACAAAAATAAAACCATGCTGAAATAAAATGAATGTTGTTGAAGATGAAGCTAGGAAGCTTCCAAACCGGCTTTTGCTGAGCAAAGAATATGTTTCTCAGGAGGAACTGCTTTGGTAAGGAAATCGGCACCATTCTTTGTGGTAGAGATGTATTTGAGGTGGATGAAGTTGTCTTCTACTAGCTCCTTGATGAAGTGATATGCGAGCTTTATGTGCTTTGTACGCTCGGTAAGCTGAAGACTCTTCGCCATTGCAATTGCTGACTGATTGTCGCAATGTAGAATGATTGGCGGAGTGGCACATGGAATCGACAGTTCTTCTAGGAGTTGGTGAAGCCACAATGCTTCTCAAGCAGCGAGGGATTCTGCTATATACTCTGCCTTGTCAGATGATAGAGCAAGTGAAGTCTGGCACTTGCTTCACTTAGAAATAGCACCATCGGCAAGAAGAAATACATGCCCAGAGATGCTATGCATATTTCGGTCTTGGCCGGCCCAGTCGGCATCAACAAAAACTTTGAGTTGCAATGGTGATGAGTGGTGCTGACTATAATAGGTGAGAGAATGATGGCGAGTGTGGTGTAAGTAACGCAGTGATCTCTTGGCAACGAGACCATGGCATGTGGTAGGTGCCTTCATATGGCAAGATAATAGACGATCTGTAAAGCTAATGTCAAGTCTTGTGCATGATATGAGGTACCTTTGATGGTTGATTAAGCGAGCGTAGGGAAAGCTTGACATAGAATAATTATCATCATCAGATGGTGGCAGAGAAGTGAATAATTTATGCTTGACAAGTAGTGGTGTAGAGAGTTGTGCAATAGAAGAGAGAAGACCATACTCACCCAATATGTCTGCAATGTATTTCCGCTGTGAAAGCTTGATGAATCTGCCATTTGGATCCCTGTTGACCTCTATGCCCAAGAAGTAGGTCATAGGGCCGTTGTCATGGACTGGAAAAATTCTTCCTTGAACAGTTCCACAACATGTGAGACATATGTCTCATCACTAGCAATGATAGGAATATCATCGACATACACACCAATGATTGCCCATCCATGAAAGCGAGTATGATAGAATAAGTTTGGGTGAGAAGTGCATTGAACCCATCCCCATTTGATAAGAAAACCATGCAATAACTTGAACCATTATCGTGCAAACTGCTTAAGAACGTATATAGGCTTATGTAGCTTGCATACATAGATAGTGGGATCATCACAATAGAAGTAGGTCGGTTGAGCCATATAAATGGCTTCATCTAACCATCCATGTAGAAAGGCAATGCAAATGTCAATATGATGAAGAGGAATGTCAAAGAAAGCGGTTAATGCAACAAGTATGCAAAATGATGTGATACCCATGACGGGAGAGTAAGTATCAGTGAAATCTGTACCATGTTGTTGCGTATAGCCGTTCGCGACAAGCCTGGATTTGTAGCGTTCGATAGAACCATTGGGGCGATGCTTCTTCTTGAGAATCCATCGGCAACCGATGACATTGGCATCGTCGGGCCTTGGCGTGATAGTCCAAGTTTGAGCTTCTTCATGTGCTTGAAGCTCTTCCTTCATGGCTTCAATCCATTGTTCACCTTCGGGAGAGGCAATGGCGTCTTCGATTGAGAGCGTGTTCTCTTCGAGCAGGTCGTGGATGTTGATGGAGAGGTCTTCTTCTTCTTGAACCAAGAATGAGTCGAAGGAAGCTGCTTCGTAGATGGCTTCAAGAGAGCGGTGTCGAGAGAGAAGGGGAGGCGAGATCCCTTCATCATCCATTGGGGCTAATTCGGAGAGTCGATTAGAGTGTTGATTAGAGGTCTTGATTGTTGAGGAAGAAGAGGAAATGGTGATGGGAGAGATGGTGTTTCTACGAGTAGTAGAAGTAGGCGGGGTTGAGTAGGAGGATGATACGACAATAGGTGTGTGTGCCATGCTTAGAGACAAGGAAGGAGAAGTTGAGTGGCTGAAATAAGGGCTGTTTTGGGTCGTTTTTGAATGAGGTAGGGGGTGGTTTATGCTTGGAGCAGGAGATGGTGCAATGGAGCTTGAGAAGTGGTGCTCATGAGGTGATTATTGGCATGATACAGAGGGCTGAGCTTGTGTGTGTGCGTGATCTTCTTGTAGCGTCTGTGAGACAGTGGAGGAGTCTTTGTGTGCATGCCATGAAGTGGCGCTGGTGGATAGGGTGCCTTGAGGAGCGCTACCAGCTATGTGTGTGGGTGGCGATTTTCATTATGTGCAAGCTGTGAGCATTTGGCAGCTTTCAATTTTAAGCTTGTGGGGTTTTTGTTTGCATTAAAGTGCCTAAGGGTTTATTCACACCATGGAGCACTGGGTTGGTAAATGTAGTGGTCGTAGGATATTTACTAGATAGTGTATCTGGGGTAGGTAGAAGAGGCTCAGTGGTTGATGAGGGCGGAGCTTCACCGTGATGATTGAAGAGAAGAAATTCGCAGAATATCATTGACCTTGAGAACAAAAATTTATGGGTTGTTGAATTGTAAAGGCGATATGCTTTAACGCCATGAGTGTCGCCGTATCTGCAAAAGATAGTGTGGATGCTCTTAGGAGAAAATTTGGGTTGAGGACTCGTGAGCAGAGGATGTGCACGAGAACCAAAGATCTTGAGATGGGTTATGTTGGGCGGGTGGTTGAACCATAGCTGGTAAGCAGTTTTGTGTGGATTGGCAGATGAGAGGACTCGATTCTGAATGTAGGTTACGGTAGCTATGGTTTCTTCCCAGAATGTAATAGGAAGTCGAGCGAGGGCTAGCATTGAGCAGGCAGCTTCGACTAAAGTGCGATTCTTGCGCTCGGCGACTCCATTTTGCTGAGGGTGATCCGGAATTGTAAATTCCTGTTGAATACCATTTGATACACAATATTGTTGAAACTCGTTGCTTTTGTATTCCCCACCATTGTCTATCCTTAGTGCCTTGATTTTGCGATCCAGTTGTGTCTCCCACCGCAGCTTTGAAAGCCACTTTTTGCTTTGGTTTCCATTGCATTGTTGATGGTGTGGCTCTTGATGTAGAGGCTTCGTGGGAAATTTGATGGAATCTCGTTGAAGGTAAAGTCGTCTGGCGAGGTTGATATACTTCAATGTTTACCTTTGCTTTACCTTTTTCCACGATGGTTGGCGATTTCTTCAGTGCATGGATTTGAGAAGCTTCATGGAGTCTTACCGTTGTTGTTGTTGAAGCTTTTGATTGTTGTCGAAAGAAGATGTTCCTCCAGCTTTCTGTCAGGACCAGACTCTCTTTGATATGATGGGAGTTGATTATGTGGAAAGTATCTTTATACTCCCTGGTACTCAATTTGAGTACAACTTCTGCCACTCCAAAGCTAGGAATCGGCATTTTGGAACTTCTGTAAACTGTTTCTTCTAGCTCATTGATTGGTGGCTTTCCCATCATGATCCACGTTCCATAAGTCATTAGATTCTTTGTTGCTTCTGGATTCTTGTAGCTAAACATGTGATTTTGAGTCCTGTTTCTCCGCGTATGCTGAATTTTATCGCCCTAGGAGACATTCGATCTTCTTCTCTGTCCTTGTTCTTGTCTTGATCTTGCACTTGTTGAAGATTTGTTGTTGAACTTGGAATCTTTTCTCCTTCATTTGCTTTCATTTGCACTTTTTCTGGAGTTTTCTTCTTTGAAATAGCTTTTGTCGATTCTGCAGGTATGTCAATGATGACATATTCTCGTTGTTGCTCTGCTTTCTTCATGTGCACCTTGGCATCATGCTCCATGACGTAGCTATCTGTTTCACCTTTTTTGTCTTCACACTCACAAATCTCGTTAGCTTCCTTCAACACCTTTATCGTAAATACGGGAGTTATATCATACCCTTCCTCATCACAAAATTTAGTTGGGGTCACCTCATTCACACACACATCCAAGGTTGCCAATATTTGATCCCATCCAAAGGGTTCAAATAATTGCTTTGGAAAGGGTTCCGGTATGTAAGCTTCATCATCCATTGATCTTTCTAGGATGCAATCCTCCTTCACTGAGCTTCCACACTTCGAAGCACCACACATCCAAAGTTCTTGTTGGTTTGTAGCCACGCAGGTATCTCTTTCCCATTGACTATAGTAGAGTCAATTTCTTCTAAAGGAGTTCTATTCACATCTCTATAGCTATGGTCTTTTATGCTTATTTTTGTGGTGATCTTTTTATGTCTCAAGTAGATATAGTCATAGCCCCAATCTTGAACCATCTTAAGTTGATGCATGAAAGGTCTTCCTAAAATGATATCAAAATTGTTCCCTTTTCCAAAATCTACTATTGCAAATGTATGTTCATATTCAATTCCACAAGAAGTCACAATAATTTTCTCTAGGATACCCAGAGTTTTTTCCGTGTATCCATCTGCAAGTTGCAGCTTCATTCTAGTTTTCCTAAGCGCTGGTCTACCCCATTTTTCCCAAACGTTTTTTGTGGCTATGGCTACTCCAGCCCCACCATCAAGTACAGCCAATGTTTTAACTCCTTTGTATTCCACAGGTAAGGTGGTGTTTCGTTCTTCTCCTTCGCAATATTCCCCCACCTTGTTTATTGGCACAGGTTTAGCGTCTGCACTTTCTTGTTGAGTTTTGTTTGATTGTTCATTTGAGGGTAGATCTTGAAGAGGTATCTTTAATCCCATCTTCCCCAAATTGTTGCCTACTTCATCCCATACATGTGGTCTAATCTTAAGCAGTTCAGATAGAGTAATGGTGCACTGTATTGGAGCTGACATCAACTCTTGCATACTCTTTGTATCCATCATCTTGGATATGGGTTTCCTTTGAGATGGCACCACTCTAGTCTCTGAGTCTGCCTCATGTTCTCCTATGTATGAGGGTAAGGTCTTCAAGGACTCTGGTTTGCTTTCAATTGAAACTTCCATCCCTGCATCTCCGTTTAGAGATTGAATGTCTCCCTGATAGACTTCATTCCCTGTATTGACCTCAATTATGGGTGCAGATTGGAAAGTCGCACTTCCATCTTTTGCACTTCTAATTGCTTCCCACAATTCATTTGGCCCTGGCTCATCTATCTCTGGGATAGGTGCCATAAATTGTGGTTTTGACCTTGCATCATTAGTGGTGTTGGCCACTACTCGATCATCTAGTTGAATTTCTAGGTTGTTGGTTTCTTGTGTTGCAGTCTTTGCTTGCACATCCTTTTGTGATTTTAGCTCAACGTTTCTTTGAGTTAATGTTTCAACAACCTTTGTCTTAGGTATTTCAAATCCAACACTTTTTGGTTTTGTTTCTGGAGGTGAAATTAGTGGTTCACGCTCCATCATTGCCTGTGCAGTTTTTACCAATTCCTTACACATTTTCAACCTCTCAGTCTCCACCTCAACATGAAGATATTTCATCCCTCGTTGCTCTAGGGTTTGGTTGGGTTTCAATCTAGCCTCATATGCTTCCAGTGCAGCATCTAATGGATCTAGGACTTTGTCTACCAACACAGATCCTCCGGAAGACGCCTTCCTTGGTTTCTTATCGTTCACCACCGTTTTATTTTCCCGTTCTTGTTTTAACTGCTCCTTTGTCTCTTCTAATTCTGTTTGTAGTGCAGTTTGATTTGTAATTGTTTTTGCTTTAATTCTGTCTCTTTTGGCTTTCCAGGATTTTCTCTCGGTCCTTACTGACACACTAGTTGTTTCCCCTTGTTTGGGTTGTTGATCTTTCTCCTCATTAGCTTGGTCCTCAGCATTTTCTTTTGCTTGGGCTCTCGTCACTACCTTCACAGGAATTTTGGGTTCTGCCTCTGATCCACTTGGAGAAGGTAACACTCCCACAACATTTATTGTTGTTTTCCCCTGTTTGTTTGGGTGTTTTGGACAATTTGGAACAATGTGTGTAATGGCACACTCCGAACAATATCCAATTATCTCAACACGAGAACAATTCTTGGCCCAATGATTACCTCCACACTTGTAGCCTGGTCCATCTTGTTGAGTCACTGGTGGCACAATTGATGGTTGTTCTTGCTTAGCCAGAATGGTCTCTGGTCTACGCTCTTGATTGGCCATGAACATCAGAGTGTCCTCATTCAATGAATAGAGTTTTCTCATAGGTTCTTGCCCTAGCCTAGGTTGTGATACCTCATCTCTTTGTAAAGCCCTTGATACAACCCTATTTTGAAATAATGGATGATTTGGTAATGGCATTTGTTTTTCTATTTGATGTCCAAATAGTATCCCCCTCGTGTAGGTTTGATTATAGTAGCACTCACTCATCTCATGATTGGTCCATTTTTGCTCAATGGCACACCATTTTATTCGTTGTGCTACTTGCACTGCTAGCTCATCTAGGTTGTTCATTAATTGAGACATAACCACTTGCCTTGTGTTGGTTTCACTAGATGCTAAAGGAGCATTATCCATAGTGATCTTTGTATCACCAATTTCCTCGCCATAGGCTTTACAATTGTCAACTAGGTATAACGCTTCTCTCGTGACTTGTTCAAAGGAAGTACATCCTTTTAAGTGCAAATCTTTCTTGAGTGTTTCATTTTTCAAACCCTCTATGAAGAGAGTTGATAATCTTTCATCTTGTGGTAACTCGCGTTCCGGACATCTCTCTATATATTGTTTGAAGTGTAGCGATGCTTCCTTCACTCTCTCATCTTCTTTTTGCTTGAAAGCATAGATTTGGGACACTGTGTTATGCTTGATTCCCCTTTTAGAGAATTCCACAACGAATTCTTGCAACATTTGTTCAACGTTTGAGAAGGCATTTTTGTCCAACGGTTGGAACCAATTCAATGCTATCCCTTCCAAGGTTAAGCCAAATCCCTCATACTGTGTATGAAAATAAAATACTTGTTCGGCTCTTAACACTTGTTTGAACAAGGATGCATGTACGTATGGATCCCTTAACCCATCATACTTCTTCTTGACACATTTGGCCAATTGATATGGTCTCATTGGTTCTGGTTCAACCATGTATCTTAGCGTGTTGGGGTCTCTCACAAAGACATCTCTCGTTCCTTCTTCTCGTCTTGGAGAAAATCCTGGTGGAACCCCCTTTAAGACATGTTTTGGAAATGTTGATGGATTTGAAAGTCTAATTGGTGGTCTCTTGGTTCCACTCAATGAGGTAGGAGCTACACTCCCGTGAATAGCTATTTTGGATGTTTGAGGTCCATTTGATTCCATAGTTTCAATGTTAGCTTCTTGCAAATCAGTCTCAAAAAACCCCGGTACGCTTACACTCGGTTGAAAGTAGTAAGCAGAGATTGGAGTACCCATGTATGTATATCTTTCTAGTTCAATTGGGCTGATAAGTTTGTACTCTCGTCCATACTTATCTACCATTAGAACTTGCACTCCTTGGTCATCTGTGTATGTGAAGGCATAGAGGTTCTTGTAGTCTGTCAACTCTTCAATGATGGAATTTAAACATCTATAGAAGTTGTTTTGATCCCCAATAGGTAACCTATAAAGGCCATCATAAGTGTAATCCGTTAGAACTCTCGTGGCTTCATTGGTTTTGATGAATCTCACGTTAGGTTTGTTGATTAGAGGATGCTTCTCCTCTAAGTTTCCAGCAATTTCCACTTTTGCTCTTTCAAAATCCCGCATTTTAGTTGATTGGTTTGGCTTCCAATGAGCTACATGATCACTTGACAAATATCCATGAGCCATGCCTTGAGGTTTGGCTTGATATGATTGATAAGCCTCATGGTCTTGTCTCAACCCTCTTGTTATAGGTGTTGCAGTATTTTTGGTTGTTTGTGTAGGTGTCATAGCTCTGAGTTGAGTGGGAAACCCTAATGATGGATGAGCTGTCATGTTTAAGCCTCACTCAATACTCTCAAGATGGTCCTTGATAAGAACACCTTGGCTTAGTGCACACAATCTCTTTTTGCCCCTGGTCATGTCTGTAAAAAGTCAAGAATTTATGACTTTTTGGTCTCTAGAAATTGGTCTTGGGGTACCCTAAAAGTTTGGAATTAGGAAACCTATTGCCCACAAGCTTTCTTCCTAGCTATACCTGACTCAATTTGGAGTTGTCTATCAAAAGTTAGAGCACTTTTGGTGAACTGCACTTGAAACAACACTCAAAACAGTCTCAGGACCAGAACACAGGACTTTGTCTTGTATCTTGGCTTCCAGAGGGTATTTTTCACTCAAACTTGAGATTTGAGATGTACTCAAGTAGGTCTACAAACTTATGAAGTCAGATACCCCCACTGTGTAGAGGTACACCGATCGCGATCGTTGACCCCCTGTCACAGATTTGGAAGATTTTTGCACAGTAGCTAGCCCTTGATGTCTTGATACCAAGTGTATTTGTATTTTTGAATTTGGAGATGTTTTGACCAATGAAAACCCAAATCCCAGGTGGTTCTGCGGTTATTGGCCTGATTGTGTAACTGGGACTTTTGACCACTTTCTTTTGCTTTTTTGACCTTGCTCCTTTTGGAAAATATGTTGCACTAGATGTCAGCTACCTACTCATAAATTTTCAGTCCAAAATGTCACTGGGGTACACCGATAGACATGGGTATGATTAGTCTATTCCCAAACCCACTTTGCATTTGGATCACAAAAACTTGAATTTTCTCAAAATTTTGGTCTGAAGGATCAGTGATCAGTGTTTGCCCTATTTGACAACTGTCTTTTGGTTTTTTGACCCTGGTTCTTTTGAGAAAGTTGTTTGTCTAGTTATCAGCTACCTACTCACCAAGTCTCAACTCAAAATGTCAGTATGGTACACCGATCGCGATCGTACTTTTGAGCCCAAATTGGATGAAACTTGTGGATATGGTAGACAATGATGTGTACAGTCTACTCCCCAAATCTTTTTGAATTTGGAGAAGAAAAATTCATGTTTTCACCAGATCTTGGTCTGCTGCAGTGGTTTTCTGTCTGTCTGCTGTTTTTGGCTATTTTGGTCACTTTTTTGAATTTTGAAAACTCCTGCTATCTTATATAACCTAGGTGTATGTGTGGGTAAAGTCTGGTCAAAATCTGGCACTGAGGTACACCGATCGCGATCGTACTTTGGAGCCCAAATTGGATGAAACTTCACCAGCTTGTTCACTAGGCTGTTTTAAGACTACCTGCCAAATCTTTTTGAATTTGGACTCAAAAAAGTCAAGAATTTGCAGTTTCTTGGTCTGAAGTGTCTGATTTCCAAAATCTGTCAATTTGACTTGATCTTGATGTTTGTTTTGGGAAATGAAAGCTATTTGGGATTGTCCTGTGTACATGCTATCCCTTTGTATAGTTTCTTCCCAGTTTTGATGCGTTTTGGTCTACTGAAAGTCAATTTCTATGCCAGTTTAGCAGTTTTTGACTCGGATCTGTATTCAGTTGGTTTGACAAGTATTTTGAGGTTTCTGGCTCTAGGTCCTTTAGACTTTTATGTTTGTATACACATGAGGATCCCACAGATGAAATCTGGTCAAAATCTGGCACTTATGTACACCGATCGCGATCGTAGTTTGGAGCCCAAATTAGACCAAATTTGGCATGCTTGTAGACACTGATGTTTTAGAGCTATCCCCCAAGTCTTTTTGCATTTGGATCACCAAAAGTCAAAATTTTGCAGTTTCTGGGTCTGTTAGGCTAGTTTTACCCAAGTGGCCTGATTTCCTTGATTTTTGATGTTTTTGGGTGTTGTTGCTTTACACAAACTTGTTTAGAATCTTATCAGGAAGGCACATGTCAAATCTTGTACAAATCTGACACTGAGGTACACCGATCGCGATCGTAGTACCTGGGCCAAATCTGATGAAATTTTGTCTCCTCCCTCTGACAAGTGTTTCCCAGTGTTTGGTGCTACCACTTTGTGATTTGAATCAATTTCAGCTCTGTTTGGTCAGATTTTCAAAATTTCAGAGTCTTATGGCCTTTTTGCCAAAGTTATAGTTTTCTGGTTTCTCGACTCTAACTTTTACCCCAAATCTGACTGGAATGTGATTTACTTATCCTACTCCTAAGTACAGAAATGAAAGAACATAAGAAAATGAATCGAACAAAACAAACATGATGAAAAACGGATGATGGATCAGTACTCAATCGATACAAAGAAATTTGAAGAGAAAAAAATGCTTAAAGCAACCTCACTCACAACTCCTTATATCTCTCAAGAGTAGATCTAGCCAGTCCACCGACCCTAGACTCCACTAAGCACTAAACTTCTGTCTAGATGCTTCAGTGAAATGTAAATGGAATGGAAATTATCTTTTGGAACAATAAAAAAACTCTGAATACGCACTCGGTCACTCATCACCTAAGATTCATTCCCTGGCAGCGGCGCCAATGTTTGCGGGTCGCCGCAACGGACGTCCATAGCATAGCTCTCAAGCATCAACATAAAATTATCGATACAGGGGAAGCGACTCGGATGAGGCATGGAAACTCACTAGGGTGTCAATCCTAATGAAGTGAACTCGAAGAGATGCAACTACTAACTCTACAAGCAAATCAAACGCACTAAAGCCAAGTAATTTGCCTATGTCCTTCTACACAGCTCTACAGTCATCACGCCCGTTCACCATGCAAATCATATCGGAATCGCACGAAACTTGAAGGGAAGCTACAGTGGACTATCAGGAACATATCCTATCACTGTCACAGCATTCTGGAGAGGTACACGATCGCGATCGTTCGTCCCACAGTATGCAAAAACAGTAAACGAATGATCCTAAAGGGTCATTTTTAGGTCCCTAAAGCCTCTCCTAGGGTCAAAACAACATAAAATACGCATATAAACATTCAAAACAGCTATTTAAGTCCTAAACGGACGCGTTTGAAACCTTCACCGAATCTTGAATGCTTACACTTGAATGAAAGAGCAGAGTAAGAGGAACACAATGCAAGAAACAAAACTGAATTTGGATTACCGTAGCCACAGAAGCGATGATTACAAGTTGGAGCAAAGAGGTAGCTCTCTGTACGTAATGCAATAGTCCCTTATCTTCACAAAAAATGATCTCCCCTTTCCCACTAACCTTAGTGTATTATATACCTAGGGCTTTCTAAAGTGGCCGGCGGCCAACTTCTCATGGACCTTTACATACATCATTGGAAAAATTACATCTTTGACTCAGACTCGACATAGACTTTTACAAGGTTTGATGTATTAAACATCGGAAAAATAATGTGACCACATCAAAACTTTGGCCGTCTGACCCAACGGGCGCCTTCTCTAGGTGGGCACTTGTATGTTGTTATCACCTCCAAACATGTGTGAACACACTAGGACCGCCGGGGCATTTTTTCCCTCTTTAGGAGGTTTTTTTCCACGTGCATTATATATACGCCCATCACTCTAGGGCTATCTATCTTCCATTGCACACTTAGTAACACACTCTCTATTGTGTGCCTTGAGCTTCCTTTGTCTTCTCCAAGCTGTGTGTGTTTCCTTGCAACCCTAATTCCAACAATTGGTATTGGAGCAGGTTGCGTCCTCCCGGGCTTAGTCGCCACAGCTCCAACACACAACTTGATTTCAGTGAGCTTTGGCAAGCGTTTGCAGGTCGACAAAATTTTTGAGAGATCTCGTATAGCTCAGTCTACTAAGATTTCTGATTCGGGCTCATTTTGACCTCCGTTTCCACTACAGGCAATACTGTACAGGCTATTTTGTCATTTTGTGTAAATTTTTTGTCAGTGTTGTTTCCTGCATAACAGGCGCCTTACAGTCTTCTACCGTTTGTGCTATATAGCACGTGTTGTTCTCGCTTCATTTCTTCTCTTTTCGGGAAGTTTTCACATAAGGTGCAACATTTACCATGGCTGACAACAACACAGACATGTTCAAGATGTTTGCTGTTGAGGACATATTGGATGGGGACAATTACCCTATGTGGGCTTACATGATGCAACATATTCTTGTGTCAAAGGGCATTTAGAATATTATGCAGGACATTGATCTACGTCCTGGTTCTGAGGATGCAGACGATGTTGAGGATGTTGCAGGTCTTGCTGCAAGAATTGCTGCTATTAGAGTTGTTTTGCCTATGGCAGAATAATCTCGTTGGGATGTAAAGGATGCGCACGCCCATGCATTGATTGCATTTTCTATGAAGCGCTCCATTGTTCCTCACATTCGTTCATCAGCAAAATCTGCAAAACAGGCTTGGGATATTTTGGCTAGTCTTTATGCAAGTCGCAATGAGGCTAAAATAGTTTTGTTGCGTAAAGAGCTGGAGTCGAAGATTATGCATGAGGAAGATGATATGGACACTTTCCTTACTAGTGTCAAGGATATCAATATTTTTGTAGGTGAAGTCATTTCAGACAGTTCCCTTGTGCAGACTGTTCTTGATGCCTTACCAGATTCTTACCAAACTTTTGCTAGTACTTGGAGACTTATGACCCAAGGAAATCTTGAAGTTGTCAAGTTTGATGTATTATGCACATTGCTGTTGCAAGAGTCACTTTCCAGAAAAAACAAGACTAGGCAGCGTGCAATTGAACAGGCTTTTATTGCTTCTAAAAGAAAGGGTGGTAACAACAATGCAACGACTTCTTTATGGTTCTGCTATGAATGGAAATTTTTTTGTTCCTAATGCTTCTGCTGGCAGCAATTTGTCTAGAAATTCTGGTGATAAGGGCAAAAAGAAGATGCGTTGCTATTACTGTAAAGCTAATGATTACTTGATCAAGTAGTGTCCTAAGTTTAAGGCCAAAGAGGCTAAGAAGAAAGAGGGTGGTTCCACTGTAAATGCTGGTTCCACTACAAATACAGCCATTGTTGAGTCTTCTGTGAAAGGAGACTGTGATGCTAATGTTGATGCAGAATGGGCTTTTAGTGTAGAGTGCACTTACAATACTGCTGTCCATGATGCATGCATATCAATTGCTGCAGATTCACATGTGTGGTATTTCGACAGTGGTGCTACAAAGCACATTACCTCACATCGCGAATTGTTCACGTCTCTCGAGTGTATCCCTCATGGGAATTCAGTCACTTGTGCGAACAATGCCTCTTATCCGGTTCATGGAGTTGGAAAGATTGTGCTTACTGCTGCAAATTGCAGTTCTTTCACACTTGTTGATGCACTTTATGTACCTGGGATCAAGAAGAATCTTTTGTATGTATCTGCACTTGCTAGACTTGGACTTGTAGTCAAATTTGTGGATGATAGATGTACAGTTCATGATCTCACTTTTGGTGATGAAATTGTTGCATCTGGGATTTCGTGCCATGGGCTGTACAAGCTCACTTTGTATGACAAGTCTGGACAAAATTTTGCAAATGCAGTTGCAGATTCAAGGGCTATTTCAGATGCAAAACTTTGGCATGCACGTTTTGGGCATCTGAATTTTGTCAGTTTACTGCGTTTGCAAAAATCTGATATGGTTTCTTATTTGTCGCCTCTTGAAGCACCTGTCAAACATGTTTATGAAGGCTATATTTTGGGTAAGATGCAGCGTTCGAAGTTTCCAAAGGATGGTTCAGTTAGGGCCACATGCAGGTTGCAACTTGTGCATAGTGATGTTTGTGGGCCCATGCAAACTTTGTCCTTGTCCAATTACCTTTACTTCGTGACTTTCATTGATGATTACTCCAGGCATGCGTGGGTATTTCCGCTTAAATCAAAGTCCGAAGTTTTTATGTGCTTCAAACAATTTTTGGCTATGGCTGAAAATGTATTGAAATCTACTATGGGCACCCTCAGTTTCGATCGAGGGGGGGAGTATATGTCGCATGAATTTAATGTTCTTCTGGCTAGTTGTGGGACAAAACACCAATGTACAGTGCCTTATACACCTCAACAAATTGGTGTTGCTGAGAGGAAAACATGTCACTTATGGAAATGGCACGATGTATGGTCAAAAGTCAAGCTTCGCCGCATTCTTTTTGGCTTGAGGTCATCATGTGTACCACTTAGTACTAAACAGGTGTCCTACGAAAGATTTGCAGTCTATTACTCCATATGAAGCATGGCATAGAAAGCCTTCTATTGAGCACATGCGTGTTTTTGGCTGTTTGGCATATGCTTTGGTGCCACAAACACATCGCAAAAAATTGGATGATAAGGCTGTCAAATGTATTTTTGTTGGTTATAGTGTTGAAAGAAAAGGTTACAGGTTGTATCATCTGCAAAAAAAGTGTATTCTAGTTTCACAAGATGTAATGTTTGTGGAAGATTCTGTTCAGCCCTTGCTGTCATGTACTAGAGACAATAATGTAAGCTCATAGGACATTTATGACACTTTGTTGCCTCTTTTCAGTGGTGGAAGTTTGAATGTAAATTCCAATGAGGCAAATGTACAGCCTATGGGGGTTTCAAAAAATGTTACAGATCAGCCTATTACTGATGCAGATGTACTTGATGAGGAAAGGGCTGAAAATGAGCAGGCTAGAGGTATGCCAAAATGGCTGGTACATACATTGCGTGACAATAAATTGGATGCACCTTTGTCTAATCGTACTCGTTCAGGATCTTGCCATGCATCTTATGCATAAGATTGTTATGCTTTGGCTGTGTCTAGTGATGAGCGCAAAACGCGACACGGACCCCGATGGCCTCAAAACGCCAGGAGCCGATGCACGCCGAGCCGGCCACGGTGAAGTGAACAGGGGGCACCACCTAGCTTTGAGTGGCTAGGGCACGGATAACGGTGATTGGAGATATCACAACTCTACACACACACACACACACACACACACACACACACACACACACAGAGAGAGAGAGAGAGAGAGAGAGAGAGAGAGAGAGAGAGAGAGAGAGAGAGAGAGAGAGAGAGAGAGAGAGAGAGAGAATGACGCAAATGATGAAAACCCTCGGGGTGTGAGGGAAAAAACTATTTTCATGCAATATTTACAAAAAACTTTATTTCCGACAAGGTGGCAACCTTGGTGATAGAGAGAGAGATAGTGAGCCTAATAGTGCATTCTCTAGACGTGACTCATAGACACGAGGATTTTTGCTAGTGTAAGTGTGTGTGTGTGTCGACCATTGGAGTCGAGGTGTAGTGATGGCTTCTTCTCATAGTGTTCATTCCCACAATGCTACACTAAATTCCCTCCCTCGTGATGCAAGTGTTGCCGATCCCTCCCATCAAAATGCTACCAAGTGCTGACCTCTGATGAAATTGCCCCCCCCCCCTGATAGTGACCTCTCATTGCCTTTTTATAGGTGTTGGCTGCTTTAGGTTATGGTAATCTGATTAGATTAAGGGTTCTAATCAGGGGAGACAAAGCAAGGTGGTGGGTCTTGGATGGTTGACCCTTGCTTTGTCTTGGGGAATATTATAAAGGAAAACTCTTAGGTGGGCCTCTGTGGCCATCACCTAGAGAGAGGTGATAATTTACAAATTGGGATTTTTACAAGATTTGGTTTGAAAACTGGGAGAAATGGTGACAACCTACGGATTTCATTGAAGAGGGCGTCGTGGATGTGATGCCGATGAACGGCGGCCTTAGCTGGTGCGTTGATGTAGCGCCTTCGTCATTTTCGGGGTCGGCCGGGGCATGCCTTTGACGTCTTTCCTTGTTTTAATGTCGGCGGCGCGCGACTTGGCTCTCTTTCTTCTCTTTGGCGTCAATGTCGATTATTCATTTTTTTTTCTTTGATGTGTGCGTGTATATGAGTGCGTGTTGTTTGATTGTGTGGGTGCGTGTGCCGTGTACTTGTGTATGTATGTGAGTGTGTGGGTGAGTGTGCTCGGAAAGTGAGTGGGAATGAGAGAGAGGGGGAGAAAGTAATTTAATAGTGTATACATATTTAATAAACTATATATGTTTTTTTTTAATCGTGTTGGCGATGGCGACACAAAGAGAGAGAACGAACGTGAGAGAGGGAGGGAACGCGGGTGCGGGGAGAGGGGGGGTGAAGAGTGTGTGTGAGTCCATGTGTGTGTGTGTGTGTGTGTGTGTGTGTGTGTGTGTGTGTGTGTGTGTGTGAGAGAGAGAGAGAGAGAGAGAGAGAGAGAGAGAGAGAGAGAGAGAGAGAGAGAGAGAGAGAGAGAGAGAGAGAGAGAGAGCGGCACTGTTTTGCTGCGCGCCTTCGTACTTCACAACACAGAGAGCGAGGGAGAGACAGGGCGGGGGGGTGAGATGGCGAGGGACTGGGGAGTGGTGAGGGAGTGTGGTGTGTGTGGGTGTGGATGAGAGAGAGAGAGAGAGAGAGAGAGAGAGAGAGAGAGAGAGAGAGAGAGAGAGAGAGAGAGAGAGAGAGAGAGAGAGAGAATACTCGGTGTTGCGCGGCCTGTGGGCTGACATAAGAGCACAAGAGAGAAAGAGAGAGGGTATGACATGGCCTGGAGTGGCCCGCCCGTGGAAACGAGGGGGGGGGGGGGGGTGTAAGGTCAACGGTTCAAGTAAGGGTGGCGGCCCGCCAGAGGGGGGGTGAGGGTGGTGTATGGGTGTGTGTGTATATAGAGAGTGAGAGAGAGGGGCTTCTACGTGCATGGCGTGTTCCTACACTGAGGGAAGAGAGAGAGAGAGAGAGAGAGAGAGAGAGATAGAGAGAGAGAGAGAGAGAGAGAGAGAGAGAGAGAGAGAGAGAGAGGGCAAATCGATGGAGGGAAAGATAGTGTGTGAGAGAGAGAGAGAGTGGCGGCTCACCGGTGGGAAGAAAACAAGAGGAGGGAGAGGGAGGGGAGAGTGAGGTCAAGGGAGTGTGGACGAGAGGGAAGAGGGAGGGGTGAGGTATGGCGGCCCACCGGTGGACGACGAGCGAGAGGTAAGAGAGAGAGGATAAAAATGCGAAAGTGTGTGTGTGTATAAATAATGCAAGAGAGAGAGAACTCTTGTCCATGCATGGAGGCCCGCCAATGGAATATAGATAGTGACCTTGTTTTATGCGCCCACATGGGCCAGACAATGCAAAAGCAGGGTAGATGAGATGGTGGTGGATTGGCGGAGCCGAGCAAGAGAGAGAGAGAGGCCTCTGTCTTCTGGTGATAATGGAGAGAGGTGTGGCCAAATTGGTGGCGGCCCGCCAGTGGTTAAGCATAGAGGGGGTGGTGAATGTTAAAAAAAACTATTTTTTATCATTTTTTCTTGGTAAGGTGCTCTCTTCTACTTGGGGTTGGTTCTTGCGGCCATGGTGTCAAAAACCGGCATCATTAGCCCTCCCGTCTGGCTAGAGGCATTCTTGCTTCTAGCCCTACCTCTGATCCTTTAGTAGCAGAGTTGGAGGGTTCTCCCTCGTCTGGAATATCTAGCATGAATTGTGGATCAAACCTTAGGAAATACCTCTTTAGCCTCCATCCATTGACTCTAGTCTTGTGAATTCTCCCATCTACTTCCATAAACTTATAACTGCCATTGTCGTAGCGCCTTTTGACAATGAATGGTCCTTCCCATATGGGTTGAAATTTCTTGTCCTTCCTGGTGTCAAATCTGTTGTCATATCTCAATACTAACATGCCTTTTTCCAGGCCCTTTTCCTTAAGCCCTTGATTGAAGGTGAGCCGGCGTCGCTCTGCTTGTGCTGCATAGTGATTGATTGCATCTTCCCTATCTAGTTGGAGCCTTTCCAGATCCAGGATGTGGTTGCAGAGATTGACAATTGGGCACTGTAATTGGCTAGCCATGACTCGCAAGCTGGCTATCTGTACCTCAATGGGTAGAATGGCCTCCTTTCCATAGACTAGATGGAAAGGGGCGAAACCTAATGATGTTCGGAATGTCATTCGGTAGGCCCATAGAGCGGCCATGAGATGTTTATCCCAGTCACCTGTGTGGTTATTCACCTACTTTGTGATGATTTTAAAGATCATTCCATTTACCTTTTCTACTAGGCCATTGCACTGTGGATAGTATGGTGTGGAATGTCGGCGTGTAATGCCTAACTTTTTCATCAGTTCTCCCACCAGGTCACCTTTGAAACCTAGTATCTCAAGAGGAGTGCCAAAACGACAACAAACGTGCTCAAATATAAACTTTGCTACTTCTTGGGCTGTAATACGGGTGGTGGTTGCTGCTTCCGCCCATCGGGTCATGTAGTCTACACCAACTAGAATGTATAGTTTACGTGATTGGGCCCTTGGTAGAGGACCGATTTCATCTATTCCCCATTTTTCAAACAGACCATATGAGATGATAGGAGTTTGTGGCTTATAGGTTAGTGTGCGATCATTGGCCACTTGACAGGCCTTGCATGTTTTACACCAATGATGCACATCCATCTTCAGACTAGGCCAAGAGAATCCTTCCTGTAGAATCTTCCTAATGGTGATATCTAAAGCAAAATGACCGCCCCAGACACCATCATGGCAACTTGAGATTACCTCCATGATCTCACTGGAGGTTGGTACTCGCCTGAGAATCTGATCCTTGTCGTTACAATACAAATGTTTGTTTACAAGGCGGTATCTTGTGACCTTTCTTACCAGCCACTGTTTTTGGCCCTTAGTGTACCCTTCAGGACATTCTCCTGTGTCTAAGAAGCTGATGATATAAGGCATAGCATCACTACCTTGAAAGGGGTAGTTTGAGTTTAATTGCTCCTATGGGAACGTCTTGTATTCTTTCCTTGGCTAGAGCATCTGCCTCCTGATTTTCTGTCCTAGGGACATGAAATAAATGCACTCCTTCAAACTTTCTTAAAAGATCCTTAACTTGGCGTAGTTGACCAAGTAAAACCTGATTTTTACAAACCCAAGTGCCGTTTATCTGCCTTATCAAAAGCAGAGCATTGCCAAACACATTTAGGCGTTGAATCCCATGCAAAATACACTTTTCTAATCCAAGAATTAAAGCTGCATACTCTGCTTCATTGTTGGAGTCGGTGTGTAACAGCTGCTCGATGGAGAATACCCTCTCCTGTTGCTGATTGAAAATGATGATGGACAATCCTGAAGCAGAAGTGGTAAGAAGGTTTCCATGTCCTAAGGAGAAGTGGTTCGGCTACTGCTCTCGCTGTTTTGGAGGACGCGTAGAGTGTCTTCCTCCTCTCCCCATACAGCTCATCCTGAAGAAGCTCTCCACCATGAGTGAAACCCAGTGGGCTGGAGACCAGTTACATTTGAATGGAGTGGAGTTCATGCAATGCGCCGACTATGGTAATTACCTGCAAACTGCTGCTAGCTAGAAGGCTAGGAGTAGTCAAGCGTCGCCATCACCTCGTACGTGTTGAGCGACGAAGGAAAAGTGGAGCCTATGAAAGGAGACGACCTCCTGTGGATGTGCCGACTCATCAACACCGGCACGGTAAGAGTATAAGTAAGTGCTCCACCCTCTGTGCATGATGTAAAACGGACCAACAGCGTTCCCGTTTAGATTTCTGCAACACATGCATGTGAATATTTATGTAGATAGAAAAATCGTATACCAAAAGAGGATTGTGTATCTGTTTGGTGCTGCGGTGCTAGGAGAAATCCTTAGCTCCCCAAACTCTATCATTCTCCCCATATTGGATTACCACCACTCCTTCAATGTTTTCATTTTTATCCTGTTTTAATCTATCCACCCAACTCTGTAAAGAGCCGCTAATGTCATTAATGTTATTAAAAATTTTAAAAAAAGTTTGTAATTTCCTGAGTTACTACCATTGCAAGTGTCTCTTTCCCCACATTCAGTGGAAAGAAGGGAGAAGACATCACCACCGACTTTTTGGATGACTTCGACATCGCTTGTGTGGTTTCCAATAAGGATGACGACGCCTCACGGCTATGAATTTTTTCTCTACTGATGAAAGTACAGGCCAAGTCTTGGTACAATGATTTACCCCAAGCTACCAAAAATGCATGGGATGTACTACGTGATGGCTTTGTGAAGAGGTTTGGTGGAGGCACAACCTCATAAAAGTTATGGCAGCTGCTGACGTAATTAAAGCAGGGAAGTCTGCTAGAGTATGCCGCTTACGAATCCAAGTTTGTGGATTTGTGGGAGCGATGGGTTGCCTCACTGGAGGAAGGTGAAGGAGCACCTAATTTCCTGAAGAAGGACCGTTTCATTGCTGGCATGTGGTCGCCGCTTAAAGAGAAGGTGAAGGGGAGGTTCCCTGCAATGTATGAGTTGGCAATGGAAGTAGCCCGCCTTAAAGACAAGAAGCTGTGCATACAAGCAAGAGTAAACGAGTCAAAGGAATCAAGCTCAGTCTGACTAACTGCTAACCCTCACGCACATTCCTATCACCTAAGACGGATGCCATATTATTTCTTTGGTGGGTGAAAGCATGTATAGGTGGACCGTTGTTGCCACTATATAGTATATGGTTTTTGGGGTTGAGAAAATGGGTGGTTTAGGCATTTGAAACAGTGGGATTAAATTCAAAATTTATGGGAAAAAAGGGTTAAAATTTGACGTGTACTAAGTGACAACGCTTAGTGGTTAATGATCACCTCAAGGTACTTTTAAGCACTTAATGCAAATATTCTCTCAAGTCTTGTCCCTCCCACTCTGTCTCGCTCGTTCCTCCCCCCTCTCTCTGTCTTGCCCGCGCCATTCAGGTTTTTGATTCCCTCTTTCCTCCCTCCTTTGCATTTCTCTGCAAGCCAAAGCAACAAGCAACAACATCACAACAACAGCAAGAAAATTTAGGAGGATTACTTTTTGCTGGGTTGGTCATCAACTTTAGTAAAAATCCCCTGCAGAAGCAACAGGTATGTGGCATCATGTAGCTTGAAGCATTCTATCTCGAATGTTGGTTGAATTTGAATGTGCCTGGTTTTCCTAGGTAGCATTTCTAGGTAGCATTGATCCATGTTTTAACATGCTTCATGCAGATGTAGAAGCGTTGTATGCTTGTCTCTGAATGTGTGGCAAGATAACCAAAGGGGGCTTGGCCTAGTGGTTAAAGTGAATGGGTGGGTGCGTAAGGACCCAGGTTCAACCCCTGGCGATATGGTCTGCCCTCTATTGGGGAGGGTATTGCAAAAAAAAAAAGAATGTGTGGCAAATGCATTGTGCACATCTAATTGATCACCCTTGTGAATGCTTTATAAAAATGCATCATCCAGTTTGAAGCATCATGCAGCTTGAAGCATGAATGCAGATTTTATCAACTGTGTGTGCATGCTTATACGAATGCATCATACAGGTTCAAGCATGAATTCATTTAACTATTGATGTTGTATCTATGTGGCATTTGTGATTTTTTCAGGATGAAGAACCAGGCTACAAAAGGACCTTCAGACTCTGACAAGAGTACACCTAGGAAGGGAAAGAGCTCTACGCAGGAGTCGCCTATCAAAACAGGTTAGATGCATCATGCATGCATTTCTAAAATTGGTTTTATGTCTTGTAAAATTTCTGAATTTTTTGCACATGCATGCTACAAAAAGAACTTCCGAGTCCCCCAAGGGTACACCTAAGAAGAAAAATGTTCAGCAGGTTAGATGCAAGTATTTCCCCCATGGATTCAATTAAAGTGTTGCTTTATTAGGAAAAAGTAGTGTGCACACCACTAGTAAATATCAAGTGGGTGAACCCCACTTTTTATGGGTACAACACCACTGATAGGCTGTGTTGAAGTGGTGCACGTGTAGGACCCTTTAAAGTTGGGCAGAAACCATGGTTGCATCACTACATAGTTATGCTGATATGGTGCACCATCTCTTAAAAGTGATACTGGACCACTTTAAAGTGCTTGGCAGCACTAAAAAGAGTTAAGGCTCTAGTAAAAACTGGCGATACAATGGGTGCATCACTTTCCATTGGAAAACCCTAACTATTTTGTGGTGAAGCATCACTTTTAAGCGAAGCATCACGATGGTGCACCACTTTTCAGTGATTCTACACACTTTTAAGATACCGAATAGCGTTCTAGTTAAGAAGCACCACTTTATAGTGGTGAAGACCACTATAAAGTGGTCAACATCACTATAAAGTGGTGCTTCTTAACTAGAACGTTATTCGGTACCTTAAAAGTGTGTAGAACCACTGAAAAGTGGTGCTTCTTAACTTGAACGTTGTTTGGTATAAAGTGGTAAACACCAATAAAGTGGTGTTCACCACTTTTTGTGGTTCAAATCACATTTAAGTGGTGTTTATAGTGGTGAAGACCACCATAAAGTGGTCAACATCACTATAAAGTGGTGAACACAATTATAAAGTGGTGCTTCTTAACTAGAACGTTATTCGGTACCTTAAAGGTGTGTAGAACCACTGAAAAGTGGTGCTTCTTAACCTGAACGTTATTTGGTATAAAGTGGTAAACACCAATAAAGTGGTGGTCACCACTTTTTTTGGTTCAAATCACATTTAAGTGGTGGTGCGTGATGGTCAACCACTTTCAGTGCTGTAGAACCACTTTTTAGTGATGCTTTACAAATGTGAGGTCCCCACCCCGCCGTATCCAACGGCGGATCTGATGGTGAACCTGGTGGCCACTAGATCTATAGCGGAAGCAAACAAAGTGGTTCAGGGTTCAACTAGCGGACGATCTCTCATCACAAAGTGAGTCGAGTTCAAGCCTACTAGCAAGGAGATCTAGCTCCACCTCGTAGGGGAAGCGTACTTAAACTATCTAGCGATCCTAAGACCTACCTTCCAAGAGGAGAGAAACCTCGAGTGCCTTTTCTCCCATGTTTCAGAGGCACGTACACTTGAGACTTCGCCGCTCTAGGGGCAATGAGTATTACTAGTATCGATTTAAACACTATGGGGACAGAGAGTTCCCGACCAATCGGGACGACCCTTCTCATAGTCATTGGCAACCTAAGCCAAGCCCCCACTTTCCAACCCCACACTCACACTTCCTTGTGTGTCCTAATTACTACCACAATGATTGTTCAACATAAACATTCCTTGATTAGATTCCGAATCACAATGTTCGTTAAGACAGCCCTTCAACCAGTATTGCAAACGGCACCAAGACAGTATTCTAGTAAAAATTCTACTCAAACTTATTCATTAAAATACAACTCTCGCCCATACAACTAGCTATGTCCACCGCATAGAAAGCACATACAACTAGCTATGTCTAGCGAGAGTTTACTAGCTTCCCATACAACTAGGTATGTCCACTGGATAGAAAGCACGACATGGACACTCCCACCGCATAGAAAGAAAGACGTGGGTTCCCACCGCATAGAAAGCAAGTCGTGGATTCAAGAGCCCTCAATGAGGAACTCTGCCCCCTCAATGAGGAACTCTGCCCCCTGTCGAGCTAAATTTTTCATAGCAGACATTCTTTCCTATTGCAAACAACATACCCATCAATCATTTCTTTCCTACTTTAGACTTTAATGTACAAATGAATTTAATGCCGAGGCTTCCGTCGGATTCCTCCAACATTTTTGGGGATATGTTCATTCCTAGCTAAACGCGTGCAATGTTAAATTAAACAACTTGAATTAAATTATGACCTACCTTTTCCATTTCTTCGTCAATGGCCCGTGAGATGGCCGGTATTTGTTCGTCCATGGGAGCTTTTCCCTTTCCGTTCACATTGCTCGTTCCCGCCTCGCGATCGTGGGCACCACCGAAGCGAGTTCTCTTAACCGGGGCCATTTTACTCACTACTTTAAATGATAAACTTGAAAAAGAGCTAAAGTCCGAGAGCATCATAACAAACCAATTGGCAGATTAGAATCATTAAAGAATCCTCCTTATGCAAGAGATTAGATTTTTCCTTCGAGACCTAGCAATTTTAAGGGTAATTCTTTACTTACCCTATGGGAACTGGCTCTAAGGTTAATCACTTGGCTTAGATGATTAAGAAATTCAGAATTTTACTAATTGATTTACAAAAGAGATGAAGTAAGCAAGCTCACTCATTTTCCTAGAGCAATTTGAAGATGCAGAATTACCGCAGGCATGTGTGATAGAAAATTCTCTTCTTAATGGCCTAATGACGGATTAATTTTTAGCCTTAATTACAACACTATTGAGTGGTAAAAGAATGAATTTCATCAAATCTACACTATTACTGGTTGACAATTTATTAACTATGCTGCCTAGAGAGAGAATCTTTCCTAATCATGTATTAATCCTTGATTAAGGATGATGAATGGCTGCATAATTTAGCTAATTGAATGATGATTATGTAATGGAGTATAGCTATGTAAACTTAGAGAGCAGCTATAGGGAATTATAGCTGAAGGTAGGCATAGTAGATGAAGAATATGGGAGAGTAATGATGAGAATTAAGAAGAACCGTAATTAAACCATAATTATCGTGATTAGGGGCTGAGAATCCTTTGATTTTTCTGATCCAATGAATCCTCAAGATGAGAATTTCGGCAACACCTCCCTCCTTGCTTCTCCTTCAAAAACTGTGTGTGTATCGGCAACACCTCCCCAAGGTGTGTGTAGGTGTGTGTATGTGTATTGGGTGTGTGTGTGAGCATGTGTGTGTGTGTGTGTGTGTGTGTGTGTGAGCACACCTTTAAATAGGCCTCCTCAAGCTGAAAATCGAACCTGCTTGCTATTTGCATCTGGGAGCTACTCCAGTTAAGCATGGCAAGTCCAGTTGCCTACCCACCAAGTGTCCAGTTGGCTTGGTTAATTGGCTCTTACACTTAGTTGCAAGCTTGGAAACTCTCCCAAGACTCCCACAAGGATAAAAGGCGCCCCCTAGCTGCTAAAGCTGACCCGGAGTGGCCTGGAACCTGTTCCCACACAGCCTCGGGCCCCAGTGCCTCCCCAGACAATTTTTGGAAAATTTGGTTTTAGGCTAAAACGGGTCATGCGAGTCGGAATTTGATGCCGAAAATTGCTATACTAAGCTCTAACTAAGGCGTACTGGACCGAGTACCTGCCATATTTAGCAGTCCTCGGGGTCCAAAAATGCATTTTTTTTGAAATTCGGGGTGCGGGTGCAGTTTTTCGAGACGGTCAAAACTGGACGGGTTGGTTGACCAAAAACTTACTATATTTGGAATTTTTTTACAAAAATTATTTTAATTCACATTTCGAAGCTTTAAAACATTCTAATCATCATGGAACTGACAGAATTCGGAAAACTGCTAAAAATAGTAACTTTTTCCAGTATATTCATTTCAAGGTACAATGGTGCTCTTTTTGATCGGGGCAAGAGACCTTTATACAAAAGTGCAATAATCTTCAGTTCTGCATCTTTGCTAAAAGTGGTGGTTAAGTCCTTTTAAGTGATGAAGCTTTACAAGGAGATACCACATTCTATTGGTGTAGCACCACTTTTTAGGAGTGTAGCACCAGTTTTAAGTTGTGTACAACAATTCACATCGGTGTAGCACAACTGAACAGTGGTTCAGCCCACTTTTATGTGTTGGAGCACCACTTTAAAGTGGTGAAGAAACACCAAAAGGTGATGTATCACCAGCAAATAGTGGTGTAGCAGGACTTTTTAGTGTTACCTAACCAATTTTAAGCCAATTTTGCAGTACCACTGAGAATGGTGCAGAAATCATTTCAACCACTTCTTATTGTTGATAAAACAAGTTTAATTATGGATCATTACATACTAACATGCATTCATATATGTTTTTATAGGGAGGTGGATAGTACCATGAGTGGCCTTACCCACTCAAACAAAATTTTGCTTCACCAAGAAGATTTTCATACCGAATATGGGCTATGCTTGGTTGGCCAAGATCCGAAGCTCCTATGTGATGATGATTCCTCAGATGAGGAGTGGCTTAGGGTATGGCTTTACAAGCGCCACCAAAAGGAGAAGATGCATTTAAAGGGGCTGAGGCTTGAAATGTATGAAGAATGTCTCCTCCTATACCACAAAGTATATCAAGGAGCTCCCCCAAACAACGAGGTAGGCGTGCATTTTGCACATGGATTTACGTGGCAGAAGTGCAAGGGCGCTGAAGATTCTGAAGGTTTAGTTGCATGGCTGTGTATGCTGAAGGTGTTATCAAAATGTTACGCCAGCAGAAAACTTTAAATAGGAAATTGGAGAAATGGAGGTCCACAAACGGTCCATGTCTTGGAAGCGAGTGGAAATTTAATGCAAAAAATATGCCTAATTACACTGACAATACTGGCACAGGCTTTGACTGGCAGACATACTCAGGTGGACATCAATTTTCAGGGCAGGCTAAGGAGGAATTTCTAAAAAAGCGGGCCTTTGGCTCGATGGGAACATTTAGAATGTCAAATGTTTCCTCAACTACATTTTCTGCGTCAACGGCTGATGTAGCAGCTATTTCTAACATGAAGGCTAATGCTGCTGAAAAGTTAAAAGAGAAGCAACAATGTTTGGAAGCAATAAAAATTGCTTTAGATCAATCAAAGACAAATAGAGATGAGCAGGTTGGTTTGATGCGAGGCACCGCCAAGATCGTAGAGAGACTGAACAAGGATATGGAGGAACTCAAGTTGCATAAGGCTGGGCTGTACCAAATGAGGAAGCAATGGCAAAGCTTGAGACCTTGATTCAAATCAGAAAGGAGGCTCTCAAAGACATGGGATTTGATATTGAAGTGCACAATCTCGATAACCTAGGTGAAGAGGCAGCACAGTTTACAGGTATGTAAGCTTGATTGATTCACCTAGTAGTAGTTGATATTACTTAAAAGTGGTTAAACTCTAATTAGAAAAAAATGGTTAGAGACCATTTTATATGGTAAAAGACCACTTAAATGTGTTTATATAACACTCTTAAGTGGTACCACATAAAGTGATGAAGACTCTTGAAAGTAATGCACAAACACTTATACTGTTTTATAAAGTACGCAGTGCTATTTTTTTATAGGGTCAACATGACACTTTGTTATGGGAAGTAGAAGTGGTGACAGGGCATCTTCGATTTGTGGAAACGATTATTAATTTGTTCAAGTCAAGAATGCCTATCCTTCCTATCAGGCCGCCTGTTCATTTGGGATCGGACAATAGCTGTGTGCAGTTAGGTGATTGTGTTACTTGTGGGATGTCTATCATGCAGACTGTTTTTACCGGTGTCTGCATGCTCCGGTGTCAACATTCGTATCACCCACTTTGTTTTGTAACTACCTGTAAGTCTACCAGCCAGTGTCTATTTCATGGATGCGAGGAACCTTTAAAAGATGCTTTGAAGCTGCTTGCACTTGGAGAGGCAAACATGGATGAGCATGTTGGTACAGGTAATCGATGTTTTTATACCTTATGATATGAAGCCGATTGTAGATTCATTTCTTGACCATTTTTTTTCTTTTCTCCATGTAATTGCAGAGAAATATCCAATGGAAGGCATCTTTGGATCTCCTGTTGATGGAATTGGTAATATTCTGTGGAACATTCTTCTCTTTGAATGTTCACATAACTTAATATTGAGTATTATTACATTGTCTTTTATGTAGCACACTCCCAAGCCAGGTCATCACGCAAGCCCAATCTTGATAGCATGTGTGGTGGGTGCGGGGATAAGAATGCATCCCAGAAACAAGCAGGTGAAGACACTCCGGACCAACAAAAGGCAGAAAAAAGGGCTGAAAAAGAGCAGATGTAGTGGGAGCTCAAGGTGACGCATTCAAGGAGTCAGCCGAGGTCCCTCTGAAGCCAGAACCTGCAATGAACAAGGACGTAGAGCACGCTGAAAAATCATCTGAGAAGCCAATTGAAAAGGATACAACAGTGAACTTGTCTGATAAGGACGCGGATCTTCTTATTTTAGATGTTTGTGTAGAGATTTTGGGGCGTAGGAAAAAGAGGAGCAACACTGAAGAGCGCGCCACACCAAAGAAAAAAGCTAAGGTTGCATCCGAGCCTCCAGAGCCTACTCCAGGAGGTAAAAAATCCAAGGAGCCTTCATCTGCTCGAAAAAAGACTAACCTCCAAGCACCCAACCTTAAACCTCCCAAACCAAAGTCCTGCAAGAAACTTCTGCAGCCCCTATTAACCTTTTGTGCTTTGTAGCCTCTTTGTAATTTTGTCTTTGTACCCTCATTTTGATGATAATGAAACACTGGATTTATTTTTTGTTCACTAGTTGTTTATTGCTCATTGATTGTCTATTTATTGTACTCATATTGTTCATTGACTGTCTATTTATTATACTCGTATTGTTCTTTCCGACATCATCATGAGCATCTTCAAGTAGAGCTTATTTTTTCTCCAGTATCTCCTACCAAGTGGATTGTTGCCATAGAAGTTCAGGAAATTAATGAAATGGAAATCAATAGCCTGGAAGGTATACTTTTCAAGTGTATTTTGAAAAGGTTAATATGTCAGTCTGATTGAGATTTTTAAGGCATGGTACTTGTCTATGGTAGAACTTAGCTGGATTAGAGATGTTCAAGAACCAAATGAGAAGGTTGAAGACATAGCAGCTAAGCAGGATGCAGAGCAAGATGCAGATGTAACACCAGATAAAGTAGAGAAAGACCAGGAACCATCAGTTTGCCCCAAAATTGAGGAGATTTCGCCAAATTGCCCTGGATGGGGATATCTTGTTTCAAATTTCTGGGAGATAAAAAAGCTCATCATCCTTGATCTTGATGGACTATTCGTGAAACGAGATGTAAGCAAACATGATCCAAAGACTGGACAACTTAAACACCCTCCACGTCTAGCTTCCGACAGAGTTAAACTAAAAAGAGTGGACGCGAAGTTGTGGATCAACTACCGTAGAGATGTTGAGCAATTTGTTTGGGATTTGAGGCAAATAGCAGATGCAATGATTTGGAGCACTTGTATTGCTGCTAACATTGAGCTAATCCTCAGTACATGTTGGCCAGACGTATGGGAACATAGGACTTATTACTTTAGGGATCTCTTCTCAAACTGGCAATGTGAGAAGTGGTCGTATTTTGAAGAGATTGCTGGAGCTCCAAGAGACCTTGCAGGTGAACCTGTGTCTTTCAAGCCCCTTTACCATGTCTGGAACAAGTTTCCAGAATATGACTCCTCTCGGACATTGCTGGTAATGACTCCAGATATAAAAATATGCGCAATGTCTGGGACAACTGTATATGTCCACCCACCTTTGATCCTCTTGATGAAGACCAAGACCCTGATTACCTCATGCACACACTGTTTCCATGGCTATGTAGATGGGCACTAACCCCCAATTCCCTGGAGTATACAAAGGCAAACCCCATCAGCAATCCCAAAGATGAACTTTCGAGTATAGTCTTTGAGCACTTCGTTATAAATGGAGATGAATGAGATTGTACATCTGTAATTTAAGAAACGTTATATATTATACATTCTTGGTGGATATGTAGACGTTTCTGGATAATTGTTGTAATATACTTTTTGTAATATACAGAAGTTCTGGCACTTTACATGTCTCTGCACTATACATGTCTCTACACTTCTGAATGTCTCAGAACCACTTTTTAGTGGTGCTAAACCCCTAAAACGTGGTTAAATTTTTATTGTGTTATTGCAACAGTTTTTCTGAAACTGCAACACCATTTAATGGTGATGTTCAGGGGGAGTGGTGAAGCATTCTTAACCACTTTTTAGTGGTGCTAAACCACTTTAGCACCACTAAAAAGTGGTAAATTTTTATTGAGTTTTTCTGGAACTGCAACACTTTTTAGTGGTGATGTTTGGGGCGGGGGAGGGGGGAGTGGTGAAGCATTCTCAAAAACCAACATGTCAATTCCATCGTACGTTTACACCAATTCCATCTTGTTCAATCTTTCACTAGATGATATAAAATCAGATTTGATTTACAATTTAAAGGGCATGCTATTGTATATTGCCTCATGGTTTTCATTGGAAAGTTCGAACACTTCTCCTATGCCATCGAGCACTACATGCTCCATAGGGAACTTTAGTGCCCTTATCAAGTGGGAATATATGAAAACTACTGGCTTGTTATCCCACAGCTCATACAAGTTTTCTTGTAGGGATTTATACCAATGGCCCGTGACCATATAAGTATGCTTCTCTATCTTGTTGCCCCATGCATCAATTTGCTTGTTAGTTGTTAGGCCCTTAGCTACTACACATTCAAAATGTAGAAGTCAATAGCCTCCTCATTATTCTCTTCAGAAGTGACAACAAAATTGTCTCCAGGTGTGAGAGCATCGCTTAAGGAGTCATAATGACTTGCATAAGTGGCACCATGGAACTCCTCATCGTCTGAGTCTCCGTATGACTGGGAATCATTAGCAAGTGGCTTCAAAGTGTGATATTGCCACGTCTCCACATGTGATCTGTTCATACAATTTCCACAATGGCCAAGCCTACAAGGAAAACAAAAGCATGACAACCGTTTTGATCTCAATGCACAAGTGTTGTTCTCAGAATACCCATTCACACAGTGCATTTCTCTTGAGCACTTCAATGGTTTGCAGTCCCATTGATGGGATCGTTGAACATCGCCTAGCTTGACCTCCCAGAACACCCTACTGACCTCCCTCTTTTTCTTGTCATACATAGCAGTTGCTTTAGTACTGAGATGCATTCTCAAAAAAGAGACAACTTCAACTGCACAAGTCAACCGCACGCTATTTTGCTTCAATTGCTCATGAGTTAGAGCCCTTTTAATGACAGCCCCAACGCCATCATGTTCCCCCTTTCCACGTCCTGAGCAAAAAAAATTCCAATTCATTTCCATGCCAGTAAGGCTCCAATATCTAGCAACAAAGTAAAACGGTCGCTTTGCTTTAAATTGTGAAGCTGCGCCACATCTGACCAAACCCAATGTTTTTTAAAGCTTAGCCCTTGATCTCTCAACCATTGAGCATGTAAGAGAGAAGCATGTTGCACAAATAAGGTGTCATGTTGCTTATCATCTGAGACAGAAAAGTGCATGGTCTTCTTTATTGCACCTGATGCGATGCGGAAATAAGTAATCATGACAAAGATAGTGACCTGCTTAGTGTACCAATGCATTGACTGGATCTCATTTTGCTCCTTGAAGGAGTAGTTCTCTGCAAAGTCAACGACGGCGGAGACAACCACATCATCTGGAAACAAAGAAATGAAGTCCTTGAACTATTGTGCTTGCCACCTAAATATAAAATTGTGAGTGACATACTTCTTCAAGTGGTCTTGGTACACTCGCAAAAGTTCTCTAGGCAGCATTTTCTTGTGGACAATGTCTTTCACAGTGCTCTTTCTAGCTTCATTGTTTAATCCAGTAGCACCCACTATATTTTCAAAAAACTTCATAGATACTTGCTTACTCTGCTCAACTTCTTCTCTTGGACAGACCTGAATATTACCTACACCGCATGCATTGCATGTTCCCATTAAGCATTGGTAGCTATGGAAACTATGTTCTACAAGTATAGGGCAGAGTATAGACTCCAACAGTGAAGTGGTACTCATACTTGCATTTTTGTATGCAAGACATCCATGGTTGACAACTTTATCATGATGAAGGCATATAGGGTAGCTGCACATGCAACAAGAACCATGAAGATCAAAACTTCGAGTCTGCATGTGATTTACTGCCTCTTTAAGGAAAATCATTTGTACATGCACAATACAACAGCAGGTGTAGCATCCCTCAATTTTCGGACAAAGAACGGTTTCATAGACTCAAAGCAACGTTGTGAAATCTGAATATCTGCATACTTTGTCTTGAATCTTAAATAAAGCTCCACCTGCAATATACATGTATACAAATGTTAAAAATAAACTTAGCATTCAAAACTGGTTAAATTGTTTCAAAACATTAAAAAGTGATTCTATATCACTAAAAACTGGTGTGCACCACTAAAAACTAGTAATGATACATTTAGTAGTATTGTTTTACCTGTGAAAATAATGCACCACAAATACAAATTAGTGTAGAAACTAGTAACCATACAAAAAGGTAAAATATTAAGAGGTTGTGTGAGGACAACTTAATAGTGTGGTGAGAAACCGCATTCAACGTAACTAAAAAGTGGTTTGGCACGACTTAAAAGTGAATTCAAACCACTTGACGGTGATGAACCTCCAATAAAAAATGGTGTGCACTGCTTGAATATGGTGGGCAACGATTAAAAAGTGGTGAGTAAGGACATGAAAGTTCTGGGGAAGTTCAGAACTAGCACTCAAAAAGTAGCTGGGAGGGACAAAATAGTAGGCGAGAGACCAGCATTAGCACTAGATAGTAGTCCAATACAACTTGAAAGTGGAGGAGCTCTTGTGAAAAGTGTTTGATGACCACTTTAGAGTGGTGAGCGACTAGTTCAAAGTGGCCAATCACACCAGTTAAAATCTAGCACTTAAAAAGTAGCTGGGAGGGACAAAATACTAGGCGATAGACCAGCATCAGAACTAGATAGTGGTCCAACACAACTTGGAAGTGGAGGAGCTCTTGTGAAAAGTGCTTGATGACCACTTGAGATTGGTGAGCAACTATCTCAAAGTGGGCAGTCACCACTTGAACGCAGATTATGGTCACTTGAATGCGATTTCTGGCCACTTGAAAGCGCGAACTTGCCGCTTGATTGCAGTGACAAGGTTTTAGCTACCACTTGAAAGTGGTGTCTTGCCACTTGGGAGTGGTGCCTCATCACTTGCATGGAGTGATGACTGACGTAGTGACTTAGCACATGAAAGTGGTGTCTCACCACTTGACGACCACTTGAAATTAGTGAGAAACTACTTCAAAGTGGGCAGTTACCACTTGAACGCTGATTCTGGTCACTTGAATGCGGTGTCTGGCCACTTGAAAGCGGGAGCTTGCCGCTTGATTGCAGTGACAAGGTTTAAGTCACCACTTGAAAGTGGTATCTCACCACTTGATGACCACTTGAGAATGGTGAGCAACTAGTTCAAAGTGGGCAGTCACCACTTGAACGCGGATTCTAGTCATTGGAATGTGGTGTTTGGCCACTTGAAAGTGGTGTCTCACCACTTGGGAGTGGTGTCTCACCACTTGCATGGAGTGATGACTAACGTAGTGACTTTGCACATGAAAGTGGTGTCTCACCACTTGATGACCACTTGAGAGTGGTGAGAAACTAGTTCAAAGTGGGCAGTCACCACTTTAACGCGTTTTCTGGTCACTTGAATGCGGTGTCTGACCACTTGAACGCGGGAACTTTCCGCTTGATTGCAGTGACAAGGTTTTAGTTACTACTTGAAAGTGGTGTCACACCACTTGGGAGTGGTGCCTCACCACTTGCATGGAGTGATGGACTGACATAGTGACTTAGCACATGAAAGTGGCTTCTCACCACTTGAATGCGATCAGACACCACGTGAAAGTGGTTTTTATACGTGTAAGTGTTGTGTGCATCGCTTCATTGTGGTGTGACATCACTTGTAAGTGTTTACTAACAAAATGTGTTCAAACTCCACTAATATGGTTTTGGTTACCATCATAAGGTGGTGGGCACCATTCGTGCAGCAGCAGTAAAAAGTCTATGGCACTACTATAACTGTTGCACCATGACTAAAAGCTGCTACATCACTTGGAAAAAGTGAGCTGCACCACCAAAAACGTTTGCACCTGTAACACCCCTACGAGTTTGTAAAACACGTCTGTTAGCATTGGGTAAACAAGACTTTTTAGTGGGTGAACACCACTTTGTAGGGTTTACGGTGAAGCGTTGGTGCATTTCTAGTAGAAGCCGTTTCTTAAACATTAAAACCTGCTGCAAAACATTAAAAACTGGTTCAAACACACTAAAAAGTGGTGTGGAAACACAAGTAAAAGTGCTTCAAAAACATTTAGAACTATTGATCAAATTTTAGAAGTGGTTCAGATACAATTAGAGACCAGTATAGTAATGTTTCACCACTTTTTAATGTTGCAGCACCACTAGAAAGTGGTGCAAAACACCAAAACAAGCTGTAGCACTAATATAAAGAAGTATAGAAACATAATGTTGTGGCAGTAATGAGTTGTAGCACAAATAAAAAGTAGTATAGAAACATAATGTTGTAGCAGGAATATGAGTTGTAGCACCAATAAAAAGTGGTATAGAAACATAATGTTGTAGCAGGAATATGAGTTGTAGCACAAATAAAAAGTGATAAAAAAATATATCAATTACCTGAGGCTCCTCAAGAAGGTGGATTGGATGCTTTACATATGAACATCTAGCTAGTCTCTTACTGCAAACATCTTTCTTGTTGGGGGACACCCTCGTCTCATCCGTCCAAAATTGAAAGACTATGTCTTTAACAGTTTGAGTGATGTGAGTTCTCCGTGCATCATCTCTATGACACGCAGATGCAGGGAACGAACCATCGGATTCACTTGACACTATTAAGTGATGTTTGGCTGAATATAAGTTTCTTTTGTGGATCCCCATAAGCTTGGCAGCTTGCTATATGCTCATGTCAGTGTTTTACTCCTTGCTTCTACCATTCAGCAACATCAACATTGCTGATTTCTTCACAAAAAACTCATCTAAAGATCTTGGGACCTTCACATGATTCAAAGTGTTGCGGATGTTTCTCAACATAATTGCTTCCAACTCTTTGGATTTACTCTGCATAGTAAGGAAGCAAGGATGTTGAAGAAGTTCATAAAAGATTTCCTTCCTACGACTTGCATCCATTCCCACGGTTAATGTATCAAAGTGTTGTACCATAGATTGACATATCCTTCGTTTCTTTCTTTCATCCATGTCCCCCGTATTGCTTTCCATCACAAAGTTGACTGTTGCCTTACGTTGCTTTCGTTTCTGAGCAGCCCAATATTCCCTCATTAATTTTCTGTGTTGAAGTTGAGCTTCTCTACTCAATGACGATGAGCTGATAGACAGTTCTTCATTGTGCTCCATTGTTGCAGTACTTTCAAAGGATTGCTCTACAAGAAATACAATACAAATCATAACTACACGCTATACTTTTAATTAATACATGGCACTTCTTGCACTAATTAGAAAGATACTAACAAAGCATAATAAGTGTTTACATACCTCAAGAATCATCAAGTAGAAGAGGAACCTATAGAGATAGAGTTCGTGTGAGAGAGAGAAAGAGTGCTGAGAGAGAGAGAGAGATGAGCGCGAGCTCAGACACAAGAGGAGCCATGCTTAGAGAGAGAAAGAGAGAGAGAGGGGGCTGAGCAATACAGAAAGCTCAGCAAGAGCTCTGTGAGAGAGAGACAGAGAGGAGCTAGATAGAGCTCTAAGAGAGATCTCAGAGACAAAGAAAACTCGAAGCAGAGAGAAAGCTAAGACAGGTTGTAGCGGGAAAGAAGAGGCGGACAATAATCCAATGTTCAACAGTAAATTACATTTAGTCTCATTAATTGTGATACGTTAGGAGACTTAATTGACGTACCTAGGAGAGTGATATTCTTTTTGAGATTTGAAGCACTTTTAAAAAACCAACTTTTAAGCGCAAAAAAGCAATGTCCTTCACATTACTTTCCAGGCCACCTACACATGCTTTCACCCTGGTAGAGTCAGGTACCAGGCTTGTCCGTCCAATAGGAAAAGGGTAAGAGTGATCGCCGATGAGAGGCACATTCTAACTGGAACATTCAAGGGATTAGTTGGCTAAGCATGGGCGCCCAAGTGTGAATGGGGCGAGCTCATATAAAAGTCAACTAAACCTAAAATTCACTCATTCTCTCATTTGTAATTGAAGAGTGCTCTTGCTCCATCTCCATCTTCTTCTTCTTCATCTCCTTGTGTGTTTGTGTATGCGAGAGAGAGAGAGAGAGAGAGAGAGAGAGAGAGAGAGAGAGAGAGAGAGAGAGAGAGAGAGAGAGAGAGAGAGAGAGAGAGAGAGAGAGAGTGCGATCGAGCATTCTGGCGGCACGACGGCGGCGAGGCTGTTGAGCGCAGCGTAGTGACGTCTCCCTCTTCTTCGAGGCGAGGAATGCCCCACGACAGCAAGCGTAGAGCGGTGAGTGACACACCATCGCCATCTTTGAGCTTACTAGTTTAGGCTTGTTGAGTGCTTGGAGCATTTGTGGCTCGCACACAGTGTATCGGCAAGTTCCTTGCATTGACACGTACGACATACGCGCACATTTTTGGCGCCACTGCCGGGGAATGCCTTACACTAAGCTTGAATGGCACTCTGTACTTCTTTTATGGTGCAATTTCAATTGTAGGAAAGGTAGGGAAGGAAGGTGTGTGTGTTGAGAAGAAGGATTTTGTGTTGCTACTATGTATTTCTTTGTTAATGAAGTTTTGAAAGGTACTGCGTTTTCTCTGTGATAAGGTGTTAGTATTAAGGTTGTTAGTTATGTGTAATGTAAAGTACAGTAAGTAGGAAGTAGATATGTAAGAGCTAATGAAGTGTGTTAGTGTGTAACAGTAGGTGTATTAGTTGTAAGTAGGTAGGTAGAGTGTGTGTGTGCTCGCGTGGCGCAAGCCGCTTAGACCTTATACCAAAAAAAATTAAAGGTAATATCGAGATCAGGAATATGTCCCAGACCCAAGCCCAAGCTCACGCTCAGGCTTAGACCTCAGTCGCCCTTTAAAATTTCGTATTTTAGCTTCACATGTCGCTAAAAATTGACTTTTTTGAGGACCAACAGAGCTTTAGGTGACCGAACGTTGTGCTGTAAAGCAAACCGCGACCCTCTTAGTGATATGCTCGTTTTGAGCTATCACACACTTTAATAAAAAAAGTATCACACACTTTAATAAAAAAAGCCGATCATTAAAAAACATTATAAAAAAAAAACGAGTGAAAACGGACGCCTAAAAAAGTAAGCGGTTAACCTTCGAGGATATTCGCCGATGCTGCTAGGGTGCCAAAGGCATGCATCTGCGCTCTGGTCGTGTACTAGAGACGGAGCAACTAGAGAGAATTTTGACTTATGTGAGTTCTCAATATCTACCTACTTTAGGTTCCGAGCCCTCGACAAGGCCCAAGGTAGTATAAACCAAGACCCTAACATAGCGGCTAGTGACTCTTCCTCTGAATACGATGTCATGGAGGGTTTCCCAATGCTTAATCCCAGTAGCTCAAGCCAAGACATGCATGCCATGGGCCCACAGTCCGGGCCGAGCGTGCTTAGCCGCTTGAAGGAAACCTTTAGTAGAGCCACTCGCTCCGAACATGGAGCTAATGATGTAAATGAGGGGGGTGGGGAAGTAGATTCTCCATTCATGACCAACGTAGACCCTATGCCATTACAGAATGTGCACGTGAATCCTCCATTCACTGCACCCCCCGACTCTTCAAAACTATTTCTCTCTGAGGTTATATTACCTGATGGTAGAAGCCTTGCCGAAGTGCAAGAGGTTGAGCGGTATATCCTTGCACCAAGGCAAAAGGAAATCGAGAGCTTACACAAGGCGGAGCAACAAAAAGAGTTAAAAGCGAAAGCCCCTATGTCAATATCCTTGCTAGGAGAGAAATCGAGTGCTCTTGAATTAGCGACCACTAAGGGCCAACCCTTAGAAAGAAACATTGCATCTAGTTCAAAGGACACCCCTAGCACCTCAATCCTAGATGGAGCATTCTTAAATGAGAACTGGGAGTAAGAACTACAAACTGAAACTCTAACCGACCTATACACAGGTCACACCTATAACGTGGGTTGGTTAGATGTCCTACAATCCACAATGGGTGCTACTAGTGTGGAGGATCAACAACAAAGAGTTTGTGAGGTCATCCATAGAGTCATTGAGCTAGAGAGACAGAACAAGGGGATCAACATGCCTTCAATGGGTCTCATGAGATTCTTGGATACAGGAAAGGCTAAACAACCGACCTTATCACAAATGGAGACTCCCTCAGTAAATCCGATGGATCCTCCATATGTTGTTTTGCCAGGGGTCTCAGTGCAATCTGAGCCCACAAGTGATAGATTTACCTTTCCAAGTCTAGCTCATCTTTCTCTTGATGACACCACGGCTACCATGCCTACTCCAATGATTGGCATCCCAAGAAACATGCCATGGACCTCATTTGTTAGTAAAGCACCGCTACATGGTAGCTCAATGCCTACAATAGTACCTACAAGTGTGTACCAATCGTATGCACCTATGGGTCATTGCACTCATGTAGTCCCTACCCTCCCATTGTTTCAAAAACCTATGCTCCACAACCACAACACCCAAGTTCTTATTTACATGGGACTATACCGGCTAGCATTAGCATGTCACATCCGACGTCTGCTATGCCTAGGGTCACACATATGAACTATGGGCCACCACATGGCACAACATCGTATCCAACGTGGAATCCAAGGGCTTCCTATGCGCCAAGCCCAATGCTAATACCGACTGCACATGTAGTCTCTGGAGCACCTTCACCCGTGGTGCCTGCTCACTTAGGGGACTTGGCAACATTTTCTCAAGCTATTGGTCGATCTATTGCTGAGAATATGTGTAACATGCCTGATAGAGAGCCTAGAAGTAAGGCAGTACAAATAGCCAAGCTCACACAAAAATTTAGTGGAGATGGGGATGTGAGAAAGCATATCGAAGTGTTTGAACAAATATGCAATTCTATAGGAGAACACAATGACTTGCATAAGAGTAATGCTTTAAGCCTAACCTTAAGTGGGAAGGCAGGGGATTGGTATAGAACCCTAAGGGTGGAAGAAAAAATGATTTACCCTACTCTGAGGAGACTATTCTTGAAAGAATACGTATGAGAGAGAGTACTTTGGGGTGTAGCCTCTCAACTCCAGAAAGCCCAACGAGAGGAAGGAGAGTCGGTGAGAGACTTTATTAGTCGCTTGAAGCATTTGAATTCTCGTTGTAATCCAAATGAGAGCTTCAATAATAATCAATTTCTTGATAGATTCATTAGGGGATTATGTCATGAGGATATCTACAATGGCCTAGTCATTAGAGGTATCACCACTTGGGAAGCAGTCACCACTTATGCGATCCAATTGGAGGATAATTTAATGATTCAAGGAGAAAGAGTGTCTGTTGAGCCTAAATCTATTAGCTCGCAAGCATCAGTTCATCAGCCAATGACCCTAAAGACTATTGCTAAGGAGCCAAAGATATCTGAGATGACTTTAGCAGATCTCATCAAGGCTATTCAAGAGAATCTTAGAGGCAATCGTGCTCCCCAAAACAATCATATGTATCCAAGAAGGGAGCAACAATGGTACTCAGTATGCTATGGACCGCATAGTACCAGTGAATGCCCTACTTTTCAGTAAAATTCAATGGTAATTGCAATGCATGTGGAAGGTATGGTCATCAAGCTAAGGATTGCAGAGTATTTAAGCTCGTGATGGCCAATAGACCAACCTTAGCATGGACAGACACACCTCGAGTGCCTACATTGATGCCGGCCCCACCTCTTGAACAAACATCACAACACATGGTCCCTAGGGCCCAAAATTTTGTTCAAACAACACCCTTATCACCTCCAGTGCTAGGACCGCAACCACCACATCCGAGAATCACTTCTGTGAATCAAGTGGGTTGTGAGTCATCTATTTCTTGTTTGGAAGGATGTGAGGAAGATATGGACCCTATTATTGCCTATGGGATGGATGTGCTTGAAGTAAGTCCACAATACTACATGGAGGACTATTGGGAACAAGTCAAACCTGTATATCGTCAAACCTGTATATCAAGTAGTTGCTCTTGCAGCAAGAGGCCAAAATATCAATTACATTGCTAAGAGACCACCTCTTCAATGCTATGAGTGTGGAGGTCCACATCGTGTAGCCGAGTGTCCTATTAGGCTACAAAAGAACGCCACACTAATGCAAACCAATCAAGCGAGCACGTCTACAATGCCGATACTCATGTGCAATCGATGTGGCATAGATCATTTGATTGCCTAATGTCCAAATAATCCAAATGCACCGAAGATCATGCCATTAAACTTGATTGAGGTTATGGAGGAGCCATCACAAAGTACACATGTGGTACTAGTAAACTTACTCACACGATCGATGCTCCAAAAACAAAATTATATTCTTGAGGAAAGAGACAGGGCATCCATTGCCCAATCTCAAAAAAAGAAGAAAACACAAAGGAAGAGATTGCAAAAAGCCGCGAAGTCAGACCCCAGTTCAAAGACCAACATAGGGACTGGTGATATGAACGACGCTGAAGAGGATTCTAATTCAGGTGAAACCATGGAGACCAAATAAGATATAAAATAACAAGGAAGATCTTCATGAGCCACAATGCCCAGGATCCAAGAAGAATATAGAAACTTATCCAAATCCTACAAAGGAGATTGAGCGAGTCAAGCAATTAAGGAGTTTGGTAGAAGATACCCAAAGGGATCTAGAACTAGCACCTAGGCAGATCTGGATTACAGACACCATGTTCCCTACGCAACAACAACCTCACCAAGTCCATAGACCCTTAGCCATACCTAGTGTCATCCAAGAAGAAAGTGACTTAAAGTCATGGGAAAGTGGACGTACTCACTTCTTGATGGAAAGAATGTTTACAGAGGGACTACCTGATCCTATCGAAGAAATGGAGATCCCGTCTTCCCCATGTCAAGGTACTGAAGTCCAAAAGGTGCCGTTAAACATTGCCAAATTGATGGATTTCATGTCTTCAGAAGTTAGAACCACCATCATGTCCAAACTATATAAAGACCCTGAGCTAGTCTCAGCTCTTTGAGCGTTCCTCAATGGAGAACTAAAGTTTGGGATATCACAATTTGCACAGATGGATGGAGCTGGGGAGATGCCAATAGAGGAGGAACACTTAGATCCACAACCCAACATAGATGAGAACCTTGTTATAGAAATACTTGTTAACAAGTTGGGACAATACTTTAAGGGTGATGAATCCAATGCGACCATACCTATCACTACGAAGGCATTAATTGTGAAGGGAATCCTTGATGATGGCGCTGGGATTAGCATTGTGACTAAAAATTGCTGGGAAACTATGGGAAGATCTCACCTTGCTACCACAACCATTGTAGTGAAGATGGCCAATGGGTCTATCGTTAAACCTATTGGGATGCTAGAAGATCTGAAGATCAAGGTCTTTGGACATAAAATAAGGATTACCTTCATTGTTATGGATTTCTCCAAACACACTATGGCATCTGAGATGATCTTAGGACGTCCTTTCATGAGGGAAGCAAAAATGGTGCATGATTGGTCTAAAAACCATGTCTACTTGCAGTTCCAAGATTCTATCATTAGAGTGGATCTTGTAACTGGTCTAGCACATCCTCTAGGAAACATGTTTATAATTGATCATAAATCTGACACCACAGTTCACTTAGTCCCATTGTAGTATTGTTACACGTGTAAAGCGGACACTGATGTTGGGGAAGATTCTCCTTATATGGATGTTCTACCTGGGATGACTGAGTCGGACAATGTGGATTGGGTCCACCTAGCAGCAACCATAGACACTTGGGGAAATAGGGGGACGACCTCGGTAACACATGAGGGGGATGAAATGCCCGTACCCTTAAATATGCTACAAGCAATGCATATAGCTTCTGACAAGACTCATCCTCATATAACAAAGAAAACATACAAGTGGGTCCCTAAAGCTTCTTTAGCGACCATAGCTAGTGCTAAAAAACAGAAGCCTTGTAAGAAACGTCCCACTCGCTCCAAGAAATGTAAAGAAACGTTGCGCTGGATTCCTAAACGACTATTGGAAGCCCAAGGCTACTATAAAGGAAATGATCAAATCTGGGTGCCAAAACGTAGATTGTGTTCTTACCTGTCACCTAACCCATGTGCGCCCAATCCTGTGGCTCCAAAACAAATTGACGATCGTGGAAAGAAAAAAATCACAGAATGCTACACACCCGCTCTAGAGCTAGTTTGGGTATCGAAGAAAGAACGTTTTGTTCCACCTAGCTCAGGAAGGGGGGAGTCCCATGAAGCTTCTAGCTCCTCGTGTAATGCATCCACAGAGGTAAAAGCTTCTCCACAACCTCCACCTACAATAGTGGACCTCCATAAAGCTACAAAGGAATCCACACCTCCCAGTGTTCAAGAATCACCTTATGAACCACTTCAAGTTCGATCCTGGGAGAGTACCTTACCACCCTTGCAACTCGACGGGGCACCTAAGTTAATAGAAAACTACTGGCAAAAATCCTCACCTATTACCAATTGGAACAATTGGTTTCAAAGGGTGACGAGCATATTTCAAACAGTATGAACTACCCAAGGAAGGGGGGAAGTCTTCATTCACGTCGGCCTATTGAATTATTCCATCTCAACCTTCCTCCTTGACCTCTCAATCTTCCAATCTTAGGGAATGTATATATAAAGCTTATACTCACAAAAAACAAAAATAATAAAGAGCAAGAGAAATTAGCAAATGAGTATGCACAATAAATGTCAAAACGTTGACCCAGACCTACACATTCACATCCGGTACACTCAAACAAAAACCTATGTCATCAAACACCTTTGCCCTTCATCACTCAAGTGATGGAGGGTAGGTAGGATTAGTACGATAGGAGTGTTTCTATTTTAAAGTTTAGTGATTAGCAAAGTTCTTTTTTCCCACTGATGTGCCTCTTGGAGGTATTCTTTGTGTTTCCTAGTGTGTACAGGAACGTGTTGCTGTTGTTAGGATTTGGACCTTCATGGAATCTTTCTCTCGTTCACACTTCAAATCAAGCGCGACCATCAACACAAACAGGTGTTTCTTGTCCATTAGCATTGCCCCTTATCTTTTTACATCCATGTTTGTCTGCTTTAATTGTGATTGGTAGCATAATATCCAACGCATTTGTTTAGTATCAAACATTAAATTCAATGTAATTTTTGTCATAGTCGCTTGTCTAGGCTTAAAAATCAAGCAGTCCGACTAAGCTAGTTTGACCAAGCTAGGTGTAAGAGATATTCTCTTAATACCATGGGGAATGCCTTCCTAATTATCAATGGTTACTTAGGTTCTTAATCCGATTTAGGCATCATTGTGTGAAATGTACTAGGGATTTCTAGTAGGCTTAGTCCCTATTGACCTTTAGCTTAAGTATTATAGAGGGAGTTTACTAGTGTGATGAGCCTGGGGAGGGTAATAGTGTTATATGACCCCCCAAAGTTACAAAATTAAAATGCTGAAAACGAACAAACAAAAAATCAACGTGCCACAATGTAAAATCTTAAGCTGAAAGAAAAACCTTAGCTTGATTTGGAACTCCACTCACATGTATCGCCTATGGTACTAAAGCCCTAGAGGTTCCCAGTGTGGGCGCTTTTCATTGAAAAGCAAAAAACCCAAGGCATACAAAATAAGCACACACATCAAAATTGATTCACTATGAAAAGACTTTAGGGGGTCAAAGAAAAGGTAATCAGTCAGGCGATGATTTCATGAGAAATTCCTTTTATCGTAGCTTAACTACAAGGTCTTCTAGGTATAGCCTCTAGTCAGCCCTCGGACATGAAATACTTGGCTCTCGCGATTAAACAACTTAATTGACCAAAGAAAATTGAGAAGTTTACCCATGGTATTAATAGTAGATCTTTAGTGTCTTTCGACCATTAAATTAGCAACCCCAGACTTGTTTAATTTTTTACCTTTACAATTGTTTATGTGTTTGATTATATTGCAATTTAATGTTTATTGTTGCTGACAAATGGTTTAGAATTCTGTTACCAATCAAATTGCCTGTCTACAACTACATATGATTTTTAATTGCTTATGAGAATGCAATTACTGTGCCAATGTTGTTTGATTTTGCAGTGACTGAAGAAGGCTAAGGACATTCATCTCAAATGCTCTTCCACCTCAATGAATGAGCTTCAACTCAATAGCTTCTGAGGACGGAATCTACATCAGGAAGGGGACATGTTAACCCTCACGCACATTCCTATCACCTAAGACGGATGCCGTATTATTTATTTGGTAAAGTTAGGTACCGGGCTTGTCGGTCCAATAGGAAAAGGGTAAGAGTGATCACCGATGAGAGGCGCATTCTAACTGGAACATTCAAGGGATTAGTTTGCTAAGCATGGGCGCCCAAGTGTGAATGGGGAGAGCTCATATAAAAGTCAACTAAACCTAAAATTCACTCATTCTCTCATTTGTGCAATTGAAGAGTGCTCTTGCTCCATCTCCATCTTCTTCTTCTTCATCTCCTTGTGTGTGTGTGTGTGTATGCGTGAGAGAGAGAGAGAGAGAAAGAGAGTGTGTGTTTGATCGAGCATTGCGGCGGCACGACGGCGGCGAGGCGGTTGAGCGCGGCGTAGCGGCGTCTCCCTCTTCTTTGCAGCGAGGAATGCCCCACAGCAAGCATAGAGCGGTGAGTGACACACCATCGCCATCTTTGAGCTTACTAGTTGAGGCTTGTTGAGCACTTGGAGTCATTTGTGGCTCACACACAGTGTATCGTCAAGTTCCTTGCATTGACACGTGCGACATACGCACACACTAACCCCAGTGATTGCAACAACCATTCATAGAGCCCAACCACAGGAGGCATCAAAAGAGCAGCAAGACCTGTTGAGTTGCATCACTACTTAGCTCGAAAGTTTATCCGTGCATCTAGTGCAGCAAGGGCATGCACCTGTCAGAAATCCAGATCAAGGGAGAGGACAACAATGGAAAAACCAAGAGTACCAATTCTATAATTGCAAGGAAGACGGCCATGGCATGTACTACTGCCCACATCCAAGAAGGAAGAATTCAAATAGAGGAGGAAGACATAATCAGATCTCTCCACCAAGGGCAATACCACCACCACCTAAGCAACCAGGGCCGATTCCACCAGTCCAAATCCTTCTACCACCTGTACAACAACCACCACCACAACCTCTCATTCCACCGCTACCCCACCACCTGCTGTAAACCAAGAGGTGAGTGTTATTAGCTTGGAAGCTAAAGGGAAGGCAAAGGTAGAAGAACCAGTTCGAGAGAAGCACAAAGGGAAAGCAAAAGTAGAAGAAGTGGATGCCATAGGAATGAAGCATGCCAGGCACAAAGAAGCCTCTCAAAAGGAATAGAAATGAAAGGAAAAGGCGAGTCTAGCAAGCAGGCATCTAAGCCTCGACGGAAGATCGACATCGTGGATTTTTCACTGGGTGAGTATGCTAAACCATATGACTTAGTTCAGGATGTGTTGATGCAGGGTCCAAAGATAACTTGGCCCCAATTACTCCATCTTGCACCAAGGATGAGGAGACAATGGACAAAGATGGTAAGTACAAGAAGATGAAGACCAAGGATAGCTGGGGCTATTTCTAAAGGGACCTTGACGACATCCTACCAACCATGGATGCCCACATCAAGGGGCAATGTATCTCAAACATCAACATAGATGGTGGTGCACAGATATACGTCATGAGTGAGAAGATGATGCACCATCTAGGCCTAGAGGTAAGTAGGCTGGCACCCTGCCGAGCCAAAATGACAAATAACGTAAGAGTGAAATGTGTAGGCATTGTGAATGCAGTCAAAGTGAAGGCATTCAACACAAAAGTGGAGGTAGACATTTTTGTAATGCCACACAAAGGGGAGGGCTACCTTATCATTCTTGGAAGGCCCTGGCTCATGGCTATGGAGGCTAAGAAAGATTGGAGTACTGGAATGATTCAGATGAAGGACGCTAAAGGGAAGTCCATATTCTACGACATGAGGACTGAGAAGCAGCACAACATGATCTTGGAAGATTCGGAAGATGAGTCCACCAGTGACTATTCGTCCACCTCAGGAGAAGAGACAACAATAACTAAAGAAAGTGACAGTAGCATCAAAGTGATGGGGGTCATCCTTAATGACCCAAAAAGATTGACACAATCTGAAGCACCACCGACAAACCAATAGGGACCATCAGGTACGCAATCCTTAGAGGATACAAGTAAGTTACATCGGATGCTCTCCAATAGTTAACCGGTGAAGAGAGGAAGGAATATGTCTCCATGCTAGGTAGCTTCACCACATTGTTCATTGATGGTTATGATAAGATCACAAGAATCACAGTAGTACAACACCACATAAGACTCAAGGAAGGAAGTAAGCCCGTAGTGCAGAAGCTCAAAAGGCTTGGGTAATCCAACAAGAGACACTGCTCAAAGAGGTGAGGAATTTGCTACAAGCAGGTTTCATTTACCCCTTCGAAGACTCAGAATGGGTCTCTCCAGGAGTAGTCACACCAAAGAAGAATGGCAAGTGGAGAGTCTGTGTAGACTATAAACCTCTGAATGCAGCCACAAAGAGGGATCATTTTCCCCTCCGATTCCAAGATGAAATTCTCAATGAAGTGGCAGGTCATGAGCGCTACACAGTATGTGATGGCTACTCAGGCTACTTTCAAACTAGTATTGTAGAAGAAGACTAGAAAAAGACAACTTTCATAACACCCAGGGGATGCTTTGCTTACAGAGTAATGCCTTTTGGCCTCACCAATGCTCCGGCCACATTCCAGTGCTATGTGATTTTTGTCTTCCAACCATACTTTGGAACGTCAATATGGGTCTTCATAGATGATTTTTACATCTATAGTTCACGCTCCCTCCATTTGAGCAAAGTCTATGATACCAGGCTGCAAACCTTGGGTGGCCAGCTCAACATGGAAAAGTGTCACATTGGTGAAAGCAAAGTCACTCTCCTTGGCCATGTAATTTCAGCAAAAGGGATTGAGGCTGACCCTAGCAAGATTCAAGCTTTGGTATCTTTGTCATCACCCACCACAGCTAAGCAGTTCGTCTCTTTACTTCAGAAGGTAAGATACTTAAGCAGGTTCATTCACTTGCTATCTCAAGTGGTTCTCCCTCTACAACAAGTCACCTAGAGAGATGTCTTCTCATGGAGTGAAGAAAATGAGCAGCAGTTTACGGCGGTGAAGCAAATCCTAGCCACGCTTCCCACCATTTCACCCCCTAGATGGGACGAGCCATTTTATGTGAACTCCAGTGTAGGAAGTGATACACTTGGATCCGTACTAATGCAAAAGGACCCCCAAACTTCTTTCATGCGTCCTATTTACTTTGGTTCAAAGGTTTCCCTTGGGTCTAGCAGCACAGTGGTACGGTCAGAATTTCAAAATAAGCTCCTAGACATCCTACGGGTAGGATGTCTTTTTACTCAGAATAGAATAAAATTTGGTCCAGAGACTCCCCTTGGTGTGTTGAACCCCTAGGTATCCTCACATTTTGTTTCTGACACCTCTAGGCTGGTCAAATGCTCAAGAATCTGTTCCAGAAGCTGGATACTCTATCAACTGATTTTTCAAGTCAAATGAGCTCCAAATTGGACCAAAATTGACTGGCAGTCTTATAGGATGCTATGAAACACTTTGGTATTGTCAAATGTTGGTCTAGGGTCCAAAATCATGCAGGAGACATCCTACGGGTAGGATGTCTTTTTGCTCAGAATTGAATAAAATTTGAACCCTAGATTCCCCTTGAGTCAAGCAACCCAATGATATGCTCAGATTTGAATTTGGATGCCAAAAGGGCAAGATTTGGGATGCATAAGCTTCTGGTGCACTCAGAGGGTAGGATGTCTTCTATCAGGAGCAAATGATGTCCAAATGACTTGAAACTTGATGGCTAAGCTTAATAGGACATGATAAACAATTGTATGAGGTCAAAATCTCCCCAGAAGTTCATTTAGCACCTGGAGACATCCTACGGGTAGGATGTCTTTTTGCTTAGATTTGGCCAAAATTTGAACCATAGGTTCCCCTGGAGTCTAGCAACACACTGGTATGCTCAAAATTTCAATTGGACCTAAAAATGACCTTGAGACATCCTACAGGTAGGATGTCTTTTTGCTCAGATTTAGCCCAAAATAGAATCCAAGGTTCCCCTTGATGTGCTAAATACACAGCTATTCTCACTTTTTGATTTTGACACTTGTAGGCTGGTCAAATGATCAAGAATCTGTTTCAGAAGCCAGATGTTCGATCTGGTGAATTTTCAAGTAAAATCAGCTCCAAATTGGACCAAACTTGACTAGCAGGCTTATATAAGGCTATACAACACTATGGTATGGTCATAGTAGGGTTTTGGCCTCAAAATCATGCAAGAGACATCCTACTATTCGCTCAAAATTGGCCCAAATTTGAACCTAAGACTCTGCTTGTGTCCAGCAACCCAATGGTATGCTCAGATTTTCATTTGGACCTAAAAATCACCTTGAGACATCCTATGGGTAGGATGTCTTTTTGCTCAGAATGACTTGAAATTTTCACCCCATCTTCTCCTTGTTGTGCTGATCACAGTGGTGTGCTCACATGTTGGTTTGGAGTCCAAAATCATGCAAGAGACATCCTACGCGTAGGATGTCTTTTTGCTCTATTTCAACTCAAACTTGCACTATAGCTTCCCCTTGATGTGCTAAACTCACATCTATTTTTACTTTTTGATTCTGACACTTGGAGGCTGGTCAAATGATCAAGAATCTGCTCCAGAAGCCTGATGTTTGTTCTGATGAATTCCCAAGTCAAATGAGCTCCAAATTGGACCAAATTTTCCTAGGAGGCTTATCTAAGGCTATATGACAACATGGAATGGTCACAGTAGAATTTTGGTCTCAGAATCATGTAGTAGACATCCTACGTGTAGGATGTCGTTTTGCTCAGAATGAACCCAAACTTGGACCAAAGATTCCCCTAGTCTTCAGCAACCCACTGGTATGCTTAGATTTGAGTTTGGATGTCAAAAGACCCCAAAACTAGCTATTCTTGCCTTTTGTCCGTCCAAAAATGCTAAAGTCCGTTCAATCTTCACTTTAACTAACCCAAATGAGATGAAATTTATCACATGCACTCAATACAACATTTAAAACATGCCTATGGAGTCATCCTATGGTTTGGTCTCAAAATTAGGCTTTGGACACAATTTGGGTAGGATGTCTTGCAATTCTCGTCTTTTGGCTTTAATCTGTCAAAATTTGGTCAAATTTCCACTTTCCAGGTGAAAATAGGGTAGAACCTACCTTCTAAACACACTGGTAACCTCAAATTTTCAAAACAAAAGCCTAGATCACCCTGTAGACATCCTACGCGTAGGATGTCTACTGCTTATTTTTTCAGACTGAAGTGTCCTTGATGCTTCCTTATGCTCTCAGCAAGTGCAAGTATACTTCACAATTGCAAAAACATGCAAAAATCACTCAATTTAAGCCTTTTCTGAAATTTTACATTTTCTGACTCCGCCTTTTGGCTTTTGGTCAACAAAAATAGGGAAAAACACTCAAGTCAATATGTTACTAGGGTAAAACCTACTCTCTGAACCCATTGGTAACCTCAGTTTTCCCAAATTCCCTGCCAAAAGTGCCATGGAGAACTCACCTAACATATAATGTCAACTAAGGACGAATATCAACCCGTAGGCGCGTGGAAGCAAGCAAAGGGTGTCAACCTCTACTCGACCGACTAATGACTACTTCCTACAGAGATATCAAATCTACATGCCATTGGTTCTGTGAATGTGAGAGTCTCCTATGATGCTACCGCAAGCCAAAATCCCATCAAACGATCTCGAAATTTCACGAAACTCAAGGGAAGTCCTACACACACTGGAAGGCCGCTATCCCTAAGGTCTCTGACCACAAATCCTAACCCAATATCCTCCGTGCAGAAAACGTGTAGGATGTCTGGTTGGATTTTACAGGTCACTGTTTCTAAAATCTAACATGCCTAATGTGTAGCTCTACTCGCTCTGATCGCGTGGATATGCTGCAATGCAAAAACGGACAACGTTTACTCACCAAAAATCCAAAAGTAGCTCGCGGGTGAATATGCCAAAACACATACGAACGCATGTGATGTAAGCATCAACGCATAGCTCTCCTCGTGGGCAACACGTTGCTGCTCTCCGTTTGCGATTCCGACCACCGTAGCTCTTGTAGCACACACACACACACACTCTCTCACTCTCTCGCAGTCTCCCAGTCGACACAGAAGATAAGATTATTGGAAGTTGCTTTATAAAGCTTTAGGTTTTGGTTTATAAACTAAACCTTAGAAAACCTAATGTCCGGCCAAAATGACCTGATTTGTCCCTAGGCTTCTATAGAGATTAATTACAACACCGTGAGCTAACTTTGCTCATCCAACAAGCATCTGCCGCCAAAATACAATTGCCGACTTAAAATATGAAGTTCCTGTATACATTAGAAAAGTGGCCGTAATGGCTCAAAATGTAATAACAGGATATTCGATGATGTCCATGAGCTTGTATCTTCACATACAGCATCCATCTTCATCTTCATCACTTCATCAACATCTTCATCACTTCATCAGGATCTTCATATGGAATCTTTAGAGAATCTTTGAGGAATCTTCATGGGATCTTTGTGGAAGCGTTGTTGAAGGGTTGACCTGTCAACAGTTCTTGAGGTGGCTCTCCTTTGTAAGGCTTTAATAGGCTCACATGAAAAGCATTCTGTATGAGCCAATGGCTGAGCAACTTGAGTTGATAGGCCATTTCATTGATTGGCCTAAGAATCTGGAAGGGACCATAGTACCTTTTGCTTACTTAGCATAGTACTTTTGGTGTCCTGTAGGATTCTTGCCCGTCGTGTGCCTTAATCGAGACTTGGGAAATTTGAGTAAGACCCAATCATTTTCTTTAAAGGCTTGGGCTCTTCTGTGCTTGTGAGCAGCAGCCTTTTGCCTTTGCTGTGAGATAGAGATAGCATCCTTAATCTTTTGGAAAGATTATTGTAGGTCTCGGCTATACTCATCTGCAGCGAAGATCTTCCCGTGCACGTTATGTAGTAGGGGACTTTTTGATCTTCCTTCAATTACCTCAAAAGGTGCTTTTCTCATGGAAGTATGTACAGTGTTATTGTAGGCATACTCGACTAAGGGTAAGTACTTCTCCCATTGGGATCTTTGATCTACTTCCGTTACATAGGCTTTTAGTAGATCGAGGATTGTTAGGTTAGCTATTTCACTTTGGCCATCCGTTTGCGGGTGATAGGTCAAAGAGAAGTTTAGCCTTGTTCCTAAATTCTCAAAGAGACCCTTCCAAAAATTACAGGTCATTCTAGGATCTCTATCCAACACTATGGACATTGGCAAGCCATGGTACTTGAAGATTTGTGATATGAAGAGGGTTGCCATTTGATGGGTTTTGATAGTCTTTTTGACAGGTATAAAATGAGCTTGTTTACTGAACGTGTCTACTATCGTCCATATTCCCGTATTCCCATGGACAAACTTAGGAAATACAAAGATAAAATCCATGGATATGCTCTCCCATGGTGAATTAGGGATTGGCAAAGGTTGAAGCAATCCAGGTTTCTTCCCTCTATCAAACTTCGTCTTTTGGCATACCACACATTTAGAAACATACTCTTGTATGCTTGCTTTCATGGTAGGCCAATAGAAATATGTTTCAATCCCCTTTCATGCTAGACAACAGGGTCGAGCCTTCGACTTTCATAAGCTATGGTGTGCCCTTCTTGGAGCAAAACAGCTCCAAGGCAATCACCACAAGCATCACATTTGACCTCAAATGGCTTTGAGAGATCCGGTAGTGTAACCACATGTTGAGAGATAAGCTTTTCAAAAGCATTGTTCTCCTTGACAGACCATGTGTACCTAATTTTTTTCTTTGTTAGGTCATGTAATGGTCCTGCTATTAGTGAGAACTTTTCTATGAAGCGTCTATAGTATGCACACATACCTAGAAAGCTTCGTAGTTCATGAAGATTCCTTGGTTTAGGCCATCCTTTTATTACGTCTAATTTCGATGGATCCATTTGGATGCCATCTTGAGAGATAATGTGACCTAAATACTGAATCTCTTGTCAGAAAAATTCACTTTTCTTTCGATTAACATAAAGTTTATTCTCTCTTAGAACTTGAAATATTACCTGGAGGTGTTGCTTGTGTTCATCTAGTGAATTATACTAGATGATGTTATCATCAAAGAACACTCCAATAAAGGTTCAGTGAGGCTTGAATAGCTTCTCCATCAAGCGGTTGAATGTGGCTGGTGCATTAGTCAAGCCAAAAGGCATGACAATGTATTCGTAAAGACCGAACGTAGTGCAAAATGCGGTCTTTACAATGTCTTGATCAACTATCCTTATTTGATGATAGCCACTTTTTAGGTCAATCCTACTAAAGTAGGTGGACCCTTGTAGCTTATCAAATATGTCTTCTACCCATTGGAGAGGGGGAATAGGAAACACACCCAGCACACTAAATGTTTTCCTCTCTATAGCTTAGGGATTCCACAGCACCCCTAACCTCTCTAATAACACCCTTAAATTGGCTAACTTGCACTAATAATTCCACTTTAGCATACCGAACAACCGCCTTGCACCTTG